>NC_135211.1:34281511-34946511 GCF_052324685.1 Brachyhypopomus gauderio | reverse complement strand
GTGCCTTGGACCACATCGTCCCCAGCGACTTCCAAATGCAATGCTTGCACACACACACACACACACACACACACACACACACACACACACACACACACACACACACACACACACACACACACACACACACACACACACACACAAATTTGCCTTTGGTTGTGTAAAGGTCATGCTGCAATATCAGTATGTTATGGAAAAACTGAACACAGAGGAGATAAATATAAAGTGAGGTGTCTTTGGAAATCAAACAATGTTGTTATTAAAAAAGCAAACAGTTACCAAAACCTCAATTTGAAGGGTCCAGTTTAACCTCGTTACTACCAAACCTATCAGTGAGTAGAGAGATCAGTGCAGTGAGATTGGGGCTGGTTCGTCAGCTTCTAATCAGCGTCGGTGTGACACGTTGCACATCAACGGCCCCTGTCACACCATATCTTCTCCAGAACTTCACTGTTGGAGGCATTCAAAGGCAGTCAGGCAGTTCAAAGGGACGCCCACCAGGATGCTTCAGTCACGTGAACCTGCTACATCACTGTACAGATGTCATTTTGGCAAACGCAGTGCGTGGAGTGATGCAAGTGTTAAAAGGGATCACAAGGATCACAACGACACACAAAAACAACCAATGTTCCATATCATGGCGCTGTCTTGTTATTTAAGCATAAATAAATAACAAAATGATTTATTATTGTTAATTTATGTACTTTTTCAGCTTTGCATGATGGGACACCATTGCAAGGTGACATGGGGGATCAGGGTTGGTAGATTTTTCGGGGAGACAGATAAAGATTCCAGACACCACTTTCTACTATATGGAATCATAAGCATATAAACCGTATCTGTATGGGAGTTCAAAGAATCAACACCATTACTGAACCTTCTCCTTAATGTCAGTCATGTCCATATCCCACCCACTCAACACCTCAACCAATCAGGGAGAGCGAAGTTCATCACAGGGTGGTAGGCGGAGCTGGCAGGAGGCACACAGTCAGGATTGGCTAGTACTGCTAAAATATGCGAAAACAGTGGATCTAAACTTCCCAGTAGCGCCAGTGGTATCCTCCTGAACATCTAGCCATGGGTGGCAAAGGTATGCTGATTGCTGGTTTCCAAGTGAAGGTGATCTATCTAATGCAGGTGCCCCCCGATGCTGAACTAAAGCCGAACAGTTTGTTTTCTGTTCAGTTAGAGGAAGAGTGTCAGGGTCTGTGTCATGATGAACTAGATGTTTGCCATTTAAAAACCGAAGGTACTTAAACCTCTGTATGTGCAATTAGCTGCTCTGAGTAATTTAACAATGATTAATCCTTGAAAGATCTTAGGACATTTTTAGGTCTTTCTTGGAGCTACACACATACACACACACACACACACTCACACTCACACACACACACACACACACACACACACACACACACACACACACACACACACACACACACACACAGCACCTAGGAGTTTATGCAGAAACGAGCCCCAGATTGTGTGGCCTCCTGTCATTTAATAGGTCACCAGTCCACCAGATGTATACATTACCTCCATGACCACGATATGAAACTCCACAGAACATGCAGTCTTACTGCCTGAACAAGTGGCGTCTGGAGCACACTGCTGCCTATATTCTAATCTAATCTCAGTCTCATTACGTGGATTGGGGTGGTCAGGAGTCGTGTGTGTGTGTGTGTGTGTGTGTGTGTGTGTGTGTGTGTGTGTGTGTGTGTGTGTGTGTGTGTGTGTGCGCATTATTCATCAATCGAAAGTTTGAGATCGATAGCACACCGCCCTCCTCCATCCATGAAAGCTTGTCTTTTAGAGCACATTGATACTGTAGTGGGTCCAACCGTGCTGCTGCATGCACATAAACTGGCCAGGCAGCCTGTCTGTCTGACTGTCTTTCTGTCTGTCTGACTGTCTAAAAGTCTGGAGGTAAGCCAGTCACTCTCAATGGGAAGAACTGAAGATACTCAGAGCTAAGGCAACTCAAAGAAAAGCAAATACACACGCACACACACATGCACGCGCACACACACACACACACACACACACACACACACACACACACACACACACACACACACACACACACACACACAGTATTCCATAATGCTCCATCCCTCTCCTGTTGCTAAGCAGCAAACATCAAAAATCTCAAGCTGGGAATCCAGAATCTAGTCCAGAATCCAGAATTGTTACTGTAATACCCAGTTAAGACCACAAGTACTGACTTGCAAACATCTCTCATATAAACATGTTTCAATCTCATAAACTAGCTTTACTATCCTAAAGCAAATGAACAATCTGTTTAGAAACAGACCTTTCAAGGTTTAAGAACAAGAGCTGACATGTCAGCCCTTAAAGGAACAGGGAGCACTACATTAAATCAACGCCCATCGGAGACAGTTAGCTTGTCTTGTTGGCATAATGTTTCTTGTACGATGGAGTTCACAAGCAATGTATTCCTCTAAACTGTACTTGTCTGGCTGAAACCAGCCAACGTTGACTGTGATGGAGATGGTTTGGCCGCTCAGGTAATTGTGTGCAGAGCAGGTCGGGATTAAATAATGTTAATATGGGGAGTGGAAGAAGACTTTTAAAAACAAAAAAAAGCCAGAGAACCAAACACTGGCTGAGGGGGCAGGTCATTAAGATGACTGTGTTTTGTGTGTGGGTGGGTGTGTGTAGGAGGGGGAGAGGAGTGGGGAGTGGTAGTTGTGTGTTATCATTTCTACAGTTGCCCTGCCTCTGTATTTCTGACACACACACACACACGCACACACACACACACGCACGCACACACACACACACACACACACATGCACTCACACACACACACACACATTGTTATGCCCTACACAGTGATGCTATACACTTTCTGAATACTGAACCACATCACAGCAAGTGCTATGTGACTTGCAGCTAGTGCTATATGGGTCATCAGAAGTGTGCATGCTGACTGACCGCTGACCACGTTCCCCTCAGCCACATTCCCCTTGGTCACGTTCCCCCCAGCCACGTTCCCCTCAGCCACGTTCCCCTTGGTCACGTTCCCCCCAGCCACGTTCCCCTTGGTCACGTTCCCCCCAGCCACGTTCCCCTTTGTCACGTTCCCCCCAGCCACGTTCCCCCCAGCCACGTTCCCCCCAGGTTCTCTGCTGTTCATTCACTCACATTATCTAGAAGGACAATTTGCAGAGACAATGGCAAGTTAAACCAGCCAGAGAACAGTTAATGACACTAGAGTGAGTGGTTTGTTTGGCAAAATGTCTTATTTTTAGACAGAAGACTGCATTTTATTGGGTGCATAGATCATCTACAAGTAAATCTGACATGGATTAATTGAAAATATTGCCATTTCAGTACGTGGCCATGTAAAAAGGCAAACGTAACTCCTGACTGCAAATCTGCTGACATGTCTTCCAACAGCGATGTCTCCTATCATTTCCTATCGAGTCAGATTAAGCCTTGTTTAAAATGATTAAAACGTCTTTATTAGAAAAGAAATTTAATGGTGACTTTGTTTATTTTAAGAAGAGGCTGAATCCATATGACAGAACATGACTCGTGTGGTAGAGTGTCTGTGGTCAGGCCCCTGTGGTCGGGTCCCTGTGGACGTGTCCCTGTGGTCGGGCCCCTGTGGTCAGGTCCCTGTGGTCGTGTCCCTGTGGTCGGGCCCCTGTGGTCGGGTCCCTGTGGTCAGACCCGTGTGGTGAGGTCCCTGTGGTCGGGCCCCTGTGGTCAGACCCATGTGGTCGGGCCCCTGTGGTCAGACCCATGTGGTCAGGTCCCTGTGGTCAGACTCGTGTGGTCAGGTCCCTGTGGTTCGGGCCCCTGTGGTCAGGTCCCTGTGGTCAGACCCATGTGGTCAGGTCCCTGTGGTTAGACCCGTGTTGTCAGGTCCCTGTGGTTCGGGCCCCTGTGGTCAGACCCATGTGGTCAGATCCCTGTGGTCAGACCCGTGTGGTGAGGTCCCTGTGGTTCGGGCCCCTGTGGTCAGACCCATGTGTTCAGGTCCCTGTGGTCAGACTCGTGTGGTGAGGTCCCTGTGGTTCGGGCCCCTGTGGTCAGACCCGTGTGGTCAGGTCCCTGTGGTCAGACCCGTGTGGTCAGGTCCCTGTGGTCAGACCCGTGTGGTGAGGTCCCTGTGGTTCGGGCCCCTGTGGTCAGACCCCTAAAGTCATGTCCGTGTGGTTCGGGCCCCTGTGGTCAGACCCGTGTGGTGAGGTCCCTGTGGTTCGGGCCCCTGTGGTCAGACCCATGTGGTCAGGTCCCTGTGGTCAGACTCGTGTGGTGAGGCCCCTGTGGTTGGGTCCCTGTGGTCAGGTCCCTGTGGTCGGGCCCCTGTGGTCGGGCCCCTGTGGTCAGACCCGTGTGGTGAGGTCCCTGTGGTCGGGCCCCTGTGGTCAGACCCATGTGGTCGGGCCCCTGTGGTCAGACCCATGTGGTCAGGTCCCTGTGGTCAGACTCGTGTGGTGAGGTCCCTGTGGTTCGGGCCCCTGTGGTCAGACCCATGTGGTCAGGCCCCTGTGGTCAGACCCATGTGGTCAGGTCCCTGTGGTCAGACTCGTGTGGTGAGGTCCCTGTGGTTCGGGCCCCTGTGGTCAGACCCGTGTGGTCAGGTCCCTGTGGTCAGACCCGTGTGGTCAGGTCCCTGTGGTCAGACCCGTGTGGTGAGGTCCCTGTGGTTCGGGCCCCTGTGGTCAGACCCCTAAGGTCATGTCCGTGTGGTTCGGGCCTCTGTGGTAAGACCCGTGTGGTGAGGTCCCTGTGGTTCGGGCCCCTGTGGTCAGGCCCCTGTGGTCAGACCCATGTGGTCAGGTCCCTGTGGCTGAGCAGGCAGTTTGTAGAGTTGTGTAAGTTAATAATACATGAGAAGAGTGACACTGAAACAGAAAGATACCAGCAACCATCTTTCCTGTCATCAAGCATTATTTTTGCCAGTTGGAGCTTGGAGTTCACACACACACACACACACACACACACACACACACACACACACACACGCACACGCACACGCACACATGCACACATGCACACATGCACACATGCACACACACACACACACACACACACACACACACACACACACACACAAATGCACACACACACACACACACAAACAGGTGGTTAAAAATACCTTGCGAATAAAAGAAAATGAAAGCGCAACAGATCGTGGCATTTGGCTGTAAGAGCAGTGAATGGCTGACTCTGTCGCACGCGCACCACTCTCCTCTTGCCTTCCTCTCTCTCTTCTCTCCTCTCACCCATTATGATCTCACTTCTCTCGCTCTCTCCCCATCACCCTCTCCTATGCCCTCCACCGGCAGACAGCTGCTAATAGGGGTTTATTTTTAGCAGGTGGGTGAGGTGTGGGTCTCTGTGATGGATGAAGGTGAGGCTTCACCCCACCCCCATCTAGTTCTGTATCTCTCTAGCCCTTTCTCTCTCTCTCTCCCTCTGTATCTATATAGCTCTCGCCTCATTCTTTTTCTACCTGTCTACCTGTCTGTCTCTCTCTCTCTGTGGCCAAGGACAGATGGAGAGAAAAACAGAACAGACAGACAGGAAGACAGACCCACACGAGAAAAGGCAGTCTAAGCCCTCTATTAATAACAACACATCACCATAGTGAAAACTATTAAACACTTGACGGCTTGTGTATACTAAAGTAATTATAATTTAATAAGCAATAAATAATTGAACAGGGTGCTAAGTCTGGTTTAAGAACAACACCAGTAGGTCGTTTTTATGCTGCTCTAACCACAAGTGAAGTCAGAAAGCAGGATATGCATTTAATATATATTTAAAATACTTATGTCACATATTATATTGAATTATCCAACCAGAAATGCAACAATGGAGCTAAAATGTTTGCAGCCATCCTCCAACGCGTGCAGTGCTCCATTCTTAAACGAGTCTTCCTGAATGCAGCCGCACTGATTTCACAACAGCAAAGTCAAGCTGAGTGGCTTCAGCGTTAGCCGCTGCCTTGAGCAGCTGTTCTTTTTTGAGTAATACCCACGGGGCCGCGCTCCGAACCCAGAAATCCCTGGGAGAAAGCCGGGTGCCTTTGTTTCCTGGTCATGTGGGTGCCACCTGAGAGACACGGTTGCACACACTTACGGCAGCCTTCAGGAAGGCGCAGATGTCACATTGCTTTCAAACATCATTCAAGCTTCTTTCAAATAAATATTCTCCAATGATTTTGTTTCAAATATTCATTTCCTCACCTTGCAGGAAGGTTCAAAACATTGCCGTCATTCGAAGTGTTTTCTTAAAAAAAGAGAGAACCCAGTTGGGGTTTACTGTTTTAGTTGCACCGGTGACCATTAAATCCCAACTGGGACTGAATCACATTTAAAGCAGTGGATCACAATGACATCAAACCGGATCTGGCTTTACAAAAACAGTCTCAGATGTCCCATCATGTCAGAGGCAAAGTGAGCCAACAAATTCAATCTTTGAAGATCTACAAGGAATGCTTAACACCAAGGTCATCTAGGACATGGACAATCCCAAATGGTTAACGCTCTCGAAAACGTAAAGGTTTTTACTGTGTAGTGTGCAATGGGGCTTAAGACTGGTGTTTAAAGTAATAACTTTTCCCTCCGGTGGTCTGGGAGCACAGAGCATGAAGGGCAGACTACCAATAACGGCCGGAGCTGGGGAGGTAGACTTCAGCCTGGCACTGATCACAACATCGTTTACTGCCACAGTAGATCAGTGCACGGTTTGTAGGAGCAGCTTAAGTGTTCGATCGGCGCTCCATTACCCCTTGCGGAAGTGTGAGGTCCCCACAACCTGCTTCTACTTTAGCACATGCCTGTGCAGGCACAGGTGCTGGATTTCAGCACCAGCCAATGCTAATTAATTAATAATTAATTCCAACCGCAGCTGAGCAGATTCTATTAAACGGCAGGGATTTAATACTGTACAGCAAGTGCGTTTTTCTCCTTTCTTGTCGTCTTGCCAAGGAATTTAGGTGATGACCTGATGACCAAGAGGTACAATCCTACTTTTTGATTAGACATTATATGAGTACATATTAAACCTATTTTCACTCCCCCTACATTAATCACTCTTATGTTATATGAAACTGTAATAATTCTCTGGGGTAAGTGGTTCATTTTGAACAGCGAACCAGAGTGAAAAGAAAACACAAAATGAAACTATACAAGGTCCTTTGTTCCCTTCCTCACAGCTACATGCTGCGTTTGAATATTACACGCCTATTTGAAGCCATTTGGAAAAGGTTTATTTAAGTCACCTTGTACTCCTGGTAAGAAACGAGGCACTGAGCAGACTACGCCATTCACGATCCGCGATGCTGCAAATCAGGGTGGTAGAGAGTGGGGAGGTGTGAGGATTGGGGGAGAAGGCAAGAAAAGCAATTAACACGCCGCCACTGCACCGTGAATCTTCGCGTCTCTGCGCCAGACGGCAAGGAACTCCTAAAATAAGAAACGTGCCCTTCTTGGTGTCACTGCCATTTTTAGACTACGAGAGTGACGTGTGGAATAAAGACGTGGGGATCAGCATAAAGGCACGCACGTTTACAAGAGATTCACAAATAAACATGAATGTCCTAGTAGCCAAATCTAGTAAAGTCTTCAAGCTGTCAAAAGCAGAACTTATAAGGAAGCCTCGTAGATAAATTTACAGAAAGATCTTTACATAGCTGTCACATAGCTTTACTGCACCATCAAACGCACATACTCTATGATGAAAAATTCATATTTGATGAATTATATTCATGAATTATATAATTTGAGGAATTATATTCATAACATATAAACAGGTCTCACGGGTCCACTGAACATGCTCTGTCGTCAGAGGTAAAACAGATGAACAGAGACATATTTGTCACGTTGGCCTCTAGTGCTTAAAATGTTCACAAGGAGAAACATCACTGAGCAAGCAAATCACTAGAGGATCACGTTTGTAGAATGAAAAATATTAAATGCATGAAAAAAGTGGTAAAATAAAAACATTGGTATATATATATATATATATATATATATATATATATATATATATATATATATATATATATATATATACATATATATACATATATATATATATATATATATATATATATATATATATATATATATATATATATATATATATTTAGGGGTGTATTCAACTAAGGATTTTCATAGTCGAATCTGATTCGTCAGCCTTTCCCTTTAGTCGACTAATAGTCGAATCAGGTTTTTTTTTTTTTTTTTTTTTTTTTAGAGCACCTTAAACGGGATCCCGTTCTCATTCAGGACTTTTTTCCTCTTCAAAGTAAAAACCTAAAACACTCAGATAAATGAATAAACACGGTAGGTTGACTTTATTCAGCTTTTATTTATTTACTTATTTCGAGACAAACCGCGACGAGACGCGACGACGACCGAAACGACAAACGGCTGAACTGTTTTTTTCGCCTTACGCGTTTTAAATGGTATGCCATCTTGGTTGTTGTCGTGCGAAATGAAAGACGTTGATGACATAACTTGCACTTTACTTTGTTTGATTCATCTTTATCTTTTTCAAAATACTTTTGTAGTTTTTTTGTAGCCATTATAATCTCGGCAGATGCTGCGTATTCTGTAGTAGCGTGTTCAGCTCCGCTCATTTGGATTGTGCAACTGCAGGGTGTGATTTATGAATGTGTAGTAAGGAAGATGCCTATTATTAATGGGCAAACATCATTTTTAATATATTAACAGAAATTAGGATAATTTTATTTGACAAAAGGCTATATATAACGAAAACAAAGACATTTCATGTAACAACTAATGCTTAGCTGCATCCTTGGGCACCCCCATGCAGTTAGAATGGTACATTCAACTATGACGTTCATAGTCGACTAGGGTGTATAGTCGACTATATTCGAATCAGCGACTATTGCAGGTCACCCCTAATATATATATATATATATATATATATATATATATATATATAGTGGGTGATCTGACTGCATGTCATATTCATTAGGCAAGTTATTTAAAGAACCAATGTGATGTCAGTGTTGAAATTATGACAGCAATTTTTTAGCACTATATAAGTGTGTATGGGTGATGGGTAATGGGTGTATGGGTAAAACATGGCTTCTAAGAAACTAAGTAAAAATGCAGCTGACCTTTTCCACATGTATGTCTGGGACTTTATGGTTAATGGGTAAAGGTTTGGATGACTTTATTTATTTACTGACATTTTAAACCTGGCAGCCCAATTACTGTAAAAACAATTCATACCTGACAGTTCTACTGAGTACCATATCATTTAATCAAACCATTAAAAGATGAGGGATAATAATGAGTGTCTAGCGTACCCTTGTCATCCGTACCACAGGATCACACTTGGACCAAAGGATCACATTTAAACCACAGGATCACAAGTAGACCATGTTTTTCCTTTTTGATTCACACTGCTCTATCAATGTAGAGGAAAGGCCTCTAGCCACTTGACACACGACCGATATCTTTCTTGCCAACTCAACAACAGCAGAAACAATTCACTGGGCAGTTTTGACTGATTGGCCTGAAGAAGACGAATAGGCCCTGCTGTGTTCACGGCTTCACCTCGACATTTTCTGAAGCCTGATCCCATCCCACCACCAGCCTTCCGCAGAGCATCTTGCGTTGCTTAATGTTTTAGTCATGCTTTCCACGATAGCTGAAAAAGTCATAAATTGTAACAATAAGTAATATCAACAGCAATCAACTCAATACTCAGATAGAGAGCACCAGTCTATCTGGGCAGTAGTTCTGGGCAACAGTTGATGTCTGGCTTTGTCTTAAGTCAGGAGTAACTGGACCTAGGATTGAGAATGGAAAAAAAATGCAGACTTTGTGTGTGATTTGTTTTAGAAAGACAGCTGTACTTACCATGCTAAATGTTTGGGGTGGAGCTCTGCTGTTAGTGGGGCTAACTGTTCATGCTAAATACTTTGGGTGGAGCTCTGCAGTTACCGGGCTAGCTATTTACGTTAAATGTTTTGGGTGGAGCTCTGCCGTTAACAGGGCTAACTGTTCACGCTAAATGTTTTGGGTGGAGCTCTGCTGTTAGCTGTGTTTCAAGGTTGTAACAACATTCTTTTCCTGGGTATGTTTCTCATGCATACCTATTTCCTGTTATACATTTCTTGCTTTAAGTACAACTTCGTTTCACTGTAAAAAAAGAAACAGTTGCCAACCAACTGAAATGGTTGACTTTTCAGTTACATGGAGACTTAACAGTCTCAGATCAGTCTCTGAGAGTTTGACAGAACAACGCTGTCTGACATGTCAACCTCTGAGATCAGGCTCTCTTCACACTCAGCCTGTATTTGATCCACATGTGTTCTTGCAGTTTGATCATCACCCAGACTTTGTTGTATACTAGATTAATCAATTCCTCAATGACTCCATTTAGAACAATGGCTGAAATCACTTGCCTTTATCCACAGTGAAAGTCCAAATGGTAAATGATTCATTGCAAACCCATATGGCAGGGGCTTAACTCATCAACATAAGCATTGCCCACATACTTATACATGTAACTACTCTTTAATGTTAAATAACTGCATTTTTTTACATTACATTTTAGGTTATGAAACCCACATTATTCCATCAATCAATGATCAATGCTTTTTCAAGTGAATAAAGGTAAATAACATCAAATATATTACATTTACTTTGTTCAAAACTTGAAATATCAAATAACTGAAAATAGCAAGTGTGCTTCAAAAACGCTCCATCTGAAAAAGCATGGCAATTTCTTCAGCCACAAATAAAGCTAGCTTTTACTGCCGCATTGTTTGTGGTTGTGACTACATTCTGTTGCGATTGCAGTTTGCCTTTTAATTCTTTGACAATTTGTTGTTTTTCTTGGAATACTTAGCTCCATGTTTGGTCTCAAAATGACGACGTAGATTGTACTTTTTGACAACCGCCACCGCTTCATAACACAAAAGACACACCGGTTTTGCTCCTTGAAGCACAAACGTATTTGCTTTCCCATCTTTCTTGAAACACCCTTCCATCTGCATCGATTTTTCTTTTCCTCGACATTTTGGAATCATTATTTGTATTTCTCAATTCTACTTATTGAGAAAATCGATATGGAAACACTGTAGTGTCGAGATGCCATCACTTCGCGGGTAACATAATTGTGGGAAATGTAGATTTTTGGTCACTGCATGTATTTGACCTTTTAAAAAAATGATTAATTAGGATAAATTAGGCTTTTTAAGCTCTCGCACATTTGGTCCCCACAGGCTTTGAGTTTGACATCTGTGTCGTATGGATACTAATGGTGACATACTACTCTGATTCCTCTTCTAAATTCACAATTTGAACATCCTATTTTAATCTCCACAGTTCAAACAGAATAGTCAGGATTCAAAACTGGAAAGAGAGGAGACCATTCACATCGTTCAGAGAATTTCGCAGGCTTTAAAATGTTGTCCATCACAAGTCCATGTTACTGTTTGTATGCTACATTGCATAAGAACCTTCACTGCATAAGAACCTGAATACAATATCATGCCATCCACTTACAGTTACATTTATCACCCCTAGGATCTTAACTATCCTGTGAAAAGAGTGAACGCTTAATTAAAAGTTAGAATTTTTCTTTTAAAGCTTTGACACATTGTTCCTGAGAACGTCAGGAATATATTCTCTATAGATTATTTTTAAACCAAAAACCCAACGGTCAGTGTTTGGTAGTAGCATTATGTTACCATTAATACTTAACTAATATTTGCTATGTAATGCACTTCATATTTTAGTTAAGGAAAGTGAATTTTGTATGAAGATTTATTATTTTGCTGTTGTCACACGCTAAGACCACATTAAACACAAGCACAACCTATGTTGCTTTATCCTAAACCTGTTCCTGTAGAGATTCACTAGTGCTTTCATTGTCCGCTAGAGAATCTCCCCACCATACACGATCAGACCAAAGAGCCTTTGAGTTTTTGAGGAGCGGGGAGTCGTGACTGGTGCTCTGAAGCTTCGAAGCTCTGAACAGGAAATGAAAGCAAGAGGATAGAATCCACTTAACTCAAGGTATCCTGAAAATGTTTAAAGGCACTTTGCTCTTTGGGGCCCCAGTTTTAGTTGGAGTAAAAGATTAACCTGAGGCAAGGTTTTTTTTATTATTAATTAGTAGGGACCCAAGAAGAAGCAGACTTTAAGGCATTCCACCACACAACAGCCTGAATAGTTTCAAACCAGGTTTAAATTATTATTAAAAAATTAAGCAAAATGCAATGTAGAGATGGCATTAATTACTGATCTATAAACTGAAGGTTGGGCCACAGCATAGTCACTAGTTCCTTACTATGTCATTGAAGAAAGGGACACATTTTGGTCTGAAGACAAAATAAATCACCTTTTAAGCTTCAAGTAAAACATTTGGTATAATCGTTAGCTACCTCAAAACAATTAGTTTAACCAACCAGAGACTCAGAGTTAACAAGATAGCTTTGTTCTATCCATATGGGGTTAATGTACAAACAAATCAGCAATGAAGTGCACTGGTTTCATTATTTGTAAAAGTTGGATATAGTAATATTATGATCCAGCTGTGTCCAAATGCCAGTTTTTAGCATCATTTCTGAATGACGGTGTGCACACGTCAGAACCTCTTCAATTATTATCCACTCCTTAAAGGAAGCTTTTAATGGTAAATAACAAACCCTCAGACAAATTCTAAATTGGTGCCATTTAACTATTGAAATAGTAGGGGGTAAAAAAGCAATACCTCCCATTTCTAGAAGTGTCATTCATTGCCACTAAACTGCCCTCCGCAGACCCTCATATGGGGCACCATCTTGGCCTGCTTCCAAGGCTCCAGCACACATGCATGGCTTGCGTTTCTCTCAAAGCGACGATCGGTCCCTTCGCACGAAAGTAAGCAAGCTTTTCAGTTTCCGTCACTCTGAGACAGCGCGAAAAGGAGCAGGGAGCGTGGGACAGCGCCTGGCTTGGCGTTGCTTGTGAGCTTTAATAGGACCAGGTGTTGTTTATAGAATGAGGCAAGTGGAGCTTTTCTGCCTTTTTCTTTTTTTGGCTAGAGTTTTGTTGCCAGCGTGGGTCTAATGGCCGCATTTGGGGTGTAGGAATTGCCAGCATTCGCGCGCAAATGAGCTTCGCTTCGTTTGCCTGCATCCAGCCTTCGATGGTGAAAAAAGACTGAGATTAGTCCATTAATTGAAGTGTTATTAAGACAAAACAGGCCATAAAATGGCAACACTGATGTGCCACTGACATGCCTGCGATGATGTCAACACTGCACTGAGGAAAAACAAGGACTCAGAAAAGCAAACTCCCACAACAGCTGTAGCATTTGGGATAATCGACAATTTTTATCAGGATAAAAAAGTTCTGTATTTCATTATCTACAGATGTAATGATGGTAAAATATCAGACGCTTGTTTTCCACCTTTCTTAAAAAGCCATCTAACCAAGTTCACGTTTCAGGTTTATTTGTCATGGGCACAGAATGCCTGGGAAAGCTGCACCTCAAAAGCTCAGGTACTTTATATATACATAATATATGTATATACATTACATATGTAAATGTACTATAATAAAGATGTGCAGTACAAAACACAATATATAAATATGTGTATACATCACATAAATGTATTCTAATACAGCTGTGCAGCATGAAATACACTATATATACATATTATATTAATATACATTACATATGTAAATGTACTACAATACAGCTGTACGAAACACACTATATATACATAATGAGGGGAGGTGGAAGGAGAACAAAAAACAATATACAAATGCAATTATACATTAGAATAAAATGCACATAAAAAAATCCTAACTTTAGACACTGTAGTATGTCTAGTTAGAGTGTAATAAAGAGTATAAGAAATAAACCATAGTTTTGTATAATGTGTGGAGCCTAGAGACACAGAAGAGTGTAGAAAGGAGATGAGGCAGCAGGAGAAAGTGCTTTAACGAGTTTACACAATATGATATATTAAATAAATGGAGGTATAATGAACACCATAACAGGATAATATGATTGCGCGGAGACCTTAGCGATAATACAGTCATAACACTGGTCTCTGAAAAACTGAAATATGACTAAAAGTGAGTAGAGACAGTTCACGAGTGTGTGAGGTTATTAATGTGAGAGGAACAGTGGGAGAATGAGTGATGACTGCATTGCTGTTTATTTAGGATCCCGATGGCCTGCAGGTAGAAACTGTTATTCAACCTCCTGGTTCTGAATTGAATGCTGCAATGCTGTCTGGTACACAGACCGGGTGCTGGGTGACTGCACCTACATGGTGATTTTGTGAGCCTTCTTTAGACATTGTGTGTGGAAGATGTCCCATAAGGCTAGTTTTTTTTTTTTTTTTTTTTTTGCTCTCGTGACTCTCAGGAGGAACCTGATACTGCTGACTCTGTCCACAGCATCCCTACTGATGTATAAGGGGAGTGTGACCTTCCTCCACCTCCTGTAATCCATGATATTCTACTTAGTTTTTGCTAATGTTGTTTGCTGCACCACTCTGATAGAACTCTGACCTCATATATGCAGGTTGTTTCATCTAATCAATTATTTTTGAGCTCTGCTTGGCCACACAATCTTGTGTGAACGGGGAGTACAGGCGGGGGCTGAGAACGCTTCCCCAAGGGGCTCTGTTGTATACAGGTAATGTGGATGCGACGCGGTCATCGGTTGTAAACACCGCGGGGTCTACTCATCAGGACACCAATAATCTAGTTGCACAGACCTCTGTGCTTGCAGTGAGGTTGGCTGTTGATGGTGTTGAAAGCAGAGATATAGACAATGAACATGTTTTAGCTACATATATCATCTGTGGGTTGCTGGTATGCGAATTGGAAATGGACTCTAGTGATCAGAAAGAAGAGTTTTGACTAGCTGCTCAAAGCATTTCATGATTGTAGAGGTCAGGGTCACAGGACAGTAGTCATTTACACATATAACTGCAGGCTTCTTAGGGACAATGATGGTCGTCTTAAAGCATGCAGACAGAATCAAAGACTCTGGGAGAGGTTAAATATGTCTGTCTGTGAACATGTCCTCCAGACACATGCTTTGAGGACTTGCATGAAGGATCATTCTGAAGGATCATTCTGAAGGATCTAAAGACATCAGCTGTCACGGCCCACCAGTAATTCCAATGCAAAAGAGGTGCTGTTTGTCTCAAATCAACCATGGGAGAGCTCATCTGGTGAGTCAGAGAGTTCCATAAAAAAGATCTTCACACTTGGCGATAGAGCACAAGCTGATCCACATGTGCTTGTGGTCAGGTCCTTGGTGTTACAAATACATCTTGTTCTTACAAGCTCTTTGATGGCCATTTGAAGCTCACACCTGGCTTTACTGTATGTCATCAGGTCACTGAAGTTGTCGGCTGAAGTTGGAGCTCTAAGTTTCGCCCAGACATCAGCATTTACCTGGTTTAGGAAAGACTTGATGCCAATTTTTGGAACAACGTTGCCAGCGCACACACTGATGTAATTTGCTACAGAGCCTGTGTATGCATAAATGTGTCTGCTGCCTGTCAGAAAATCTGCCAATCTGTGGATTGGAACCAGTCCTGAAGTATGAAGGTAGCCTCCTCATTTCATTGATGGATTGACCTGAGAGCTTTTTTTGTCTACATGCAGGCAAAAGCAGAATGGAGAGATTATTGGGGATATTGGGGGTATTGGGGGGGGGGGGGGGGGCTGTAACTGTCTCTAAGTGCAATACAGTGGGGCAAAAATGGGGACTGGGGGTAGAATAATTCTAAGGCTTTGTAACTTACAGGGGTCGTCAAAACGATATGTTTGTTTTTGTTTTTCTTTGGGTCCCAGTGTGATATCCTAGGGGCCAAAATCCCAGTATCTGCACAGCGCAAGTGTTAAAAATAATGTGTTTGGACATCACCTTTTCAAATTTCCTCAGTTGAAATCCCCAACAACAATAAACTACAGTGAATAAGGATGTAAGGTGTTTGTGTTGACCACAAACCATGAACACCCAATAATCTATCAGACATGACAGCATACTTTCACATAATGCTTTGGGTGGAATTTCATTTTAAACAAGCACCACTGACTGAATTCACTGACCAATATTTCAGGTCCTGTTGTTCAACCATGCTGTCCTTCAGTCTGACACACAGCTACTTTTAACAGAGCCCTTGTTTCCTAACTCGTGAGTAAAAAAAATCAACAGAGAAATCCCGCCCACAATCCCACCCTCTTTTTAACGTGTGGTCTAAACCCAGTCCTGAAGCAATTCCCCTTCTCAATCCATGCAGGAGAAACTCAAACTTAACAGTCAAAGCTCAACAGGCGAAGCGGCAATTTAAAGAACTAATCCCTCATTTTAATGCACAGAGCGAACCAGCTTAGCCAAACAGCACAAATAAAGCCAGAGGCATGCGAAGCGCACGGCTCCCGCAGGAGCGAGGGAACGAGTGATTGAATAGAGAAAAAAAGGAAACTAATTGCAGAACATGCCTGGAGTGAGGATCAAGTCTGGGGTGTACTTATTAACCTGACTCCAGTAGCGTACACCATGCCAATAACAGCTGTTACTGCAGAAACATGCACAGTCATTTCAGGGACACATACACGCTCCCACACAGATACACACACACACACACACACACACACACACACACACACACACACACACACACACACACACACACACACACACACACACACACACTCAAAGGTTTTGCCTGAAAGGCACTGTGTCTTCATTATTGGTTTTATTGACAGAGGGTTATCACCTCAGATAGGACATTTCTTTCCTTTCTTCACCCATGGGAGGAAGCAACATGCTTCTTGCCTGATTCGTGTTGTGACACTGCTCTGGTACATCCAGATTACTCAAAATTTGCCTCCCTCTGTGACTTTGCTTTAAGAAGACATTTTAGGGTAATACATTTAGACCAAACTGTGCTTGCGCTTCTTCAAGGGTGAGACCGCAGAATGAAACCAAAGAGAATACAGCCAAATACAACCAAATACATCCAAAGAGGAGATACTTCAAAGCGGGTTTTGGAAGTGATGCATGCTTAAATTTCTCCTCAGCGGGCTACAGTCTGTATTACTAGTTAAATGTAAATGAAGTCGTTATTTCGGAAGGACACAGATATCCCTCAAACCACCTGTTGATGTCATATTCAGGAGAAATTAAGCAACTGAATGGGGCTACCAAAAGCAAAACAATAAAAAAAACAGTGGTCAAACTGCTGCTTAACAATAAAGAGTACGTTGGTGCCCTGCTAACAAAAGGCTGCGAGACTGCGAGTGTGAGAAAGAACTGAGAACTGGTGAGACAGACTTGAGAACGGACGTTGAGAACGGACGTTAGCTGAGTTCAATCAAGCTGTACTAACATGACTAAAAAGCAAATAAAGCGTTGCAAGTGTTGCTAGTGAGCGTGCCAAAGGTTGAAGTTCTCACCACATGCAGCATTACCACGGGGGTCTGAAAACTTGTTTTTGTTTTTAGCTTGAAGCCACAAACTTTAAATGTAACACAATAAAAACACTAAACACTAAACAACAACACTATTGAACAGCAAATGAAGCCTGTGATGTAATGCATGCATTTATGAAAAAATATATAGATCTCATTTCATTTGTGGTGATTACACTTTGTTGTGTTGAACAAGAAGATTTATGGGATTGGTGATGATCAAGGTGATCTCTCAGCTTCGAGGGCTTTCAACAGGACTATTTATGTCCAACCTGGGACATTTGTGGTAAGCTATTCAACAGAATATGAGGCTAAGCAACTATCTACAAAAAATAAAAATAAAATTGTCAAAGGCCCAAAAGTTATAATAGCAGGGAATTGATTGCAAATGCTCATCAAACAGACACTGAAAACCAATTTGTTCTCTATAATCACAGTCTGTGGTGATTTGCCTACTAAGCCATATCCTAACCCACAAGGTGGCTTTGGTCAGTACAGCGTAACTCTATTTATTTTTATTTGCACTCGCCATTTTAGTCTACTTCATGTCTTGGTGAGTGTGTGATGTCATGTAGTATGTGGTGAGGTTCTCAGCAGTCGTTGTGGGAAACCACCTCAACCAAACCTGGTCAACGTTGTCACCATTCGGCGGGAGAAGAAGCCCACTCTCGTCACCCCACTGTTCCGAACACACCAGCCAGCATGACTTTAGTTACCAAAGACCACATCCTCTGTTCTGGAGCAGCATGAAAGCCCCGTAGTTCATTCAACACTGGTGGTTTTATCTGAAAGTGCTTTGGGGTGAATGTTAGCGCAGGGCCTCATGCCCGTATCAGTACTGGAAAGTTAGACTGTGGTGTGCTCTGTTTAAGAGCAGGTGAAGGTCAGCTGTGCGAGACGTGAGACAGTTATTATTCCAAAGGGAGCTTCAGCAGAAGCAATACCCCAATAGCAAGGCCTGTAAAGTTCATGGCAGCTACTGGAACAATTACATTGTGTAATGATTACAAAGGCAAAACGCATGAGTAAAAAAATTGGTGTAATACACTTTGAAGGGACAGAGACAGGGATAGAGGTAGGGATAGGGACAGAGACAGGGATAGAGACAGACAGGGATAGAGACAGGGAGAGACAGTGACAGAGAATAAACAGGTCGCAAATTCTAAAGTGCATCAAACTAGTTTTGGGAAATGATCTAATGCAACAGTTTGATGTTGTTGTATCGCCGGGTGAACATGCGCTGTACACAAAAACTCCGTCGGGGTCGAGCAAGACTCTTCCCAGCAAGCTATAGACCAAGCAGTGCACAGGTCTCCGAGAATTAAGAGGAACACGACACGACTCCGGAAACTCACGCCAAAAGATGAAAACGAGCTGGATGAATGAGAACCATGCAAAAAGCACGAAGGAACCGTCAGACATAAGCGTAGTGAACGCCACATCTACACCAGCACACATCTATTTTACATTCTTTATAATCCCACACCATGTCAATGCTGAAGTCATATCTATCCTGAGTCATATTTATAACCTACCAAATGCTATTCACTTCAGAATCCCCCCTCCGCCACCACAAACCAGGGTCAGCTTAACATGTAAGATGCAAGCTGATAGCGTCTGACACGAAGCGAACAGCGGAGGGAGTGAACGTGAAGGATCCCGACTGATACTAATGAAATCATGCGCGCGCACACACACCGGGTTCCTTTTCTCGGAAGGCCAGGACAGCGCCAGCGCCGTAGCTGTATCCATGGCAACTACCGAGCCGGTAAACTTCCAGTGTATTTGCCAACTGACTGTTGGTGAATACTTCGTTGGTGTTTAAAATCTCTAATTTTAACATTTACCCCCCACCCCCCACCAACTCTTCCCCACCGATCCTCCACCAAAGAAATTTGTTCCGTTGAAATTCTTAATATTAACATTAAGCGCCTCGTCAGCGCAACGGCGTCCGTTATGCTTTAGTCAAGGTCGTTTTTGCGACATACTCTGATCGAGGCTTCAGCTCCTTGCTCTGAAGACCAAGAACACAGACAGCCTCAGACATCAAGATCACGCCAGGGAACTGTGGAAGGAAAGTTTTGAGGCAAGCATAAAAAATTCATCGAAGCATCGGTCAGACGTTACAACGTGATAATGCACTGCACAAGCAGGGGAAAAACTACATTTTCCTCAACAGGATGTATGCCAGTCCCTTACTACCTCTGGTACTGACAGCCAAATAATAATTTAAAAAGTCTGTTTGCATCTTAAACCAAGAAACTTTTATTTACGAGATCCATAAAGAGAGTACAGTTACACTTATATGAGTCCTGTTACAAACGACACTGACTTAATGTAATGAAATGGGAATGAAAAATAAATCCTGCATATCAATCAGCAGCTTTAAGGACCAAGCAATGATGTATTACTGAGAGATCCAGCAAGGGAGAACATATTGACATCCAGTACAAATTTCTAAACACATCTACCATTAAAATGTTTCAGAATTTCGGTATTATGCAAGAGAAGGTTAGTTCTGTTCTGTGGAATACACTGTGTCACAAAGTCACAACCCCCCCGGAGAGCCAAAGTCAGTGTTAAATCTCTCCCAGACCACCACAAATAAAAACATAACCCCTGTTCTTGTTAAGGTGCATCTGCGATGATGCTTCACATGACCCAAAGCTACCCTGTCGGCTGTGACACGCTAGCACATTGAGGAGAAGTTTGCCATCAAAGAGCAGGCAGAGAGATCGAGACAGAGAGAAGCCACAAACTTCTCAGGCGGAGGCGACGTGCTCGAGCAGCCTACCTTGGGTCAGGGTGCCGGTGAGGAACCTGTAGAAGTAGCGCACCACTTTGGTCAGCTGTCGCCCACACCTCTTCCTGCAGTGGCTCATGGCGTCTCCTCGGGGGGTGGGGGAGGTGGGGGTCAGGCGGCCGTAGGGAGGGCTGAGGGGAGGGGAGGGGGGAGGGAGCAAGAAACTTCGTAAGGGGGAAGAGAGGTGTGAAAGCGGCGTCGGCCGTCTCCTCTGGTCGCTCTTCTCCTCCTCCTCCTCCTCCTCCTCGCTGCGTGTCTCTCTCGTGCTTCTCCGACCTCCTCTCCCGCTCCTCCACCTGTGGGGCGCTAGCTGACAGGCACGGCTGAGGCGCTCGCCTCCTCCCTCCCGCTTTTCCGCCGCGTGCGAGAGCCCTTCCCACTGGCTCTGTCTCCTGTGCTCGCAGAGGGGGGGGGGGGGGGGGGGGGCGACGCACAAGCACACGTTCGCCGCTACTACGAGTCACCGGTGCGCGTGCTGCATCTCCCCCACCTTTAATCCTCTGTTCTCTTTTCTCTTCTGTGTTTGCTTGCAGTGAACAGCATGAATGCAGGTTGTCTGTTGTAGTGGGAAAGCGTGAAATTTGGTGTTGGGGGGGGGGGGGAGAGGGGACTGAACAGTGTAATTAGAAAACAGCTTCTCACACGTGTCATGATGGCCTCAGGAGAGATGAGGAGGAGAAGGCTGGCTTTCAGCCTGTTCTCGCTGCAGAAAGTGTGTGTGTGTGTGTGTGTGTGTGTGTGTGTGTGTGTGTGTGTGTGTGTGTGTGTGTGTGTGTGTGTGTGTGTGTGTGTGTGCGTGCGTGCGTGCGTGTGTGTGTGTGTGTGTGTGTGTGTGTGTGCGTGCGTGTGTGTGTGTGTGTGTGTGTGTGTGTGTGTGTGTGTGTGTGTGTGTGTGTGTGTGCGTGTGTGTGTGTGGGTGTGTGTGTGTGCGCGTGCAGATATGAATTCACCTTAGAAGGACAGGAAAACAGTAGTAGACCACCCCCTCCCTTCTTTTGCATCTCATCTTCTCGAGATATTTCCTCTGTGGTCTTCTGTCTTCATTCCTTTTCCAAACAAAAACTCATGAGACTGGTGGAGGTCGGACAAGTTGCACGAGCACCCAGGAGATGCCGCGGGCGAACGTCTGGGGCCTACAGCGGACACCGGGTCAGACGGAGGGACGGAGGTGCAGGAGGAAGAGCGAGCTTTTGTGGGAGGGTGGGGGTCTTCAGGGTGCAGAGGTGTTGCTCCTACATTAGTTGAGGAGAACAAACACTTCACTCAACATCATTTCTTCCCTTCTGCTGAGGGGCCTCCAAGATGCCTCATCCCATGGAAACACACATAAACACACACGAATGTGTGCACACACATGTTTTCTTGTGCAGTTTTATTACACAGAACATACACACTGCTGGTTTGCTCTGCTACGCTCTCTCATTTCATTTGTTTTCCCAGAGCACTGATCTGTGTTAAGTAAAGCGTTCTCTCTCTCTCTACCTCACCTCCCTCTTGCTCTCTCCCTCTCTCTCTTTCTCTCTCTCTCTCTCTCTCTCTCTCTCTCTCTCTCTCTCTCTCACCTACTTTGCTGAATGCTGTGAATTAGAAGTGATTACAGTTGCCTGGGCAACCACAGACTCTAGAGTTTCTGTCAGCCAATCACATGCCTGCAGCCACACTTTCTTTTTACTCTCCCATCAAACCAAAACAAACAAGTGTCTCTGCTGCACGGCGAAGTCCTCTATCCGACTGTGTACAGAACATGACTCCTAGTCCCTGGGTGTGAGATGAAGATCATACCCTCAAGAACAGCGGTCAGCGACCCACAGGCATATAAGGCCCTCTACTACATCTCCTCTAGAGGACAAATGAAAATTCTTGTCTTTGCACCATGTGTGTGAATCTTGCAAGCCCAGATGCTCTGATCTCATATAATGCGAACAGGATTGCAAGACTGCTGCTAATCAGGGCCACATGGCATATCAGTAAAGAAAAGTACATACAGCCAGGTGTCCATGAAGACATGTGGCTTTAATAAGACAATAAGATTTGCTCAGATCTACCACCACCACCACCACCACCACCACCACACACACACACACACACACACACACACACACACACACACACACACACACACACACACACACACACACACACACACACACACACACACACACACACACACACACACACACACACACACACACACACACACACACCCCAAGTTCCCTCTCCTTCTCCAGCAGCATCTGTATGAACAGCTCGGTGTGCACATCAGGGCTGGCATGCACACACACTCCGCCCACTCCTTATAATCCCATTAAAGACCACTTTGGAACATCAACGGATCTGATCATTCCGGTCCAGCTGCTCAGGGTGGGTTGCATGAAGCAGATACACTTGGATAGCGTCTATCCAAAACTATAAATAGTTCACATTTCTCTCCAGGCTGACATAAGGGGTACGCATGTAAATATTTGCAAATGACGGCAGCGGTGTGGTAGAATGTCTTTAGAATGATGGGGCCCGCAGGATGGCGGGCTTGACGGACAGCACCAGCTGAATTTCTGCAGCGCAGCCAGATGGAGGACAGTACCGGGCATTTCTTGACCCGTTCAAATGCAGTCACCCTCGCGGAGCCCTCAGCTCTGAAAACGTCCAGATAGCTCGACTCGAGGCCTGTTCCGATCTCGCTGGGTTCTCCGCGCATCGCCATTGACACCGCGAAAGATGGGAGAGGTTTACTGCGTTTTCGTCCCCGGAGTTCGGCACCGTATTACGAAGAATGGCCTCGGCTAAGAGGGACGCATCAGTGCGGATGGTGCTATTAGCGAACGTATGCTGTTTGTCCGGAAGATCAGAAATTTATTTTCTTTATGGTTTATTATTACTTTGTTTTGTCGCCTGCACTGTGTCTGGGAGAAACTGCGCTTCATTTCGTCTCCATGGTAGGTGGTGAGTGTGCACCTCTCAACTCGAAAAATAAAAAGATTCAAAGGGTCATTTGTTAGGCTGCTCGAGAATTCCATCAGCTGCGGATGAGAAGCATGGGCATCATCCAGAAATACACACACACACACTCACACACACATACACACACACACACACATGGCCTATCGCATGACATAAAAGTAATCATCTCACAATACCCAAGCCAGAAGTGTGGCGAGACAGGAAAAGAGAAACAGGGCCTGGCTCTGACAGTCTGCTTGCAAGTGGGGGTGTGTAACCAGGGCCACGTGGAGTCAGAGAGGCATTGTTTCTGTGACAGGCCATGCTTTCCGGAGAGGGTCCCAAACACATGGACAAGGAGTGGAGTGTGTATGTGTGTGTGAATGTGTATTTGGGCCTACGGAGGGCTCACACAATCAGCCACCGCTGCCAGAAAGCTGCTGGATGGTCCAGATCCAGACAGCCCGTCTAATGGAGAACCAGGGTCGAAGGCGCCAGGTAGACGCCAATGCAACACAGCAGAAGGAAGTGGCACCAGGGATGCGATAGGACGCCGCTGATAGCAGCGTCGACAGCTCATTGGCTGTAATCTCTCGC
The DNA here is from genome assembly GCF_052324685.1 of Brachyhypopomus gauderio. Classification (NCBI taxonomy): domain Eukaryota; kingdom Metazoa; phylum Chordata; class Actinopteri; order Gymnotiformes; family Hypopomidae; genus Brachyhypopomus; species Brachyhypopomus gauderio. The sequence continues at coordinate 34,922,712 of NC_135211.1, read as the reverse complement.
AGGTGTTTGTTTGATAAGATTCTTCTCAGGTGCGTTGCTTCACCAGTGTCTCCCTTCCTGTTCCCGTCTCCTTATCTTTCCCTCCCCGTACGTCTTCGTACCTCCGTCTCTCTCCTCTGTCTGTCTGGCTCACTCTCGCCGTTACCCAGAGCTGTACGAGTTTGTACATCCACCCAGCTTCCCGGGGACGTGCGGCGGGCTTCAGCAAGTCACCCCCACGTGCCTCGTTAAGCCAGCACCATCAAGGAGAAACAAGCGGGTGGGGACTGGTGGTGGTGATGGGGGTGGAGGGGCTGGATTGCATGAGGCTCTCAGCTTCACACAGCAGCCCTTCATATTCAGCGTACATCTGTGTGGTACATGTGCACAAAGGCTCACTAAAGGGGACCATTAAGCCTCCCTGCTCGAGCTCTCCGGGGCACCAGCTGCTTCTCCAGCACTAACGCCTCATTTCCACAGAGAGAAGGCAGGAATGGAGATGGCACAGGCTGGAAGGCTGCCTGACATTCGGGGATTATGTCGTACATCTTTTCATTTCTTTCATTTTTTATTTCTTTTAATGTGCTAATGCGTAATACGTTTTTCCATAATGACAAGTTTGACAGGTAAATGTATGTTGCGTAGAATCAAACAGTGGTGACAGTGGGATGCCCTTAAATGTCTAAATGAGAGAGAAAGTGCATATAGATTTAAGTTTAAATACCTTCTTACTTGCCACAATTACTCTCTTTGAAAACATTCCATCCATCTTAAGTCGGATTAAGCTTTGTGTGAGAGTATATTTTTGGAGTCTTTGGACACTGTCCTCCAAAGACAAATATACTCCCACACAAAGCATTCTCACCTCATAGCAGCATATGACATTTGGGTCCAAAGACCCACAGATCACAGAACAAGCGTCTTCCGTCTGTCATTTCCTCTCTCCCTCCCTTCGTCTCCAGCCTCCCTGGCACCTTTGCACATGCCCACGAGGCGGTACAAAACGTCGCAGGGGCTGCTGGGATGTCGGCAGGTTCCCTGGCTTGTGTTTCTCAGCCAGGTTGCACTGCCATATGTCTGCATCTCGACACAGGTCAGCGGCCCCGCACACCTCCGTCAGACCCAGGGACCCTGAAATCACTCCGACACACTGCTACCCTGCCGGTGCCCAGCCTCGAAGCAAATGAGAGTGATTGTACAGTGCCCTAACCCATAACTCCATAACTAACCCTAACTCCTAATCCTAATCCCTAACCCTAACCCATAACCCTAACTCTTAACCCTAATCTAGACCTAACCCTGACCCCAACCCTAACTCTAACTCAAACCCTAACCCTAGAGTGTTAAAAAGGAAGGACAACCTTATTATTACAGAAAGGCTTGAACCTGTAACCCTATCCAAGTACAGTGTACCAATCCAAATCCACCACCCACCTGTGTATGAATGAATTAATGAATGTTCAATAAATAGCACCTTTCAAGATACCCAAGGTCGCTTTACAATTTTAACACAGGTACAAGTTTTACACTACCAATCACACACCGGCGAGAAGCAGCAGCCAATTGCGCTCAGCGTACTCTCTACCGGGATCCACAGCCCCCTGGGGGACTGGATGGGGTGCAGGAAGGGGAGAGAGGACAGACCCTAGTGGCAGAGCACCATCCACCACTGGGCATACAAGCACACACACAACTGCTTTTATTGAACAGAGAGACACAGATATACATTCAGGGAAAATTTGCAGGGACTGCCAATTTACCTGACCTCCATGTTTTTGGACTGTGGGAGAAAACCAGAGACCCCAGAGGAAACCAATGCAGACACAGGTAGGGGACTCAAGACCCCAGTGCTGAGAGGCAAACGTGCTAACCACCAAGCCACCATGTTGCCCACCGTGTATGCAATTGTGTAGAAGGGCGTAATATTCAATGGATGACGAGCTGAAGACTCAGTGATGGAAGTGATTGGCCGTTTCAGCATGAGTGTATCAGGCCAGTGATGAGAACAGTTACCTCCAGCAACCTTAGCAGCGGGTGACAACTCAGACTCAGACGTTGCTTAGCGTCCTGCTTTTTCTTCGTTTTGTTTCATGAGCACCTAAGCAATTTCCAAGAGATGGAAACGAATACCCAAAGCTAAAGAACAACGTCACAACGAGACCTGCGTGGTCCGAAGCATATGAGGCACACCCGTGATGTGCTTCTGTAGAGTCTTTGAGAGTCTTTGAGTTGAAACAGAATGGCTGATATTAGTAGCCAGATGAAAGGAACATTGATGCATGTGCATGAGAACTTGAGAAGGTTTTATGGGGAATACTCAGAGAAAGGCTGAGAACCATACCTACACCAAGGAGAGCAAGCACCACTTCCATCAGAATGCTCAATCAGCCCTCTAAGCCCCTTCTTCTCACCATGGGCTTTAGAAACAAACCCTACACACACACACACACACACACACACACACACACAAGCCTCAAGAACCCAGTGAGGCTCCTGAGAGCTGCCGATTCCTGAGATTCCATAATAAGCTCAACAAGAGGCTGGACTGTGAAAAACAGCGAAACCTCAACAGTCAGGAAGAAATATGCACATACGTGCGCACACACACACACACACACACACACACACACACACACACATACAAAAAAACAGTAGATCTGAAAACAACACTCAAAAAGAACAGAAGATAGAACAACTGCATGGGGACCAATAATGGGAGACAGCCTTGCTAGGGAGCTTGGAGCTTGTTAGCAGGAACTCATCTGCATAAGGCAAACCACACCTATTAGCTGCCATTCATTAACATCAAAGTTAGCTTTGGTTTAAAGGGTTTTTCGCCCCTTTCCCTCATATATTCTCTCTGTCCCTTTTAGGTCTTTTGAAATCCACACAAAACAATTTTTTACTTTACTCCACAGGTGTGACCCAAAATCGAGACGCTGGGGTGTCCCTCGGTTTCCCGACGCCAAGCCTCACTGGGACAAACTGGGCCTTGTTCTGCTTCCTGTCCCCATTCTGTTTGGGAAACGGCGCCAGGGTTGAGGTCCTGTCGTCCGGCACCGGATGGCTGCGGCTCTCATTGCTGCTGACTCGCACGGGTACGGCGCCACACTCCAATCTCCGGAGGACGTCGCTTTGTGCGTTCGCGTCTATATTTGTGCGCTGGAGGACCTAAACCCAGTTCCCTTTGGACTGCGTCAAATCCTGCCTGCCTTGTACTGCGTGAGCTGTGACGTGAGCTGGCATGAGCTAGTTGGTTGGTCCGCGACTGCCCCTAGGCAACTGCCCAGCACCAGGACCTGGCAGCGCCTGCCCCACTGACCTCCCCCCACCCCCCACCCACCCCTATTTCCCCATCCGACACCTGGGTCAGGCTAGCGAGGACCACTCAGTGGCTCATTATGACATACTTCACAGGCAGAGGTATTTGTTTGGCTGTTAAAATGGCCTCCAGCTGGATATGCCACTCGAATCCAATATTTTATTAAACCAGTAGGCCGTCGCCGTTCTGGAGGTGTATTGTGTTCTTTTACCGCTTTTGCAGGTCGCCCAGAAGATGGCGCTGTGACAACAATAACACGCTACTTGGTCGAAGGTTCAGCTAGGGGTTAAGCCAGAGACCATATATATAATGGACGGTACATCACTGTTGACTCCTATTGTGAACTTTTGAAGCCACCAAGATGGCCGCACGGACACCGCCATCTTAGATGCGCTTGCGCAGTAGATGAAAATTGGAGCCAGAGCATGCGCATTAGAACCGGTAGGCAGAACAGTATCTCCGCCAGAGACCGTATCTCCGCCCCAACATTCGTTAGGATACGCCCACCAGTATAGACACTTTTGACGTTTTACAAAATAAACAAAGGTAAAAGGTTTTAATACTGCTGTCGAGATGAGAATGAGCGGGGTTAAAAGTTGTACTGCAGCCAGCCACTAGAGGGCAGCTGACTCACGGAGGCTTCACTTTTCACTCGTGTCGTCCAGTCCACTTATATATACGGTCTCTGGGTTAAGGCCCATTCACACCCTACGGTAATTACGGATACGGACCCTTTCGTCCGGTTCCGGAGGTCGTTTCATCCGTCAGTGGGTCCGTTGCCAGAGCGCTTAAGCCTGCTTTATACCTCCGGACACGGACGAATTTCGTCCGTCCGTAACAAACGTAGCTTCCGTAGGGGGCCACTATACCTCTTTCCAGTTCCAACGTTGTTATGATTTTTTAAAATACATCCTCTAGAGGGCAGTATAGTCAAATTTCCGGCACCGGCGCACCAGCAATCTCCTCCCAGCTGTTTTTGCATCGCTGTTTATCGCGATGACCTGGCACCGTAGCAGAATGTAGCCTCTAACCAACTCGCAAAGTTTCTCTTCTAACTCGAGCGTCATTTTTTAAAGTCCAGTACTCTTCTTCATTGATTTTCCCGAATTGGTGTACGTCTGATGCTTCTGACTCTCTACTGCCCCCTGATTTCCGGTTTATATTGCTCCGTTGCTACGGATTCGTAAGCGCTCTGGCAACGGACCCACTGACGGATGAAACGACCTCCGGAACCGGACGAAAGGGTCCGTATCCGTAATTACCGTAGGGTGTGAATGGGCCTTTACGAATCCGTAGTAACGGAGCAATATAAACCGCAAATCAGGGGGCAGTAGAGAGTCAGAAGCATCGAACGTACACCAATTCGGGAAAATCAATGAAGAAGAGTACTGGACTTTAAAAAATGACGCTCGAGTTAGAAGAGAAACTTTGCGAGTTGGTTAGAGGCTACATTCTGCTACGGTGCCAGGTCATCGCGATAAACAGCGATGCAAAAACAGCTGGGAGGAGATTGCTGGTGCGCTGGTGCCGGAAATTTGACTATACTGCCCTCTAGAGGATGTATTTAAAAAAATCATAACAACGTTGGAAACGGAAAGAGGTATAGTGGCCCCCTACGGATGCTACGTTTGGTACGGACGGACGAAATTCGTCCGTGTCCGGAGGTATAAAGCAGGCTTTAAGCCCATCCTGACGCCGCGGCTTCTCACGTCCCTGTGAATAATCTAGCCATTATAGTAGAGCACAGATCTGAATATTAGGATTCGTGGAATTACTCTTTTTTCTTTACTTTGAGTATTTTTATTTTCGAACATAAAGAAAACACCCAGGCCAGTTTTTGGCAAGCACGGTTTTGTGTCAGGTGTCGTGTAGCCGTTCATCAGTGGTCATTTCCTGACTACCGCACCGCTGCCTAACTGACGTGTAATCATAGCGATGCCGGCATGCCAATACAGTCATACTAGACCACAGTCCGACACCCAGAACCACTACTGCAATCAGCTGTGTCCAGAACCTCAATGTTGATTATTATAATGAGGGTGGCCCATAAAAGATGAATATTATTATTAATTATTGCTGTTGTCATACTTCTAATGACAAAACCTGATTTTCCCATTATTTTAATATTTATAGTTCTATAAATAAACCTGCGATTGTTATAAATTTACTTCATATTCACATTTTTATTTGTGAATTAAAATGTATTATTTATTAATTTACATTTTGTGTTTATTTTTCTACATTAAAATGAAGCGGACATACAGATATGGGAATGCAGTGGCGCACATAAGCTAGCTCCGCAGAACGGTTTCGGCATATCGCGTATGCATCCAGTCAGCATCCTTTCCTGAAGCTGCCCTGAGGTCAGATCCCAGCGGGACTCAGCTGGCCTTTGACATAACGTGCTGACGAATGACGCTGACATGGGATCGGTGCGCCGTAAGCCCGGCCATGAGAAGTTCCGAGGGCCGTATGAATGACAGCGGGTCGAGGAAGGTGAGGAGAGGGCGGAAGGTGATGTGGATGAGGTGTGTCTGACAGTGCAACAGAATGGTAATGCACACATTGTCAGTACACTGAAAGCCTGGTTCTAGTTTGACACTTCAGACAGATATGACATTTTAATCGGTAAAACTTCTACCATACATGCCATAATGCGCTCGCTTAGGTTGACAGAATAAATACTCTGCTGCCATCTAGTGGGTAAAATCCAAAACAATAGCTCAATGTACCAGTGTTACTGTAAGAGGAAACATTTAATAAGAATTGCACATTTGGAGCCGCACACTGTATCCCTTAATAATAATAAAGTCTTAATAGTTTAGATTAGAATTGTTAAATCATATTTTACCTATAAAGTAGTGAAAATATTGTGGCAATTACCCTCGTGTATATGAAGCATGACAATGAAGTACATAGTGAAGTATTGAAATATCTGAATTATGATGTACTGAATTATGATATAGCTGTATTGTGATTTATAGTGAACAATTCTATGAAATAGTTCCTACTGATTTCCCATTTTATTATTTTGGATTTAATAAAGTTCTGTCTTTCCAAGTTGCTGGTTTATCATAGATTTTGTTCCCTTGCTTGAACCCTCATTCATCCAAACCATGATCACACCGCGCAATCACAAGATTCTGTTAACAAAGAATTTCATCATCTCCATTTGCGACACAAATGCCTCAGCAATGAAACATGCTAATTAAATATGACATGAAGATTTGCTGCTGCTGCTTTCGCGCCTAATGAGCACAATGGGATTAAGAATTCAGTTTCACAGCTGTTACGGTACATGGCAACCATATTACGCATGCCTGAAATATAAAACGATCACTGACACTGTCTGTACACTAGAGGGTGCACTTGCATCAGCCACGTGGAACAACTTGAACCGTATCCTAGACTACGAGTGAAGGCACAATAACTGAGGGGGAACGCTAATGAAGAAGTCATTAAGCCTCATAAAGGAGTCATACAGCTTAATGAAGGAGTCATACAGCTTAATGGAGTCACACAGCTTAATGAAGGAATCACACAGCCTCATGAAGGAGTCATACAACTTAATGAAGGAGCCATACAGCTTTAAGGAATCATGCAGCTTAATGAAGGAGTCACACAGCTTAATGAGGGAGTCACACAGCTTAAAGAGGGAGTCACACAGCTTAATGAAGGAGTCATACAGCTTAATGAAGGAGTTAGACAGCTTAATGAAGGGTTGTTACAGCTTAATGAAGGAGTCAAACAGCCTCATGAAGGAGTCATACACCTTAATGAAGGAGTCATACAGCTTAATGATGGAGTCACACAGCTTAATGAAGGAGACATACAGCTTAAAGGAGTCATACAGCTTAATGATGGAGTCACACAACTTAATGAAGGAGTCAGACAGCTTAATGAAGGAGTCATACAGCTTAATGAAGGAGTCATACAGCTTAATGAAGGAGACATACAGCTTAATGAAGGAGTGAGACAGCTTAATGAAGGAGTCATACAGCTTAATGAAGGAGACATACAGCTTAATGAAGGAGTCATACAGCCTCATTATGGAGTCATACAGCTTATTGAAGGAGTCGCACCCTCATGAAGGAGTCATACAGCTTAATGAAGGAGTCATCCAGCCTCATGAAGGAGGCACATTGCATAAATGAGGAGGCGCACTACCTAACAAAGGAGGCCTATGAATGAGGAGGAATGTTTCTGAAGAGCTGTGATTGTGGGCACATTGTTTTCACTCATGGTCTCGTGAAAGACCACACAACACGTTTCCATGGTGCTCAGTCTACTTCTATTATGGACTTTGGCTGGCATTTATTAAGTGTGGACTGCACAATGCAACACTCACAAACTTTTTAGAACATCTGAAGACGTGTGTCAGCACATAACAAACTGCTGCCGTGTCCAACACAATCATATGACACTATTGTTATTATTCTTTTGTTCTTGTACCCATATTTAGTCAATTTGTCCACTTTTATACAGATCAAAGACTCCAGGTGATCATGTTGCAGGACATGTCCATATGTGAACGTGCATGGTGTAGAAATAAATCCCAGATAAATGATACTGATAAGGGGTCAATAGCAAAAGCAACAATTTCTCCTGATGTCACATAGGTAAATCACAAAATGAGTCAATTGACAAAGTGGACTCCCACTTACAAAAATGTCAAGTGTGTACACTGTTCATAACAGAACAGAATAAATGAGAAACAATTACACATCACCTTAAGGAATTTAGATTGAATTAGCCACAATTATGTACTAAAATCAAATGTTATGCTTAAACAGCGTAAAAACTGGTATGGGTTAAATAATAGCCTCCGTGTCCAAGAATACCAATTTCCCCAAGGTACCTACCCCCTGCTCAATCAAGGCAATTATCAATCAAGAATTATGACACATACAAACATAAAATTGCCTGAGCTCAGCTGCTGCCGTTTGGACCGGTGTTTAATCAGTGTGGGATTTACTACACAAGCTGCAAACAGACCTAGTGCCGAGTGACCCAGAAGCCACATCTGCTATAGCTTAAAGTGGAAAGCATATGGTGTGGAGTTATGCAAGTGAAGGAACTAGGCCCAAATGTTCGGTACCGCTGAATAGTAGATCAGTATTGGACAGTATGTGGATGACTAAAGGGTGGTATAAAATGTTTGATTTACAACCGTTTAAAATATGCTTCTCTGAACCTTTCTTCTGTCTTCTGTAAGTATAAGTACTACTGAGCGCAAGAATTTAAAAAATCTTTACTCAATCTGTTTGTTTGTTTATTTTTCTGTTTCTATTCAGCGTTATTGTGACCGTGGATCTGGGAATACGAATCTTTTGTTATATGAAATCGTCGCTAAAGCTATTTTAAGCCATATACACGAGTGCAAATCTTATCTTAGATCTGTGTCTCACGTCATCTCTACCCACACAGTTTCTTCAGAGTGAAGCAACAGAAAAGAGGCGCAGTTCCTGTGCGCGTATGATAGCAGGCAAAGGAAAGCAGACAGATGCTGAGGCGGTAGACCCCGGTTCAGCCGCGCAAAGTCCATCGTCAGCAGTGTTGCCAGGTCCTACAAAAATATCCCACCCAAAGTCAGTGTAAAATCCGCCCCTCAGAAGCCTAAACTAGCCCAAAGGCCAAAGTTGTTGAGTGTTATATCGCCATTGATTCTTAGTGTTCACTTGTAACTCCTGCGGTGGCCCAACTCAAAAGTAGCACGACCCCAGAATTTTTACCCGCGGAAGGAGTTTCAAACAAGCCCAATTTGGCGTGAAAACCACGAACCTGGCAACACTGATCGTCAGCATCTTAAGTCACGAGGGCGAGTCCAAAACAAGCGTGCTTTTGTCACCACCTATAATGCCCCTCATGTCCGAGGTTTATGGAGTGATCACTGAGGATGAGGTGATTCACTGGTATCTTTTTGGATAATCACGCCACTCGTTGCCTTTTAAATAGCTGCGCTAAGCACAACGCACGTGCTTGAAAATAAAACGACCGAGGCGGTGCGACGAAGTACCCTGAGTCAATGTTTCGAAATATTAGCATCCACTGTCATTTACTGGATTTACTCCATGTAATCACACCACTTGAGCACTGGCACCATATTCCCCAGTTAATAGAAGTTAAAGACAACACATGTGTAAACTACATGTGAGCTACTCAAAGATATAATTCCACGACCCACTGCATTCTGTTTGTACTTAACGCCCAGCCCTTAAATCCAGCGGTCATGGGCCATGGGCGTGGTATTGGGGGGAAAAGTGGACCTGACTACCCAGGGCCCGAGTAGGGAGAGGGGCCCATTTTGCTCATGTGCCTCGTTTACTGACATTTATAGGGGCCCACTGACATTGAGAGTGTACAGGGCCCAGAATTTGCTGCAACGATCCTGCCAGCGGTAAGACTGCGTAGGGGTTCAGGGCCTGTGCTGAAAACAGGCGCTATCGTTGGACATGCTGGCGAGCAGTGGCGCAAAAAGGGGGTATGCAGCGTATGCGACGCATAGGGGCGCTGCACTAGAGGGGGCGCCAAATCGATGCCAGAAAATTATTTGCAGAGTTGGTGGGGGTGGGGGGTGGGGTGTGGGGGGCGCCGATAGTATGTTTGCATACACCTCAGAAAGTATGTAGTTGCAACCCTGCTAGCGAGGCATCTGCGCCTTGGCGGGCCTGGTCCACCCATTCATCCCGCCCCCGTTCACGTCGCACTGCATACATCGTGAACGCGCGCTCCAGTCTTTGTGCCGGGACACGAGAGCTTTGAACGCGCGTGGCCTTTCCACCAAAGTCTCCCGTCAGAGTAGTTAAAACGATGTCTTTCATCACACAGCCTTTATATTAATACGCTCAACACGGAGGGAGTAAATGCAAAGCTTCCTTTATCTTGGAGACTGTATTTGCTTATGTAACACGTTCCCTCATATAGTGACCAAAGCTATCAGCAATCAACAGCAGCAGTGTGTGTGTGTGTGTGTGTGTGTGTGTGTGTGTGTACGTACACGTGTGTGAAAATACACTACTTAATAGTGTGGAAAAAAACAAACTTTGAAAAAGACAGAAATGGCTTTAGACTCTCATCCTAAAATATCTCTTGCACCTTGAGAGGCCTGCAGTGTGAATATCTCCCTCTCTTCAATCCTCCCTCCCTCCACCCCCACCCTCTCTGTAAGGTATTCCAAGGAACTCGTCCGCTGATCAGAGACATGGCTCATGATGACTGTGTAGGAGGGAATATGGCCTGTTCTTCAGTTTCAGACTCTCCACAGAGCGAATGAGAGACAGAAAGAGAGAGAGAGCTCATCTCAGTTTAATCTCTCGTTACATCGGCCCCAGCACTGAAAAACAAAGGCCTCTGGAAAGGTTGCCAAACTACAGAAACTGCAAATGCACCTGTGGGTTATAACACCGCAAATCGTTATGCCGAATGAATTCTAATTTGTGTAACATTGGTATTTTTGTCCAGCTGTAATGGACAATAAAAATGTCATTGAAGACATTGAAAATGTCTTTCCTGAATCTCCTGCTTAAAACCACTTTGCTGCATTAAGACTGGGGGTCAGAACGCTCACTTATGAAGTCCAACATTTCTTGTTTTGAGCCTATGCTGTTGTTTTCGCCCTGGGTCTTGATTTATAGTCATGTTTAACGATTTAGGTCTTATGGGTTTTTCGTGGAGAGGACACTATGACATACTGCTGTAGAATGTCCTGGTAAAACCTGGAGCTCGCTGGGTCCCACAGTCCCTGCAGGCCCCGAGGCACTAAAGCAGCCCTCAGGACAGCACTCCTAACCACACTTTGCATTTGACATCAGGTTCTAGTGGTTACACTCAACACTCAAGGGTTTGTTTTCTCCATAATGGTGCTGAAATGGTACATTTACCAGGATCTTCAGCTTCAACGGAAAGTTCACGTTCGCCAGTGTCATCTGTCACCTTCCTGGACATTGCTCCAGGAGCAGCGTGAACACATCCGTGGTGTTCATCAGCACATTTCACCAAGCTTTCTCTATTGAGATGACTTCTTATTTTGTAATTGCAACATCTAGCCAGCCGAGAACAGCGGTGGGAATACAGTATATACTTCTCTCGCATACTGTGCCAGTGCTAAGCCATTAAAGTAAGCAACTGAATAGTTTCACATTATTTAAAAAAATTAATTAAATAAGCTGGCACACAGAACCAAAGACGTGGTTTATTGAGTTTAACAGCATCTAAACACAGGAGTTATCATGACTTTTCTGATCGTCAAAGTCATATACTCTTGTTTATTAAGCTAATCTTGTGCACTGTGGCTAGCAAGCTAGTAAGCGTTGCATGTGCTGAAAGAGCTATTAGCTACTGGTGAACGTATACATTACTTTGTAGAAATAGAGATGCTTCTGCAGTACGAAAGATTTTTTCTGCAGGTTTCTTGCAATCTTTTTTTCCTTTTCATTCTTGAGCACTTTGGAGTTCTTGAGCTAATTAGAACAAACTTGTTAATGGGAAAAAAGGAATCTCCTTTGGTTATCTACATGCTGCACTTTGATAAGTCACTGAATAATGATTTCTGTATATAATTTCTGTACGATATATACTCGATGTTTCACACGATCCTGTAGCATGTTTTTGTTCTTCGTGCTTCACATTCAAAAAATTAGTCTTAGTCTAATAAGTGGCCTCTCATACATGCTCTGTCAGACAGAGAAAGAGAAGTTGCATCTGAAAACTACTAAAAACTACTAAAAACATTTAACTACTAAATCAAATCTGTTTTTATACTGAAATAAGGAAAATAAAGAGTCCAAAACCAAAGCAGTCCAGAGAGAGATGTTTCTGTGTTGTTACTTGGACGCTAACACTACAGCTACTGCACTTGTGGACCCTTTCTCCTGGTTTTTTTTTTCTGAAATAATGTTTGCAATGGCCATATAAAAACTGAAAAGAATTCTGTTCTTTTCATGACAGGCAATCAAATCTTTGTATAATAAAGGGAAAAGCACTTTGTATAGACACACACACACACACACACACACACACACACACACACACACACACACACACACACACACATACACATACATTCATATGTATGTATATATAATATAGAAAGCTCCAAATAATTCAAAAACATTTCGTATTTCGTATATCCCATTTATTTCATGCTTTGTTCAAACTGAAATTAGATGACTGGCTCTGTGGTGGGCAGTTATTGGAAAGGTGTAGAGCTATAATGATAGGATGCTGATTCCACTAAGACCACTAAGACAGAGAGCAAGAGTTGATCCACTCACGTTCAGTGGAACAGTAGAAATCACTTAAAATGGTTGACTATGCATGACCCCATTTGCCTCTGTTGTTTAATTTAATCAGTAACGGTTGACTGACTAAAGTGTTCTGCTTTATAATTTATATAATTTTGGGCATTTATTACAGTGGCTGCTAAAAGGCATGGATAACGCATTAAAAATGGCATTAAAAATGAGTGGAAGGAGAGAATCATGGCCCTCAGTGTGTGTGTGTGTGTGTGTGTGTGTGTGTGTGTGTGTGTGTGCATGTGTTTGTCTGTGTCCATTCATGACACCTGCCAACTTTCTGAAGTCTTTTGCATCTATAAGCTCAAAGGCCCTGAACCCTGTGTAATGACCTCCAACTTCTACAAATCTTCCTCAGGCACTCGCTCTTGCATAACCAGCACAAATTATAAGGCTGGACCACTCAGCATTTTTTTTTTAATGCCAGGCATGTTTAATCAATACCAGAGCTGGGCTCGAGCAAATATCAGAACAAGGGCAGTATGGTTGACTTGGGGGTTTGCTAGCCAGACCTCACGAGACCCTTGAAGCCATTGCAAGAAAACCCCCAATACATAAGAGTGACCCTCAGGTCTTCCTAGGTCCTCTTTCTCCCTCATTGCTTCATGCTTTCATTGCTTCAAGTGGCTGAGATCTCGATGCGACTCTCTCCACCGTGGCCTGTTTTCATGAAGCAGGAAAGCGGACCCTCTCAGTTTGACTGATCTCTATTCATGCCCTCTCCATGTTTTAACAGCCGTCATCACCGTGAACTGCTTGTCTGTGGTGTCTCTGAGGATAACGATGCTTGTTAACAGCCTTCGATGCCCCCTCAGCTGGGGGAATGGGTGGGGAGGTGGGCGGGGAGGTGGGCGGGGAGGTAGGCGGGGAGGTGGGTGCGGAGGTGGGTGGGGAGGTGGGCGGGGAGGTGGGCGGGGAGGTAGGCGGGGAGGTGGGCGGGGAGGTGGGCGGAGAGGTGGGTGGGGAGGTAGGCGGGGAGGTGGGCGGGGAGGTGGGTGGGGAGGTGGGTGGGGAGGTAGGCGGGGAAGTCATGAACACAACACCTACCCTTGTGACGGAGGGCTCACAGCTTCCAGAAGAGCAGGAAAATTAAAAAAACAATGTGGTGAGTGATGCGGAGTGCGTGTGTGCACACGTGGGTGCGTGTGCCCGCGTCTGCTTGTATGCTCACACGGGTGTGACTGAGGACTGCCGAACCCCTGGGGATTAGTGAGAAAGGGAGCGTGAAGGAGGCAATAAGCAGAAGCTTATAAAAGCGCACCTGCGTGAGGGAGACCGGCACACTCGGATTTCGGCTTCGGTCGAAACTGCCGAATATCCTTCTGATGTGTTTCATGCTCACGTTCCTTATCTGGCCGTATGCATAACGGGATCTCCCATTTCGAAAGGGAAGCGATGGTTCCACCGGAAGCATGTTGACTGGCACGGCGGTATGCACGAATATCCCTTTCTTTCATTCAGCAGGGGTTGTTCAGTTGGTCGTCAACCAGAAACCAGTCCCAGCGAGTGAAGCTTGGGGTTGAAACTGGAGTTCTTCACGTAATCCAGCGTGATCCGTGTTGCATGGACCTCACCGCTCTGATCACTGAGCTCTTCCAAAGGAAGCGGCTGCCAAGCCGTCGGCGGTGAGGTTTTGTCAGCTTGTGAGGGAGTGGGCATTGGCACGGCCGGCAAGGGGAATCCTCAGCTGCCACAGCGCACGTGCCAGTTGCCACTACATAAGGCCCTGCATGCTTGGGTTTAGCCCACTTAACTGGACAAACTGGCAAATGGTTCTCTTGGTCCTATGAGTGTAATGATGCGCATATTTTCAGGTTTTATATGATGCTTGAGATCCAGTGGCCGAGATCTTGGCACATTGGGGAAGCCACGCAAGGCACCTGTGTTGAAACTTAGGCTAAGATGTAGGAAAGGGAGTGTGTGTGTGTGTGTGTGTGTGTGTGTGTGTGTGTGTGTGTGTGTGTCAGAGAGATAAGGTGCAATACAGAGAAAGTGGCAGAGAGAGGGAGCAAAAGCTATTGATCAGGATGTTGGTCTTGATGAAAGTCCACCACCGATCTTTTAAATCCTTTTAAACAGACACTCCTCGACAATCGAGTTTTCCTAGGGTCAAGGTTATACACAGTAAGGTACCTGCTGGAGACTCTGCGGTGAGAGTCAGAAGGTCCAGTGGTGTTCTGAGGGCCCAGGTTGGTCCAGTTCCCACCATCACCTGAGGGCTCTTGGGAAATCAATGGGTGGACAGGTATGGATTACTAGTAAGAAGGAGTCCAAACTTCAAATTCTATATATATTTCTCTCTCTCTCTCTCGCTCTCTCTCTCATACACACATATACACCCCATACTGCCTCACCACTTTAATAGGCAGTTCTAAAAAAAAAACATATATGCTCACACTCAGAGCCACAGTGAGCAAGTGTTTCTGTGAAGTCCACTGGTGACCATCTACACAGAAGACTTCATGGCTACAGAACACCAGGAATCTCATTCCATTCTCTTGGATTTCCTAAATACCCCTTGAAAACACATTTATCAGCTTACATGCCAACCCTTGACCTCACCCTGTGTGATGCTACATGTCCTCAAAACACACAAAATGGATTATCCTCCCTGGTGGTAAACATCTTAATTTCACCAGGGCACTGCTGAAAATTCACAGCTTGAAGCACTACAGCCATATTACACAGTAATCCTCCTTCAAACCCAAAGGGTTGTGGCTTCCAGTCAGAGTATTAAAGACTGCACCACCAGGACTCTCCTCCAGGGGGTGGGGGAGAGTGGGGGGCAGATGAAAAGAATGTGGCAAACAAGTTGCAAATATATTTGCTGGAGGGAGAAAAAAATATGGAGTAGGAGACTCCATTAGAGTACAACCTCTCTCTGCTGATGGTGTCATTACTACTCCACCCATTTACTACACCGCCCATCCCAGCCCTGCCCCCGGAGTCACGTATGATTAGGTTTCATGTTGTGACATATTACAATGTCTGCCACTGTATTTCTGCCATGAACTGATACACAAACCAAATCATGGGGTTTCTAATAAGGTTCCAGCCGTTCCTGTCTCTTCTGAATTATGTTGACCTTTGTGTCAAGTTTTTTTTTCTTCTTTTTTTAATCTTAGAAGAGCCTCAGTCGGCAAACATATTCACAAAAACATCCTCAGTCATTTTAGAGGCAGAAACAGATGCTTCCATACACAGTTGTTTGATGGTGTGTGTATTTGTGTGAAATAAGTTTGTATGCATATGTAAACATGTCTAGGAGAGAATACATAAAGAATAAGAAAACAGGAGGAAGGACATAATTTATTCCAAAAATAACTTTGAGAATTCCTGTGAAATGAGAGGCAGCTTTGCCCCTCTTCTCTCCTCTCCTCTCCAACTCTCTCTTCCTCTCCTCTCTCACTCTCAATCTATTGCTCTCCTCATCCCTGTCTTCTATCCCTCTCATGTGTACACTAAATCTCTCTCCTTTCATGCTCTCCATCTGTCTCTCCCTCCCTCCATCTCTCTCCCTTCCTCCCTCTCTCCATCTCTCTCTGCTCTAACCTCTCTCTCCCTCCATCTCTCACCTCTCTCCATCTCTTGTTCCATCTCTGTCTCTCTCTCCCTTCATCTCTCTTCCTCCATCCCTCTTTCTCTCTCCCTCTATCTCTCTCTCCCCTTGCTCTCACCTGTCTCCCACCATCTCTCTCTTTCTCTCCCTCCCTCTCTCTGTCTCTTTCTCTACATTCTTCTGCTTTGAAGCTCTGGCAGGCCACTACTGATTTACTCTCCCCCCCCCCCCACTGCTCGCCCGCTGCACCTGTGGGCTGCTGTCACACGCTGAGATCCTCTGACTGTGCAGATCTCTTAGAGGAGAACCATAGCCATTGTCACGCTCCTCCTCATCCTCGTCATCTGAGGGGTTTATTATGGCCCCGAATTTCACACTGCACATAGCAACCCGCCAGCCTTCATAGCACACACACACACACACACACACACACACACACATAAAAAATACTGGTTTGATCTAACTTGGCCCAAAGTGTTTTGTCCAGATGATGCCACATAAAGTCAACTTTGACAACCTAGGTTTCTGTATACATGTGAGGTCCAGTAAAGCTGTGTACTGCGATAAACAGTTTTGTGCATCCAGGGTACTAATGTACATGCTTTAAATTTTTTAAGATGTTTTGCTTTATTACTGTAACTTTGTACACAGACAAGCAGAAGAGGACTGGCTGGGATTCGATGTTCTGTACATGGCTTCATAAAGCCATCTCTTAAGGACAGTTTAAGTAAAGCAAGCAGACGTCTGCTTAGTTTTCTCTCTGTTCAGGAAGGGCACCCTGCTGGAGGAAGTCTCAGACTCATTCAACAGAGAGCCAATGGCATTGCAGAGCTATTCCCACAGGGGTAATCATGTAAAATCCACAATAACATCAAGGCTGCCCTAAAATAAACAACACAGCTTGGGAATTAGCCAGCACTAACGGGAACAACCTCGGATCTGAACTTCTTACCATCCTACCATCTCATCACTTTATCAAATAACATAAGTGTTCGTAAAAATAACAACCCTACAACATTTTCAGGGGGGTGATTTTTTGTGATAGGGAAAAAGTGAAAGGTCGAGTATGCTGGGTTGAGAACTGTAGTCATGCTGATATTCTGCTAAATTGATATGAAGAAGTCGATTCTCTATCCTTTATTATCATTTTTAACATTAGAAAAAGTATATTACAGAGGGCATGTTCTGATACTGTCTTGTACTTGCATTATAGGGAGATAATAAATGCACCCACTGGGCATGCACAAACAAGCTTTGCACAAACAGGCCGAATCGAGTTTAGCTGGATGAAAAGTGATGTGGTCACAGTCGGTACGTTAATACATATGTTGTCTCTGAAATGCACATTTCTTAATTAACACAATGCTTTTGGTTGGTAGATACATATATGGAGATAATAAATGCACCTGCTGGGTATGCAAGCTCACGCCTTGCACAAACAAGCAGAATAGAGTTTAGCTGGATGAAAAGTGACGTGGTCACAGTCGGTAAGTTAAAACATATGTTGTCTCTTGAATGCATATTTCTTAATTAAGACTATGCTTTTGATTGGTAATCGGTTGCCTGTCGAATGTGTTACAGTGTCATTACTGCCATTGCTTTAACACTCTTTATGACAATATTGATATAAAATGCAGGCATTACCATTAAAGATATTGTGAGCCTTAGCTGTTTCATTCAGTATATTTCCACTGTAAATTTAAAAATACATAAACATTTCTTTAAAGTGGCCTTCATTATTAGAAGGGGGGGGACAAACCTTCAGTCTGATGACACCTGACATTTGAAAAAGTCTTCAATTCTGATAGAAAATGTTATTCCCCCTCGTCCTACAATGCATCACCCTAATCTTTAGAACTTTAACATGAAAAATAGTTACTGTGATCCCACCCTGGTCCAAATGAGTTTTGAAGGTATTTTGCGGATCTTTGATTGGGCTTTCACGGCCTTGCTGGGGCGTTCCAGACTTCCCACCAGCCTCCAGCTGTCTCACTGCATGGGTGCAGGTCTGGAGGGCATTCCAATCATCAGACCACCAGTGTCCCATCATGCTTAGCTATTGCCGCTAACTCCAAATAACATGCTGAAGCAACATCTGGTGCTGTTCGGATGACAGATTCAGCTCCTCCAGAAAATGCTGCTCTTTGCAGTTTCAGAGTGAAGACCCATGGTGCTGCATCTTGGAAATACATCTCCGAGGTTGATATGCAAATGTATGACTGCTTCCTGTAGAGGAACTCAAAAAACATGTTTAGTCCAGTCTGTTATGATTTGTACAAGTTCTTGTGGAACGTGTCGTCACAGACTAAGGGCTTATCCGGAAATTACAGCAAAGCAAGTTTTCCTACAACAAGGACTGGAAATTATAGTTTACACCTTGGTCCAATATTATGCATACAAGCAAGACACGTTATCAGTAAACACTTTCAAATGCACCTGTAGATTCTAGGATGACCCCGGCCAATAGCGCTTCAGATTTTCGATCTTTTACTATAAGTAGACTGTTGACTTATTTTTCAGTACGGCAGTAATGATAAGACTGTAAAATCACCACAGAAGTCGTGAAGGAATCAGAGGTGCTCAGCTCCCTTGGCATGGGGCTGTGGCTGCAAGCTGAACAGCACATTTACTGAACAAAAAAACAGTCACACACTTTATACACTTCTCATCTGCTTCTGTGTAAGCCACTGTCTCGCTGAGGACACATACTCTACTGAGCTGGCAAGCGTGACTGTGTTTATTTATTGGAATTCATTTCAAATCTGCGCTGACATGGTGATGCGCAAAATGGAGTATCGTGACTTTATCTACACATGTGGTTATCTATTTCTGCTCCTTCTTTCTGTGCCGCAAACCACTTTCTTTTTCGCCTCGAGGAGACAAAAGAGAGATGCAAGATAGCCAAACTTCCCACACCACTTCAAAAAAGAAAGAAAAGAAATAAAATTGATTTCCTATTATATAACTAAAATTAGTTTAAACATATGGTGTTTTAGTCCTTTGAGTAACCAGAACATTTGCATAAGCTTTATGAGTCATTCCATCCATTACATAGCTTTACACAGACATTATAAAAGACTTGGCAATTAGACTCATGTTTGCTCACTTGTAGATCTTGGTTCCCCACCTGAGTCCTATAGCCCTACTATAGCCCTACTTTATAGAAAGTCATGAAAACTCTTCACAAATCTGTCAGTGGAACAGCTGATAGCAAGCTCTGAGTCACAGATAAGTGTATAATACTGGGCATTAACAAATGACAGAGATAGGGAGTGAAGAGAAAGAGAGATATGATTCAGAATTAGAATTTGAAGCATAGTGTGTGTGTATATATATATATAGTGTTTGCTGATGAATTCAACAGAATAAAAGAGTCCCACCAAATACATAACCCCCTATAAAGTGGGATTTGAGTGCTTTACTCCTGCTTGGGTCTATACATAGCAGCCACATCACCTCTACATCATCATTCCATATGTATTCACTACTCAATATTTATGTCATGTACATGGTACGAGGCTCATCCAAAGAGTTTTATTACTTAGAATGGGGTTCTACTTTATAGTGACTCAAAAGTGCAAAACAGGAACTGCTGGAGGATTTCGTGACAGAAACATTTCACGCTTGCGCACACTGGCTGTTACGGTTCCTGTCTATAACCCCTCTTGTTTTGGATTGTCATATTTCCTGGTTTCCCCTTTGTGTACTCTTATTTTGAAATTCATTGAGTCTGATTTCAGCGTTTTTCCATTCCCTCCTTCTTGTTTGTAACTCCGCCCCTCATTAGTATTCCCAGGTGTTTGTAGTTAGTTTTCCTTGGTTTGTCCTGTATTTAATCCCTGATTTCTGTGTAGTCTGTGCTGGTCATTGTTGGTGTAACAGCCTTGTGCTTCATGTTTTCAGTCCAGAGGTTCATGTGTGTAAGTCTGCTTTTGTTGGTTTAATCCTTTGTATAGTTTTATTAAATATGAATGACTTGCTCACGAATTTGACCCTTGCCTGTCTATATGACCCTGATTTTGGATTGCCCTTCAAAACACCTCGCTCTGCTCAGCACGTGTCCACCTCATCGCTCCCAGACGCCACGATCGTTCCACTGGCACATCTTAGCTGACTCAGTTTGTTGTGATTGAAAGGTGGCAAATCCTGGCTTGCAGGTGCAGAAACACTTATTGGAGGCCCATATCTCATATCTGATGAGAGACATGAAAGCTCTTGATTAAGAGACAAGACAGGAAGTCGTCCCTTCAAAAAGCCCACTTCCTCCAGCAGGTGGCCAAGTAACACACACACACGTGAGCAAGCTGAGCCCTTGACATCACCACAAAGTTCTGTCTTTTTGGTCAACCATACCTTCCACAATAATGGAGAGATATTAAGGAGAATAACCAGACCCACTCAACTCCACCCAGTGTGGTGTAGGCAGGAGGGATGCCCTCCGCTGATCAGAGTCCATTGCTGGTGATCACGGGCTGGGCAGCGGGAGAAGCCATGGCCTCTCAGGAGCACGGCGATCTTCTGGGAACTCTGTACCGACATGCAAAGTCCAGCAACGAAGCTCCCGTCTTCCCCCTAGGCCTGAGGCACGTGTGGCAATACACACCCATTCCGATGAAAGATGTTTCACTCTGTATGTGGATTTAATGGCATTGCTGCTACAGACCCAAGTGCTTGATACAGATTTTTAAAAGAAATCTCGATTATAATCTGGCCCCCAAAAATCACACATTCTCTGGCTCGTGCGCAAAAGAAAATGAGGAGGCATGGATGGAATGGGCAGCTGGCACAAGAGCGAATTTCACGCTCCAAATAAACAGCCTGTATACTGATGTAGTGGGAGGTTATTATTCATATTTCACCATTGGCTGCTGAGGTTTGCAGATAGGACAGGAATGCAATGACAGGCACCAAACCAAGATCTATGGTTTGAGGAAAGCGGGCGATCCTCCCCTTGCACACAAGTTGATTCCGTGCGGTGCGGTTCCAGTCGGGAGTCGTGTCCTTTGACGTTCGCGCTGGATGAAATGGCTCGTTTGCACACATTAATCCTGATGCATGGTGGGTAATGTGCTCCCCAATGTCAAAACCATAATTAGCCCTGCAGACACGATGTGGATACCAAACAGCTTGCTTCAACATACTGGCGCCTGAGCATATACGAGCGCTCTGTGTCTGATTGGCTGACTGGTTTTTACCTCAAAGGGGAATCCAGGACAGACAAGCGACTTAACGACGAGGCGACTCAGCCTCACTGCTGTGGCAACAGAAACAACATTTGACAAAGGGAATGGGGCAGTTACATACAGTTTACATTCTGGCTACTAAAGGAAGCCATGTTCTCCTTGCCAGATGTGTGTAACTGCATCAGCCTCAGAACAGCTTCAACGTAGCTGCCGGCAAAGGCACTGACGGAAGCCGAGACAGGAAGGAGCACTAGCTCTTTATTTGTATCAGAGTGGATCAGGCAGCAGTCGAGAGAGAGACTGGAGGGAGAGCCCACTCAACAGAGGAGCCAAGAGGCACACAGAACAAGAAAGACAAACAGGAGGACAGATGCAGGTCACGCATCCCCTGGGATTCTTTTATGGAGTTCGGAAAAATACCCAAGTCCCCCTGGACGTATTGTGATTAACACAATACGAAGCCTCTGACAAACACTGCACACACTACATGTTTACAGCACATTTCCAACAGAAGAGACAGAAACTTCATAGACAAATGATGACCTCCTTAAAGGGATCTCTTATGTTTGATAGTCATTTTCTTTTCACAGGTATCTTTGAGTCATCAACATGAACACTATAGTATAATTTGATAAACCTCGCTAAAGAAATGCATTATTTGAGCTTGTCAGCTGTGTAATTTCAGTAGGTCATGTCACAGTCTTGACACAAATCAATACTCCATATAATCAACTCAAAGAATGTGCCACTCAAAATGGAGAAACCACAATAGTTTCTCAGCAGTGTAGACTTGTCTAATACACACACACACACACACACACACACACACACACACACACACACACACACACACACAAAATTTTCTTTTCATAATTTCTTCTGACCAAAGGCAACATCTTGCTAGTGAGCCATGAACAAAAAAATCAGAATTCAGTTTGTGGATTAAACCACTGCATTTAAAAGGCCAGACAGAATTTTGTGTGTATTTGATCCTGGTTTTCATATTATTTCTTATTAAATACCCTACTCTCTCCTGACAATGATTAAATAATTTAAAAAGTCAGTTCTGTTCATCAAGAACTGTTATTTTCAAGAACAAAATCTAATGCCCTTTGATCTTTGCCCTTTGACTTTGATGTAATTGCACCTTTGCCTTCATTCAGTATTTGCATATCTACAGATATATTGTCCCCACTTCCATCTCCACTTCCACTTCCTCGACTGGCCTGCAGCATGAGCCTGCCTGCTCAACTTACACTCTCACCTACGATATGGACCGGAACTCAGAAGAACCGGCCCAGAAGAAGAACAGTGAATTGTTCACTTTCAACACAGTTAGACACCTAATGGTAACGTAACCTGGGCCGTTGACTTGTCTGTTTTCAAACAGCTACTAATGTGTTGCTAATGTTAGACAACTTTGGTCCCGATTGCATGCTTTGACAAATGTGTTAGGAAGAAACGCTTCTAACATCATTGAAAAGATGCGGGAAGAAGCTTCTTGTTCATAACAGATATAGCTACTCTATTGACTATAACAGAAAAGGCACTTCAGAGTCCACCACTGAAAAACCTCATCTCCATCATGTAACTATGATGGAGAGGAATTAGTTCTTGTGCATCACTCTTTCGATGATGTGCCAACTAAATGTGCGAATTTGTGACCACAGATCACGCATGTGACCGCAGGAGGGAGAAATCATCTGAAAGATTCTGTGAGATTCATCATAATGAATATCGTCATCATCATAATGAATATAGTCATCATCATAATGAATATCGTCATGATCATAATGAATATCGTCATCATCGTAATGAATATAGTCATCATTGATTTCAGCTGCTATCTGACAGTTTTGAGTTTGGCCTTGAATTCTTCATCAACACTGTCCAAGCCATATAAACTATCCTGTCAGCGTTTGACGTGAATCATCATGTAATTTGTCAGACTAACATCTAATATTATCTATCACACTGCAGATTTGTTGTACAGAGTTAATTTTTAAAATACAACAAAAATAAATTTACTGACTGAGCAAAATGGTGCGCATTTGCTGGATAATAAGTGGATACGTTTTGAAACAAAACCCTTTTTCTGTACATTTTTTAAATAAGTTTTAAAAACAGTCCTCTGTAAAATGGGCACTACCTACGAGTTTTCTCTGGAACTTTGGCCAGGACATCCTGATTTTTCTAAATAAGCACCATGCAAGCTCTCTGTTTATCTGATCCCTTCAAAAAACATTTTCACCTTTTGCAACTCTGCAACCGAAAGCAAAGCACACCAACTTAGCTGGCGAAACGTGATAGCTGCTACATCTGGCCTCTCTGATACCGCTCGTGTTACCACAGCATTACCTTAATGGTATGGAAAGACCCATCCAGCAAGCTGACAGCACTGGTTTCTTAGGTTTGTGATGTCTGAAACCACCCTGGCTGTCTGACGCTGTGGTTTTCAGGTCTGTCACTGCGTCACTGCTTCATGCTCAGGCATGATTTTCACTGCTTATTTTTGTTTTCTTTTGGTCACGATTGATGAAAACTCCACATGGACATGCTAAAAAGTTTACAAAATGTACATACTAGATAACATGTATTATTATTATTATTATTATTATTATTATTATTATTATTATTAGTGTTATTATTATTATATATTAATGTTTTCATTACATTTATGGGCTCTCTAGACATAATTGCTGTCTTTCTACAAATAAATGCAACAGCTCCCCCTTCTATAGCCGCATCACCACAGTGTCACACTAACATTACTTAAATACTTCTAAATCCTCCAGGATGATGCAAAGACAGCATCCCTTTGTAAGCATCCTGCACTAATCTTTGTGTTATGCTTGTCTAGAGTGAGATAAATGACAAGTCGTATAAATAACTATGATACCATGGGCTGCAACCAAGAGATTTACATAGATGTGCAACATGTAAATGTATTAACAAAGCCATTAAATTCATTTTATGAAAGGATCAGTTCTTATCACAGATTTCTTTGTATTTTTACTGCACGAGTCTATTGTGTCTCTTGTAAAAGTAATCAGTGGCACCATGAGAAGGCATGTTGATCATTTCCTTGAACACTTTCAGTCCATCACAAGGATTTGTCTTATCCAGAGGTCAAGGCATTAGATACAGTCAGGGCTTAATTTGTAAATCAAACGTTGCCGGAACGCAAGCGTAAATTGTTACCCTGGCGGTATAATATTTTGCCGGATCGAGGCAGACAGTTCCCGGAACGCACGCTTCAAAATGAAAGAGTTCCCGGATCCTGTTCCGGCAGGATCCGGCTCAAATTAAGCCCTGGATACAGTGCATGGACATTGCATTAATTATTTATCTGTTTGTATTGTTAGTTGTTGTGATGATAGTGAAGTTAGGGATTTTTAGAAACTTGAACTGATCTATACTATCGGTACTATAAGACTGCGAAATGAATGGCTGGAGGCCTGCCTTTAATATCCTGTTTGTCAACAAACCTTTTACCTCCACCAACTTCTCTCTCTCTTTCTCTCTCTCTGTACTTTAAGTCCATGCAGTTATGTGGGTACCAAAGAAAGTATAAATGTTGCTCGTTGTGAGACTCTAAACAGCATCAGGCACATATATATTACAAAATAATGTTATGCTATATCACACAGACTCACAAGGATCTCTCCAGTAACCCTCACATAGAGAGAGTCTAAAGCGTGACCAGAAAGAGCTCAGCCAAGCAGAAAGAAAAAAAGACAAAGTTGGGTGAACACTGTGTGTGTGTGTGTGTGTGTGTGTGTGTGTGTGTGTGTGTGTGTGTGTGTGTGTGTGTGTGTGTGTGTGTGTGAGCCAACAAAGTCTGGAGAAATGAAACTGGGAGGACAGACAGACTAGGACAAAGAAACAAAGTGCAGAAGATGAGAGTGTCAGGGGAGAATGCGAGTGTCTTCAAGCATGCAGACCTGTTCTCGTGCTCAACCCAGCGATAACAGACACCTTTCAGAAATGGAGAGGTAAGCATCCACCTTTCACCTTTAACCCATCTTCACACATTCAGGAGATGTCTGTTATTATTACTGGTGGATAACATTATGGCTTGAATTCAAATTCCATATTAGGATATGTTTAGAGATAAATTGCTGTGAAGAGTCTTTGTTATCATATTTAACATGTGTTGATGCACAGACTGGCCTCCTCGTCACATGATATGCGGCTGCCTCATTATTACTATTTATTTATTTATTTATTTATTCCTACTTATTACTTATTACTAAATCATCCTGCAATAGCTTCTCTAGGATGTCTGACTACATTGTAGAGGATATGATTATAACATCAACATGAGATAATTTGCCAAAACATCAGGGTTACACTGTAGTAGTAAAAGTATTTAAACAGTAACACAATTTTGATGGAAGGGACCTTATTTGATCGCAATCTTTTTATTTTTTTGCTAAGATTAGTTATAAGGATACCAAAAGGATACCACGCTCTACAGAGAGTGGTGAAGGCTGCACAGAGGAGTCAGCCTTCCCACCACCATGGACATTTATATCTCCAGATGCAGGAAGAGGGCCACCTGCATCATGAGGGACCCCACACACCCAGCTCACTCACTTTTTGTCCCGCTCCCCTCAGGCAGAAGGCTGAGGAGCATAAAGTGTAGGACAACCAGAATGAGGAACAGCTTCATTCCGGAAGCTGTGAGACTCATAAACTCCACCTAAACTACTCACTGCTCTGACTCTGTTCAAGTCACTTAATCACCGGTCACTTTATATCATGTTGCTGCTATTGTGGACTTACTGTCTGCGTTTAAAATTATGCCCTATGTGTATATATTATTTATTACATATATATTCTACTAAAATACTAGCTCCATTACTGCTCTTTACTAAATTGTTTTAGATAATTATGTATATTTGTATTACCGGGACCTTGAGTAAAAAAAATTTCGTTCCACACCATGCAAATGTGATGCGAATGACAATAAACCTCCTTGAATCCTTGAATGTATACAGTCTGAGTGTAGTTTACTTGAACAAAAAGGTGTTAGAAGTGATGTGTAAAGGGCAGTTTGCACTAGGCGCTCAACATATGTGATTTGGCTATGGTACGAGGCATTAGTCATATCACACACACCTGTTATGTATGTGTATTAGCACAGCACCACCCTTTGTCTTAAGAACACCTTTGTTTATCTCAATAACGCTGCTGGTTGCCTACGTGAACACACATCAGCTTAGAGGCAGGGTGGCTAATACGTCCAGCAGAGAGCTAATTGGAATGAGGTCTGCATGCGGCATTAAAACGGAACGGCTTTGTTCAATGGCGTTTCTAAGGGGCTAAACTGCACTTTGCAAGCAGGGGGTCAGATTGAACAGATTGGCATCGGGATTAACACAATCAAACCATTTGTGAAAGTCTTCCAGCAGGAAAACATGTGAGAATGTGTGTTGCTGTTTTTTTTTTTGTTTACAAAAGCACTTTTTTTTTTACAAAAGCACTGTTCCACATTAATGTCACATGGAAACATATATATACATCAGTTGTATATATACCCCACACAAGTCCTGGTGGCCTGCAGGAGAGAAGGTCAGACACTAGCACAATGTTTACTGCACAAAGTACCCAGAGTCCTGCAACTGCTTGGTGAAAAGCAAACTTTGGACCGACTCTGCTATGCGATTCACAACTTCAGCATGTACACAGGGCAGCCATGGCGTGTGCAGCACACTGTACCCCACCGGCGGTGAGTGCTCAGTGAGTGTAGCAACCCAGTCATGGGCAGAACGTTGCAACGAGGAATGACACCGCATCGGCATCATTGAGAAATGACGCAGCAACGGCTGAATCGAGAAATTATGCAGCAACGGCTGTATTGATAAATGACGAAGCATCGGCTGTATCGAGAAATGACACAGCATCGGCATTATCAAGAATTGACACAGCATCTGCATTATCGAGAAATGACACAGCATCGGCTGTATTGAGAAATGATGCAGCATTGGCATTATCAAGAAATTACACAGCATCGGCTGTATCGAGAAATTATGCAGCATCGGCTGTATCGAGAAATGACGCAGCATCAGCTGTATCGAGAATTGACGCAGCATCAGCATTATCGAGAAATTACACAGCATCAGCTGTATCGAGAAATGACGCAACATCGGCTGTATCGAGAAATGACGCAACATCGGCATTATCGAGAAATGACAGCATCGGCTGTATCGAGAAATGACACAGCATCGGCTGTATTGAGAAATGACACAGCATCAGCTGTATCGAGAAATTACGCAGAATCTGCATTATCGAGAAATGACAGCATCAGCTGTTTAGAAAAATGACACAGCATCAGCTGTATCGAGAAATGATGCAGAATCTGCATTATCGAGAAATGAAAGCATCTGCATTATCGAGAAATGACAGCATCGGCTGTATCGAGAAATGACACAGCATCAGCTGTATTGAGAAATGATGCAGAATCTGCATTATCGAGAAATGACGCAGCAACGGCTGTATCGAGAAATGACGCAGCAACGGCTGTATCAAGAAATGACAGCATCGACATTATCGAGAAATGACAGCATCTGCATTATTGAGAAATGACAGCATCGGCATTATCGAGAAATGACAGCATCGGCATTATCGAGAAATGACACAGCATCGGCTGTATCGAGAAATGACACAGAATTGGCATTATCGAGAAACTGAGCCGGAGTGGCTAATCGGGAGATTCGGGAGGATTCCCGATGGGCCGGCTCATGTCAATCTCTAGTTTGGGCCGATTGGGATGGAAAAATAATTTTGGGCCGGATTTGCGCATGAAACTCCCGGGCTGAAAAAGTGGCCCACTCCGGCCATGTCGAGAAATGACACAGCATCAGCTGTATCGAGAAATGACACAGCATCAGCTGTATCGAAAAATGACGCAGAATCTGCATTATCGAGAAATGACGCAGAATCTGCATTATTGAGAAATGACGCAGCAACGGCTGTATTGAGAAATGACACAGCATCTACATTATCGAGAAATGATAGCATCGGCATTATCGAGAAATGACAGCATCTGCTGTATCGAGAAATTACGCAGCATCTGCATTATCGAGAAATGACAGCATCAGCATTATCGAGAAATGACGGAGCATCGGCTGTATCGAGAAATGACGCAGCATTGGCATTATCAAGAAATTAACACAGCATTGACTGTATCGAGAAATGACACAGCATCAGCTATATCGAGAAATGACGCAGAATCTGCATTATCGAGAAATGTGCAGCAACGGCTGTATCGAGAAATGGCACAGCAATCGATGTATCGAGAAATGGGAAACTACTGCGATTCCAAGTTCTGTCAGCTGTCTGTAGCCTAATGCTTTTCACAACCTCATAAAAACTTGATCTTTCTTTTGTGTCAAAGAAAGACACAAAACACTTGAAATACTTTAAATAGCCATAACAGCTAATAATCTGACCAAGGAATCACAAATCACTGAGAAAGACAAATACATTATAATTAACAATTATTCACTCACTAAAAGGGTATTTAAGTAAAAGACGAACAAAACGAGGAACATGAGTTAGATATTTTACACATTTCATACTTTCACGGAGGGAACAGTAATCTTTATATATAAGTAACTGAGCTAATAACATTATCTTAGGTAATGTTACTAAAAAACATTTTCAAATAGAATTTCAGACATTTTATTCTTTTTTATGCCAATGTTGCACTTCAGTACCACCATAAAAACTGTAACATTTTACTAAATATTTCACTAAACTCCAGACATTCTAGATGCGAAATATTTCGTGGCTAGGCTCAAACCAAACGAGGCTCACGCACCATATTTTTAAAAAGAGCTGCAGTGTGATGTGAGCTGTGTGACCTGATGTGTGACGTGAGCTGCAGTGTGACATGAGCTGAGGTGTCATGTGACCTGAAGTGTGATGTGAGCTGATGTGTGACGTAAGCTGCAGTGTGACGTGAGCTGAGGTGTCATGTGACCTGAAGTGTGATGTGAGCTAAGGTGTCATGTGACCTGAGGTTGTGAGTGAGCTGGATGTTGGGAGGCTGAGCCGAGAAAGTACACGTTTGGAAATTACAACAGTGCAATTAAAAATATATAGTATATAAATGAGCTGAGAAAATCGATTCTGCAGTTCACCATTACTAAAATTTGAATGGTATCTGAATGGTATCTGAATACCAAAATTAAACTCACCCAAAAGCATGAATATGCAAATAGCAGAATGGTTGAGAGAAACTTTGTTTTGTTTTTTTCAAAAACTAACAAGGTAAGCTGTTAAATATGTGCCCATTCTGCCCATTTTCATCACTCACAGTTTTACTGCCATTTAGCAACAAAGCAACTAATTTAGCAACTAATGTCATTTAGCAAAAAAGCTGGAAGTAAACAGCTGGTTCCTGGAACGTTAATCCGCTAAAGAAGTTAATTAAATCACTGCTGAAACATTACTAGCCAGGTGCTGCCCAGTTTTTTCAACAGTTTTAAAGAAAGGTGTAAAGTGAAGGATTAAAGCCCTGCTGTAGTAAAATGCACCTCATCCCAGCGTACTTTGGACAGACGGGGTGAAGATTTGGCTCGTGTCCCTTGAAGTTCAGCTGTAATACAACAGCAGGTACCTCTGTAGGAGCAAAGAGAGGGTGCAGGATGACTTTGGGCCGCGCCCAACCAGCCAGACCTCGGTTTCCCATAAGGCAACTCTGTTTATCTAGCCGGGGCTCCCGTGTGTCACACGAGCTTAATTGTTGGGGTGACCTTTGTGAACAAACATCAACACAACACAGCTCTGGCAGACTCTGGCATGCGTCATGCCGTAGTGGGGGCATTTCATGTATTTCTCATGGGACGGTGGATTAGGCTGGCAGCAATTTTCAGAAGTTTTAAATGAGCTTCTCCATGGTTTGGGTTATTTCAGGTCATTGCACAGCTTCTCTCAGCCATGTTTTTGAAAAAGAAGGCCCGTAATACACAACATATTAAACCCGTCACTCCTTTCCACGCTCAGCATTGTCCAATCAGAGTGAAGCCCAAAGTGACCATTTTGCAACTGGGAACAAAGCCATGAGCCAAAGCCACGTTGTGCTGGACTGTTGTCAGGCCTTCACAATCAGGCCAAACAAATGATGGGGCCACAGGAAATAAATATGTACGCAGTGGCGGTTTCCTGCTGTGGGGCCTCAAAAGAGACTCGTGGCCATTCAGCTCAAGCTTCCTCTTGAACAGTAGGCCCCGTTCCATCCTGCTTCAGCCGGGCGTGCTTAATCAGAGGGCTGAGGAAAATCGACAACACGTCAGTGGCTTTAATGCGGCAGCAGGTTCGCGGAGGCCAGCCCCGGCCTAGATGTTATTATCCAGGCTGAAAACCTGGCTCGCTGGTACAAGCAATTTTGCACAATCAAGTGTGAGCTGAATGAAATGCCCCACCCCCCCACCCCCCGTCTGCCGCCGTTGTTTCTCACTTCCGTGTTGAGGCTTGGGAGTTTGTCTGCAGCGCTAAACGTCAGATCACGCCCTTTTTGTTTCTGCAAAACGGACCAGTGCAATGGCTAATTAGCCTGTCCAGGTACGTGACACGCATGTGGACAACCAACCGACAAAGAAAATCCCAAATTTCTCGCCCTCTTCTCGTTTCTCCAAATAAAGCATCACATGGAGCATGGTGGAGTGCTGGAGTTATTTTGGCACCGGCCTTTCCTCCTCTGCCTCCCTCTTTCACAGCAAAGGCCATTGTGCGAGTTAGCCACCCACCCAGAGACTGGAGTGGTCTCCGAGCTTCCCGTTGTGATTCTGCCAGACTGAGTGGAGACTTTATTCTGCATGCAAGCAGCCAGCCAACAAACTCCTCCTGGACTCCCCAGCACGACGGTGAAGAACAGACTCGGAGCCTCTTACCAATTTAATCCCCAAGTGTTGTGCATTCAGTAGCATGAGCAAACAAATTATCCCAAGAACCTGCTCATCACCATTACTGGACCTTGAGGTGCTGAACCATATATGTTTAGTTCTGGTTGTCTGCTGCAGAGCCACCTTGTCTCTTGCCACGTGGTTTTGTTTCAGGTCTAATCAGAATTCGCAGAAGGGTATTATGATTGGCCTTCAGCTGTTGCGATGGATAATGGGAACTGCATAAAGTTGTGCGCATGCACGTTCAGATTGAGCACAGCAGACAGGAACATCTGCCTGAATTATGTTAAAGTATCACTTTACCGCAATATGTTAATAGAGCTACAGTAGTGCTGATCAGAAGCCGTTAGGCATTAGTTAGCATGATCTCTTTTGCCTACAGCAGGTGGAGCAGGTGGAGTGGTGCGCTAGTAATACTACAATGTATTCTATCATGCTGTATATCATATATATCACTGTGAATATGTGCATGTGTCCCTCAGTTGCCCCCACTAGCATCACATCATTAGTGGCATGAGTTCTCCTTTACTCTTCACACACAGAATTCTTACGTCCCGTTAGCTCTGAGTAAGACTTGCACAGAGAAACCCAGGACTCAAACTTGGAATAAAGCAAGCTCGGTTATCAACGGGAGACCAATTAAAACCCGGAATGGTTAACTTGAGAGAATGAGGAGAGTGAATGCAATTACCTTGTGGCTCCTGCCCACACAAAGCCACTCTGACAGCAACAAAGAGACTAAGACAGAGGAAGGTATGAGTCAATACACAGCACTCCCAGAGCCAGGGGCTAAGATCATTTCAGGACACCTGAATGTCCCGCAGCATAGCTCAGGAGCTACAGTCCCGTTCCGTCTCCTTTTTATTCATTACCCAGCACATTCAGCGCCGGTTAATACAGAATAACGAGCAAAGCATGCATAATTACACAGAACTGTTGTAATCTCATGCCTCGGCGGCTAAAGCTAATGGCTAAGCCGGTCGCAGCCACTTCACCAGGAGTGAGCGGACGATTTGGAGGAGGCCTTTTGTAACCGCCGAGCGGCGGGAAGCGGCCCCATTGACCAGCTGTGGCAGAGTGATAAGAGTGACAATCCCAAAGGCAGCGCTGCAAAATGTTGTGTGCGAGGGATGAGGGTGAGGACCTGCCGCGTCGATACAGGGCTCAATGTGAGCAGAGAGGGAGGACGAGGGCCCAGGGTGCCACGCCCATGCTTGCTCGCGAGCACGCCTGGGCGGGTCCGTTAGCAGAAGTCGAAGGCCCCGCTGAAGGAGCCCTAGCTATGGTATCCTGACCTGAAACACAATGGCGGCGACCATGCTTAGAGTTGCTTCCAAAAGGTTGGGAATGGATCGGAGTATATGAAACTATTCCACTGCCTTCTCCCATAGTGAACAACTAATCCAAAGTGTCAAAGGCTCTTTTACATACATTCAAATGAAAAAAGGTATTTATGTTTTTCTGTTCAGCCCAATCAATCCCTTTCTCTGAATAAATCACAGCTGCATGAAATGTAGGGGATATCAAGGCAGCAATCGGAATACCTCAGCGATGAAGTGAAAGAAGTCAAGTAGTGCAAGACGTTTTTCATCAGGCCAGACTAGCTGAGTGAGCGACTCCTCCTTCCTGTGATGCAAATGTGAAAGTTCAGGCGGGGATCCCCCTCTTTTCACCAGTGCACAACCTCAGCTTATCGTGAACGCCCTATTGCCAAGCCAGCACAGCAAGACAGGACAACGGTCCCGCAAGCCCTTAAATGAGATTAAATGTCCATTAAAGAAGCTGGGACGATCTGGTCCACGATCGAAATGGTACAAGGTGTAACGGGAACTGAGGCAGCCAAAGTAGCACCTAAAGCTTTCAGAAAAATCATGCCGCATGATTTCTGTCTGTCCCTAAATATTTATGCAAACACCAGTGACATTTAGCTTCAGTCAGCCAAGACTGAATAATCTCCACTGCATTTTTGCATTGTACTGTGGTGCCGAAAGGATCACTCAGCATCTGTCAAAAGCCACGCAGTGAAGAGGAGAGACTGGGGATTCATTTGCTAGCTTCCATAAGAACACCTCCACCTCCCCAGGACTTTCTACATTGAAAGGTACATGGAATTATGGAAATTGTTCATTCTTCCTGACATTTACATTAAAACCAAAAATAGCAGAAAAAAACCAAACTGTTATCTTAGAAAGAAAGAAAAAAAAAATGAAAGAAAGAAAGAATAAACCAATGCATGACTTTTCGTGATGCTTCTGGTTGCTCTGTTTGTAGGGGATCTGCCCAGGCAGAATGACAGCCACTGTGTAAAGCAGTCGGGCTGTCAGTGAGGGCTGTCAGCGCTACAGAGGAAGAGTACTGACAAACAGCTGGACACTCTAGTGTGATAAACGAGAGGCACAGACACCCAGAATGATACTGCACTGTGGTGTACTTCACCTGTTCTATGCGCACACACATGTCGGTGTGTGTGTGTGTGTGTGTGTTGTGTGTGTGTGTGTACATGTATCCTTGCTTACAGCTTTGGGCAAACCCAAGCTAGTGAGTTTATTATTAGTCTCTGAGTGCAGTACAGTGTGACTAGCAGTGGGCCTCCTAATAAAAGCAGGCAGTGGTTTTGGCGCTGTCAGTTAGCAGCGCCATAATAAATGAGATCCTGACCTCCATCCACATTAGCATCTTGTGGTAGATTATATTGCCCAGGACTGTTTCTCTCCATGGTACGGATGTCACCTGTGTGATGAAGCTGGTTGGATGCAGGCAGCACAGGGAAATGCTAACCTGTCAGTCTCCTACCTCTGCTTTTCCTGCAAGCGCTTGCAAAGCAACAACCACAACCGATAATGGTGTCATGTGAAATGTGGTATGAGCAGGTGGAAAACTGCTGAGGCTGTGTGTGTGTGTGTGTGTGTGTGTGTGTGTGTGTGTCCACTATCCAATGGAGTATGGGTTCCCTCTTCAGTCTTGGTCCTCCCTTGGGTTCTTCCTAATTCCTGCCCAAGGAGTTTTTCCTAGCCACTGCTGCCTTGGCTCATTAGGAATCTGGACTCAATTTTGACATTGTGAAAATATGTATAATGCATTACAGGACTACAGGAAGTTCTGCTTTTAGTGAACTTTTAGTAATAGCTTCATGTTAATAGCCCGACATGAGTGGAAGTAGATAAGGCCTGTTCAGATTCCACTACACAAAATCGCAGTGTCACAGCCCAGTCACTAAAGGAGATGCTCACTCACACACCCTCATCACAGACACTCCTCCCTCTATCCCAATCACCATCTTATTAACACAGCTAGTCATTATCAGCTACACCTGTTCCCTATTTAAGTCCATAGGTTCTACTCTCCAGTGGTGTGCATTGATCTCAACCTAAGAGACTGCCAGACCTCTCGCCCTCCTCAGCGCCTTAAGAGTCTGCCTGCACTTACCATGCTTATCTGCACCTGTTTGCTAGCGTGCCACGCTAGTGCGCTTGTTTTTGTTTGTTTATCGCAACGTGGTGTGATGGACATTAAAGACGTGCTCTGCCATCCTCCCCTCCTGCTCCCTCATGCACTCCATGACACTCAGAATCAGAGTACCCAATGGGAGCCATATTTAGAGTCACACAAACACTAGGCCTAATCGTTAACAGAGAGTGATGATGTCTTTCTGTGTAGGTCACTTAGCTTAACTCAAAAGCTACGCTACTGTTTTTCTTCCTCACCTTAAACAGAAAAAACAAACATATTCTGTGACCTTACTGCTGAGCGACTTCAGTGTTGGAAATGTAGTACTGGAATAAAAGGTCGATGGGACTATTTGACATTGTGAAATGTATTTATCTTTTATCTGTATTTATTTTTATGTAATGTTGGTGAAATGTATTTATCTTATTTCGAACCGATCAGCTGAATAAATACTGTATCAACTAAATGTCAACAATTGATCAAAAAATGAACATTTGTTTTAGAAAACAACAGCAAAGCTGGGGACTGGGGAAAAAATAGCCCCTCTGATTATCTCAAATGGCCGATTAATCCCTGAACCACTAATCTGAGAAGTGGTTTGGACAACCTCTACAGAAGTCCACCACTATCGTCACAGTCACCATCCCAGGGAATAATTCTGCTTTAATGGGAGAGTTTGTGTATTGTGTATTGATCTTGATTTGATTTTAAGGCTGTGGGAGCTTTTGTTCTATTCACATGAACTGTTATTTATTATTGTTTAATAAATCTTCAAAATCCACTCTGTAAATGTGTAACATCCAGATGTTTGTGATTTCCATAAGACTCATGCAGAAACCCTTTAAGTGAAAACAGAATTAGGTCTTTTATCAAAAGCAGTGCAGTACTGCATTTGCAATAAAAAGTTATGAACATTCCTGGACTAAAATTAACTGAAGACCTTTAATGTGAAAATGCTATATTAAGAGCATAGTAATAACAAAAAATAGTAAAAATTAAAACTGCGTTTTACTTCTCACATGATGGTTTATGACACAGAAGGCATGTTCCTCATGCTGATCAACCATGTTTCAGTCCTGAGAGAAGCTTAGGCCTGAGACCTTACACCTACACACAACCACGAAAGAAGGAAAAGAGTCGCCTCCATAATTTCTCCACTAAACGACGGACAGGTTGAGCTGGATGTCAGTCAGAGGCCATACTTAGCAGCGGGCCACCCACCAGAACCAGTCGAATCCAGATCCGGATAATGTACGCTGACACAGCTGTCTCCATACCAACCCTATAGCAAGTGTCCAAGCTGTTCCGTAATAAGACGCCCATGAGGTACAATGGTTAAAAATGAATGTTGGGCACAAACCTTCACACACCAGCGAAATAATTCCAGCAGTGTTGAGGATCTGAAGAGCAAGAGGCAGAGGAACAGTTTAAAAAAGGCCAAAGGGGCTATTCAGACAGTAAAAACCAAGATGACTGACAGTCTCTCAAACAGTTTTAGTCCCCCCGACACTCACTTTGGTAAACTGGTAAGCAAGATGGCACTCATTTCAAATCACTACCTCGGCGTGTCCAATAAACTCAAGCACGTACACACTGACTCTAAGGTGTGATTGTGTCTGGAGTTAAGACTTGAATAAATGTGTGTGTGTGTGTGTGTGTTTCTCTCTCTCTCTCTCTGTAACAGAGATTATAAAGACACCAATATTCTGACTTTTCAGTCCATTCCAGAAGAGCTTGTGTCAGACAGGTGTTGCCAGGCTCATGGCGGGAAAATATGGCCTCACTGACACAGTAGGGCCGGTGAGCCTAGAAGATCCAGTGCAACAGAATCAGGGCGGCTGCACACCGAAGACACACTGTCTGAGGTCAGAGGGCCACTTCGGCGAGCCACAACTGTCTCACGCCACCCCGTGAACGTGGTGAGTCAGGTCAGCTACGCTGCAGTGCTGGTAAGCTTCTAGCCTCCTGTTCAAACCTCGAGTAGTGCCCTTTATTATGGTTTGGTTCAGTAAGCACAACTGCGTTGCATGCTTAAACTCATAAGAGAGTTACTGGCGAGTAGTGAAAAAGTGGCTCAACAAGCAACTAAGTGATGAACTCCTCTTCCAAGATGAAGAACCTGGACTGGACAGAATATTTATGCTAGCAGGAGTCTTTAAGTTATCACAAGCAGAACCAAACCTGCTGTCAGAGCAAATGTTATAAAAGTCAGTCATGTTTGTTTCTCCTATAACTCCACACACTTGCTGCAGGTGGACAGGTGCAAGAGGTAAGACTGCAGTAGTAAATGCAGTGAACTTGAAGTGAGGTACTTCAGATTAACAACCTACAAAGCAAAAGTAGCAAAAATAGAGACATACCTGTACTGCAAGAATGTATGGCATTACCCACAGAATGAAAGAAAAGGTTCACAAAACACACAAAGAACATGATTATGATTTTGTAAGTTTGTGAGTTATGGTGGCTTGAATTCATCTACTCAATTATGAAGAAGCAATAGATGGACAAGAAGAAGGTAGATGGTTACACTGGTTGTGGCCTCAGGCAGTTCCCCTGAATTATATAGGGTACTTTGAGACTAGCTTAGAATACAAGATAACTGCCATTACAGATATTTATGTGATTATGGGTAACGTTACATCTTTGCTAGGAAGACAAGCATGTTTTGAGTTACATACTATCTTTGAGTTAGAGAACGAAAAGGTAGCACAGTCCACAGACAAGTAAGTAGAGCTAACCTAAAGGAGTACGACCCATACCTAAAAAATATGAGGCACTTTTTACAGGACTGGGACTAATAACTGACTGTTCACACAGCATATTATGAAAAGGACCTGCCAATATTGCAAAGACTGAGACATGTCCCATATCATATGGTAGAGGTTGTTAATGAAAAACTAGACTGTTGAAGAGGTATTTGTACTTTTGTTTTATTCTATATATTTTTTTTGTTTGTATTTTTGGTTTACTTCCTGGTTTTAGTCCCATGTGCTTTTTGTTTTTGTTCCTGAAGTCCTGTCCATCGTTGGGTTCTCCTCCCTTCATTATTGATGTCAACTGTGTCGAGTTTATCTCCTCTTTAGTCGATGTATATAGTTCTAGTGTTTTTTATCCTACTTTGCTGATAGGCCTACAATGTTTTTCTCGCCAATGTTTGTGAGTGTACTGTGCTGTTTCTCTTGCCTTGTCTGACATTTGCCTGTTTAAGTTTGTGTTTGATATTTGTTATCATGTCTTCCTTATTTGTACATGTTGGATATATGGTTGCAAGCTCCATTAACAAAGGAGTAGTGTGAATCTCTAATGTGTTCTTGATTCCAAAAAAGGACATATCCGATATCAGACTGTGTGTAGATTTAAGAGAAGTTAACGTGCCTATGATTTATGAAAGGAATCTAGTTCCTAATGCGGATAGCATTCTGCAAGCCTTACAAGGTGCCAATGTGGTGGCAAATCCAGATACTAGAAATGGATATTAGCAGGTTGATTTTGTTACCATGTCAAACCTCACAATTTTCTTTATACTTTGTGGTTGCTGTTGTTTTGCTAAAAGCCCTATTGGGTTTTGCAGTGTGCTAGAAGTTCACTAATAAGCAATGGATTCAATTTTCTGTGTGGACTCTGACATGAATTGTGTGGTATATTTGGTGACATATGTTCACTGACCATGAAAGAGAACTGGAACATAGACTTTGAAAGGTCTTTGAAAGTTTAAAAGAGACAAGTGTATCTTTGGCCTGCAGCAAGTTGTGGTGCTGGGTTATTTGGTCAATTCAGAAGGCATTAAAAACCAGCTTTGGAAAAAGTAGAGAATGTGTGGAAAGTGCCCAGACCCCAAATGTGGGGCAGTTGAGATAATCTCTTGGTACTTGTGGATATTCAATGAAGTTCATACCAAACTATGTAAACATGTCAGAGCCATTCAGACAACACACCAGAAAACAGATGTAAACAGCCTTAATAAGTGAACCTTGCTTTGCACATTTCAACTACATCCATATGTAATCAACACGTCCAGTTGGAGCAGGAAGCCATCCAGGTACAGACATGGATGAATGCTCAGAATAAGCCAGCTGCTTGTGCCACTTGTCATTTGAGCATCAAGGACAGGCACTACTCTCACATACTGTAGAATGAAAAGACTTGCTTGCCTGTGGGCAGTTATGCATTTCAAAGCATGTTTGTGGAGACGCTAACAATCTTGCAAGCCAGTCGTAAACCAATCATTCTGTAACGTAGCATGCGCCACGGGGCGAGGAGACGGACACAAACGCTGAGAGGAGCGAGATTTATTAAAGGGCATTCCATAATCGTCGTCACTAAGCCAGGCAGGGTCAATAACAGGAGGGCAGTCCGAGTAACACGCAAACACCGGCATACTGAACACGAGGAGACACAACAAGGGAGGGAGACACCGAGCACAAGGAATAAACGGGCGAAATACAAAACACGAAAGAACGGGGTCAGGTACACGAACTAACAGCACACAATAGTCAAAGAATCACACAAAATACCAGACAAAGGACAAGGGAGACTCAGGGGCTTAAATACAAGGAATCTAACGAGGGGCAGGTGACGGTAATAACACGGGGCGTGGTAACAAACAAGGTAATCACAGAGACGAACGAGCGGGGCGGGGTAAACAGGTACGAAACACAGACACGAGGGAGTTTGGAGTGACAGCTAACGGAGGGGGGCACGGTCATACGTGACACATTCACATGCTTAAAACCTCAACTCTGCTTCCACCATGTATTTAACACTTAGGCTGGAGACTGCAAGACTAGTAGAGGACCAGAATTAACTAGAAGAACATGTTCAGGAAGCAAAGTAGTGACACTGGAAACTATGACAGATGTACGTAAACATGAGACTTGAGTTGCCTGACAACAAACAGGCAACTGATCTGTCAGAACT
The DNA here is from genome assembly GCF_052324685.1 of Brachyhypopomus gauderio. NCBI lineage: Eukaryota > Metazoa > Chordata > Actinopteri > Gymnotiformes > Hypopomidae > Brachyhypopomus > Brachyhypopomus gauderio. The sequence goes on along the minus strand of NC_135211.1, from coordinate 34,883,098 downwards.
AAACAGTAAGTTTTACTGTTCACAAATGAATTTAGATCGAGAGAGGCGGGTAAGACATTTTTCAGCATACAATTGGAATCAAGGCTTGCACAACGACCAACTTTCACAATCTCTACAGGTACCTTCCAGAACATGGACAAAGATTGGAATTGTTTTAGTAGGCCAGATTCAAGGACAAAATATCATGACAGTGATTGATTATTCTTCTTCTATTCCCGAGGCAGTAGTTGTCAGAATTGAAACTTTGCCCACTATCCTGGCTATCCTTCAGAAATAGTCACAGACATTGGCAGATCATTTGTTATTGGGACCTTCTTAAAGATCGGAGGTCTCAAGCATGTGTGTGCTTCATCCTATAATTCAAAGACACAGGTGTAATTTACACAGGCAATTCTGGAGACACTGGGGACATGTACCTACCACTATCTGAAATGGTAGGCATTACATGAATTAAATATAATTACCCAGTCCAATGTTTAAATGAGACAGCTAGGAGAGCTTTCAAATGTAAAGGGAAAGTCTATAGAGGTGGTGCTGAAGATCTTAATGGCTTATCATTTAACTACACACCATGTATCTGGGGAAATGACAGCTTTTCTAAGGTTTTCCAGAAAGTTACCCGCAGGATTGAAGTGAAATAGGTTTGGCACAGAAAATCTTTCTTCTTAGTTTTCTCACTGGTTATTGTACATTAACCAGTATTATTACCATTAACATTAACATTATTGCTCATTATTGTCAGCATCTTGGTTTCTAAAGCCCTTGTTGTTGGTGTATTTATCTCTGTTGCTTGTTTATGTTGTGTTTTAGGCCGTCATGTCTTCTGGTATCTTACGCATTGATAAACCCCACTTTTCTCTGCACATACGTCTAAAAGCTTTGATGATATCAGGCGATACATGTTAATAATCTCACAGGATCGTGGTAATGTGTGTAAGAAGCCTGGACACTCTTCACTATTTATTTGAAGGTAGACAATATTCTCCTACACAGGTCTAGGCTATTATGGAAGTTTTCATAGTGCACTCAGCACTGGAGGATTCAATGTGTGTGTTCCTTTTGCTACTCTGTTCAAAGTCTGGATAATGTTTATATGATGTTTCTCTAAATGGGAGATCTAGGCTATTATAGCAGTTCTAAACAGCATACACGGATGCGGTGTTTTCAAACGATCCTTTCTTTTGTTCTGCTCATGCTGATATCTGAACATGTAAAAATAAACCCATGATAAAAACATTTGCAGTACTGGTTTTATTTCTCCTGGGTCACAGACCTTTTGTTGTGACGATCAGCGACGGACGAAGGACGAGACACAGAATCCTCCTTTATAGCAGATGTCACGGTTTATTTGTACGAATATTGCGCAATAGCGCATGTAGAACATAGAGACATACACGGAACGTGTAAACATCAGACAACGACGAGCACAGGACACTGCACGAGCGCACATTAAATAGACAAACCACAGTAGCCCCACGTGATTACGAGACGATTCACAGGTGAGACAGATTATCACAAGACATAACCATCACCACGGAGATCCACAGACGCAGACGATGCACGTAGACAACGTAAACACACACCCAAAAGGGAGGGGCCGGGGTCCTCAACGTGACATTTGTCCTTTGTAAATATAACATTTTACTTAAGACAGTTTACAGTTAATGGTCAGTTAACAGGTGCTGGCTTTCAATAAGAAAACATAATAAAAATGAACATCTATAGTAGATAGGCTGGACTTCACCTAATCGGATCAGTCAAGTATAACAGATGATATGTCAGTAGATTTTTAATATGGTCCATTTCATGAATGTAATGCGTTTTGAAAGGTAGTGAGGCAACTTTGTGGATGCAGTGGTGCATGTGTAGGTGGGGTGAGTGTGCAGGTGAAGGCGGCACCTGCATTTTACACTAACACCCACCTCCACATGTACCCACCTACTGACTCCACCTACCAACTCCATATACCCTGTAGATGCACCAATACACTCACACAAACACACACACACACACACACACACACACAGAATGCAGGGGTCACGGAAACTCATCCAATCTAAACAGTACATTTGAATCTTGACAGTTAACAGTTAATGGCTGGCTAATGGGCATGAGGTATTGATCAGCAAAAATAATTGGAACAAGCATCTCTAGTATATAGACTAGACCTCACTTTATCAGGCTAGTCAAATATAATAGATGAGTATGTCAGTAGATTTCTAATAGGGCACATATAATAAATGTAGTAGGTTATGAAAGGTAGTGAGGCAACTTCGAGATTGCAGTGGTTCATGTGTGGGTGGGGTTTGCGTCGTGGTGATGGTGGCCATGTTTACTCCCACCTCCACATCCGCCCACACTCACACCCCATGCAGCATGCAGCAACAGGCACACGCGCACGCACACACACACATACACACACACTGAATGCAGGGACATCTTCAGGCATGTTGTCACGCCGTCTTCTCAGTGGGCATGCTCCCTTGCTCGAGAGATCTCATCCCCTATTAACCAAATCACACAGGCACAGGGGCCCAACTGGAATTCAACCAGAGATAAGTGGCCTGTGCTCATCAAGACCACCAAAAAGGTTCTAAAGTTCACTCCGTGCACTTTTAAAATCTTGTTTGCACTCTCTAACACTCAACGGGTAACGTGAGAGATGTGTTTACATAAAACAAAATGTCAGGCCAAGAGCATTCTCCAACACTCTGAGACAGAGAGGAGACCCATTACGTAACTCCTTCTGTAGGAGGCACCAGGCTGAGAGCCACTGTTGTTCGACCAAGAGCCTGTACACGAGAGTGAGAGGCAATCGCACATATTTTCAGATGCAGTTTTATGTTAACAGTAAGTTCATTTGCATATTATGGGTATATCAATAATTCACACGTAGATTTTTCTGGTTCAATTTGACGGCCATCTCTGTTCAGATTTCCATGCTGTAAAGTACTGCAACATTTGGCATTAATAAAAATAGCGACTTCTGAAGAGGCGGAATTCAGAAAACTGGTGTTGTGAGACATCCTGGATGCCCAGCGCAATAAAACGGTCATAAAAAGTTTAATGGCTTTTCGTGCTCTCTCAGCCAGCGGAAGTACGCCCATCACGGCCCCGTGGCGCTGAATCACCGCACCCCTGGCCCAGGGGACGACTGCAGCAGAATACTCACTTTTCCTCAGAGAGCCCTAAAACCATCCTTCTTTATCGTCGCCCTCGACGGCCCGCTGTGATGGAGGCCCACCGAGGTGCCGCATTCATCACTTCAACAGTTCGGTCTTAACTGGTTTTAATCTGGGCTCCCACCTCACCTGTGGCCGTGCAGGCAGATGATCGTCTCTAAAGCTGTGGACTCTTAACAGCTCTCTTAAAATTGCTGGGAGGGTGTATTTGGGGTCATGGAGGTCCACATATCCACTGTCACCACCTAATGAGCCTCTACGCGTAAGTTACAGTGCAGAATAGTTATGCGCAGTAACAATCATTAGACTGATCCATTATACATTCAGCTGTCATTCTGATTTTACATAATTTCCAGTAATTTGATTATAATTTTGCATTGGAGTCATGTAGGCACAAATTATGCATCTTTACCATTGGCAATTCATTGGTGTGACACTTCACTGCATTTCTCATCAGTAAATTTAAATGTTAACTTCTAGCCTTTGCTAACATCACAAATGAACATAGCGTTTGTGTTAAAAAATGTGCTTAGTAATGTCTTTTGTCCAAGTTGGCAGTAATCCCTGTGCCATGCCACAAGATCTGCTAGACAAGCAGAGTCATAGTTAAGAGGTTTTACATGAAGCAACATGGCTAATTAAATGACACAGCAAAACAGCTGGCATATGGTGTCCTTTGAAACATCCTTTTACCAACACACTTTCAGTCCAGCACTCCAAAATCAAATGATTTCACTCAGGCAAAGTGGTTTTTAGTCAAACTGGGGAGACTCAGGAAGAGCTGATATTTAATTTGCCTATGCTGATGACTAAAAGACTGATACATTGAAAGCCATTTTACAATAATAGAATAATTAAAGCAAGTCACCCAAAGCAGACGAAAACCTTCTGAGGAGATCAATGAATACCAAGATACTGTGATAGCAAGACCAGAAATGCATATTCATACAAAGCATTTTGTCAACACTTAGACAAAGTAGAAGCTTTGACAGGTTACGCATTAAGCAATTAAGAGTATCAAAAAGGATTTTCAGTGCCACAGCCAGAGATGACACCAGTGTGGCACAATTTCCAGGCATACCAATATGAATATAGCTGAGAAAACATAGCAGGTCCAGAAGACATAAGGATTCGAGTCAGCGACTCGATTCTGCCTCAATTCAAGACTCGGAGCTGGGGGAAATTAAATAAATACTTAAATACACCTTTTCTTTTCAAGATGTCTTGCTTTCCAATTTCGACACAGTCATGTGCAATAATTTATTGCAGTGCTATTGCAATGCTCTTTCAGTACAGGGTGAACTTTAATGCAATTTGTCTCAACTGTTTACTTATAAAACCTTATAGAAACCTTGTAGAAAAAAGTGTGATGAGCAAGGAATACATTTGGTGTATAATGGTATAAGACTAAACACCTTAACACTATAGGCTAGTATGTAGCTGTTATTTGGCTGAAGTTGTCAACTCATCCAGCAGAGGTATTAGTTACAGATCACATTATTTGAATACTAGCATATAATATCTAGCATATTTGCTATCCAACCAACAAGTTAAAAACCAAGCTGTTTTGCCTGTGTCTTTCAAATCCTGCATTTTTTGTTTGTCACGTATGACCGTGCCCCCCTCCGTTAGCTGTCACTCCGAACCCCTCGTGTCTGTGTTCCGTACCTGTTTACCCCGCCCCGCTCGTTTGTCTCTGTTATTACCTCGTTTGTTCCCACGCCCCTTGTTATTACCGTCACCTGCCCCTTGTTTAATGTCAGTGTATATAAGCCCCTGAGTCTCCCTTGTCCTTCGTCCGGTATTTTGAATTGTGATCCTGTCTGTTTCATTGCTGTTTCTCTGTACCTGACCGTATTCGTGTTTCCCTTGTTACCCGTGCTCCCTGTCTTTGTAATGCCTGTCTTTGCATGTTTCACGGACTGCCCTCCTGCTATAGACCCTGCCTGGCTTTTGGATAATGACTACGGTATTCCCCTGAATAAATCTCGCTCTTCTCAGCACTTGTGTCCGTCCTCTCGCTCCGTGGCGCGAGCCTCGTCACATAATACCAGACCTACCAAGGACACAGCGAGAGAGCGAGACTCTGGTGAGTTCGAACACTGTAATGAGATGTTGGCTGGATTAATCCGGTTCGACTCTCCGGTATTGCAGTACGAACGAACCAGAGACAGGAAATCCCCTTGTGCTGTGGGTACAGGGGAGTCTCGTCGCTGTAAGAACAAAGCGAAGACACTTCCAACGTCTAGCTTTAGCGACGAGCTCCCTGGTAAGCGCTATGTGTCTGCCCGACTCCAGCCTGTAGCGCGAGAGTCGGGCAGACGGAATGAATGTGCAGACGAGCGTTGGCTTGGCTCTCGGTTGGCTTTCAAAAGTCATTGTGAGCTCCCGATACCTCCGACGAGGCGGAGTCACCAGGAAAGCCACCGAGAAGCAGTTGTGTCTGTATGTTCTTCCAGGCGCAGACCAGACCGGGGAAGGAGGAAGACCACGCCCCCAGTTCAGAGCCCCGCCGCCACAGCGCATGAGGTCGTCGTCTTGCCGGAAGAGGACCTCCCTTCGCTACTCCCGGAAGCTAACCCCCGAGGGCTCCCCAATAATTTTTTGGGGGGTCGTACTAGCCACTCAACCCAGGAGTGGCCGGCTGGTACCCATGATGACGTCAGTATGGCGGACACGCCCCCCGATGACGTCAGTATGGCGGACACGCCCCACGATGACGTCAGTATGGCGGACGCCCCCCCCGATGACGTCAGTATGGCGGACACCCCCCCCCACCCCCATGATGTCAGTATGGCGGACACGCCCCCCAAGGACGTCAGTGCGGCGGACATGCCCTCCGAGGACGTCAGTGCGGCGGACACGCCCCCCGAGGACGTCAGTGCGGCGGCTCCGCCGTCCGAGGACGTCATGTCACGTCTACGGCCTGTTCCCGCGATCCTGAGGAGGTCACCCACACCAGTTCCCGTTCCCGCTGCCCGTCGGCAGTCCACGCCAGTTCCCGTTCCCACTGCCCGTCGGCAGTCCACGCCGGCTGCTGTCTCCACGACCCAGGAGAGGTCGTCCGCGCCGGCTGCTGTCCCCACGACCCAGGAGGGGTCACCCACGCCGGCTCCTGTTCCCGCTGCCTGTCTGCCGGCTCCTGTTCCCGCTGCCTGTCTGCCGGCTCCTGTTCCCGCTGCCCGCCGACGGACCCCGCCTGTCACCGCTGCCCGCCAGCGGACCCCGCCTGTTCCTGCTGCACGCCGGCGGACCCCGCCTGTTGCCCTTGAGACTGTGCTGCCCCTGTTGGGCATGGACTTTCCGTTGCCCGTGTTCCCCTTGCTCCCTGGTCCCATCCCTGGTTTTGTTTTGGTCCCTGTCCCCGTGGTTGTGTCTGTCAAGGTCTGTGTTCCTGTTCCCGTGTCGGTTTCCTGTGGTGTCCTCTCTGTCCCTGTCCCCATGTCTGTTCCCCAAGTTGTAACCCACCTTGTGCCTGTGCCTGTCTTCGTAGTCCATGGTGTCTTTGCCTCTGTGTTTGCCTCCACCCTGTTCCCTGGCCCCACTCCCGTGTCTACTCCCGGTCCTGTCCCGTCCGGCCCTGCTCCCGTGTCTCCCCCTGGCCCTGCCTGTACTACCGTGCCCCGACCCGGCCCTTGGCCAGTCTCTGCTCCCCTGTCTCCGGTCCCTGCCATGCCCCAGGTCCCTCGTCCTGTTTTGTCCTGGTCTGTTCCTCCGGTCTGTCCTTTGTCCCGTGGTCCCCTGCCCTGTCTGCCCTTGCGTGCCCCGGAGTGGCACGCCTTGAGGGGGAGTACTGTCACATATGACCGTGCCCCCCTCCGTTAGCTGTCACTCCAAACCCCTCGTGTCTGTGTTCCGTACCTGTTTACCCCGCCCCGCTCGTTTGTCTCTGTGATTACCTCGTTTGTTCCCACGCCCCTTGTTATTACCGTCACCTGTCCCTCGTTAAATGTCATTGTATTTAAGTCCCAGTATTCCCCTAGTCTAGTTATCCGTGGTTTTGTTTGGTCGTATCCGTCGGTGTGCGTTTACTGTCAGCCTGTTTTATCCCTGGTCTGTAAGTCCTCCCTGTTCTTGTGTTATTATGTCAGTTCGTGTTTCTTGTTCGGATTGCCTGCCTGCTATGACCCCTGCCTGTTTTGTCGACTCCGAGTTTGGTATTCCCGGCATTAAATCTCGCTCATCTCAGCGTTTGTGTCCGTCTCCTCGCTCCGTTGCGTATGCAACGTTACATTGTTGTATAGAATTTCAGCTTCAATCTGTAACAAATATTTTTTATCATTTTGCAGCATTGACAAAGAAGATTGCAACTGTGATGAGTTTTATTTGCAGCAACAACAAAAGAAGTACAGTAACAACACAAGCAGAGCTGGAACCCACTGGTGGGGAGAGTGGAGAGAGAATAGATCAGATGACAGTCAGGTAACACTAATGAATGCTAATAAGCTCAGGGGAGTATACAAAGCTCATTAAAAGCAAACACACAAATCAACCACTCTTAAACAACATTAAACATTAATTCTTAACTACAGGCTACAGAGAGGCGCACAGCATTCTGAGACTCCTCCCTCTGCTAACTCCGCCCCCGACCCCCCCACCCCAACCCTGACCGGTGGCCCACCACCACAGTTTACTGCCTCTAGTTAATAACAAAACTACACTAAAATTCTGTAAGAAAACCTCAAAACTCAACTGGTCTCCAGACTTATGGAACTTCAGACTTGTCAATTCAGTGTACGTATTTTGTGACTGGTATTTCTGACATTCTGACAACAAAGATTTATTTCAAGCTTGGTGGAAGGCGTGGGAGGCTCTGACCACACTACTAGCCATGGGGTGGTGGCAGGCTATCGGAGGCCATCAGTGACCAACCGCTCCCTGTGTTTAGCGTGACGTGCCCTAGACTCTCCTCGTCTCTGCTGCTTCGGCTGAATGTGTTTGCTGAATACTCAGAATTCAGCATAGTCAGAATTCAGCATAGTCAGAATTCAGCATACTCATTGTAAGAAGCCTGCGCCTTTGGGAAGTAGTGTAGTTTCCTTCTGAGTTGTTTTGCTTTACACAGGTGCAGAACATGCATCCGTATCGTTCATCAACTGCATGGTGAGTGTGTAAACACACGCGCCTGACAAACACACACGAGCTGACGGACAGAGATGGGCAGGTGTGAGCTGCTGGCTTTAGTACTTCAGCTTCGGTTTGGTGTGTTCTTAGCCTTGTGCATCTGTCTGTGTCCTGATGAAAAGGGAATTAATTATTAGAAAAAAAACAGCTATTTATTTTCTTTGTAAATTTTTCAGCAATTGCTGACATGTTTTTTGCTTGATGGACTCCTAAATGGCAAAACCATTTATAATTTATAATTGCTTGACCACCGGCCTGGAACCCAAACTCTGCTGTTTATGTTGCATGATGATGGCAACAAGCACCAAGATCTTCTACGTAAACAACTTCTGAACTCACATTTTCTACGGGAACAAATAGCCAAACACTCATTTCTAAACAGCATTTAATTGTACTGCTGATGTGTTGCATAACTGAAAATTTGACTGCATATCCTGAATCATTCGCATAAAGAACCTAATTATCAGTCCTATCAACACAAATATCTGCTTAATCACCACTTGGTGAATGTTGCTGCATTTGAAACCTTTTTGAAATTGCTTTAATTTTTTGAGTAATTACCCATTAAATGTTCCCACACACAATTAAAAACATTAACTGCACTAATGTCTTTGGTCAGTAGCATTTACTTGAATTATTTATTTGAGCTTGCCCACTAGAAGAATCATTAAATACATTTCTGAGAGGTGCTTCGGTGAGCCTTAGAAACTCTCAAAGCAAGCAACTAGCTCCCAATTTGCCACTGTAGCATTGCCTGTACAGGATCTACACAGAATGCATAGGTTGAACTCATCCTAATAACCTGGAAACAGGCCTGTTATAGGCAGGACTTCCTTTAAGCCTGCAGCCTGTTGTATGCGACTGCAATGATACATCACTTAAAGAAAAGATTTCTTTTGTCAGTGTCCTGGTCAGCCTATCGCTAAATGCAGACGTGCTGTGCATGAGTTGGACGTTTCTACCTGATAATGGTGAGAGTCACGCATGCAAGGGCCATGAGTTCTTTCACAGACTTTAAATTGCTTGCTTATGTATGGCCACTTCCATTGCCCATGACGCCAGCTTCTGTAATTACCAGCTGGTAATTATTTCCCAGTGAGGAGGTATTTAAATTAATGCGTCCCTGGTGCAATATGTTCCCTTATTCTTATGCGCAGCACACACCTGGTTCTCTGTCTCTCGCGCTGAATCGCATTTTGGATCAGCCCACCCTGCCGCTAATTTCATTGACCCTGGCAACGGTTGTCACGCCGTCACTTCAAGCCCTCCGCCTATCAATCAAAGGAGACCCGGCGTTGTGTGGTGTGCTCTCCGCATCCGGCGACAACGTTTAAACCGTATAAAACTATGGTGTGACCGAAAGGGTGTCACAAATACAGAGCCCTGGGAGGATATCCCTGCCCAGGAGAGTCTGATATAATCATTTAAGAGAAGCAGGAATGCTGAAACAGGCTTTCTCACTGTGCATGAGGTGACGCTTGCTTCTCCACATTGACTTTTTAACTCACGGTTCTTCATGTGATATTGTTTACATCGATTTCTGTGCTTACAGTACTCTGTGTAATATTTCCAATAAGGCTCAACATGCCACGGTTCAGACAAACGGGCCTCACTGTTCGAGACACAAAGCCGGGGGAGCGTTTGGCTTGAACTGCTGTCACTTGTAGCACGGTAACATTAAAAGGCAATTTTACGAGTACTTCAAAAGCTGCCTAAAATAGTTTTAATAGTTCGTATGTTCAAGGTGTAAGAATGCATATTTAAAAACCTAATGGGCTTTTCAAGAATCAGTTCTGTATGCTGCTGGAGTTACCTTTCAACTTCATCACTTGCAAAATAAGTTTTATGTCATTGCGAATACTTACATATGATAAGAAGTAAATATTAATTAATTTCACAATTATTTCAGTGCTCTAATCTCATCAAGAATTCATAGGAGCCTATAAAACCAAAGAGTGATTCTGTTGGATTTGAATAAAAACAGACACATTTTTGCATACAAATTTTGGAACTGTGATAGTGTAAAATGAGTGTAGCCTACAATCAGCTCCACTAGCTGTAACAGCTAAACTAACTTTAGCTGCTGATCCTGCAGGGGTATTTGTATTTTGGTCCACCATCTCTCTCGTGTGCCTCGTTCTGGCATAGCTGACGTTATGGATTTCAGGAGCTGGAGAAATTCAGAGCTGCACATCGGAGTCCTCTTCCCGAGAATCCGTAGCCTAATGAACTGACTCCTGAGACAACCAGGCCAGGGACCGACAAGCCTGAAGTGTCATCATGGACTCAGTCACGAAGGAGGACAAATATGATGTTAAACAAAAAAACACGACTGTAGCCCGTATTGCTGTGGTGCAGAAGAGACATCCTTTCAGTATTCTAGAAATGGCTTTTTGTATTCGGTACTGAAGCATTCACTATTCAAGTGTTCAGAACATTCTCAATCAAAAGGCAGCTTAATTGGCTCATCTCTCCTCACGTGCTGTTGGCACTTTCTCTTCCTAATTGACCCTTCGACTCTGTGATTGAGCACACCAGTCTGTGCCATCTAGGTGCCGGGGAGTCATGAAGGTCTGTGATTCATCGACAGATGGAGTTGCTTGTACGAAGGCGATTGGAAGCCCTCAGATGTTCTTCGTTCTCAACGGCAGCCCGTGTTCTCCCCCCTGCCCCTACGCCCGTTTTCCAGCGGGTAATTACTTCTACTAGCACACTTTGTTCCACCTCACTTGCTTCAATCACAAAGTACAGGGATTTCGCTTTAAGTCGCCGGAATGGTGAAAAAAAAAATCCAGCAGCCAAGAGACTGTGGGTCTTAAAGAGCTTCCAACTAAGGAACTGCCTCGCTGGTATAATGTACGTCTCACCCACCACCTATTGCTTAGTCAGGCACACAATTATCTATTATGAAACTCATATGAGCCTACATAGTGTCATTGTCAAACCGGGCTGTGCTGAGCTATGCTTGAGGAACACGACAGCTCCTATAGCTGGTACCTCATTAGCAATAATAGTAGCACAGGAAAAGAAACTGAGCATGTCAACCTGGTCCATGTGGCGCTAACATAAAATTTAATTGCTCAAGGACCATCTAGTCACACTTATAGCTACTGTAGACAGGCTTTAGTCCTGTAGTTAAATACCTAGAGTTCAGATTGGGGACATGCAGCCTCTGCAGATGAACTATCTATAATCTTAACACTTTTAACTATCGAGTGGCTATAACTGACAATACACAGTATTTAGTCTTTTTCACAACTTAATTCATTGAATTTCCAGTGTCTGCCGGAAGATAACACTCTACTTAGACCTGGGTTCTGTTCTTGCTCCTGCTGAATCCCCGTTCCTGAATCAGTCAATAAAAGTTCAGAGTGTCATTTTAGGTCCACTCTAAACTTTGTAAAAACACTGGAAATTTCAACCTAATGCTGAACACAACACAGGTTAGCAGAAGTATAAGAAACATTTAGGCCAGCTAAAAAAAACCTCTGTAGCACATATCTTTAGTCTTCGGCAATCAACCTGTATATAATTGAACCCCACCATATAATTATGGCTAACTCTCACTAACTGTGCTCAACCATTGCTTATAATCAACCCCATACCTACTGCCAGCCCACCAGGAGCATTGAACAGTGCCCACTCCATGGAAGGTTACATCACCCCACTGGTCCTTCATAGTTACATAAACTACACTTTACCCTACAGGATGCTGACATTTGTCATGACATTTGTACTTAGTGTTAAAGTCCAGGTACAGGGTTGACACAACACAGGCTCATGCCATCATACACACATTTTGTTTGACATCTGAAAAAGTGCAGAATCTGAAACAATGAAAGAACTGAATAATTACTATCAACAGAAAGCACATTAAATACATTTTGGGACATTAAGGTATTAACAGACTTGTCATTAAATGTGCTGCAATGCTCATGACATAGGAGGAAATATATTTCCTCGTCAAACTACATTTAAATATGGGATATAACTTGCCTCTGTTTGCTTGAAAAACAGCATTGCCAAAACTCTTATTTTGATGCAAGGCCTCAGAAGACTTGTCTCCTTGACTTGGAGGAATTAGCCATTTTTGCAGTTGCAACCCACTTCAGCAAGCAAATCCATTCAGACCAAAATGCAGGACTTGTGTCCAACAGCACTCAGACAAAAGTCATTTAAGACACCAGTGATTTAAGACATGTCTCAATTTACTTCTTGCCAAAATAATTGTTCAGGGAATTTGTAGTGCGCAGCGGACAACCAATGAGACGTCCTTGTTCTGTGTCGCTGCCCCTGTGTGGCGGGAGAGTGAGCAGAAGACAGTCAGTCGCAACGGCTCTGTCTGATCCCGGTCTTCCTGCACGCTCCTTCTGACAGCTGGAGTGCTCATTGAGTCAGGGTTGGCGAGGCATGGCCCCCTGCCTGCCCTGCCTGTCTGATAACCTCTACTTCCTTTAAGGTTTACGTAGCTTTTCACCAGTTGTGGCACCCACTGTGTGTGTGTGTGTGTGTGTGTGTACTTATGTGTGCAGGAAAGAAATAAAGATTTCCAACCAAGCCAACCAGGTTGCCAGTTTTAACATCAACGTGAACATGAAGGTCCAGATACTGTCCTTCTTGCTCTCTCTGGTCTGCTGATGCTCATCTGCTCTCAGTTCCTTCCACTAAACTGTGCATGAGCTTTCAGTGTTCATGATGTAAAATTATGGAACTCAGTCCCTTTGTATCTCCATACTTGCCAATCAATTGATGTTTTTAAGAAGCACTTAAAAACGTATCTTTTTGAGATTGCTTTTATGACTTCTTAATTTAATTTAATTGTAACTTATTTTATTGATTTAATTTATTTAGCATGTGCTGTGTCTTAAGTTATGTACATTATGTAAAGTGTCCTTGAGTATCCTGAAAGGCGCTCATAAATAAAATTATTATTATTATTATTATTATTATTATTATTATTATTATTATTATTATGAAAAAACTATTCTTCTATTCAAATCTTTACAAACCAACTGGCGACGCCGGGAGACCAGTGAGATCTGGAAGGTAAAGCATAATAGAGGTGTTTAGTGATTTGATACGCCTGGCCACCACATACGTGATTCATGGAGGGATTGAGGTCCCAGCCATACGCTGCCATGCTAACCCCATTAGCTCCGCCGTCTGCCTGTTTCCTGGCCCACGCTGCTTCAAAGCCGCCTCCCACTCCTGCTGGTAGCTGGCTCTGTCTGCCCTTGTCATTCAGCATGATGGGTAAGACGCTGGCCGAGACGCTGGCACATCAGCTGGATACCAAGTGGCCCTCACATTTCTCGTTACGCCCAGCTCCCTGGCGACTGACGGCGAATATAAGTGAGCTGTGATGAAGTTAAACTGGATGCAGGATTGGAAAGACTAATGTCAACCTGTCCATTAAAACAACAAAAACACACACACATCGAATGTACTTGTTTTGGTGTGTGTGTGTGTGTGTGTGTGTGTGTGTGTGTGTGTGTGTGTGTGTGTGTGTGTGTGTGTGTGTGTGTGTGTGTGTGTGCATGCACTTGTGTTTGTATGTGCCCATTTCCAGTGAAAGCAGGCCCTTGCTGCTTCTGAAAGAAACAGGCAGATAGGTCTGAAAAGGCGGAGTTAAGAGTATTGATTTCTCACTGCTGAAGGGGGTAAAAGTCCTCACACAGCAGTCTGCATTAGCACAATGTCCATGGGACTTATTAGCAGTGTCTGGCCCTCGCCCGCCTACAAAGGCACTGGGGAGGAAGACCAAGGCTGGAGGTGACTTGCTTCTCTGATAGCAGACGGGAAACAGAGGAGCACAGGAAGGGAACTGGAAAGGCAAAAAAGGACGTGGAGACCCGTTTGCAAGCAGGGCGTGCAGCAACTGCTCTGAGTCTAAATTCTCCAAAGATTTCATTATGATTCTCTTACATTACAAATGCAGTATGTTCGCGTACCGAATGCAGTGCAGCGTTGCAGTTAGACATAATAAGCTATAATCAAGAAGCTATTACAAATAGCCAATGATTGCCTACAGACACAGGCTAAAAAGAGAAAGTGTAAATTAAATTCTAGACATAATCATCTGGCCTGTAACTGAGTGTGAAAATGTTGTTTGCCTGTGTCACTTTCCCAATGAAATGTTGGTCATAGATGTTTATTTCTAAATAACTGCAGCGTGTAGCAAATTGCAGCAATGTCCTCTCTCGCAAATAGAAATTTTGTCCTACGATTCGCAGACAAGTGAATGTTTTTAAGGTTCCATTTAGTTCCATTTTTAAGGTTCCACAGAACATTTATGCCACAGTGTATAATGGTTAACCATAGATAGGCTACAAAATGTCCTTCTCTCTCAGATTTGAAGGTGGCTTAACATGCACTGCACGCAGTGCAATCACGTCCCAACCACAACTTGCAAAAACCCACAAGCCAGTGTTTAGTCCTATAAGAAGCAATGCTTTCAGATAAACATGGCGGCTATGCTCTAACGTACAGCAGGTTCATTTCCTCTGCTCTGTTATTACATTCAGCTCTGATTACATTTGGTTATTGCATTCAACTATCAGACTTTTTCAACTATAATCAACTCAGGGTTTTTTTTAAGTACTAAAAGTAATAGTTATGTCTGGTAATGTATCACATTTCAGTCAGGCCTAAAACAGCAAGTTTATGGACTCACCAAAGTAACAGTGTTAAAGTGGATAAAATTACTATAATAGATGCAGGAATGTTGAGCAAAAATTGGACAATTTGCTGTAGGAGTGTAGCAATTTAACAGCACTGCAAGATCAGAAATGAAGATGGTGCACAGCTGTACTTGCAAAATTATTAATTCTAATATCTAATACGGTTAGGACATCAGCTGAGGACCCAGCTGTCATAACAGCATTATGTCATGGAAGAAGCCATAGTGTTGTAGATTTACTGCATGAAACTGCACTGACATGCCCTTGCTTTAGTCAATCAGACGGATTACCAATGTAATACGGCAAATGTTTATGTTTCTGTAATGACTCTGGTTGCTTCCTGTCTTGTAAAAGTCCTAGACTGTCCTCAGTGTCAATTCAATATACTAGAGATGTTAATTGAGCACTTGGTCTGAAAGTTGAACTTGAAGTTGATTGGAGGAACAGTGTCTTCAGTTTTGTAGCACTTGAGAATAGACAGCTGCTTACAGTATCAGTTACTGGCTTTGGTTTTGGGCGGAGATATGCAAAGCAGAAAACTCATAATTTGCTGCATTAGAAAGAATAATGCATCAAATAGAGACAAATGCAGCCTCAATATAGCTGTCTAGATATTTCATTCTCTTGTACCTGCGTGTCCTTACTTTCACAGCCCTCCAGAGTGTGTTGCTAACTGGAGTTCCTAACAGGTGTTTCCCAAAAGCCAAGTTTTAATACCACCTGAGCCCCATTCTTCATGTACTGCCTATCGATTTGGTGGGGAAGACAACCTTCTCATATTCCTTGAGGGGTACATTCTGTTGTTTTCTCTCTCTACTGTGTGAAAGGTTCAACACAAACTGAACTGTCATGTCACCTGAGGATTACAAACCATTTTCCTTTAGAACCTTAAATATAAGGCCACAAAAAGGATAGCTTTGCTTTCTTGGTGATTTGCCTATTTCAGCAATCAGTCATAGTACATTCTGTCACACTAATGAAAACGGATTCTGCTAATGAGTAATCGTCTGTCAGTTTTCATCGTGTGTTTGACAGAGCTGTTGTAAGGAGTGGGTTCAAGAAGTCTGCATTCCTTCACAACCTTATGCTACTTCTCCCTCCAAATTAGTCCACTGAGCAAACATATATTGTCTTCACCTTAGCTTTTTTTTATCCATACCCTTCCTTAAAAGCATCTTGTGTACTTGTTTAAACATCACTGCCCTGCTAACTTACATACAACAAAGTACATGTTTACAAATGAATCTATATTTATAGAAAAAACAGAGGTCTCTAAATTAATGCCTTTGAACCTCTAATGAGTCTGAAAGTGATTAAAATTAACTTGGATTTATTATAATTCTCTGGTAGTCAAATGCCAACATTAAAGTAATACACAACTATGGTGTGATTTTTGTTTCAATAGTTCCACAAAAGCAAAAGTAAATCCAAGAGCAGAAAGTATATGTTTTGAATGCAAAACAGAAAAATATATATCAAAAGTATATATTTTTTATATAATTGGTTATTTGAAACTTATTTTCGTTTGCATTTTGACAAGTTTTTGGTTCCATTGTTTTTGTTTTTTTGGATTTTCCCAGTAAGGTCTTTTGCTTCTGGAATCTCTCTTTGCTTCTGGTTCGTTTTTTGCTTCTGACTTTTGGAACACATTTCACGTGTGGGAGGGTCTTAGATGAAGGCGTTCCTCTGCAATCTCCATTGGTCACTGATTCCGGACTGACACAGAGCTCTGAGACCGCCTCTGGGACCAAGCCACGCCCACCCCACCAGCCTCCCAGCGTTTTCAAACATGGCGGAACGCGGTGGTTCTGTTTCACAGTAGCATGTACACTAAGTTTTACCATAAAAGTTTATACAAAGGTTATAATTAATTGGTAAATGGTCTGTAGATATTGCAAATGTACACTGTATAATAACTACATTAAGCATGCTCACCAGCACGAGCTTTTTAAAATTTTAGTGAACTGGATGGAGAGAACATTGATGTGTGGAAGAAATATGAGTATTTGCAATATCTGGTATGGCGACGGACGGGGGGTGGGGGGCAGCTGGTGTACGAGAGGTGATGCCAAATATAGTAAAATCCATAATAGTAAAAAATACCAAAATTAAAGCCAAATACCAAAATTAAAGCAATACTGAAAAGTGGCCACCCTATATACAACCAGCTTTGTTCACTCACACTGTTTTTCAGTGTTCTGCAGGTACCACACACAAACACACATCACATGCATCTTGTGCTGTCCATATTTTATTAAGAAGTGAACAATATTCATTGAACATAGAGATACTAAACATAATACATGTCAGACATGACATTCAGACACTGTCCGACTCAGAGATAAAAACAAAAAGATTTTAACTTGGAGGGGTGCGAGTAAGAAGAGTAGTCCATTGAAACGCAGAGTGCGGATTAGTTTCCTTCTCACTTTAGACCCGCGGGGACGCTAGCGAATGATCCAGGAGGAGCCAGTAACTAGTCGCTACTATTGTGAATGTAGCAAAACGGTGACAGAAGCTACAGCAGCGATTAAATTAAAAATAATTTAAAGGCTAGCTTTAAACACGCTCTTCCCTGTTGACTTCTCTCACGGTAATGTCGCGCTGAAAAATATTGACCTGTCTTGTCAATATATGGAGCCAGATCCGTAAACGCGAGCCGCTTTCGCCATTCCAGATGGCTCAGTCAAAACCATTACATCTTAATGAACCAATAAATAACATCAGCGGCAAAAATGAGTGTAAAAAATACCAGGGTTCATCATTTAGAACTACAAAAAAATCTTGTTTCTTATTTTACTATCTACCTATTTTTCATAAGAGTTTGTTTTACCGCAAAATATTAAAACTTCAAAACGGCGAATTTCGCCGCAAGGTGACAGATTTTCATGCCTGCATCCAGTTCACTAAAATTTTAAAAAACTCGCGCTGGTGAAGTGTGCTAAATATTAACCGCCATGCTTAATGTAGTTATTATACAGTGTACATTTGCAATATCTACAGACCATTTACCAATTAATTATAACCTTTGTATAAACTTTTATGGTAAAACTTAGTTTACATGCTACTGTGAAACAGAACCACCACGTTCCGCCATGTTTGAAAACGCTAAGAAGCTGGTGGGGTGGGCGTGGCTTGGTCCCAGAGGCGGTCTCAGAGCTCTGTGTCAGTCCGGAATCAGTGACCAATGGAGATTGCAGAGGAACGCCTTCATCTAAGACCCTCCCACACGTGAAATGTGTTCCAAAAGTCAGAAGCAAAAAACGAACCAGAAGCAAAGAGAGATTCCAGAAGCAAAAGACCTTACTGGGAAAATCCAAAAAAGCAAAAACAATGGAACCAAAAACTTGTCAAAATGCAAACGAAAATAAGTTTCAAATAACCAATTATATAAAAAATATATACTTTTGATATATATTTTTCTGTTTTGCATTCATAACATATACTTTCTGCTCTTGGATTTACTTTTGCTTTTGTGGAACTATTGAAACAAAAATCACTCCATACACAACCCTCAATTTTTTAATCTTAAAATGAATGTAACATGCAAATGGTCAGTTAACATTAGTCCTTCATTCATTACTGCCCTTAATTCTGCCATAGTATAGTAACATTAATAAGATGGACAACTGCCATGTTCACCCTTTCTACCACACCTTTCCCATAATCCTCCAGTCAACCTAGTTCATTTAAATTCCCCTGTATTAGTCCCATCTGCTGAAAATTCCTACTTGATTTCCCTGTGTATTTAAACTGCTTTGTGTGGCTTATTTGTCGTAAGGTATTGCTCGGTATCTCTTGGTTTGTACCAAGCGAGTCACTAGTTCACTAGTTTCCCGCCTTATAATACTCTTTTTAATATATTTTAATATCATTTTTTGCCTACCCTTGCCATTTTTGTTTGCCCTTTTATTTTATATTAATAATGTTCTTTTTATTATATATTATATATTAAAACCCTGATTTTAATGAACCTGGGTTCAACTCGCAGGCCTCTGCCTCCTTGGCTTTACAGAAGACTTTGCCTTCTGATGGAGTTGTCAGGTTCTGGTCAACTGAGCCAGATGCTTCCTTTTCAGATGCTATTGCCACACGGGCACATCTACTGGTACAACTTCCAATGACCTCAGTCACCTGGCAGCATGGTTGAGATCTCTAAACAATCACAACAACTAGCAGCTCTCCCTCAGGTGATGAACTGGTTCACTGTCTCATACTGAGTGTGAGAGGAAACTTCCTAATTCTCTTGTTTCTTCTGTTGGTACATTTTCCATCCGCCACTTAATCCTACCTGGCAATTATGATGGTTCATATTTTGCCCACCAGCTTGCAATGCACTGATGCTTCTTGCATCATGCTGCTTGTGTCCCTGTTAGCTGGGAAGACGCCAGATTGGGCCAACACGGCTTGGAGACTCAAGGAACATAACCAGAGACTATGATCATTTCACCACTCACGTTAAGGCAGTGTTTGATCACTTGCTTGAGGGAAAGGCTAGTGAGGAGCTGCGTGTCGTCTTGAAACAGTGCTACTGCTCCACTGTGTAACTCATCTCTTGCAGTCAGCAGTGGCTGGAATGACACAGCCCTTCCCATAACATATAACATAGGGGGTTTTGCAGGTCAAGTTAGTCTGCATGAAGGGATGAATCGAAATCCCACGAGGAGCTCATTTCACTCTCCATTTGTGTGGATAATCTTCTCCTGGAAAGAGGCAGACTCTCACGGCCCATTTCTTCTCACTCTTCGCTTGCTGCGCCTGCATCTGGCCGTGTTGACCGTGAGGAGATGCTCCTTCACTGGAGTGCACCACTGATAGAGGTGTGCTGAGGTCATGCCATCACATCCTTTATGACTTTAGAGTTGCTGGCAACGTCAGCGCTGTTGATCTGATGGGATAACTAAGTGGGCTTGTTTTCCCCACCCATCCTGAGGCTCCAGTTCTTGGACGGAAACACATCGCTCACAGAACACTCACAGAATCACCTCCAATGCAGTGCAACTCACCAGGAGAACATTTCCCTATTTGGTTAACTCTACACATCATCCTTTGGATTTATGTAGCTCATGTCTACAATAACACAGACCCTGAATTTCAGGGAATCCCCTGATGTTTCCTGGTTGAAGTACTATACAGACAATTGTATCTCCGGGACCAATACCACCATCACCGCTGTTAAGAGTATTGAGTCTGTGAGTAATTCTGCCACACTGAACTGTGTTTTAACCACTTGGATGTGGTTAAAGGTTTTTACTCTGCCTCCTCACCAGCCCTGTGACTGAACTTTTGACCTGGTAGAGGATGGCGTTCTTCTCAATTCTTGTCCTTACACCTTGGAGGATTACATCACTGAAGCCTTGATTGGGCCATGCGAGTTCCTAGCTGCTGCCGGCTTCTTTTGCTAAGAAGGATGGTTGTCTATAGAGATTCCTATCATAGATGCCTGGATAAAGGCCAGTGAGAAGGTTTGGGAAAATGCCCATCAACATCTCAAAAGGGCCATTGAATGGTTAAAGGTACAGCCACTCTAAGGCTGTGTTCGAAATAGATTACTACATACTGGATACTGCATACTGGACTCAGTATATACTGGATACTGCATACTGGTCCTCGTAGTAGTATGCAGTACAGTTTCCAGTATGCGACAAAAGCAAAGCACACTACGGGGTCACGTGAACGTAGCATTGCATGATGGGATGCAGTACACCACGAAGATAGCTCTGTTCACGTACTGGAATATTTTGCGGAAGTAGTAGGTCATCCGGGTATGTTTCGCGTACTGGAAATTTTCATTTTGGTCACATACTGCGTACGGCATACTGAATTGGTGCTCGATCAGTATGCCAGCAGTATGTAGTAGGCTATTTCGAACTACTACAGTTGTAGTAGTTCGAAATAGTTGTGGGGGGGGTATGGTTTGGGTTGCGTGTGTCAAACCCTAGATGTCAGATTGGCTACCATGTATGTCAATCAAAATACAACCGTCAGTGCAGATGGACGATAGCCTGTCATTCATCCACTACTTTTTAATGTCATGCGATCTACCCACACTTCCTTCACGATTGACCCACACTTCCTTCGCAATCAACCGGTCGATCGCAATCGACATAATGGGCACCCCTGTTCTAGACCCTTTACTTCTCTTTGGCATTCACCAGCTCGGACCCTTAGGGGGGTTGGGAGTACTGTCACATCGACTGCTCCCGCCAATCCTGTGACCACCTCTACGGACTACGTTTCCCACAAACCTCCACCGACTTTTGGATTTCCCTGTCTTAGACCAACCTGTTAATTTCCATTCCATGTCCCTTTTGTTTTTAAACTCTTTGTGTGCAAAGTCTTGCTCAGTTATTTCTAGTGACTGCTAAGTCGTTGTATTTCTGATTGTTCTCTGGTTTTGACTTTATTCACCTGGTTTGTTTCCTATTTTTTGCCTGTTCGGTTTGTCTTGTTTTCTGCCACTTGTTTATGAATGTTGCCTGTTATTCTTGATATATATTAAAACCCTGGTTTTACTGAACCTGCATTTCACTTGATCTGCATTTGCCTGATTGGATTGACAATAACAAATCTTTCATATACATGGTGCCTTTTGCAAATCCATGGGGAATTTACAGTACAAATACCAAAAACATACAGTGAAGAAACGTTTGCTTCCAGTAAATTCAGATGAAACATTAAAGTGTAAATAAATTTGGAAAAGTAAATCAAGTAAACTCAAGTATGTCCTTAACCAAAACCAGCCACAGCAAAGACTATGCAATCAAGCACTGTATATTTAAGAAGAGCTTTTAGATGTTAGGTACCTCAGGGATCTCAGAGCACCGAAAGCTATATAATTACAGAGTACAAGTATTAAATTCATACCCGCACCACATCACTGCTCTACCAGTATGGAAAACAGTAATGTAGTAACATACCGCATGTGGCTTGAATGATGGCTGCAGCCAAGGTAAGGCAATACAAATAAAGTTGTCTAGCATAACATAATTATTTGTGATTTCAATAATGGATCATCATTCCAGTCTGATTGCAAACCAATATATATGGACTGACGATTGAAAAAATTATCACATCCATAATCATAATTTGTAAGTCCAGTAGCTAAAACATTAGTTTGTATGTATAGTGGCAATACACACAAATATAGTGAGAATTACACTGTTACTCATGGGTTTTAAATATGGACAAAATCTTGTAAAGAAATGTTACTATGATGTCTGGATTTGATTGCTCTATTGGACTATTAAGCTTAAAACTCAAAAGGATTTATCTGTGCTACCCAGCGTTCTCCACACATACACACGGATTGAAAATAAAGAAAGAAATGACACATTGATAAAACTCCCATCACTTTGTGTAGCTGAAAATAAGTAACTGAAATCACAGCATTAAAAAGAGAGAGAAGCCAAAAATTCAATTATGTAAAACAAAGTCATTTTTTTCTTGGGAGACCTTTTAAATTATCAATGAATGTACTTGTGTTCAGCATTTCCGAGATGCAGATATGCTGGTATAGACTTTTTTATTGAGGAGGGGGTGATTCAGAGGCTACTGATTCACACTGTGTGGGAAATAAATAAATAAATAGCAAATAAATAACAAAGCAAAACTACCATACAGTAAGCGAATGTGTGGTACAGTGGTACAGTGAAACTGTGGAAAGTGTTATAACACCAGCAATCGTCGAGATATTATTGGAATGAACGTTAAATGAATGTATGTCTTTATTTGAAGTTCCTTCTCCCTCTCCGTGATGCCCATTCTCTTCGCTGTTGCGAGATAAACTTCTGAGCAGGCTCTCCAGGGAAAGTGGCACTATGATCAGCAATTTAATAAAGCCCTGCTGTGGGAATGTGCCATTCAATACACCCGAGGGGGAGAGAGAGAGAGAGCGAGAGAGAGAAAGACAGAGAGAGAGAGAGAGAGAGAGAGAGATGAGAGACGAGGCTGGATGTGGCCACGGAACAAACAGACAGACACCTCTGACTCCCTCAGGTGCCTCAGTCTGTTCATGAAGTACATTTGTATACTGTGGCACAAGTGCCTGTCCAAGTGGCCAGCATGACCTGCTGAGTACCAGTTACGGGATCATCTGTCATCTTTGTGTTTCTTTAGCTTGTATAACTACCCACACACACGCACACACACACACACACACACACACACACAAACACACACACACACGTGTGTATGTGTGTGTATACAGTGTAGACACTACTTTTTTCACAAACAAAGTGAAAAAGACTATGCCTTTTCTCCCAAAATACCAAAGACGATGGATTTCAGTCGTCTGCACATGATGGAGCTGTAAGGTCTAGAAGGGATCCTTCTCGGAGGAAACCTTTGACTGCAGCATTTATTCCTTCTGTCTCTTCCATAAAATATTAGTTGTAATATGAATTATGAAGGGCAAAAGTTAATGTTTGCAGGGATGGAGCAGGACTATAATCAAATTCCCATCCATCCTGCCTGTTCAAGGCAGTTCAAGCATGTTCCTCTCAATACATTACAATGCATTGTGTTGAGAACTGAATGTGCAGCGATGTCGTGAACTGAACAGGTCTCATAGGGGTGAAATGGAACTGACTGATACCATATTGGAGAAACACCAAAAACTGTTGAGGTAGAGAGAAAGCAAAGTGGTTTTTATTTTATTTTACACAAGCAAATATTTAACAGCCTTCACCCATATAGTCTTTTGGATATGAAGGTTTGTAATACTACCGAAAGGATGTTTTTTTCATGAAATTGTGTGCATTATTTTAAATGAACACTTAATTATAATTAACAGCAAGCATCCTGGTACAAGGTATGGAACCATGTTCAGGGATCATTTTATTTGATGTAGGTGATCAAGATTAACATTTAGATTTGGTAATTGACCTCTGCAGTTTCAAGGTAGCTCAGAATGCCCGAGGCAAAGGGGAGCAGGGTGGGTGGTGGTGGTGGTGAACAGATACCCATATCTACAGTATCATTTTTCTCTCCAATCAGAGGGATGGTTTTTAAGTTACTAACACTACCTTAAAGTAAGACAGGTCATTCCCATTGCATATTCAACGCTCGCACCCAGAGCCTCTGGAGAGATGGGTGTGAGTCACGCCGGCCTCTCCCACACAGACACGCTTTCACACCGCCGGCCCACATCCCCGAGATGTACTACTGCTGAGAGAACGAGGTGTGCAGATATGATCAACATTAAGTTCTAAGCCAGCGCTCCAAATGAGCTCCATGAGTGGGTTTCACAAGCGCTCTCCAACTCCTCAAATGTTGCTCAAAGTGCAGATCCAACTACCCTACTCCTGCCATGTTCACAACGCGATAGGAGTTGAATGGCTTCATTAGATGAGTCGGGTCTCAGCGCACACACACGGTTCTAAAGGTGGGTCCTAATATGCATTCTTCTTTTTTTAAATGCTCCATTCAGGTAGATGCAGTAAGTCTGCCTAGCTCAGTCCAAGAAATGGTAGCTGCGAAATGTAGCCGTGCAGGTGAGGAAGAAATAGAAAGGGGCCATTGTACTTAATTGTACTTAATTGTGCTTAATTGTGTTTAATTGCATGCTACAGGATTTGAAGCTGTGTGACAATGTTCTTTTTAGAGTTTATGAAAAACGCCAGTTTCTGTGAATATGACCACCTACCTCTTATTTAGGAACCAAATAAACTGCTTTTTAAAGTCCAAGGCCTTGGCCCACCAGAATGCACAAATGCTTACTGTCCTGAACAGTGCCACGCCATCCCAGACCCAATATGTGGTGCCTACCGACACCACAACTGTGCAAACGGTGTCTAACCCAGCCTTTCCAACAGATTCAGGTGGCACTGGAGATAAAGCTCTCATCGTGGGGAACAGGGTGGCTGTTTCAAATACTGCACAGTAAGCCGTGTCTACAGTGTCAGTTATCGTATCTTCCACTGCAGACTGAAGTTATTTTAGAACCTAATGCTCAATAGGAAACCTTTAAATCTTCTGGCAGCATTTATGTGTTTAGTGTACTGATGGAGACATGAGCACAGAAGGCTTCCAAGTTTGGATTCATAAGAGGAAAACTGTGAAAGCAAGGGAGAGTGTCAGAAGCACTGAAGAAAATCTATAATAGAAAATCTAATTATAAACAACATACTGGATGCTACCATGCAGACTCCTATTCACCATTTCAATGTGGAAGACCAGTGGTTTGTTTGGAAGTAACCACAAATGATTGAACTTAAGTAGCACGCTGTAGACCAGAGGTGACCAAGCAGTCAATCGTGATTGACAGGTCGATCTCACAGAGCTCCCGTGTTGATTCTATCAGCCGTATGAGTAATATGACTTCAGCGTCCACCACAGCCGTGTCTCTCCACCTCAGCTTACTTAAGTAGAGCTATTACAACCGGTGTGTTTTCATGTCCATCTCTCCTCAAATTTGGCTCTGGACAAACGGAACAGGAGGAGAAAGGTGACAAAAGTCACACAACTCTCACCTGGAGTGAGAAAGGATGAGCTTTAATAAGGTGGTAAGGACAAAGCAATGCGCACGAGAGCCTATATCAACAGAGTTCAGCCTCGCCCAATAGACGTGAACTGAAGACCCATCACTCAAGGACGTCTTGTACATTTAAGGACACTCTTCCTCCAAAGCTCAATTCAATCAAATAAAGAGATGAAAGGTTCACCAAAGGCAAAAAAAAAAAAACCTACATTTTTTGGTTTTTGTTTAGCCACCTAAAGTGTGTATCCGGACACAAACACACACACACAAAAGAAAAACATTCGCAGATGGAGAAGAGGCGATGGTGGTCGCTGCTGACTCCTTATTCAGAGGCAAAACAAAGATGAAAATTTGAAGTTACAGTTCCAACTGTATACTTTACATAATCGGGACATGAACATTTTTTTTTTATGCAGCCCAAGTCTAAAATGTATTCTTTAATCTGTTCGGATTACAAAAGGCGATGTTATTATTTAAAAGGTTGAGGACCAGACACGTTTTTCAGTGCGTCTTTGCCATGCGGTCAAAAGTTCATGATGAACAAACGTTAGTGCATAATGGATACAGGCTGTGGAATGTGCAACACGTCCAGTTGTGCTTGCATAACAAATTCATAATTTAAATGAAATTAGACAACACATTAAAAAATAAACCATTCTGAGTCAGCTCTCTGAACCTGTCACTCCATTCGCCCATTCACCCATTCACCCCTTTCTCTCTGTCATTAGTGTCACTCCAAGTTAAGGTGAGAGAAACCTTTAAGTGTTTACACTATGTCGTCCTAACTGTCGACTGAAACGTGCATCTCTCCACTGTCCATTTGACTTTTAGATCTTAGTCACGGTCAAAGTGTGCACAGCAACACTGGATGCATTTTCTCTCCCTATTTCAGCCTACACTTAGAACTCCATCTTCTAGATGGCCACAGTAGTGTGTCTCTCTTATTCAAGCTGTAAATACTGTACCAGGACATGCCAATAATATTGCACACTCCAAGGGGAAAAAGAAAAGTGAGGGTAAATGGGGGTGAACTGAGAAAGGATACTTATTGCTAGAACTAAATTTTCCATAATTCCACAGCATCTTTTCAAACACTTAAGCAGCTACATATGAGAACCACTTTATTTGACCTTTTCTGCTCACTACATGGAACTAGCAGTAGAAACCAACCTACTCTAGTATGGCAAGTCAGACACACAGAAAATAAGGTAATGACAACACATATGCTTTAAGGGTAGCAACATGTAATCATTAGTCCTACCAAAACACATCGGGACACTAAAGCAAAGCCGTTAGCTATTTAAGTTAGCAAATTGGCCACTTCTAGCTAGATAACACAGGTTATAAAATATATAACTAGCAACATGTTCTTATTGCACGTTATCTGTCTAGCTAGCATGAACATGCAAAAACCAAATCACATAAGCCATATGTAGATTTATCTCTCAAAGGAATTATTTCACACATGTGACAATATTATTAAAATGAAATATAAATTATTACACACAAAAAAAACTTCTGCTCATGACACACATGAAACAGCATCCTGAAAATGAGTGGGGAATAGGAGTGAGTGATGGAATGGAGGGACTGAAAGCAGATGCAAAGAGAGAGAGAGAGAGAGAGAGAGAGAGAAGAGAGAGAGAGAGAGAGAGAGAGAAGAGAGAGAGAGAGCGAAGAGAGAGAGAGAGAGAGAGAGAGAGAGAGAGAGAGAGAGAGAGAGAGAGTAACTAACGGTGAGAGGGGGAATGATCATCAGAACAGGGAGAAGGAGTGGGCCTATTCAAAAAACCATATATACAATTCTGCCCCCACAACTGACTGGCAAACTAATGGGTTGCTGGCTTGTTTCTGTGTGAGCCCCTAGCTTGGGCTTTAAGACACTTCCTCAAGTGCAGGCTCTGAGCTAATGTGTCCTTGACCGATAGGCAAACAATTTTTCCCATTAAGCTTTAAGGATGACAGCTTCAAAAAACACAATAACCCTCATTTCAGGGTTTTTTTAACCACTCGTTATTCCACTCACTGGCTACTAATCCCCCAGGACCCAGATGTATCAACGATCTTGTAGTCAATGTCATGTATTCTAACATCAAGAAGTGGCATCAATGTTTGTTCATTCTGTCTTGTGCTCACAACAGAATCCATTAAGCCTCCAACCGCGTCTCACTCATGGACACCCCACGAAGCTCTGCTTTTCTTTTAACTGCGAGTGTATAAGACCCTTATGTTTCATACATTCCCCTGTAGGCAACTGACCACCCATCGGTTCACCCGTATATGAATTAAGGTAGATATGCTTCAGTTTTAGCGCGAGAGTGTGATGGGCACGCTTAGAAACCGCTTTTGGAGATTAGGAAGTGAAGAGTTACAGCTCAAATGTAAATCAGAAACGCTTTGCATACAGATGGGTATCAGAAGGACGGGATTTCGCGTCGGTTTGGCTAGGGACACGACGAGCAGCCCATATAACGCACGGGCAAGACTGATGTGTTAACAGGTGCAATCATCAAACTCTGCTAAAAGCCAGGTCAGCAAATAGAAACACATTAAATACATTTAAAGACGTCTCGGCATGCTAAAAGCAGTAACAACAAAATATGCAGTTCATTTGTCCGGGGATATCATTTTTAACAAAGTGTTTCATTAGTTATGCATTGACAAGCCATGCAAACAGCGATAAATACAGCCAAACCCTTACGAAATAATTATGACACACTGCATGTTTTATTGTTGGTACAAATCCCAAACTTACCAGTAAGCTGGTCATAGGATCCATCTAGTTCTCTGGAGTCAGACAAGCTTTGATCCATATTTTTAGTCTTCATTTCTAACTCCTGCAAAATGACCCCCCAAAAAATCTTCGAGAGATTACTCGATGTCGTGTGTGTTCAGTAACCAAGCTGAATGACTGTAAAGTTTCAAAGCAACATAAGACTGACCATAAAGCAGTTTGTCTTCACTGCTCTCCAGTTTGCTCTGTTCTCCTCGTTGTGTGAGGCGCTGTACCACCGAGCTCTCCCTCGCTCTCTTGATGTGGCAATCAGAAAATAGAGTTGAACCATCGAAAATAGTCCTTAATCGGCTCCCTTAACGGTCGTAGACAGAATACGATATATCGGTGAAGCCGCCGTAGTTTTCAGTTGCGGAGGCAAGATCAGCTATGAGGCGGGTATGCAATAGGTTATCTATCGCCTGCCAAGCGACGCGCGAAGATTAGACTTTCGTAAGCTGCGCGCGCGGGCTGTGCTCGACCTCTCTCCAGGGCGCAGAAAAGTCAACGGATTTTTTTAAACTGCACTAATGCTTACATTTATGATGACACAAATGCATGCAGCCACCCCTTAGGTAAGGCTATTTTTTATGTACAATTTTACAAGTGGATAATTACACACTGTCAAAGTTATATAGTAGATGAAGACCCTCTGTCAGAAGCATGCAATCCTCTCTCTCTCTCTCTCTCTCTCTCTCTCTCTCTCTCTCTCTCTCTCTCTCTCTCTATATATATATATATATATATATATATATATATATATATATATATATATATATAGCACGTCATCAGCTAAGAAGATGACACAGTAATCTGCACATCAGTGTGAAGGGATTGTATAACCTAAGACTGGAAATTGGTAACTTTAAGATGGATTTTCATATTACACATCAGCCACAGCACAGGTAGTTGTAATAAGCATACTGTAAATGAAGTATTTATTTTGCTAGCTTTTACATATGAGAATATAATTAGCCAGGCATCTACTGTAGCATCTAACAGGCATAGAAACAGACAGAGGCAGGATTCAGGAAAACAATGATGACTATTTTATTGACAGAACAGAAAACCTGCTTGACAAAAAGTAAATGACAAAGCAGAGTGCCAAAACACATCCACGTTCTAAAGAGAGGAATGTTTTACCACTAACTCCACACCGTAGCATTCCTCCACAACCTGGAAGGAGTTGTCTTATTAGCAGTGCACTCAAGCTGAGAGCCTAAAGCACCTGCTGCAGGTGGAGCCGGTTCAGTGATGTCAGTGGGCCTCTGGGGCCGGCACAGAGCTGCCGTGTCCCAGGTACAGATCACGTGGCACGCTCACTGCAGTGCCAGACCTGGACATCTTTGGATTTTGGAGTCGGGTTCTGGGTCTCTGGTTTTCAGGACCCAGGACCCCGTGTCCCTTGTAGCGATGGTCATTTACGCAGTTCCTCCTGCTCCAGCCAGGTGGTCTCAGATGAGGTTAGGAGTTGATCTCTTGATTCTTGAACTGCAAACTTGTAAGAACACGTGCCCAAAAGTGCATCAGATCTATCTGGTTTTGGGTAGAGAGGCAATATGTAAATGAAGGCTGGACATTTTTCACTTAAATATTAATGGGTTACACAACTGGCTTTCAGAAGACTTTAGAGATCCTGGCAACTATGGACATAACAATACTTCTATTTGTCATGCATTAATTATTTATACATAGCTACCAATCTAAAACTGGCCTTACACTGCCTATTCAGTCAGAACCTGAATTGTTAATGACACCAGTTAGTGGTAATACCTGTAAGCATAAAGATATTATAACTGGGCAAGGTTAATCTTAAATTCCTATTCAAATTTTTGTATATATATATATATATATCTGTGTGATCTGACACACAGTTGCAAAATGTAGGCTACATAACAATAAAATTGAATAAATACATGAGCATTAAAGTATGTACGAAACTGTACACTGATTTAGGGTCAGCTTCAGTCTAAATCAATAATTAATCTAAACTAAATCAATAATTAACTAAGGTGAAATAATAATTATTTAATTAGGTGAAATTATTAAGTCAGTAATGTCAAGCAGTCTAACTTTTGTCAAAGCCAATATGTAAAAGTAATAACCAAAGTGTCAACCAAAAATAAGCAGGTTTATATAATTTTGTGCTCGATGTTCAAAATTCATAATATGAAAACAGTGAAGTTGTAGAAAAAAAACAAAGGAATTTGAGTCTGTGATAGCAGGCCTCCTCATGTTCCGTGCTGTAGTTTATTATTATGTAAAGTAGGCCATATTACTGTATGGACTTCAGACCTTAATATGATCCTAGTTATGAACCCTGCACATGCTCTCAGCCTGAGGACCCTTCATGAAGAAACCTTTGGCAATTCTTACCTCTTCCTGTTAGGTCAAGTCAAGTAAAGTCAAATTTTTACACATGTTGTCACAAAGCAGCTTTACAATCGTATGGGTCCAGATCCCTAATGAGCAAGCCAAAGGCGACAGTGGTAAGGAAAAACTCCCTATGATGGTGGGGATTAGGAAGAAACCTCGGGAGGACCAAGACTCAAAAGGGAACCCATCCTCCATTGGGCGGCCCGTTAGCACAAGTCCATATTAGTGAACTAATCACTGGTTCTACAGTTGTAGTTAAGGTTCTTGTTCCCCGGCCAAGTAGTCACAGTCCCTTCGGTGCCGATGGTGAGCCTCAGGTAGGAGAATCAGCACGTCCTCTTGCGGCAACGGCACATCCTGTGTGGAGAGTTTAAAGAAGAAACTATGGGGGTCCACAAAGTCCTTATCTTGCTGTATAGTGTTGAACTTCTTGCTTTTTTTTGCTGCTAATCCAACTCACATTTCATGGCCAGAGGCAAGCAGACACACCAATCTGAAGAGAATGATGGTTTATTGAAGCCTTGTCATCGAGAGATGTTCTTCATTGATGGATTACAAACACCACCCAAACTGCCACATAACTATTTTTAAGGGACCTTTGGCACAGTGTATAGAAACATCATTAACGCTCAGCCACTGATCAGTGACTCAGAGGAGTATAATTTCTTCAGTATTCCATCAGCAGGCTTCACAGCAGTAGCCATGCACTTCCTGTTGACTCAGCTTCACTGCTTCAACCTCACTGTTTCAGCTTCACTGCTGTCCTCCAACACCTTGCCCACTCCACACACACACACACGCACACACACACACACACACACACACACACACACACACACACACACACACACACAACCCCTCCCAATTGATGACACTGAGCAACCAACACTGTCTGTATTCACAACCAGCTTCAAAGACACCATAAGAGAACCACATGCCCCAAGTACTTTCATCTTTGGAGGAAACTGGGCCATTATCCAAAATGAAGAACTTTGAATAGCCAATGTCCATATCTAAGGAGTAAATAGCATTTTCTCTTTAGCGTCTGGAGCTAGCGCTACTTGCCAGTTACCACAGAACAGGTTGAAGCTGCTGGAAGCGGTGATGCGGTGGTCTAGCGCATCATCACTGGTGTGGAGCCGCAGGTGTGAGTCCAGCTTGGTCTCAGATCTCATTGGCTGGTGGTATAGTGTGCAGGTTTCTCGGTGCAGCTGCTGTTGACTCCTCCGCAGTGCAGAGCTGGCATCATATCCGACGCTGGCATCATCTCCAACGCTGGAATCATCTCAGACGCTGTGGTGTCTAGCAGCTGGCAGGCACAGGAACAAACCGAGAACATCCATTTTTTTACTTCTACTGGAAAAGCAAAAAGATGGCAGTTGGTAGAACTTGAACCTAAGGATTCAAGTATCTAAACTAGTAATGTAGACCCCTTATGCACCACTACCCCTCACTGACTAAGGACATGAATCACTACCGTTTAAACCAAGCAAAAATATATATGACATATTTTCAGCATATAAATTGCACTCAGTAAGAAGGCACATTTTAAACACTGTAGTTTTTTGCTACAATAACTGATACCAGTAATATAAAACACTGATTAGGTGTAGTGTACATTTTCATGCACCTTGAATTCCCTTATATGCTGTACTAAATTGGCTCCCTTATCAGAATGATGTCTGATTTAGTCATCATGTGAACTGCAACTTTTCTGTCCCATTTTAAAAGAGATTCTTATGCAAATGATCTCATGCTGATAGCTTGTCTGAAGATCAAATTGTGGAAGGAAGAATGAACATTTAATTTTAGCATTTGAGTCTGCTGTTTGAAGGACTGAGACATTTGTTTTTTTGAAGAACAGGTACATGTTCAGTTCTCATCAGATCTGAAATTAGTCAGCCACTTCTGAGAGGCACATTTTGAAGCAAGTACAGTCACTGTATTTTTCATGTTAAGGTATTTCACACATGATAAGGTATTTCAAAGACAGAAAAAAAAACTCCTGAATTCAAACTTAGATCAGTCAGACTACATGAAAGCAACTTAGCGCTCAGTTTTATTTTTTGACTATCTAAATACTCAAACACCATGACACTCTTTCAGTGAGAAAAATGTCTCCATTCTAGATATGTTGCCTGACATAATATTTTCTCCATACTTGAGCCAATGAGCCATTTTTAAAGTAACTTCAATCAATTGATACATGCCAGCAGAGCAAACTGCGTTTTGATATCTAGCAACAGGAACAGACTGTTTAGCAACAGTCTCATGGTGAATATGGTGGATTTATGTGTTTCCTACTCCACCAGCTCATGTTACCCAAAAATTCACTTTTAATGTTGCAAAACTGCATCCACTAAGGAAGCAGCTTGTCAACTACATGCAATGATTACAGACATTCGACCACTACTATGTCCCTACTGTACTGGAGTTAATATGGGCCAGCGAAATCAGAAAAAGTCATTTTAGGTTAATGGCATTGTGGTGACTGTGGGCTTCCTCTCAGACTTGATACCTCACTTTCCATATTAACATATTAAAATATACAATAAAGAAAAAAAAACATCCTTGTTGGTAGGCTTCACTCAATGGACAAATACATGGAGTGGAATTCACAATTTCACTGCTAAATACATCTTTTACACTGATGTTAAACACTAAAATTATTTTTAAATTATGCATATTATATAATGTTTGACATCACATGTAATGTATCAACATTTTTAAAGAGATACTATAAAATCAATATGTGATCTCTTCTTTTAACAAGTACTGCTATATCGTTCCATACAAATTTCCAATATTCTGAAATGAGTCTACATGCAGGTACTTTAACCCAACTATTTGCATTAGATTCAAATTCTCTTTTTATAGAACTGTCAAAGTAGATCAGTTAGCCTCAAGACACCCCCACCACGATTTAAGCCGCTGTTGAAAGATCGTCAATAAAATAACCCACATAGTTGTCATTGCATATAGCAATGGAGCATCTCACATATGTAGGTGATTGAATAATGATTGCATTTCTGTGGGTTGGCAAATGCAAGAAAAGGTAGTAAAAAAATCAATAGCCTGAGTGAGCAAGTGGGCTTCATCATCGGTGTGGCTTCACGATAAGGGAACACACATTTCACACACATATCGCCTCTAGCTTGAAATGGCTGCTGTAAAGATTCCCTGGGACCTCATAAAATATGGGATCCATGGCTGCCAAAACACACTGTTTCCAGCGCTAATAATCCCTGAGATAGAACAATCTGAGATGGAACAATCTGATGGAACAATCTGAGATGAAACAATCTGAGATGGAACAATCTGAGATGGAACAATCTGATGGAACAATCTGAGATGGAACAATCTGAGATGGAACAAGCTGATGGAACAAGCTGATGGAACAATCTGAGATGAAACCATCTGAGATGGAACAATCTGAGATGGAACAATCTGATGGAACAATCTGAGATGGAACAATCTGGACTGGGTGTCAGACATTTAGGCCTGAACACTAGGACACCCCCAACCCTGAGCTTTAGAGAGGAAACTCCACGCTGTGGTTTATGTTCGAGGATTACAGCTGAGGATGCCAGACGGCTATTTCAGAGTCATCTTTGCAGTTGAAATTGCCCTTCACAATCCGTGACACACTGTGCACAGCAAAGATTAATACACACACAAAATGTGCACAAAAAAATTGAACACCAGTGGCACCCTAAAGGTGAACCAGTCTGAAACAAGCAAAAGCCAGTAAAATGGGCCAAGGTTAGTGGGCCATGGCTAATAGGTAGAATAAAACCAGACTCCTGTTGTCAGAGATTTGGTGAAAAGTGTACATGTAGCTGCCTAACCTGTTGATTATGCTATTTGTGAATGACCATGAAGTATTCAGTGCATCAACAGAGCCCATGAACAGCTATGAAATCTGATGGGATTTTCCATAACTAAAAGCTGAAATAGTTTTAAATAAATGACTAGGATCAGGAGTGGAAGGGGAAGAGTGGTGTTAAAGTGAAAGTAATGGGAGGGGACAGTTGTGACAGGAGGGTGGGTGGGAGGGGGTGTCTAGTTTGCATCTTCCATTCCTGCACCTCCCTCTCCACTCCTGCCGGCTGTCCCTGCTGTTTTCCCACCTAGGGGACACCTCGATCGCCCTTGATCACTCAACATGCATCATTCATGAGTTGTGCTCATTGCAAATTTCGAGAAGTCCCAAATTGCATACATTCAGTGTCTGTCTTTCTGTAATTTAAAAGCTCAAATTACTGCAAATGTATAAATGTACTAACTGGACAAAGACATTTTAAAGTATACTGAATTTAATTGTTGTTTGTATTAAAATCAAATAATGATTAAAAAGCCGGTTACTATGAAAAAGCCTTTGGATGGTTGTTAAAGCAAATTGCTGTATATCACGTGCACACTGCCATCTTGTAAAGGTCACGTGTTGACTACAATATGCTTTATAACCCTGATTGTCAACGCCATCCTAAGAGGCCCCAGGTTTAATTACACCTCATGATTCATAATTAGAATGTTACTTTCCAGATGAGGAATGTAATACAACACCATTGTGAATGGTAGCCGGTGGAAAGGGAGAGGCTTCTGTCTGGTTAAAGTGGGAAAATATTTTAAGCTAGAGGTCTTCAGGCCTCAAATTTACAACCTGGTCCTGAATTTTGTAATCGTTGGTTAATTTATTTTAGAAGGGTTTTCAAATGATTGTCCTTGAAGTCCACGTGTTACACATTTTCTACCCATCCAAGTGTGATTTACTGTTCACTTAATTACCAGCAATTACAAAATCGAGGACAATAAAGATGGATTCAGTGTCCACCATTGTAGACCTCCACTTTAGAACATATTACTGTTAGCAAACATAATTAGCAGGCAGAAATGCTTAACACGTAAGTATAAACAGAGTATTAATTTAATTGCATGTAATATTGAGTACTGACTATACAGGTGTCACGGTGCGCGGGTCACACCCAGACACACACAGCCACTCCCTCTGTCTCAATCACCACATTAGTAACATCTCCTCTCACCTGTTCCCCATCAGGCACTCTCACTATTTATAGCCCACAGGTACCCATTGTCTTTGCTGCATGTTCAGCCATGAGTGAGAGAGATACAGACAGACAGACAGACAGACAGACAGACAGACAGTGTCCCTGTACCTCGTCAACACGGGGCTCAACCCTGCGCCTGCCTTGCGTGTTCTCTGAGCCGTTATTAAGAGACGATACTTGCTGCACCGTCAGCTTGTTTGTCCCCGCTCTAAGATAGACAATAAAATCCATCTGGCTAAACCCTCGCCTCCTGTGCCTCCACAGCCACCGTTGCAATAGAACATCTCTTTGAAGCATCTGTGCTCTTTTGGTAGCAAGAGTCACCTTTTAAAGCCTTTTGTACTCCAGATTCTGATGAAAACCAAATCTGTAGAAGAAATGTTGTCTTTTCTCCTGGATGCCTTCACACAGCTAAGGAAAGATCCAGTTCCAGTTTACAGTTGTCCTTTCACACTGGAGGGCTCTTTCGCTGGTCAGGTAATACTCTGAGGCAAATCCTTTGCCGGTGTCTTTGTAGTCTTCGGTCTTGCTCTAATCTAATGCTCATTGTTTCCATAATCCATGCTGACTGTTCACCCTCTCATCACATCTTTGTCTTGGGCTGGACAGTTCTAGACGAATGCAGTGGTCAAGGACAAGAGGGTTAATGGGGATCTTTATCTCTGTCATCTCATCAATGAGCATCTTCCCCTCCATCTCTCATACTTACACACATGCACACACACACCTAGACAAAAGAGGATGCAGAAGAGGAAAGGATTGTGCTTTGTAAGCAGCAGGCCAGAGGTGCAAGAGCTCTACTCTTTTCAAATACAAACACAAGTTTAGCTTAAAATTAATATGGGCTACACATTGAACATGTGATTTCCTCTAAGATGTAAAACACATACATACATCAAAACATATGGGAGGATTACACTGATATTATATCTCCACCCGATTCATTTAAGCAAGATATATTACAGGGAAAAGTTAAGGATCATGCTGTCACCTGTCCCTTCAGGTTATCCGGTTTAATGTACAGTGTCAGGGTCCAGTGAAGACTAACATGAAGCCGCATGTTCAAGAAAGACGAAGTGCTCGACCCCAGTCTGAGACAGCCATTTGCCCCATTCACCTAAGACAAGGACACTGAGAGCAGAGAGACAATTGGTGTTACTTGGCATATGATCATACAACAAACCACCTAAACTCCACCCAGTTCCAAAAACCAACCGCACTCTCCCCAGCCTCAAAAAAAGGTCAAACATGTTTCATGGCTGGCAAGCACATTATATTTCAAGCAACCCAAACAGCCACCCACTGCTGATGGCCTCACAGTAAAATCTGAAGAATAACATCCACCTCTCCACCCCCCCTCCCAAGCATTTTAAAGACCCATCGCATGAAGAGAAATTTAGCATACAGCCAGCTTTAGCCATGAGTAAAAATGATCAGCATGAGGCTCACGCATCCCTCCTCTTCACCTCCATGACAGAGTGACACGCAAAGCCAGCGGGAAGAGCGGCAGACTTCTCAGCTTTGGCACAGTGAGGACCAGGCACTTGTCCAGTTGAGACAAACAATGGGGACACATTTTTATTCTGGCCAGAAGGGGGACAAGCTAATGACACAGCTCTTTAAGATTATTACCTACTCCGAAGAGAAACACAGCCAGGATGTAAATATGAATAGACCACACAAAAACTAAATTTTCTCTCTCTCTCTTTCTATCAACACTGCTGTTACCATCTGGAGACAGCAGAATGTCACTCCTGGACCAGATGACTGTTTTGCTTGGCTCAGGTGGTCCTGCAGGAAAGCCCAATCAGAAACTCCTTATGGAAGCTTCCAGATGACGAATGTCCCATGTTCCTTTGCTGTATCTCCCCGTCCTTCTGGGAAAACATAACTATTAACCACCAATAACGAGTTAAGAATGCTTAAACATGAAAACATAAAATAAACATCTAAATATGCTAACTATTATTTAGCACCTTATTGACTTTTGGTACACTGACGTTTACAGGAATGTACAACGACGTTTTTTAAAAGAGTACAAGGTTCATTAGGCCACAGTGAATGTAAAGCCGGCTACCCTACTTGAAAGCTCTGTAATGGGACCCCGTGTTAATAAGTTTCCGCTCAGCAATCCATCTGCGCTCTCACCTTTAGAACAGCCATCAGGTTCAAACGGATGAGACTGAGAAGGTATGAGGGAATCCCAGCACAGAACTCAACACCAATTAAAGGCAGTGACAGAGTGTAAAGTTTAGTGGAAAATAATTCACCCTGGCTGAGCCATGAATCACAGTTCTAGGGGAAAAGTTTTCAAGGCTTTTACTTTTATGCACCTTTGAAATATTAGCTGCCTCGGAGGTTATCCAAATCCCACAATGTTGCTATTAAACGTAGGTAATTTTTTAATGTGTCAGCCCTTAACTGTAACTAACACAGATGCCATGGTTTCTTTGCCTGCTTTTAATGACTTATTCCCATCTACTTGTGAACCTTGTGCTTTTGTGCACATCTTCATAAAAGGAACATGAAGGCATGTGTTCAAGAAAGAGGGTGCTTGGTCCCAGTCTGAGATACACATTTGTAGACAGCGGTGTTTTGGAGATTACTTGATAATAGGTGAGAACATAATTAAAACTACCACTCATACCTGGGAAATCTTAGCTATGTTAAACCCAGAGTTCAGTTTGATAATGCAGTAGCCTGCTTCAGTATGGAAAACATTCAGGATTACATGCCCAGAAACACCACTATGGAATCAGTGTTTGTAACCTGGCCATACAAAACCACTGTAGCCACTCGTAGGTTTTTTACAGGTCAACTACCTGCTAGTAAGTGTCTGCAAATCAAAAGCAGTGAATCTTTTTCACTGAATCAAATAAAACGACCCTGACAGACAAGAAGGACAGAAATGAAATGCATAAACTATCCTCACGCTCCATTGCCGTTAAGAAAGTTATTAGACTGCTCCATGTTTAGCCAGCTACCTAACTGCTAGGTATAAGGCAGGATACGAACTTCTGGCCCTACACAGCAGTTATGCTTTGCTTTGTACAGCTTTGAGAACCAGCTTTGAAAACCATTCTTTCGAGATCTAAAGCAACTCGTGCGAGAAACATAGGTGCACATCTCACAGCACGATCCCCCTCGAGTCCGCATCATTGATGTGTGTGCTGTGTGCATGTGTGTTACACCTGTCCGTCATTACTGTTCTCATTTTTTAATGTATTTACGGTCTCTTCTTTTGTCTGTCAGGGTTTGACCCTCTATTTGTGTGTAATCAACACAAAAAATTTAGAATAATTTCATTATGATCAGAAACATAAAAAAATGCACTCCAATAAAAATTTGTAGTCATGTAATCTGTGTTAATCCTTTGATATTTTATATGTTAAACACTATGAGACTTTGTAATTCATATAAAACTGCTATGTGAATATTTTATTCACTAGGCCTGTATGTGAGTTGCCTATTACATTTTATTTGTGATTACTACCCACTCCATCTACTGGACAGAGCTCACCCACCCTAGAGCCATGGAAGCAGCTGAAGCTCCTACAACCTACACTGAACTAACTACATGGACTACATATAATGTAAGGAAGCAGGGGCTGTTATTACCCAGGCCACTCACGGAGGATGGGTTCCCTCTTGAGTCTTGGTCCTCTTTATTTCCCAGGGAGTTTTTCCTTTGCCACTGTGATTTTGCTCTGAAATATATGGACCCAAGCATTTGCAAAGCTGCTCTGTGACTTACTGAAAAAGAATGTATTAAATACATATGTATTGAATTTTATTATTATTATTATTATTATTATTATTATTATTATTATTATTATTATTGTTATTAATATTATTATTATTATTAATCTTATTGTTATTATTATTGTTATTATTATTATTATTATTATTATTATTATTATTGTGGTTGTTGTTGTTGTTGTTGTTGTTGGTGGTGGTGGTGGTGGTGGTGGTGGTGTTATTATTATTATTATTATTATTACTGTAGGGAATTATTTCTCCTGGGCCTTCCCAGAGTGAGCTTGTTAGGATGTGATCAGTCTTGCTGGGTAGAGGACTCTTGTGTGCAGCGCTGAATTCTCCAGCTCCTGAAATCCATAACGTCAGCTATGCCAGAACGAGGCACACGAGAGAGATGGTGGACCAAAATACAAATACCCCTGCAGGATCAGCAGCTAAAGTTAGTTTAGCTGTTACAGCTAGTGGAGCTGATTGTAATGCACAGAAGTAAACATGGTGACACAGTACAACATGCAGTATATATAACAGTGACACAGATGATGGTGATGTAGGCGATAAGGATTTGCCACTACACTCTACTGGATTTGAAATGAAACAATGATGTAATGAAGTGTGTGTGATTGGCCGGTGTGTGATTGGCTGAGATTTGTAGCTGTGTAAACAATTGTAAAGCGCCTTGGGTATCTTGAAAGGCGCTATATAAATTGAAACATTCATTCATTCTTTCAAGTAATGAAGACCTTTTCCGTCTTGTCTTTGACCAGTCACATGATGAAATTTCATCTAATCTGTCCAAAAAGCATCCTGTACCATGCTGGTGTCAACAGTAGCAAACATTCGATATTCTATCACACTTCCTTGAAGTCTCTGAATATTTTATGGCCAGTGTTGTGACTATATTAAAGCATATATAATGTTCTTCATAAGTGCAGACACGTGTGGAGACAGTCAAGTCCCGGTCCTGCAACCATCTGAACCAGCTCTTCAGAGGTCTCAGGATTGTAACAACCTCCATGACACTTCACCTCTCCATTACTCGTATTACTCGGGAACCCCACTGTGCCCAGAGTTTTGCCTGGGGGTGTGGTCACGTCTAGGTAAACACTGTGCCAATTCTGCAAGGAAACTAATGCATTTTGGTGTCAGTGCAACAAACTACAATCAGGTTTCACAATAAAATTCTCTTTTACCCTGATTCAGTTTTCATCTGTGGTTCTCACTTAAGAAGCTCAGAGGCAATTAGTATTAAAATGCTAGAGGTTTACTCTCATGGAGCAGACCAAAAACATGCATATTAAGAGCAGGTAACAGGCATGGACAGAAACTGTACAGAGGAGGTAACCATATCAAACTTGTTTAATTGTAGTGCTCACCTCATCATCTATTCAGGTACAGTCATACAGGAAATTTTGTTAACTGTAATAACAGACCAAAAAGATCTACATTCAAAGAACTTCATGGACACAAAATGAATATTGTTACTCCAAAATAATGCAATTTCAAATCCCTTAACTTAGAGGAAGCTTTGTGTACTTCTGATACAATTTTTCTGGCCCCCACAAGCAAACCTTCTTATCAAAGAAACATGAAATAAATCCTGTGGAGCTTCCTCATGAGTGACTAAGCGGGAAGGCACCATGAGTGAACTGAAGCACTGCACGTCAACGCAGAGTAAAGGACACGTTTTAATTACAGAGCGTGTATTTTATTCTAGCGAGGAGAAAGGGAAAGGAGCAGATCCTATTTTGAACAGAAGCTTTCAGCGCAGCATTATGGGTAAAGAACTCGGAGGAGGACGGAAAAATGAATCAAAGTGCCAGGAGTCTGTCGATATGTGAGGAAACATTGTTTCTCTGAGTGATGACACCCATCATGCTCTCTGTTCTTGAGTTCTTCTTGACTGCCATGTTACCAGTTCACTGATTCAGATGTGTATATAGGATTGTTTGAGAATGCTG
This sequence comes from Brachyhypopomus gauderio, assembly GCF_052324685.1. Classification (NCBI taxonomy): domain Eukaryota; kingdom Metazoa; phylum Chordata; class Actinopteri; order Gymnotiformes; family Hypopomidae; genus Brachyhypopomus; species Brachyhypopomus gauderio. Next base: position 34,841,697 of record NC_135211.1, on the reverse strand, counting down.
AAAGATATATATCCTGTTGCTATAAGTGTATTATGGCAGATTTATTTTATTTTTTTCACATCGTTGCTGTTATAAGAGCACTTACACCAGCAAACAGCGCTAGGCCTTCAGGAGATGAATGAATGGTCATCAAGTTCTGATAAAAGACCCACAAAAGGCCACTGACAGGTAGGACGGAGTAGACAGATGCACACAGTGCTCCTCCACACCGATGACAGAAGATGACTCAGCTCCATCACATGCGGAGCGTGTGAGAAATGGGCCCCCTCTGCTCCGAGTTTACAGGCAGATGATGCCTGATGCTCTGTGCTGACAGGAAAAGAGGGTCTGACACGGGCAGCAGGCAGCAGACGGCCATGACCCCTCACAAGCTGTTTCACTCACGTCCTGCTTTCTCTCCCGCTGCAGATCGCATTTAGGTAATTTCCTTGGCCATATGCACCTCAGCTACCAAATATTAAAAGCAGGCAAATTTTTCTTTGAGCCTGACTGAGAGTCTAGACTCTAAGACCTACCAAATCCCACCTGCTGATGTGTTGTTGTGTTCAACATCTCATTTATGCCAGGAGTTTCCCAGCTGTTGCTCAGATCCTGACGTAGGGAAACTGGCTTTTCCAAATGTCACCAGTGATCTCGCTAGGGTCCCCGTCCAGTACAACATTCTGATAACCACGAAGCAGTTTCAAAACAGCTGCTTTGGGACACCAGGGGGAATCTCTCAGCAGAGGAACACATGCCAGACATGGGAAGGTCAGGGAAAAGGTCAAGGCAACACACATTTAATGCCATCTGATGTCTCTTGTTAACTGTGTCATGAAATAAACCAGGCCTTATAACTCTAGATTGAAGCCCAGAATTGCACAAGTCTGAATATTGTCCTCCTGCAACAGGCCTCAAGATGAAAGATGGAAGATTTGCCTTCAATGTGGTGAGGCATTGCTGGGAACCACACAGAACCATACGATATCATTTAGGAAAAGGTTCTTCCTCAACAGAGTCTGGTGAAAACCCTTCCTGGCTTGTGGATTAAGCCAGGATTCCCAAGCTCACAGCTGAGCGAGGATATTCTGAACCTCCACGTTCCAGGAGCGCCCAGCTGTAGCAATGCCAAGGCAACTCCCCTTAGCAGACCATGCAGACTGGCTTTTAATGAGCAGGCTTAATGTGAAACAGGCCATCTGGAGGCTGGACGCTTAGAAGCAATTAGAAGCAAGAGATTCCCAAGTCTAATTAGGATGCAAAAACAGATCATCATTATATTTTAAGTGCGGAAAAAGTAAGTTATTTTATTACCAATGTGTCATGCTTGGTTGATTGGTTTAGCATTTCTGTTGCCTGAAATACCAAAGAGGTATCAATATATATATATATTGATAAACCATAAAATGCTTGAAACAGAACTATATCATCACTGAAGGCAGAAAGGCACACTCATCGCTCTACCATCTCACATCAAACTTCATTAAACCACTGCGACAGCCCCTGCGGTGACAACACACTACAGACCTCATCAATACATCTCAGAGGGATTCCTGTGTGTTCAAGAACTGAAAGCAAACTCTGTGTCAGCTTATGAAACATGTGAAAACACACATGTACACACACACACGACACACACACACACACACACATACACACCAAAAGGCCCTGTAGAGTCACTCCACATTCTCTCTGACAGGCTGCAAACTGAATGTCTCTTTAGTACAAGCCCTTGATTTTTTAAGCTGGTCTTCCTGTGTTGAACCCACCGTTTTGCGCCATTACACAGTCTCAAATGGACATAGCACCTCATACCATTAAAACTGTCTATAATAGATACACCACCTTGTACCTTTCCGGAGGCTACAAGCCTTCCGAAGTCTCTTCAACCATTTGAATTCAGCTACTGAGCTTTGGGATAAGAACAACATTGCTGGATGTTAAATTATTTACTTTATAAGAAGACACACATCCCTCAAAATTACGTTTGTGAACTGCTGACACATCTGATACTTGGGCACATCTCATTAGGGATAAGTGCTTAAACCATATACTCGATAATGAAATACAGATTAGTTCCACAGTTCATTTCTACTTGTTTATGGTTATGATGATGCCACTCTACCAGTACTGTGGTGTCTGTGTCTTAGTCTGTGAATTGTAAATTGTGCTATTTATTTTACTGCTGCATTGCACTGCAATTAAACATCCACTACTAAATTAACATGCTAGGATCAGCAACTTAGAATCAGGATATCTAATTTTACAGTGGCACATTCATTAAATGCAGCCAGAATAGAAGCTCCATTGAAATAAATAAATTAATAAATAAGCACAGCTAAAATATAATACCACAATATTTCACAAATCCCACAACATTCCGTCCAACCCTTTCAGATCCTCCCACTCCGTGCTCAGATGACGGCTGAGATTACACTGGTTAAGGGTTTTCAACATCCATTTATCTTCATGCATGTAAAATAGACCAAATGATTGGAGTTTGTGTGCACTAAGAGCATTAGCAGGAGTCGCAGGGATGGCAATTACCTAGTGCTATTGGAGCCTAAAGAAGAATGAAGGCGGTGCTTGAATTTGACAGATCTCATTGGCGCCAAATCAACCGGCAGGAGCAGTACTGAAGACGTCCTCATTCAGTTACAATATAGTGCACTATTCTGACTTCTTCTCATTAAAGAAGGAAATTGCACAGAGGTCGTCCTTCCTCGTGATTAACAGGTACACCAGACCCTGCCAATAAATGAATGTGCTCTAAATACTAATGAATGTCAACTCTCAGTTTGGCGCGAGGAGCATCGCGTGGCGTTGGTAACCTACGAGAGATGACACTCGGTCTTGGCAAAAGGATGAACGTCATGGTTAAACACTTAATTCAGATCCAATACTCCAAACAAATTCAGATACAACAGGGACGGCACCGCACGCAATGTTTCACGTAAAATGGATTTCATTATAAATTTGATAAAAGGTGACAAATGCAACTACGGGGCCTGGTAAGGATGTGTATTTCAGGGTGGCAATGTCTTGAAATGATTCGCTTGATAAATGTGTTACTTGCTTATGTTCACATGCAAAGCGTTATGTTATTTATCTATATTTAAAGATGAGTACTTGAGAGGAAAATGATGTATTATCGCCCGAAAGAAATCATTTACTTTTTGACTAGATTATTGTTCAAAGAGGAATGTAGATACCTGTATCCCTGCATTATACATGAGCAGAAATCAACAACACTGAAGTAAACGGCTGCGAGTGAGCTGTAGCTACACATATTTCAACTCGTTTTTGTTTTATTTTTTATAGAAAGGAAAAATATTTGGACTATTATATGTGAATTAGATGGCGATGCCGTTATACATGGAAATGCCATAATTTGTCAGAATAGCAATACACGCTGGAGGCTTCAATGACGGATTTTGGTGTGGGATCCCGTTACTTCCTGTTTTTCTGTCCATGCTTTTTTCAGTCTTTTCCTTATAACTGCCACACAGTGCAGTAAGAATTAAGGCCATAATTCATAAAGTTATAACACCACAGACACAGGAACACAGCCTCATTTTATGATTTGAACATCTAACTGATGCTGGGACCTTAGACCCAATCCTTTCAGATCTCACGTCGTCTCCTCCAGGTATGGCGGTTCAGTGCCTAACAAGCAAAATGATCCGTGTCCTTCCTCTTCTCCATTCTGGCGAAATGCTCTTTAAGAAATACCAATGAAAGGTCGATGCTTCAGTCAACGTTTTTTTTCCTCTTGTCTGAGAAACGAGTCTTTAAACTGGCATTCAGATTCTGTAGTCAATACAATTAGTCATCACATTTCGTGTGTAATATGTCCAATAACCCCACCGGCAACCAGGAGTAGATTGATAATCGTATTTTATAAAATGGAGCAAATTGTGAAAGTTCAGGATTATATCTGCCCTTTGAATGGCTTTTGAATTCGATTTCTGCTGAGATGGCACCACAGCGCTTACAACACCTCCTGCAATAAAACATTAAAACGGGCCGTAGTCAAAACACTAACCAAGAACTTCAAAGTTTTCACCTGTGGTCTATGATTCAAAGCATGGAAACTGCACTTTCTTGTAGTCCTATAGATTTTCTTCTTCGTGTTATATGTTTTTCCTTTTTAAAAGCGCCAGTAGGGACCTGGTATTAGACAGCTAAATTATGCCAATTAAAGGACATCCATAATTAAAGAAATCGTTTGTGCAGTGTGTGATGCTAAACAGCTTGCTTACAGAGATTGTAGTAAATGTGAAATGTGAATGTAAATGTGAAAATATTTTATTTCACTGTTACATAATCATATCGTGGCGCCATTGTTTTTTATCGCCCTTTCACCGTTTAATCACATCAATTCATGATTAAAACCTATAAGTACATTCTAAACTACGCAACTGAACCGTTCATCTTGGTATCTTTAATGAACTTTCAAGTTCACGAAACTAATCACGAAACTAATTTCACTTTCTGCAGAGTCGCCTGGTCCTACAGACATGCAGATAACGAGGAGAAGGCGAAAAGGGGCGGGGTTCCTCTTTTTTAACTCCTCCCTCTTTCCTTCCTTACGCAAGTAACGTCTATGTTGGTCACGTATTTTACAGTTTTATATGACTACAGGTGAAGTCTATCGTTAAACTACACAAACTCATTATAAATTCACAGTCAACCAAATGCTTAATCGTTTCAGCTACTGCAGTGCTTTTTACAATGCTTATACCGGCGCCTCATCACTTCGACAGGAAGTCAGCATTACCCCCTCTCATCCCGTCCTGTTAATTCCATCGTTCTTGTCAGGGTAACATCAAATCTGTCCCCATTTGGAATGTTTTAAAGGGCAGTAACAGAGCCTGTGAATTAAATTCGGGTTTATTTGTTAAGCATGTACTGCCATCAGTACAATAATGAAATTCATGCCCATTACTCAAACGGACCATTAGCCAGTCAGGTTTGGAGGAAAAAAATAAACAGTTTGGTCAATGAGAAAAGTCTGCAAATCACTGGTAAACTATAAAATCTTTACAATTCTATTTACGTTGAAATAGCAATGTCAAGCCTATTGAATCAGGAAAACATTTTACCAAAGAAGGAACAAATCTCTCCCTGGGGAAAATTTTAAATGTATTCAACAAAACTATAAAAGTCTCTCATCACGGTTTTATAATTAGTTTAATTAAGTAGAAGATATTATCATGGTGTCATATCTGGGACTATAATTGTTTAATTTAATTCTTTGTAGCATAATATTTCAATTAAACCACTGCTGCGTAGAGCTGTCCTCCAGTGGCCTTCTGCAGAATGAACAAAGATTAGTATGTGGAGTTTGACTTAAGGGGACCTGTTAGACTGACTAAACCCATAAACACTTGCAATCATTCAGTAATGGTGTTTTTCCTAACTTCCTAACTTCCCATTTTTTTTATCACAAAGCTATTGAAGCCCCAACCCAAACACAGGCACACACATACAGAAATGTATTTATTTATGATAAATGAATGGTGTATCCAGTCTTGTGGAAGACACAAGTCCAGAATTGTGGAAGCTAGAGTACTTTATAAAATTTTACTTACCTTTACAAACTGTACCTTTACATGTCCCACACGTTTATTTACTTAACATAGTATGTGTATATATTATTTAATGTTATTAATGCGTGCTTTCACCTCACTGCCCTCACTGAAATTCTAAATTTTTCTCATATATTCAATATAAGAACCAAATGAGATATTTTTAACCAATGCAAAGGCCCACAGAGACCCTAATCTGTACTTATTTCCAGTCTATTTTTGTTTGTCTTTCCCAACTGCAGTCATTCTGGAGGGTCCTGAATGTCCCATCTCAAACCAATTATGGCATAGTGATCTGTTCCTCTAGATAAATGAAATGTGGCAGTTAGGATCTTTGTATACACCATGATCAGCATTGTGGAAACAGATAGGAAAAGATCAGTCAAAACAGGAAGACAAAAAGCGAAGTAGAATAATCTGTCCTGATAGCTTTTATTGTGTGAGGGAGAGATTTACACTGCCTTTGTTCAAGAGTTATCTGGAATTAGATAAGTTTCAAAATATATGCCTGTCATTTATTGCAACTGCAAAAAACATTACACCTGCTGTGATTAGGCAATGAAGTCAATCATGTTTTTATTACTTTATTACATTTTGGGCATAATTCTCCTCTCATTCCTACAGCTATGCTGTCTCTGTGAAAAAGATCTAGACCATTAGCATTCAACTTTCACCTAGTCAGGACATGGAGGTGTCTGACAATTATATTGTGCACGCAGAGCTCAGGAAGCAACACTGAAGGGGGCACGGTTGAGTCTGTTGAATTTTGTAATAGCGTCAGCTCACATTTGTTCATGGACTACACCTTTAATACTTAATTTATACTGCCGCTCTCACTGTGTAATCACGATATATGTATATACAAATAAAAAGTCCTGATGAAGAATCATCGCAGACTTCCTAATGAGGCCAAAACAGACACTACCAGAACCTTCTGCCAGCAAAACTTCCAGTTTCACTCTTTAGACTCTTCATGACAGTCACTTTAACTTCCTGAAATTGTCCTTAATTATACAGTCCTGATACTAGGCGTCCTAACAGTTTTAGCCAAAAGCAATATGAATTTTTAACAAGCAGGAGTCATTAGTCATTTTGACACTAATAGGCCTGGCTGTAACACTCACTCAACATGCCTGACTCTCAATTGTAACATATGCCAAACAACTTGCTGTCTGGTGAGGAAATATAGACTTCTATATTAATGCTGCTGTTGCTGTTGACGTGAAGCATTATATTTGTATTCGCATTACGTTTGCGTTAAAGTGTTTGCAGAGCAGCAAAGATGTTGTTTTTATGTTGTTTTTGTAGTATGCCCTGATTTGTCTTTTATTGTCCATGAATATTGTCTGTATGGACTACACGTTCAGAGTAGTTGACTTTACATGAATGGGATCCAAGTTTTGGTTTGCTTAGCAGGCTGATAATATTGTGATCAATGAACTAAACACAGAATCAGTGAAGCTAACAAATTTGAGAGAACTTGGGAGAATTTGACCTCTGAGCTCAGTGGCTACAGGGGTCATGTATATTAATACAGTGAATACCATTTGTATGTTATGTATATTGCCAGCTATGATTTTATGTGCAAGGAATATTTGTCTGATGATAGTCTACATGCTGCATTTTCTGTATTGACCAACAAATGAACTTTGAAGCCATGAAACCTGAAATGAAAACAGTTTTGTGGTTCTCCACCTACCTAATGCGGGTATTCTCCTCAGGATACACTGTCTGTGCTTCTCCCTGGCGTCCTGGAGGGAGACGAAATGGCAGTGAACCAACATCCAACATCACGTACACTGAAAGTCAAGGGACCTCAATTAAATTTGCTGCAAGCCAGCCAATCCCCTTAAGTGGCGTTATTGCTTTGGTTGAGACAAGTACTGTGATGAACAGGTTGTGATATTGTTTTAGTGGCTGGGTCTCAGCTCACAACCATGGGGAAAAATCAGGAGTATTTAGAGCAAAGGTGACCAGGAAACATTGGCCTCTGGCTCATGTACCTGATGGGATTAGGCCTGGAAACTTTACGAGGGGCTATGAGGGTATTGTGATGTGTCCCATGGGTTGACCATGAATGAAAGTGAAAACATCAGTCAGGTGGAGTTAAACGGAAATGACTACCAAGATGATTCATCTGGTGTGGTGCACTTTCGCAGATTCTGAGAATTATGTCTGATTCTACGATTTCCTGTTAAATAGAAATTAGCAAGCATCTGGTTACCTGCTATTATATTCATTATTGGCACCGATGCATAAGGCTATGTGCTCTCTGCCCACTCTATGGACTATATAAAGTATATTAATTAAACAATTGTTTGAAATGTTGAACCTTGCAGATGATCACCACAGATGGTGAGGAGACCGTGGAGGGAGACAGGTTGCTTCACATCTTCTGACCATATGAAAGCAACTGAAGCTCAACGCTGCTAAAACATCAGTGGAAACATCAGTTGGCAGTTTGGCTGCATTCATGGCAGATCTCCTGAAGAACCTGTAGAAGAGCCTGTAGTAAGAAGAAGAAGAAGATACCGGCTAAAGGAACATATTATGTATGGGGCATGTGGTTTGCAAAATAAAAAAGGTGTTTGGATTTAAAGTTGGGGCTCTATCCTAGGGAAGGCAAGATCACTGCAGGAGTAGATAGAAGACTGTTAACATACGAGGAGGAGTTGAGGACACAGATGGGTGTCCAGGGCTGAAGGAGAGCAGAAGGATACAGGGAAGTAAGACTGTTAATAGAGATAAGTCTTGAAATTAATGTGATTTTAACCAGTAGCCAACAGAGATTACATAAAATGGATGAGATGTGCTGAGACCAGAGCATCCAAGTTACAACATTTGGAGTTTGTGTTAATATACTTTAATGTGGGCAGTTTCTGTGCTGTGATAGGGTGAGCTTCCTGTTAGCAACAACTCGCTAAAGAACTGTCCTGAAAGAAACTGAGTTTTATTTATTTATTTTTATTTATTTATTTGTTTAGAATGGGTGGCTGCTGTATTGTTAAAGAGGGAACATGACCAAGGAGAAGCGATTGGTTAATAGGTGTAGAGAGGTGTGGCACTAGGACAGCTATGAATTTACACCAGCAATTTACATCCAATCACACACCAGAGAGAAGAGGTAGCCAGTTTTGCCAAGCACACTCTCCACTCCACTCAAACAACTGTTTTTATTAGTCAGCTTGTTGCCTTGTTTCAGTTCGAAAGATCAACAGAATGATGGCATATTAATTCTAGGACGATAGATGATTTGTGAGAAAGGAAATGTTCAATAAAGCAAATGAGGTGGTAAGAGGGGCAGAAGGAGGGTACAGAGACAGAGCACCCAGGTTGCAGATTTACACCACATGCTTTTGAGTGCAGGATGGAGAGAGGGAGTACAAAATGAGTGTAAGTTGGTGCCAGCAGAGTGGAGGACAGGTTTATGATGGATTCACCCTGAACTACGGTGGTGGCAGTTAAGGATACCAGCTTTACTGATGATAGTAGCGGTAGTTTTGGGGACATTGTAAAAGTTATTAAGATTACACTGTGTATGTTATGAGATCAAGGCTGCACAGGGAGTGTAGAAGTCTAGAAAAGACTGTGGCTGGTAATAACAGTGCTAAGGTGATTAACAGAAGCTTTGTGCTTAATATGGGAAGAAGGCCACGGCACCAGAGCAGAAGCCAAGCTCTGCATTGGTGCACACAGGCATGCTCAGCTGGTGTAGCCGCAGTGGGTAGGTCAGGGTAACTGCAGTGAAACCAGGTGTTCCCTTATCTAGCCAACAGACACACAGAGGGAGAAGTGGCAGACAAACGAGACACCAGCGATACTCTCCCACCCCAAACGGAATGGGGTTCTAATAAATTACATGCAGTGATGTGTCATTACTAGTGCTGTCAATTCCAGGTGCCGCGATTAAAAGTCCTCACCAGGATTTTGCTCAAGCTTGCTAGATTTTCTAATTAGCAATCCAGGTAAAATTAGTGGAATCAACACAATCCAGGAAGCCTGAGCAAAATCCTGGTGAGGACTTTTAATCACCTGGAATTGACAGCACTAGTCATTACATGTCCTATCATATTGTGTCTTAATCATGAAGGCAGGAAACCCTAACTCGTCATATCTCTAACTGCTAGAAGAACTGGATAAAAAAAAACCTATTCCCAAACAGAATACGTGAGCCATATCAGCCATATCATATGTCATGCAGACATATGTTTTTTCATAATTCAGGTTAATTGTAAATAAGATCCACCAACACCACCACATTTGATGATTTTCAAGTCTCAAAATGACAATTTTGCCAGAGGGTAGTACTGAAGATGACTAACCAGAAAATGAGAGCTTACAATGGCCTCTGAGGACAACTGTGTGCATAAAGAAAATCACTTATCAAGGCACATCAAATACATCATGAACACCTTCTCTAAAGTTTAATCCCAGTGAAATAATACTGCAGTCTTTGAAAACACATTTTACTTCTTCTAACCTGTTCTGCCCTTTTTGGAAAAAAGTCAGGTGGAGTAATGTCTTATATTGTGCTAAAAATGAACTATGTGGAGGAAGAACCATTCAAATCCCCAGGCAGCATGATGAAAGCCAATCAGATTCCTGCGTTGCACTGGGAGTGAGGTACCAGCAGGTTTCAGGCAGGCTGGGACTGCCAGTGAAGTGCTGAAGAATGTAACAGCTGGCATTAAGGATGAGAGCAGTTGGCAGTCTGCAACGTACTGAGAGACGAGGGTCAGTAATTGATGGTGTAACTTTCACTCTCCTTGTCCAAGACCGTCCATCCTCCCTGCCCAAGGACGCCTTTGGCAACCAAGCAGCTCAGATGAAGCCCAGGTGCAGCCTGGGTATCCATATGCCACAGCACTTCTTAAGGGGAGGGCAATCGGAGCCATTGCCAAGCAATCGGAGACCAGTGAAGATTTCAATTTACTTTCAGTACTTAGCAGTTTTGGTTCGATTAATACATTCCAAGGTGCTATTGCGGTTCGGTAGAACGAATGAAAACGTTTGAACTGTAAGCAGAACAAAACCCTCTGAGGAGGATGGTCTCAGTCCACCTGGCGCAAACTCTGGTGCAGTTTGGAGTGTCACAAAACATGTCGCACCAAATGTGGGGCGTCCACAGATCCTTGACATTCTGTCAGGTGGAACCGTGCAATGGCATTATCCTTCAGACGATAAAGCAAAATATCCACATCATCAGTTTGTCACTGCAAGTAGCTTCACTTATCCCTGGGAAAGTCTTGCAGGGCAGAAGGGTAAGTCTGCATGGCTGAGTGAAGCTTTATAGTGAAGCTTGTATTGTTATGGGTTAATAGGGGAGGCACTGAGGGTTGCTACAGATTCAGTCTCTCTCAACACACTTTTTTATGAAATCAGGTATATTTGTCTCTGTGCTTTACCATGATTCTAACAGTGAAGCAAGGGTTTTTAATTAAAGCTCTTTCATTAAGCATCTCACAGTCAAACAGCATAGAAGCTATGCTCAACGTGGGCAGGGGTATTGTGAAAAACAGTTATGTTTTTTCTCACCTAAATCCTCTCACCACCCAAATCATGTGCAAACATTTCTTATGTTTGCCCAGGGGTGTTTAACTACTACAGGACAGCAAAAGTAATTAACAAATAGAGCAGTCACTCACTCCTCATGGGCTGCTAATAAAGATACAACAACTACCTCAATTTCCATTTCCCCTCTCTGCTATCAATAGCCAGTTATCTTTCTGGTATTGATCGAAGAGCTTATTTGTGTTTTTCTTCTTCACTCATTTGTTTTCAAATGTGTTTATTTTGCAGGCAGATGTTTGGTTTTGACAATGGTGGTCCATATGGAGTGGTGAGTACAGGATTGTTTGGGCAGGTTCTCTTTGAAGATTTAGTGGTAGCAGCGAAAGATCCCAGCACAGGGTGATCAAGTGGGCTGACTCTAGGAGTCTCCAAGTGCCAGAAACATATCAGTCATCATAATAACAGGATCATGGATCGCAAAGGTAATGATAATGCTCTCTAGTCACATAAAATGTCATTGGTGAGACGATTAGAGCAGGCGGTATGGACACACGATGACCATGCATAACCATCAAAAAAAGATTTACATCCATTTTCATTCCTGACCTGTCATTTTCCAATCTTTCTTTTTTTCTCGACAGACTGAAAGAAACAACACTATCCATCTCAGTTTTGTGTAGGTTCTTCATTTTCCTGTTACTGCCTTAGGACCATCAGGTGACAGACTAGGGAAGGGTAACAGAATGCAGAGTGATAGACCACTAGAGGAAGAGATCACAGGTTTCACCAGATCACAGACATGGATCTTGGAGTGCGCGTGGGAGACGTCCGTCCCTGTCTGTCCAGGATAGCATCAAGGGGATTTGAGGAGGCTTTGGTGTTTGATGACAGCAAGCTAATGGTTCTGCCACAAATCATCATCCTAGTTATGAATCACGATGCTTTGGCTTAAGATCCCAGCCAAAGCTGACCAGCCACCTGTGCACCATAAGGGTGGCACCACCTGTTTTAATGTGCTAATTACCCTAAATACACTCATAGTGATCAGCCTTCATACCTCTAATTGGCTTAGTATAATTTCAGACAGTTGCTGGAAATATTGCCAAGAATGTGTCTATAAATATAATAGCTTTTTACATGAGAGGGCCACATGTTGACAGAATGCATTTTGCCCTCATCTTAGGCATTGTTAATAAGAATTGTTTGAAAGGGATATTTGATAGGCATATGAAAAACCAGGACATTGGTGTATAATCAACACCCATGAAGGTATTATTTTTTAAATGATCAAATAAAAGGAAATCATATGACAGTGAGGCTATGAAACAAAAACAAAAACCGAAAACACAGATGCTAGGCAATCTCTAATTACTTGTTGGTACCTTGCTAGATCTTCACTCTTCCTTGGGTTTTAATCCATACACTATCACACTAAAGTTGTTACAAAGACCAGGTGGCCCCTCGTACATTGAAATGAATGCACACAAAGGTCTGTATCTGCTGCCAGACCGACTGTTCCTTGCCTTGTTTGCTTACACAAGTGGTTAGCCGCCAGAGGCTTCCTCCTTCTGACGCGACAATAACATGACCAAGGTGAGTTCCACGAAGCCCCTATTAGCTTCTTCTGACAACAAACAAGGAGCTTAGCACTAGTGTTCACAATCTGTAAAATTAAGTGCTTCTCAGAACATGATAGAAACTCACATAAAGCATTTAAATTGAAATCCTCTTTATTTATTTTTTATCACCAAATATGTTAACAAGGCTCCTGGGTTTATCATGAGTTCATTTGCATAATCTTTTTTCCTGATTACTATACAAACATTTGGATTTTGCACAAACAGAAGACAATTCTGTTGGATGTTTATTGATTTATTCTATCAAACCAACATTTCTTTTATTTGATTGTTTAGAAGCTGTCAGTGCATGAGCAAAGACCATCAGAACCTGCTTCTTAAAAAAAATAATCTGAAGAGAGAATATACATGCACTCAGAAAAACAACATGTTCTATTGTTATCCCAAAGGAAGATATACCAAAATTGCTATAAAATTCACAATTGTAAGGGAGACCAAATGCAACAGGGGCTGTTATGCAACCATGAAAGTGTTTGGCATTATTTGCCATCTTTCTTGTCGCTCACACTGCCTGTTAGCTCTTTAAAACCTGTTTGCTCAAGTAAACGATTATTGGATCTTGCGTTTAGACTTCTGTCTTTGAGGGCAGCTTTCCCAAAGCAAACCAAGCTGCCACAGAGGCTTTCCTGTTGTAAACACTCTTAAACTTCAAAGTGTTCATAAAATAGAAAGAAATACAACATCACAGGACAAGAGTTGTGGCAACAGAACAAAATGCACAATGCAACGTTTAGTAAGAAAATATTTGATTATTCAGTTGATTTAACAGGATGCAATTTGTTACGATAGCAGTTATTACCAAAAGGTTCAATTTGTCAATTCTTTGCTGTCATGGTACAGAGGCCCCTTGCCAGTCAGCAGCGGCAGCATTTCATGTTGTCCTGTTGTTGTTGCGTTGTGTTAGTCCCTCAGGTGGGTTGGGCCTTTTAGGGAACCCGACACCTGTCTGTCTATATATGTCTTGTCTTTGTGGTTATTGTATCCTTCATTTGAATGAGTTCAAATTCTTTTTTAAGTTGGTGAACTTTATCCATGCCCCGTTTTCTCAGAGACTGACATGATCCCTTCCTGCTTATTTTGTACTCCCTTGCCCATCACAGTTTCATTATAACTTTGGCCTACAGCACAGTAGTTGAACATATTGATCATACTTTATTCATCCAGCAGTTATAAATATATATTTAGAATATTTTATGTAAAGCAACAGTGGCAGCTTTATGGAGTTAATATACAGTATATAACACTTCAATGACAAAATTCTTTCTAGATAATACTTCACATTTAATACTTTAATACTCCCTGCCACCAATCTATTCTTCAGAGGTCTCAAATGAGAACTGAACCCAGCAGCAATAACACATCAATTTGTACTCTAAGAGCCAAAACTTGTGTCCCTGTAGGATATGTCAAAGTGATTACTGCGAGGAGGACACACATGCAGGATAACATGATGCCAATTCACGGTGTCTTACTGATGCTGAGCTCTAATTCATCTCTTTATCCTGCATGTTTGAGACTCCACTGCATGTGTGAACAGGGTTATGAAGGACAGTGCCTCAGAAACAATGAAGAACAAGCCTACGTTATTACACTCGGGTTTAACGTAGTCTGGTTGATACAGAACTTTTGCTGAGGCTTGTTTGTGTCAAGGATGTTATGATGAGGATCACTACAGAGGCATTGGAAGGAACCGACTATGCCCTAAACAAGGCAATTGATGCAAAAACCGTGCAAAAACAGGGCCTCCGTATTTATTGCAGATATGGAGAACAGAATAACAAAAGCTGAATCTCGCCTCAGTAACATCGAGGACGCCTACGTTAACGCTGACCAAGAACTGACGGTGCTAAAGGCCAACATTTCATCAGCCCTTCAGAAAAGGTGATGCAATGGCAAAGATCATTGATGTGACAGACAGAAAGATCAGACCCCAAAATCCCGTCTCATTTCTTAAAAAAAAAAAACTTTCAGCACACTCTGCTTTATTAAGAGCATATGGATAGTTGCATGAAAAATGACCACGTGCACCAGGGGGAAAGAACCCGCACATATTGTGGAGCTGCATGACTTCCGAAACCTGGTCTGAAGCCATCTGAAGCCTAAAAGCCGCAGCGTCTCCGTCTACAGAGATTTTCCCATCTCTATTACTCGGAAGCTTCAGGCATACTACCAGTAAAGAAGCAGCACTGAGCTGAAGTTTTAGCATTTGCAGTTCCGTACACAGCCACTCTGAGAGACCATAATAATGGTGCTAACAGGGTTTTCAGAAACCCGCAAGATGGTTAAAAGATGGGCACAGTATTACTTGAGTATTACCTTCAAACGAAATGCTTAATTGAAATCAAGATTCTAAGAACCTTTTAAGAACATTTTATCAGCAGTTACATGCATCACAATCTAAATTTTATTGTTCAGGGGCCACGTTTGACTTTGCTCAGGTCAGATCTAATGACCAAATTGAATTAGCTAAAGGCAGAAAGTCAGCTCATAACAAAAGGCGCCATGTTCATTATTCAGCACACTTCTAAGCTCTCTCATTCATCTTTAAACATCTGAAAAAGCATTTGATTGAGCAGGGAGGCCATATATGTTCTCAGTACTTGCTCAATTTAATTTGGATGATCAATTTATTGAATGTAGCAAAATGTTACAGATGCTCCCCAATGTCATTAATGGGATTATCTCACCCACCACCACAGACATGGAGATGGTGATAAGGGTTGGGATAAGGGTGCCCAATCTCAAACACTCTGGGTGTCACTGGCCACTGAACCCTTAGCTGTGGCATTTACACAAGATGTTATTGGAGGTATAAAACTAGGCTTCCAAGAACATCAAATCTTATTATATGGAAAATGATATTATGCTCTATATATTTGGTGTAAAAAGAGTATATTGAGATGTTGTTTTATTTATTGCTTTCAGTTCACCTTGACAGTCTCAACGCAACATATTTTAAAGTATACCAACTGGCTTCTCAGCTCATATCTTTCCTTGGTTTGTTTGTTAAGTCTCCATTGTTGGGTCCAGAAGTGACATCACTGGCTTTTCCTCTTATCAAAGCCTCTTTTTTTCTGCCACAGCCCAAGGTGTCCTTACTTATTCAAAATGCATGTTTTAAATATACGCCTTGGAAACATGGTGATGATCGGGAAGCAGATTCGGAGACTACATTTGAAAGTTATGCTTTAGACGTCTCTTTCTTAACTCCTATTTACAGCAATAGTCCCCAGGCACGTGCAGTCACTTGTCCCAGTAAGGTAAGAAGGGTATACAAACTATATAATTTAAATGGAAAAGTTTTGACATTTGTTCAACTGACTGATGCATTTATAATGTGTTTTTGAAATCCATAATTCTGTAGACACTATTGAATTCTTGCAACAATTAATTTTCCGTACCACAAATGAAACCGTAGGACAGATCAGGCTGTGATTAAACTAAAGCATGTGGGGAAAATCCATTTGGATGTGCGCTTGAAGCTGAATGCCCTTCATAGTAGTGCAGCTAAGTTCAGCATCGTGTATGTGTGTATGTATCACACTGTTATCTTGACATAGGATGAATGAAATTTATGTATTTATTTTTCTCCCAAATGTATATATCAATGTAGGTTTACATGTATGTGTGTATTGCATATATTGCTACTTGAATGTATGTTTTACCCCTATATATGTACATGCAATTCTTATATGTGTGTATGTGGTGTAATGGTTATGTGTAATGGTTATGTTTATGGTGTACACATTGTTATTGCGCTGATAAATGAACATCAAATACAAAAAGGTTTCTCAGCATGTCTAATTAATTGTTTAATGCACCATGAATTAAAAAATGTGAGCTCATATGCAATAAAAAATCACATCAGACATGCATGTACAGCCCCCTTGCCCTCAGAATAGCACCATATCCAAAAATCCTTCATTACCCATAAATCATAATAAAATAATCTCGTGGGTCTATAGATGCCATCACAGGCCGTGACAAAGAAAACAGCAGTGTAGTCAAGCATGGGGAAAAAAATCACCCACGTGTGCTACAGAAAGTTCTAGAATGACATAAGTGCTTTGCTCTGACACTGCTTGTAAAGCTCTGGCAGTAACCATGGATAAGCTAGTCTCTTTAAAATGTTTAAAAGAATGAATGTGGAGACAATGCCCTGGGGGAAGTGGAAATCAATGTAAAGTGAGATGACTCATCTATGTCAGGCACTATGACTGTCTGTAATATTTCTATGTATAGTCCTCTAATATTCTTCCTTTCACATAAATGGTACTGGTCATTCATCCTGCCAGTCAATAGAGAATGAACAGGCATAATGGGCAAAACAGGCATATTATGCAGAAAACCAAAGAGCCTAAGGGCAAAACACTCATCAGTATTTCATATCAAGGAATCTGTGTTTGACACAGTGGAACTAACAGTCTAATGATTCCACCCCAAAATAAAATTTGACCATTTGTGTCTTTAAGAAAAAAAACACTATGAATGACTCATCACTGGTAATGATAACACTTTTAGGTCACGTCCTAGCTCTAGAATTACATTTCAATTTCACCATTTTACTATCCCATCAGTTAGGTTACAGTGTACTTAAATAACATGAACAACTAGTTGAGGTCCACACACCAGAGTGTCATTTCTACAGAGAATCATAGGAGCTATGGTGATTAAAGGAATATCATCCCCTCCCTCTTATTCTTAGCTGAACTAATTACTCTTTCATCAGAGAATGGAAGAGCATAACATTTCAAGGACAGACAAACAATCTTTTCTGGAAGGACTTTGTTAGTAGTAGCCAATAATAACGTAGCAACTCCACTTGTCATGTGACATCGCCTTCAGTCGGGCAAAGACAAGATGGTTTGGCATTGTTCCCATCTTCCACGTCTGGTCATTGAAAGGAAATTTAAGCAACAAAACTTGAATTTACTGTGTGCAAGAAACGGCATTCAGTATAGACAAAATGGCTTAAAATCTTAAACTTCATGGATTCAATATTTGTATATATTACTTTTGAATTCATACGGAGTAACAATTCAGAAAAAAATCTAAAATGAACACAAAGCGACAAAAGAATGGCATATTTTTTAGTAACACATCGGTATAACTTTAAATTAAATCAACTTTTATAAAGGCACAGTGAATGGTTTGAAATGAGTTTATTGATGGCTGTTCAGTAGGTAACACCTTACAAATCCCTCTATCTCAGCTGGACCTCTTAAGTCTTTCGTTATCAGCACATCGTTGCTCTTCCAACAGGAACATGATCTTTTATAATCTGTAAGTCACCGTGAATTAGAGTGTCGGTAGGAGCGTCCAGTCATCAGAGCGCTGTACACGCGTAATTACATCTCGGATGCTGCATGTCAGGCGCATGCATCTCGGGCCAAACAGTTTCGGCGCAGCCTCGTGACAGCGTCTGGGAGTAAAGTGTGCCGGTGGCGCGATCCGACTTATTAGCGAGTGACTTGGCGCTCGCGTCTCCCCGCCGCACGTAATGAGACAATAATAATGAGTGACTGGGCTGTGCGGATCCTATTAGCAGGGCGGAAGGTTCTAGAGCGCGCGCGCACTTCTACCACCCACAGAGCAGCCACAGACTTGACGTCACTTTGTCAGTTTGTGACAGTAAAAACCTGATTGGGTCCTAGCAAAAACAAATAACTTTTATCAGTTTTTTTTTTCAGAGGGGCAAGCATTCGGACTACGCCTGAATTAAGTGCTTGAAGACGAGTTGCTCCTCAGCTGTGCTGATTCACCTGTCTGGCGCGTGTTATTTTACATGGGTGCTTTACATGCGTCGGCGTTACTGCTGGATCGAGAGGGAGTTGATTCCTATAAATATTCATCCAGCATTGTCTAGAAGCTGACTGTGACTAATATAAATTATAAATGCCAACAGACTAGTCCTCTAGGATCTTTCTAATAAAGTGGTCTTTATATTAAATTAGCTTAATAAATAACTTATTGAACAATGAATTAATCAAGGTCCAGAGACACCTGGTAATGCAAAATGCATTTCCTTTTGAATAGATTGGAACATCCATCCATTAGCAGCCTCGGGATAAAACGCACCTTCCTTAAGCGCTCCCGGATGCAAAAATACGGTAGGCTATATAAAGTCAATGCAGGCAGAATCAGATCCAAGTTCATTGAACAAGTAATAAAGGAATATTTTTTTAAAACAGAAAAAAATCGTCTTGGTTCCTTCTGAGGTGGAAAAGTAATACATGCACCAATATACAGAGTTTTCTGACAAATGGCGTCTTAGACAAGTTATTGAAGCAAATTTATCAGACATAGTATTTGTTCATGTAGCCTATACTGTACTGATTGGACACCTTCACTGATATTGTAACGAAAAGACACATAGCCAGACGATTGCAGATTGTTAAAATCCTTTTATTAGAAGGGAAAGACTTGCAATCTTTCGTAGGTCTCCTAATGCACAGAGATGGCAACCACAACCACAGCAGCAGGCACTGGGGTAAACGTGAATGTGGTCCGATGGGTCCGAAGCCGTGAGTCAATCCGCCTAAACAAACAACCCAGACGGGCAGAGCGCAGTCGTAAACCAGAAGACAAAGCAGATCGATAACCGGACAGACAAAACAATGGACCTCTCGGCATGCAGGAAAACACCATGGCAACACTTCTCGACGGCTAGGTGAGAGTAGCAGGTTTAAATGTAGATGGGCAGGTGATAGTGATCAATAATCAGGTGATGAAGATCCGATAATGACGCGATAATTGGGTGGACTAACATACGGGTTCTGGGTATTGGAGCCTTTTTCAGGCAGCGTGAAGGATATTCATTATTATTTCATAGAAAGCTGCATAGCCTATATGTAACAACGGGAATGGTATGGCAATATAATACCCATAAAAGTAATATACAGCACCAAGGTTTAGTACGCTTTATAAAAGCATAGCTTTGGTAAACCCATTCAAGAATACCAAATGCAACATAAGTAAATGAAAAAAATTACTTGAAACGAAAATGAAAACAACCAATAATGAATGATCAACTCCCATAAAAGCCATATACTAAATATTTTACATAATTGGTGCATTAGGATTTGCATAGATTGGTAAATTAAACCATTTCAATTTTACAATATTAAGCTAAGAAGTTGGACACTTCATACTGTAGATAAATGGAATTATAGTGGAATATCTCAAGATGGTGATGTGTGGTGTTTGAGTTGCCATCTGGGGAGCAGAGGAACTCTGTTTTGACCCTTAACTAAGGTCATCATAGACACCCAGGGTCACTCGCTCATTTAAGAGCCCAATTTGACTTTTTGACTATTTCAGTAATAGAAGTAGTTCATTCTTAATGGAGCAGGTGTCTCCATTCAGACAAAAGCCTAAAAGGACAGAAACTACAATGAAGAATAATGATGGATTCCTGATGGATTCTCTGTCATTCCAGAACCGTTTAAGCATGAAATCATGGGCTACTAAATGAAACACTTCCACAGTAAAACGCATAGCCTAATACCCAGTAGTGAAGACCAGCAGCTCATCTAAAGGACATTTATGTAAATGCAATGCAATATAACTAATACATTTCGACTTCTTTCATGAGTCAATTGGTGTAAAATTTAATACAATGTCTAGCACTACTTGTAAATGTAACGCTTTACAGACATATGTGTGAAATTACAACCCAATTAACCAGTTTGGTTCACTCACAGAGCAACACATATGAAAGAAATTAGACCAAATATGTGGAAATTATGAAATGCATTAAATAATGTTGAATGAATTCACTCAAAGTCAGAGTTCTTCAGAGGAAAACAAATAACAAATACACAGAGAATTTTCCCATGAAATAGGAACAATGTTCACTTCATCACCAAACACACAGGTAAGTATTCATTTGTCTTCCTGTTTCATTGTTTAACTACCAGTTATTGTTATTATTCAACTACTGTAATTACTTTCTTTCTTTTTTCCCTTTAGGTCCATATATAAAATAAAGGAAACACTAAAATAACCCATCCTAGATCTCATTTGAAAATCTTTATTTATTACATAATGGTATTCGTTCAGAACAAAATAACATTAAAATGATCAATGTACATCAATATTATTATCCCATGGAGGTCTGGATTTGGAATCACACTCAAAATCAAAGTGGAAAATCAAATGACAGGCTCATTCAACTTCAGTGGTGTCATGCTACAGCCCCAGAGCCCTCCCTTCGAACATGTGTTAACTTAGTCCATGTCTTTATATGTACTTCGGTGGGCGTGGCTAGGTGTGTGTGTTCACTTGTTTCGTTAGTTTAATGTGTTTCACGCAGTGCTTGTTAGGTTATGTGTATATAGTGTGTGTGTTTATATCGTCTTGTGCTCGTCTTTGATGTGAGACCTGTTGAGTGTTAAACGTTTGTCGTACGTGTGCATGTTCTGTGTTAATACAAATAAACATAGCCTATTTGAATGCACCTCGTCTTCGAATCCGCGACTCCCTCGCACCCGTTACAGAAAGACAAGCCATAAGGATGCCAGGATTCCGGCTATTGGGAAAGAGGTCAAGCAAGCATGGGACAAAGAGGGGGAGGCACCAACGTACCCCCTCTCCCATCTCACGCCTTCACCCAGCTCGCAGTGCGAGGTTCCGGACGTGGCCTCGGAGAGTGCGGGAGAGCGCATATTCGCCTACCTTCAGCAATGTGCTCGCGAGGCTGCGGAGGAGGGACTGGCATGCTACTACTGCAAACTCGCGGAGGAAGCCTGGGCGAACCGTGCCTGCCAGTTGGCGTGGGTCTCCTCCCCCCTGGCAAGAGAGGTGCAAGGAGGCACAAAAGGAGAGGTGACGCTCGCCACCGGAGAGGGGGTGTCTGCGGCAACTGAGGAGGAATTTGGAGAAGAGGACTCCGAGAAGGAGAAGGGTCCCCCCCTCAGTGTGCTCTAAAAGCACCGTGTACTACGAGGAGGAAGACGTCAACCCCCCTCCTTTGGAGTATGAGGCAGAGAAGGAGTACTATGAGGAGGATGCTGTCAGCCCCCCTCCATGAGAGTATGCAGCTGACCCGGAGGATTATGGTGAAAATGTCAGCCATCCTCCATCCATGTGCTTAGCCCCCACAGAGTATTACGGTAACAAGGGCAGCCCCCCTCTGTCCGAGGACGATGAGGAAGAAACCAGTCCCCCTCTGTCCGAATGCTCAGCGGGTGAAGCTTGCTCTGGAGAGGAAGTGGAGAGCCTGCCTCCGTTGGAGTGCTCCGAGGTAACTGTGAAGTCGAGGGGGAGGGGCCACCTGGCCGAGGACATTCCGTGGTCTCCCTCGGAGGAGGAAAGTATGGACTGTCCGGAAGGCAGTACACCTGAGGCCACCAGTATGAGGAGGGGAAGATGGAACTCGAGGAGGAATGGCGAGAGTCACTGCGTAACGCTCCCCCTCTAGGAACATGGCCCAGGTATGAGCCCTCAGAGCGGCCTCACGAAGCGCCTCACAGGACCACCAGTACTCCTAGGGAGACTCGCATCGGGCAGCGCCCACCAGTATCTGCCAGGGGGACCACATGCCGTCCGGTCCAGAAACACGAGCCTGCACATGCTCCTATGGCTCCCGATACAGGGGAGCGACCATGGGGAAAAGGAATGGGGTCGAGGCCCGTAACCCCAGGACTGCCTTTTTCCCCAGTCGCAGGGTTGCAGGCATGGTCTCCTATTTCCCCTGATCCCTGTGCCTGTGTTTTTGTCTGTCCCGGTGTTTCTCCCCAATCCCTTGTTCTCTCTTGTGCCTTTCATGTTAAATGTACCTGTTTGTGTTTTTGTGAACGTGCCTGTTATGTCTAACGTATTTTCCCTGTTTTCCCAGGGAGGGTGTTCTAGGCTGGTTCGTGGCATACTCTCCACCATGGGTCGACGTTTCCGGACCCGCCCATCGATGTAGGTCCGGGGCTTTATTTCTGCGAAAGGCACCCCAGGACGGGAAGTGCCCTTGGTGGGGGGCTCTGTCACGCTACAGCCCCGGACCCCTCCCTTCAGGCGTGTGTTAACATAGTCCATGTCTTTATATGTACTTCGGTGGGCCTGGCTGGGTGTGTGTGTGTTCATTTGTTTCATTAGTCTAATGTGTTTCACGCGGTGCTTGTTAGGCTATAGTGTGTGTGTGTATTATCTTGTGCTCGTCTTTGATGTGAGACCTGTTGAGTGTTAAATGTTCGTCGGATGTGGTTTGAACACACTGTGAGCATATTCTGTGTTAATACAAATAAACGTAGCCTATTTGAACGCACCTCGTCTTCGTATCCTCGACAACCTCGTACCCATTACAAGTGTAAATTCCTCAAGACAAGTTAAAATGACGCTCAGTAGTGTGTGTGGCCTCCACATTGTCATGCATCAGAAGGAACACAGGGCCCACTGCACCAGCATATGGTCTCACAATGGGTCTGAGGATCTCATCCCGGTACCTAATGGCAGTCAAGGTACCTCTGGCTAGCACATAGAGGTCTGTGCGGCCCTCCAAAGAAATGCCTCCCCACACCATTACTGACCCACTGCTAAACCGGTCATACTGGAGGATGTTGCAGGTAGCAGAATGTTCTCCACTGAGTCTCAAGACTCACGTCTGTCACATGCTCAGGATGAACCTGCTCTCATCATTGAAGAGATGACAATCCTGGTGTTCTCTGGCAAATGCCAAGCGTCCTGCACCGTGTTGGGCTGTAAGCACAAGCCACACTTGTGGATGTCAGGCCCTCATACCACCCTCATGGAGTCTGTTTCTGACAGTTTGAGCAGAAACATGGATATCAGTGGCCTGCTGGAGGTCATTTTGCAGGGCTCTGGCACTGTTCCTTCTTGCACAAAGGAGGAGGTAGTGGTCCTGCTGCTGGGTTGTTGTCCTCCTACGGCCCCCTCCATGTCTCCTGGTGTACTGGCCTGTCTCCTGGTATCTGCTCTGGACACTGTACTGACAGACACAGCAAACCTTCTTGCCACAGCTTGCACTGATGTGCCATCCTGTGGGTTGTAGACACCACTACACCGCTATCTCTATCCTGAGAAAAATGATAAAATGCAAAAGTGACCAAAACACCAGCCAGAAAGGATGAGAACAGAGAAAGGGTCTGTGGTCACCACCTGCAGAACCACTCCTTTATAGGGGGTGTCTTGCTTCTCATTTCTACCTGTTTTCTGTTCCATTTGCACAACAGCAGGTGAAACTGAGTCACAGTGTTGCTTCCTAACTGAACAGGTTGGTTTCACAGAAGTGTGGTTGACTTGGAGTTACATTGATTATGCAGAAGCGCCCCCTAGTGGGCCCGCCGGCGGGCCCAGCTCCTTTACGGCGATATAAAACATATTAAACATTAATGAATCTCCGAACAAAAGCGCTTAAATCAAAATTTCCTATCCCATCTACATGCCTACCGAGTTTCAGCCGTCTACGTGCAGCCGATCGCGAGATATCCGGCTTTGAAGTTGACCACAAAAGTGCACCCCGCGGGGGGGTCTCCCGACATATCCGTTTACAAAACATATTTATGTTGTGAAATGTCTTAATGTTTTGTCACCTAAAAATCGTTTACTAATAAGGCTTTAATTTAAGACCTTAACAGCGTAGATCCGTTGTGGTTAAGTACCTTAAAAAGCTTGCTCACCTCACTGCAAAATTTTCCAAAATCCGCTTCCTGAATGAGACACTCCGACAAATCTGCCCCCTAAGCGTCACAGAAGCATTCTTAACGCTGATTTGACCCCTCATTACAAAGCTGCAGCGGTTCTGCTTTGATTTGAGTGGTTTTTATTGGTCTAAAGTGGGGTAGTGACTTTGAGTGACAGGTTTTACAACCTCTCCCACGGCGAGGTGCGAAGGGGAGGGGGGGAGGGTGAACCAATAAGCCCACAGAGACAAGCTGGCGCCTCAGAAGTGATTGAAAGCTGTTCTAACCAATAGTGTACATCCTTCCGAAGCTAGCCAGCCCTCATATGACATGATTGGTCAAGTATATTTTTAAATTGAGCCCTCGGAAACTGGCGCTTCATTTCCAATTTCGGCCGCTAGCATAGCAACATAAGCTAACCCTTTGCTAACCTAAGCTAAGCTCCCCAGAACACACTGTTCGGCGAAACTGAAGCAGCCATGGATTATTTTGTTCGTTTTTATGCGGATTGTGGATACTTTTGAACATAAACGGATTACTTTGTGTGGAATATATGAGCAATTTTCGGAATTTTCGCCAACCCGGAAGTAAGACGGTACACCGGCTACGACGCGATTCTACGTACTGTGAGTAACAATGGATAATTTTTCATAAGCGATATTGTACAAAATATATATTCTAATACTAAACATTAACTAAGCGTTAGATTATAAACAGTTTTAGAGCGTTTGAGTGCTGCAGCACTCTGTATCGTGTCGGATGCTACCGGAGTTGGCTACGGTAACCTAGCTTATGCTGTCGGACTATATTGGACATAAATATGATATCATAACGTTCATATTTGGACATGAAATTTAGTCATTGGAATTTTCTGGTCTTGCTGTAATATGTGCAGCATTGTTGTTTGTCGTAGCTCCTCGGTTTCGTGTAAGGAATTTGTTGGCATGTTAGCTTAGTTGGCTAATGGTGTGTGTTGGGTGTGGCATATTTAGACATGGGTGTGGTGCACTTGACATACCTTGGATAAAGCTGAATAACTTTTCAATGCTTGCATGGATTTGCTCCATTTTTTCTGTGTTGTTAGAAAAGACCCTAGCGAAATTTATTGTAATTTCTGATACCTAATTTGAATAACTATGTGAATATACATTCCAGTCATGTTCAAGTTCAAGTCAGCATTTGTGACATTCCTGGCATATTAGCATCTGCAATAGAGGCTCTAAAATAAACCAAATTATGTGAATATGATACTGAAGTGTATTAATATGTTCCCCCAACTGCCTACTTCAGTTTGAGCCATGAATGATAATTTTCCTATATGTACAACTTGAGATATCTAGTTTTAATGTGAACTATGTCAAAAATGTTAAAAATGGCCACCGGGTGTGCGAATCTGCAGTATAAGGTTAAGTGTTCCCCTTTTTTTGAGCAGTGTATATACCTTTTCAAAGGGATCTCTTATTTCTTCCCATGACTTACAGATTTATTTACGTGTGTTTATGTGTATATATATATATATATTCTCCACATCAAATGTATTATAAATATTATAAATAATTATATCGTTAATATTATTAATATAATAAATAAATCAGTAAGTCATGGGAAGAAATAAAAGCTCCCTTTGGAACGTCTCTTGGATTTAAAGCAGGATAAAATTTCTACTTTCTCTAAGTCATTTATCCATAACAAAGTTCAGTTCAGTTTTCACTCAGATGCCAAAATGTGTGAATGCACGAACAGAAAAGAGGAAAGCAAATTTAAAAGACTCACTGACAGAGAGAGACCCAAAAAATTATACTAAAGTTCACTTCTGTGTTCACACCACAGAACTTGGCTCTCCATCTTCACGCTCCACAAAGCACTAGCCAAAGTCATACCAGGGTTGCCAACTTTTGACGTTCGCTTGGAGTGAGATTTTAGCGGGGGGGGTGGCGAACGAAAGTTGTTGAGCGTGGGGGGGGGGGGGGGGGGGGTGGCGAACGTAAAATGGACACAGATTCAGTGTTATATCGCCGGTGGATGGCGCGAACTAGTAACGTATTGAATCATATATGTGGATCTGAGGTAAATAAACTGGATTTTTTTTCGGCGTGAGATATCGGAAGTGTGGCGTGAGAGCGTGTGAAAACGGTCAAATGCGTGTGTCTCACGCTCAATGCGTGAGAGTTGGCAACCCTGGTCATACGGCTGTGGCTCAGAGCATTAGCTTAGCTTAGGCTCCAATTACATTCATTGACATTAGCTTAGCTTAGCTCCATTATATTTGATGCATTAGCTTAAGTTTAGACTAGAGGTGGTAGACACTGGGATAATTAGTACTATACAGACTTAGCCATAAGAGATCAGGGATATATAACATTTCCTTCATATAGATCAGATGTAAAAATTTTTTGAAAGTGAATCCTTTGTCTACTGTAAGTCCTGTCATGTGTGCTTTATGAGAGTCACAGCTGTGCTTAGCAGTTGTCATCAAGTTACATTTCGTCCACCACAAAAGTCGCCTCCCTTAAAAAACTCATCAAACAATGTGTCTGCATTAAAGCCTATTAAACCAGCGCTACAGCACAGATAACAAGTCTCGTTGGCAAAGCTGCCTAGATGACAAAAGAGATGTAAGATGGCTTCCAGGCTCAGAGAGGGAGAGGCAGTACCCTACGTCCTCCACACGTGTGGGCATGAAGAGAGGAGAGATGAAACATTACCGATCTGTATGTTGTGGCCTGTGATGGCCCCAGGCAAGTATTCAGAAGTTGGTTTTAGCCTAGCCAAGTCATCAGACCAAGAGGTCCAGGATTTCAGTTAGAATAAAAAAAGAATAAATTGCAGACTGTCATCTTGAGGGAATCAATTAAAAGGCTGATCTGTGCCAGGACCGAGAATACTGCACATTGATAATTCCAGTCAGTCCATAATTTTTTTTAATTGTAAATTAAAAGTCTTTATACATATAATTATATAGTATATTAAAAAAATAATACTACATTTGTTTATTTACTGCATGACAAAAATCTCAAACTTGATTGTTCATGTGAAGGTGTGGAATTTGTGATGTCTTCTATGTGTCACAGGACACCAGACACCCATCCTGAAGGTCATACACACACACACACACACACACACACACACACACACAAACATCACCTTCCCCAATTGTTGATTCTGTGCACCTGTCCCTTGTTTGTCTTTTTTGTTTCTCTCTCTATTTAAGCCCACAGAAACGGTCGTCCGAAGCTGCTGCTACGCTCAGACGCCCTGAGGATCACTGCTCCTCTTCCATGTCCTCAAATGTCTCCACGTCCTCTGCCACTGCTGTTTTCTGTCTGCTTTCCGCCACGCTCTATTGTTGCCTTTTGCTCTAGAGAATAAAGATGTTTCAGACGTGCACTTGCATTTCACTCCCTGCACTGTACATCACACCATAATAATACAGTGGAGCAGCCTAGAGAAGTTAATCTTATTCAAGAGACTCGCAGGCTAAGGAAAAAATATCCTTTGAATTAAGTGGTCCTCAGCTAAATGGGGCTTAACAGCGTTTATGCAGTTAGCGTAACTCAGGCAGCCAACACAAATAGACAACACAAAACACCACAGGACTGACCAGAGAATTCAACAACAATCCTATAAATGTAACACTTTTTTTTCTAAGAGTGAAATGCATGATTTGCATCATAATTTATGGCATTCACAGTAACACTGTGCTCTCAGCAACCTTGTATTTGCACGGGACTGCTGCATTAGCACAGATCCACAGTACCAATTAAACATCAATGTACTGTATAAAACAGTATAAAAAAGTATTCTACATTAAATTACACATATTTGTGCACACGTAATTGGCTCTGTTCCTGGTTGTGTTCCATGTGCTTCTGTTTTGGCCTTTCTGGTCCACCTCCTCGTTTGAGTCCCATCCCTTGATTGGATTCATCTGTATCTTATTAGTTCTTATTTAAGTGTATTTAAGCGTATTTAAGTGTATTTAAGCCCTTTGTTTCTGAAGCCAGGCTGTTGGTTATTCTGATTGCCTTGTTCTGTGAATGTTTTGTTTGTTCTCTTTGGTCTTGTATGCCCCTTAGTGTCCATTAAAACCCCTCTTGCTCATCCATCCTTCACCCTTCTGCCTATATATTACCCAAATGCCCTTTACCAGTGTTGGGAATTTACAGCCCAAAACATTTGCCCCTGACTTTGGTTTCAGTGAAGTCTGTAAACATGAAAAGAGGTCATTTCAAATTGATGAGAATGATCTCTTGAATGTACACACTACACAATGTGGTGCAGAGAGGTTGATGAATCAGTGAAGCCCGGGGGCCCCTGTCATTCACACATGGCCCATCGCAGCGGTCACTGCCGTTACCAAGACAGCCGCAGCGCTAGAGGCCAAGACGTGTCGTTGGCTTTTGGTGGCAATTAATAGGACTGCTGACAGCAGCGATTAGTTCACAAAGAGTCTGTAAACGCAGGTCTGTGTACTGACAGACGTTCACAACATTCGTTTAGCATGTGTAGTCACCTGACATAGAATCATGAAATATGACCTGTTATCAAAGGCCCTGTGTAATTCTCAGTAACGTTTCTCATTTCAGCAGGGTGGGTTTAAATGAGGACATGCTACGAGTGAATAATCACTATATACATAAGAAACCTGAAGAAGATTAAAGGACCAATTATCCTGAAAAATGCATGCATGATTACATTTTGATTTTTACTTAGTGAACCCTCTGGTTATATAGGCTTTATGTAATCTTAACAAGACTTTGGGATACTATAACAGTCTTAAATCTAAGCTTGCCTCTGCAGGGTTCTAAATGCATTGCTATTATTGCGAACATGTGTACATAAATAAAACGAGGCACACAACGATCTCCATGGACAAACATTAGCAGTAGAACACATCTCTTTCTTGCTGAGATCAAAATGTGGCACTTGTGGTAGGATGTCACATTTACCACAATTCGTTTTGTGGCCGCTAGAACTGCCCCGTGTAAGCGCCGTTATTGTGAAATGGACGTGTCTAGGAGCACCGATGGCTCTGGTATGAAGCGGCAGACCACGCAAAAACTGACAGAGGGGAGCCGCCGGACACTGAAGCAAGGAGCATGTAAAACTCGCCTGTCCTCTGTTGCATCATTCACTACAGAGTCTCAACCTGCCTCGGGAAGCAACAGTACAAGAACGGTGTGTCAGGAGCTTAATGGAATGGGTTTCCATGGTTGAGCAACTGCACATAAGTCCAAGATCTCTGTGTGCAATGCCAGGCATCGGTTGGAGCGACATAAAGCACTCTGCTATTGGACACGAGTGGTGGAAACATGTTCTCTGGAGTGATGAGTCGCAGTAGCTGGTAATCTGATGGACAAGTCTGGGTTTGGCGAATGCCAGGAGATCAGCCCCTACCAGGATATACAGTGCCGATGTGTAATGTTTGGTAAATAATGGTCTGGGGCTGTTTCGCGGGCACTGGGCTTGGCTCTTTAGCTCCAGTAAAGGGCGATGGTAAAAATATCAGAAGTGGTTTGAACTTTGAGTCTGGTCTTCACTTCCATAATCAGTGCTTGACCTCACAAATGAGTGATGACCTCACAAATGAGTGATGCATTGATGGATTGTATTGGTTGGTTGATTGGACACAAATTCCCACCGATACTCTGCAAAATTATGTGGAAAACCTTTCCAGAAGAGTGGAAGCTATACACAATGGGTTGCCAACTCCATATTTGTCATGTCTATAGCCCAGGAGAACTACACATCCCAGAATTCCCTGGTTTGGGTCTAGGTCTCTGGTTTATTGATTACACCTTTGCACAGCCTACTTAATCCTGCATGTCCTGGTTAGTCTTTGCAATGTTTTGCTCAGCACTCATCTAAGCCTTTGTGTTGTGGTCTCTGATTTAATCTGGTTATTTGAGCTCTGTTTTTTGCTTATCGTTTTTGCCTTTAGCCTCTGCCTTGCCTTGGTTGCCTGTTGTCTGGTGGCCGATGTGTGGCAACATTAATGCCCATAGTTTTGGAACCATCAAGATCATATACAGTAGGTGTAAATATGTTTATTCCTACAGTTTATCAATATTAAAATGTGGTGTTAATTCATAGCTTAAAAGTAATATGATTGTTATGTGGAAGCATTGAGGTTTTGTTTGCATGCTTCCATATCCTTAAGACTTTTGAATTGGTATGTAATGGAAAGAGATTTGAATAAATCTGCAAAGAGGTACGCCACATGTCCTTTTTTATCTATAGGGACGTGTGAGGAAAGCGACATATTCAGATAATTCAGAGCTGAAACAATCCCTTTCCATGATAAAAAAAAACCCAATTTGGCTGAGGGGAAAAGCCAGTGCAGTTCCCCCTCTTCCCTAATGGAGGCGCCAGACTTTTCCAGTAAATGAGACTTGCGTGCCCCCAGTAAGAAAGTCTGAAGTCCTGTGACACTCAGAGAGCTGGGCTTTTTGGCGAAGGAACACAGACTCGGGTCTATTATTCACTTCACCCGGAGTCAACAAGAACTGAGTCAAACCACTTGCAAAAAGGAGGATGGATGTGTTGTGAGATGTAGGGATTAAACAGGTCATGTTAGGAGGAGAGGAGCATTAGGACACCGTGGGAGCAGACCTGCGGTGTCTTCGGCTCGCCGCGCTCGTGCCCTTTTTCGCACATAATAGGAAAATAACCGCTGCAGGCTGACTGCCTACTCCCCTTTGTTGCTGAAATATTAATCACTGAGAGCTGACACACACAGCGGGATAGAAGGAGAGAGAGAAGAGAGAGAGAAGAGATACAGTGGAAGAAGCAGAGGCTTTGAAATGAGTGAAAGAGATTTAGGCCATAACTTTTTTTTTGTAGATGGTATTTCATCACTGGCAGAACAACTGAGAGAGGTAGACAACTTATGACGAGGTGTGAATACCCCCTCTGTATATCTGTCTGTCTTTGGGGTTTTGTGGCTGATGAGTCAGTAGCCGTGTGCCTAATGCCCATCGACAAGAACAAAGCACATGGGTGGGAGGTGGGGGGGTCAGAGAGCCAAGATTGGAAGATTGGGAGGAGACCAGCTTTCCCAGTTCATTAGAAGTGAGACTTTAGGAAACACAGAGTCCCTCCAAAGGCAGGGAGAGACAGGTGACAAAACTGAAGCTCTGGGAGACGTTGCCCGTCACTTTGTCAACATGCTAGAAGTGAAGAACAAAAAGATGCTGATCTGATAAAGCGGATGAGCCAACGGCCACATTTTTTGTTGGGTTTTTCATTTTATTGCACAGAACTGAGAATGTGCTTCCAGATGTGTCTGGCCCCATCTCCGTTCTCCTCTGAGTGGGAGAGGAGATCAGCTAAGCCGTCACGCTGGTGAGAATGCGTGTGGGTACAGCAGAGCACACGTCCGCACTATGACTGCAGGAGGTCAAGGGTCAAATGGCCTCTTTTCAATTCATCAATGGAGATGTGTGCATGCACATTCCAAACACATGGATTCTTGTCATTTCTGTCATCTTCTGAAAGTCATCCAATGTCTGAGTTTATTGCAAATAAAAACAGAGTGCAGAATATATCAGACCTCACCAAAACTGAGGTGGGTGGGAATGAGGATGAACAGGAATTCTCATGGGAGGAAATACCCCTGTGTGGAATGTCCCACTGGCAAATAGTGGAAGTGGCTGATATGGAGAATTCCTAACAATGGCTGGAAAAGGCTGGATTGAAAAACAGCACACAAGCACTAATCATGGCATCCCAGGAACAGGCTCTGAATACAATCTCAATAGAGGCTGGGATCCACCACACCAAGCAGGACCCCAGATGCAGGCTGTGCAAAGATGCCCCTGAGACAATCCAGCACATAATAGCGTAATGCAAGATGTTAGCAGACCAGAGGTACACCTGTCCAACTGCTCATTAACGCAAATGTTGAATCAGCCAATCACATGGCAGCAACTTAATGCATTTAGGCACATAAACATGGCCAAGATGATCGGCTGCAGTTCAAACCTAGCATCAGAATGGGGAAAAAGGTGATTTAAGTGACTTTGAACATGGCGTGGCTGTTGGTGCCAGATGGACTGGTCTGAGTATTTCAGAAACTGCTGATCTACTGAGATTTTCACGCACAACCATCTTTAGGGTTTACAGAGAATGTTCAGAAAAAGAGAAAATATCCAGTGAGCGGCAGTTCTTTGGACGCAAATGCCTTGTTGACGCCAGAGGTCAGAGGAGAATGGCCAGACTGATTCGAGCTGATAGATCAACAACAGTAACTCAAATATGTTACAACCGAGGCATGCAGAATAGCATCTCTGAACGCACAACACATCGAACCTTGAGGCGGATGGGCTACAGCAGCAGAAGACCACACTGGGTGCCACTCCTGTCAGCTAAGAACAGAAAACTGAGGCTACAATTCACACAGGCGCACCAAAATTGGACAATAGAAGATTTGAAAAACGTTGCCTGGTCTGGTGAGTCTTGATTTCTGCTGCGACATTCGGATGGTAGGGTCAGAATTTGGTGTCAACAACATGAAAGCGTGGATCCATCCTGCCTTGTATCAAC
This sequence comes from Brachyhypopomus gauderio, assembly GCF_052324685.1. NCBI lineage: Eukaryota > Metazoa > Chordata > Actinopteri > Gymnotiformes > Hypopomidae > Brachyhypopomus > Brachyhypopomus gauderio. Next base: position 34,808,802 of record NC_135211.1, on the reverse strand, counting down.
GGTTTAGGCTGCTGGTGGTGGTGGTGCAATGGTGTATGGGATATTTTCCTGGCACATTTGGACCCATTAGTACCAATTGAGCATCATGTATTGTTGCTGACCATGTTCATCCCTTTATGACCACAGTGTACCCATCTTCTGATGGCTTCCAGCAGTATGTCAAAGCGTGAGTCATCTCAGATTGGTTTCTTGAAAACGACACTGTTCTCAATGGCCTCCATGTTCACCAGATCTCAATCCAATAGAGCACCTTTGGGATGTGGTGGAACGGGAGATTTGCATCATGGATGTGCAGCCAACAAATCTGCAGCAACTGTGTGATGCTATCATGTCAATATGCACCAGACTCTCTGAGGAATGTTTACAGTATCTTGTTGAATCTATGCCACAAAGTATTAAGACAGTTCTGAAGGCAAAGGGGAGCCCAACACGGTACTAGCAAGGTGTACCTAATAAAGTTTACCATATATATATATATATATATATATATATATATATATATATATATATATATATATATATATATATATATATATATATATATATGGTTCCTTATATATAAGGAACATTAAGGATGAAGGTCCTTCATCAGCTGTGACAAGAGGAACTGGTTTATAGAAAATATGCAACTTTTTCTAATATAAACTGCATCCTCCTCCTACAAATTCAGAAGCACTCACTTGCACAGCTGATGAAGGACTTCTGTCCTTCCTGATACTTTCGTATATTTTGTTGGTGGTATTCGTTCTGTTTGAACTGTATTCTTAGAAACCAGCCAAGGAATACATCCTTATTTATAAAACAATGAATAAAACAAATTCCGGACAACCTAAAATACTGCTATGCAAATGTTCGTCCACTGTATATTACTCTACTGATCTACACCGCACATAGAACTGAATCCAACATACTCCAAATGACCGTAACTGTAATCCATTAATGGTTAATAATGTAGCAGAAATAAACTACAGACTAACACGTGAGAAAACCCAGTGTTTAAGTCATTTCATTGCACATAATCTATCGCCTACTTAATTTTCCAGGACAAGAGAACAGGTTGAGAAAGCTTTTTAAAATGTTCCTCAAAAATACACAATAGGGTAACTCGCATTCAAAGAGAGGCTCTATGCAGCGCGAGAGACAGAGCCACTTTAGCTGTCGAGTCAGCGCGCGGCGCAGGAAACGCGCTATTTAAGGCTCAGGGCTTATAACGGCGCGTGATCCTGACACCTGTGTAGGTTGGAATCGGCTGGTGTGGCAAACTGCAGTTATCACAGAACCGAAAAAGGTGTAGGGAGCCCAGCTGAGGTAATGTGCTGTGGCTTAGAAGGGGGTAGTGCAGGATACATTATCAAGTCAAATGTGTGATTTATAGGGATGCCAGTGGAAAATGTTTGTCAGTTGGGCAAAATATACATTTGAAGTTCCTGCGGTGTTATATAATTAGCCAAACGCAGGGAAAGCCAGATACATAGAGAGACATTATTCCCATTTACACTGGCTGTCTGTCTTTACTGACTCCTTTATTTTTACTTTATGATTAAGATAATAAACAAGAACATTACATTCGGACTATAGCGAAGCACTTAATGGAAGGAGAGACACAGAGAAAGCTTTAGCGGGCTGTTTCTGTGGCGTTTTTGAACCTCTGGTTTGTCGTCCGCCGCTCGTTGTCTTGATCGGTGTGGCCAGAGAGAATCGTGTTTACCGCCACCCTGAAGCTCGCCTCCCGCCGTCTGTCAGGCGCTCCTTCTACAGAAATGATGCCTCTTAACGCCCACCAACATTTTCCCCAAATGTCTCAACCGAAATGAAAAAATTTAACAGCAACATGTCTAAAGGTTCATTTTAAAGTACGGACAGCTTTTTTATTTAGGTCAGATTTTACACTGTAAGTAGTTTACGTTTTCGATTATTATGTTGGATTGACAAAACGTATTATTATTATTATTATTATTAGTATTATTATTATTATTAGTATTATTATTATTATTCCACCCTACATTTCGAACCACTATATTTTTGACAGCTTTTCATATTTTGCAGGAACCTCTGCTCATATACCCGAATGGTCTGCTTTTCCTTTATAGAAATAAGACATGATCCGAGGATGGAAATGACTCATTCACTGGAATGCACTGATTTTATAATTCCATCAGATTGAACAACTAAACATGCTGTACTGACTGAACTTTTAGGCCCAGTCATTATAGTGCTCTCCATTCTGACGTAACCAGTCTATCCACCCCTTCTATCTTTCTATCCCTCCATCCTCTTATAGGAAATCCTTGATTTGATCAGTTACAGTGATAATATGGGAGACATGACTCAATAGCTGATCCATAACACTAAACTGCATTTCACTTTGACTGGACTCTTCCAACTACATTTTCTATCCTTTCATTCATCCATTCATTTAATTAAGTCCTTTCATCATTATGACTGCTTGAGTTGTGACGGCATATCTATATTTACTGTACTTTGTGAACTACTGGGAACTGCTAGCTGATGATCAGTTAACACAGCTAACCGTTTTCCTTCTGTTGCAGCGGGCTTTGTCGAGCCAACTTAAAATTTGCTCAAGCTTTACTGTCTAGTTTATATGTTTAATGTAGTTGCCTGCATTATGAACACAACTCTGGTAGGCTAGAGAAATGTAATCAGCATCAACAGGACTGCAGTCGTTAAGATGAAACAAGATCTTTCAGGACAAATTACTTTCGTTAACTCAGCACAGTTAATTATGCAATAGTAGCCCACTAAATGTTATAAAATAATTTAAAACCTCCAAACAAATCGCAGAACTGAATCATTCCCTATCCTTGATCACTGAACCATTTTTTCTCTATGTCTTGCTATAGGCTATGTACTACATGTATAAATCACGATTATTGTGAACCTTCGCCCACTTGGTGGTCTCTTTCGAACTTTCCACCGCCCACACACAGCAGTGCCGACTGGGGCTAACATTAATCTGCCAACCGCGAACACCTTTGCATTCGGCTTTATGATGAAAGGAACGATAATGGCACACTGCTTTGTCAAAATGCTCGTCAACGTTAACCGGAATAATCAATGAGACGGTCTTAAATAACCGTTAAATAACTGCTCTTTTGCCAGGCTTTCTAAAACATAGCGGTACCAGCTCTTGAGAGAGGTTTCTCAACCTACAGATGGCATTGGAGATAAAGGATCTACTGTAGGTGTGTATCCATGGCAACTTTTACACTTTAAGTAATTAGAAAACCTCAAGTAGGCCAACGTGCAAAAATCTTAAAGGTATGACACGAAAAAACAAACCGAAGCCCAAGACATATTTTAGCAGTTTGAAATATTTAATGTTCTTGTCTTTGCAGGAATGACTCTTACAATCACTCTTCATTAACACCAAAATTATACGTCTGGTCATATTGTGACACATTTACAATGGTATTGTATTACAATGGTAACATTTACACATTTCTCAACGGTTTGGCCACCTTGCAATTATAGTATTGTTTTGAATTGTGCTAAATTGTTAGCCCCAGTTTCGTCTGTAGGCCTATATACATTATATGCCCTTATATGGCAAGTCTGATATAGTTGAGCCCGAGGCAGGGGGACTTAAACACTAAATCCGCTCATTAAGGAATGAATAATTATAGTCGTAACCAGAAACAAGAGTCAATAGGATGATGCACAGACTGGCATGGTTAGCCTATAGGCCAATCTAGGCTCATAAAAGTGTAAGTACACATGCCGAGTTCTATAATATACTACAATACTCTGAACAGTGGAAACAAGGAGCTTGTTTTTTTAAAGGCTTTGAGTTACATAAACACAAGACAGTGGTCGTGGGAAGGAACGGTGACAAGAGTGTTTCAGGAAACGTGTCGTGCAAGGACTCTCAGCAGTGGACAACCAAAGTACTCTCGGCAGAGGATAACCAAAGTACTCTCGGCAGTGGACAACCAAAGGCTATGGCATCCATTGGACCACAATGGTTTCACCTCCCTGCCCTATCAATGAAGACACATGCTGTGCCTCTTGTCAGAACAAACATTGCCTTAAATAATCCACGTCCTCTTTGTGCAGCAACCACCACACGTCGCCAACATCCCAGTGTGCAGCCCAGAGCTTTCTGTAATTAAGACGACCCCAAAAACCACACCAGCGATTTCATCGACGTTAGGGTTCCAAACAGCTAAGCGACCTAATTGGGCAATTAACTGGTAATGGATTGCGTGTTTTAAAGATACCTGCCGAAATGTAGCATGTGGTAAAAAGAAGTTTTGTGGGTAGGGACTGTTCCCAATCGATGTCCCTCACCCAAACCTCTCCGTTGACAGTCCCTTGTACCACATGCACGGATATTGGGACTGACTACCACATGCTGCATCTTAAAATGTTATGGCAAGGGATGATATTGAACCCAAGTGCCAGAGGAGAAGGAAACAGTGGAGTAAGGACGGTGTGGAGGGCTGCTTCTCATAGCATAAGACAAATTGGCTCCTGTGGGGGTGGATGTGTGAGTAGTAGCCACACACAGGGCAATTCAGAGCACAGCGTGTGGACTGGGCAGCTCCTGGTACAGCATTCATAAAGAAAGATTAGTGGCTTGTTTTGGGAGGATGGCTGCACGCACGCACACACACACACACACACACACATGCACACACAAACAAACACACACACACACGCGCCCGCTCGTGCGCACACACACAAACATGCACAGACTGATTGCTTTCCCTATTAATATTAATCTTCATGCTGACCAGATTATACTTATAATCCCCATCTTGACTCACAGTCTAGGAGAGAGGACAAAATGAGTTGCTGGAGGAATTAAGTCGTTGTTGGTCTTTTTTTTATTTCACTCTCTTGATATTTTCAGATTGGTGTGTGTTTCAGAGACAGCAAAAATGCGACCAATTTAATGAGGCTCACAATAATTGTGAATAATGGTCATCAACTATCAATACATCAGTGCTCTTCAGTTCAGATGGCAGCAGAGACCAAAAGAAATACGTTAAGGTAAAGTAATTGGCCGGCTCCGACCAGGAAAGAATCAGCAGATTACTCTGCAGACAGATCAATAAAGATCTATTAATCAAACATGAGTCCTTCCCCATAGTGGTAAATCACAAGTCTTCTTTTCAGCATCTTTGTCTAGCTTACACTAATCATTGTCCAACGCAGCGATTAGTTCTCTCCCACAAGGTTTTAATTCAGCAAAAGATGAAATAGATCAATAAGGTCATATCATAGATGTTGTTGAAATATATATATGTATATATACATACATGAAAACACATGCACACAAAATGGCTGGCGAACTCCAAACTGTGTTCATGGCTTCATTGCAGTTAATGGCCTTGCTTTGGCCTGGTACCATCGCATGTAGTAAGTCATTTGTCAGCTTTAGTAGTCTTGACAGGGACCCGAGATTGCGCCAGTCCCGGTGACTCAGAGAAGCATGTTGGAGGGAAAAACACGGGCGCATGCAGCACACAGGTGCTGGGGCTCTGGATGCCGGGGAACCATAAGGGATGTTCAGGTCTTAAATAGCATGAATCCCTTTAAGAAAATGTGGACAGTGCGAAACGAAACTGGACTTTAAACGACACCTCCCTCGTCGACACAACGGTGAGGTGAGCAGAATCCGTTTCCTTGGCTGAGTGTGGGAGAGAGGAACGCCAACGATTTCTCCGAAGACCACGAGGTGGAGAGCTGAGGGGAGCAGCCACGTGAATCCGTGGAAAAGATTGCGAGTGATGAGATCCGTATATCTCGTGATTGAAGCCCAGAGGAGGAATTTGCTGGCAGCGATCTCAGAGCAACAACTGCTTCATCACACCCCAGGACACGCTTATAAATCCCAGTATGCTCTCAGTGCACTTGGCCTGGTGAAATAATCATTTTCTTGGCAAAATGTGGCCTACCGTCTTGAGTTAGCCCTGTGGGGGCTTTTGTGAATACTTTAGTATTCGTTGTAATGAAACTTTCAGTATTGTTCTAGACATTAAATGTCGTGTAATCTACAAATGTATTCATTTTCCTTTAGTTTGCTTTGATTTCCACATTGTGAAAAAGACACATCATCTCAAAGGAAACAAAAATGAATTTAACATTAATTGGACTGTTGTATCATTTAATATTATCGAACAATTAATAAAAGCAATCTGAATAAGAGTCTGTCACAGCAACAAATGCAGCATGCATGTGAATTAGCAGAGTGAAATTATAGGGCTGTCACCTGGGAGGGACACACCCACTCCACACACACACCTTCACCCTCACAGCCACACCCTCGTTTAGATTCTCCCTATTACTAATTATCTGTTCCACCTGTTGCTCACTCATTATGACACCCTCTCACACAGTATTTAAAGCCAACGGGTACGCGCCATCTTTGTTGCGCATTCGACCAGCAGAGCTTGACTGTGCTGTGGTTCCCAGCATCTTGGACGCATCTCTGCATCAAACTTCTGCGCATTACTGCTGTTTGTTGACCTTTTTGAGCATTGAGCTTCTTGATGCCTCAAGAGCCTTTTTCTTTGTATAGTGTGGCTACTATGGCATGGTACTGAAACGTGGGGCGTTATGGATTCTACTTAAAATTGTACCCTACACCCTCGGTAGTGCCCTTGTCTCAGAAGTGGTGGTTCGGGGGTCAGTGCCCCTGTCACAACATCCTTGGGCCCCGCTAAATGAGACGTGGCGTGAGACACATCATTTTTGTGAATGACGATAAAGCAGCAGCAGCAGCAGTACTGCCAATTTCGCTTGAGTTCAGATGGTCTAGAACCTCCACTGTGTCTCAGTAGTGCCCTTGATTTCAAAGTGAGGTCAGTGAAGATTGCAGTAAAAGCTGGACGTTATCTTTGTTGCTCTGCTTCGTTCTGGAGAGTTCAGTATTTTGGATGGGTAGTGAAGGACCGTGGAATGACCCTGCCGGTTCACCCGCGGCCGCCCGTGTGTCATCTTTTTTCCAAAGTGATTATGACGGCAGGAAATCTCAAGGGCTGACAACCAATATACGCCACACTAATCATACTGGGTTGTCAGTCAAACATAAATGGTACACAAACAAGGAGTGAGGGTATGAGATGCTACCTCACCTATGCGCATGCTCAAAATGAAACTTTACAGCACCTCTTTCCATATAATACATGAGTAAGATATGTAAGTGCAGTACATGCTTATAGATACATAGAAGAATTATAAAGATGAGTGCATCTGCTCCGATGTACAAATAACTCTTCTCTAGACAAACCAAGCTGTTCATATCTGAGTGAATTAACATAAAGGTAATAAAAAATAAGAGCTCTGTGGAAGCAGCTACCGTTATAAAAATAAGGCTGTGTTAACTGCTCTCTGCTGGCTCGCCACACTATTTGCATGAAGTCTGCTAAATGCCGTAAATGTAAATGTAAGTATGTTTTTTTCCTAAAGATTTGTACATAAAACCCAGTGAGTCAAAACATAAGAATATTAAAGGACTGACGCACATGCCCCTTTCGTCTCTCCTGACTCTCAGGTCACATGGTCTTTTCATGATTTTGTTTGTTTGCACTTAGCGAAGGGATCTTGAGGATTTAGCGAGATTAAGTAACCCACTCTTACACGCAGCTAAGGCCGACTTTAGCCTACTGCATACATGGTAATTGTATCCTCACGGGAGCCCTGTCACTTTATATAATGAGAGAGGCTTTTGCAAGTGCCATTTCCAAGGTAATGTTGCCCCCGCATCAAAGGAGGTCTTTCACTCTATGAATTGGTCCCTCAAAGTAAGAGCTAAATTGTAAGAACATAAAGAGACCCATGGATATGCATTGCCAAAATCATATGCGTTTCCATAGCACTATTGCTGATCTAATCCCCTTATGATCAACATAAAACATTACATTGCTCCTAACACAAATTTGTTCAGCTACCCAGCGTCCCTCTCCCTGTGCTGTCCTTATTTAATGAAAATAACTCATAGACACCGCAGTTGGTATGTGCGATCTGCAGGCCTCCTGAAAGTCTGTAATGCTAGACTACAAAAATAAACTTTTGGTGGCAATCACCTGACTCACACTGATCTAATCATTCCATTAAAACTTTGGAAAACTTCACATGTCTTTGTGAGTTGTTTATAATTGAGTCAGCAGTAGAAGGGTCTGATTTTCACATTCAAATTAAAATGATCTCATTATGAGATCACAATCACCTGAATCATCATACGTCATTTCATTAGAATGATAGTTTGTTCATCATCTAGATTACGCCGACATTTTCTTTTGTACGGGCAGTGGGAAAATAGACTGCTGAGATCTGTCTTTTGTGACGGGCAGGGAGTGCAAAATAAAATGGAGGCAATCACACCAAGTCTCAGGGAAAAAAGATGGGTTAATGAGAAAAGTGTACAAACCCGAAAACCTGTGACGCAATCCAAATAAAGGATATAATGACCAGCGGTCAACTGGTACAAAGACAAGACAAACAAAACGACCCTCAGGTGAGACGGATCACAGGCTCCACCCACCTGAGGGGCGAACACAACTCAACAACAACAGGACAACTGCCGCTGTAGATGGAGGCGACCAGTAGGGGGCCACCGTACCGTGACAGCTTTACCACGATTGGCATCGGCATTGCAGATGTTCCATAATCTTTTTGTATTCTTAATTCACGGAAACAAAGTCACAATATGGAACATCATTCTGCTGAGCTTTCAGACCATTTCTTTCTTTCATTCCTCTTTTCTTTTTCTTTTTTTCCAGCCTTGCCTACAAACCACTTCCCCATGCACCTGGCCACACGCAGACACTTTTAGAACCACAGTCGTTGTGGTTCAAGCGTAACTCCATGTGCCTTGCCAGCTGATGTTCACCAGGACCTCCTCTGACTCTTCATGGAGCCAGAAGCTCTCACACAATCCTTGCGGCAGTAGCGTCAGCCAGCAGCTAACTATACGATTTCTGAGCCTGTATTTCATATTTATTGTTGTATGCACTTGCATCCTTTTGTGTTGCACCACAGTCCTGGAGGGATTGTACTTCATTTTACTGTATACTTGAGTAAAAATGGTACAATGATTAAAAAAAAAAAAAAAAAACGTTGTCTTGATACACACCACTAAGTGAGAGAGGGGGAGGTGTGTCCATTTAGAAAGAAATTTAGTAGAATATACTGCCCGACGCCCTTTACTGAATTTCATTGTGAACACTGTCAATTCATTACTGTCAGTAAAACTATACCTGATCCAATCACCAAGGTAGAAACTCCAGCAGTCCCTGACTGACAGCAGTACAGCGCCACAAAAAGCCCTGTTGCCTGTCCGTCAAAGTAAAAGCCTGTCACTCACATTAAAGAGACACTGCTCAAGTTCTACCTGAGAGTTGGCACTGACATTTATGGGAATTAAACCTGAATACATAAAAGTCCTCTGGAAGCCTTCAGAGTGAACAAGTAGCAAACTCATTATCCTTTTGGTTGAATATTTAATAATATGAACATTACTGTGTGGCATGTGTGATTTTTTTTCTTCTTCTTTTATGTTGGTTGGAGTTTTTATTTAGTCATTGACATTAAAATGTTTGTCTGTTTGTGTTCTGACTCCATAGTTTCAAATGGCCATGTACATCCTTCTCACTAGCTGCTGTTCTACTGCTGAGCTGTGGGCTTTTTACATTCAACATCAGGCTGTTGGCAGTAATGCTCCACTTTTGTACTAACACAACGTCCCATTCAAACCATCAATCATCAGCATTTTAATGAGCCGAGTCATTGCGGGTTGGAGTGGGTGCTGATTGGTTACTTTGTTAAGGCATCAACTTTCTGAAAAGCCAAACTGACACGTTCAGATAGGCTAGATTAATATAATACATTTCTATCATTTTGTTCCCCTAGCACACGCAATGCTGGTAATAAGAAACCTGCTTCTTAAAACCTTGGCAGAACGCCAGATTCTGGTCTGCTCGTGCATGGCGTTGGAGAACCCAACATCATCTGATCCTCCTTTGTTTTCTTCTTCAGACCACAACCACAAGAGTGTGGGGCTGTGTTCATGTATTTATTGATTGAAAAAAGCAATAATGTGCTCTTTAATTTGTTACTCAAATGGAGTAGGAAATCCTCCCTTCAACTAATCTATACACGTAGCACCAAAAATAAACCCTATTCCTCATGATCAGAAGGGTCCCTCGATCCCCTTAAACACTCTTATCTTGCGAGCAGCTTCAGTGACCTCCATCAACTCCCCAGGCAACTCACCACGAGGTTCGTGTTGCTCATTACAGCCTATTATAGTCCAAACGTCAGGTCACTGTCGTCATATTAATACCACTTTTTGACAGTGGGCTACAAGTTGCGTTTTCCGGAGGGGGGGGGGGGGGGGTTGGCGGAAGCTAGCGTTGTGCCGAAGATGAGGTAACAAACACAGGATGCTCTGATGATCCCGGCGAGGTCAATAAATAAGCAGGAGGGGAACTGGTAACATAATAATTAGGCACATCAGTGAGGCACGCCAACAGAGGAGGGAGGGAGGGAAAGCTATTTTGGCATCTTTTTGGGAAAATATAGAGAGAAATGCATGTAGGATGATGCCTGACACCAGTTAGAGCATTATATATGGATACATTACACAGTATAATTCTAACCAAGTCGATTTATCATTCATTTAAAAGGAAGCTCCATAGCGGTGGTAGGGATTATTGTACTGTGATTGATATGTCTGCCTAATCAAAAGCATTGATGAGTCATTGGAGTTTGTCCAATACTGTTTCGGAATATTATGTAAACATGTTCCTGACCTGTATACATAAGTGAGCATATCAAATGTTCTGAATGTCCAAAAGCCGGTTGAAGCGTGTTCTGCACCTGGGCTCTCCCACTCCTGCCCAGGTTTATTTTTGGGTCGTGCAGATTCACATTTACCTGTCACTCTCGTGGATTGGCGGCGGTGCTGCACAGTCCTTTCGACAGGCACCGCCTCCCACGCGCGCACAAACGCCGGCATTCGCCAGTTAATCCGCACGCAGAGGGAGCCCCGAGGCGCTTCATCCGCCCCTCTCCTCGCCCGCGCTCCTCCCGTCCCCTTCAGCTGGTGAGCAGGAACATGTTCCTGTTCCTGTCCGCCACGGCAGAGGCCACGAGGCTCGGCGAGCTCAGCCGCCAGCGCAGGGAAACAGAAAAGCACAACAGGGGTCATGCAGACGTGACCCGGGGCCCGGCATACCGCTGCGGGATTATGGAGAGGCTCTTGGAGGAGCTATTGAACCAGTACGTCCCGCAGTTTGTGTTTGTGCGTATGTGTGTGTGTGTGTGTGTGTGTGTGGGGGGGGGGTTCTGAAGGTCATGTTTAAGAGAACAAGTGGGATGGTAGGTACGGTTCTGCAAAGCTGCTTTGCAAAGTTCAAAAGAATAAAAGAATCCCTGGGGGGAAAGAGGGAGAAAAAAGAAGAGGGAAAGCAATTGAGAGGGAGAGGGGGAGAGAGAGAGAGAGAGAGAGAGAGAGAGAGAGAGAGAGAGAGAGAGAGAGAGAGAGAGAGAGAAAGAGGCTACTACCACACTCAAATGTACAGAAGATCACTTCAGTCCTCATTAGACTGTATTTAGCAGCCCACAGTGTGTCCTTAGATGACACTAACAGAGTGCTGGAGAGAAGCTGACAGGGCTGCTCTCAGACAACAAACCAGGAGAGGACCAGGAACAGCCCAAACAACCAGGGAAGGCAGGTGGAGATATAAATGGACGGTTTTATGGCTCATGAAAAGGCTTCATCCTGGGGACGTCTCCAAGCTCTTGGTTCAACCACTGTAATTTAATTCAACTTGCAAAATAATTAGACAGCCCCTTAACCTCCTAAATTACCTCAGGTAGTCCATCAGAACAGTACAGTATGTGTTCTGATGGATACTACAGAAGGAATCATCTATCTCATATAAAAAAGTTCAGGGTTCCCTTTAAAAATAAACTATGATTTTATGAAAGATCCTAAATAAAGGGCAAAAAGTAATTAATGGTGAACCCCCATAATGCCCAGAAGCTGAAGTAACTTTTTCGGAATGGCAATTGGAGGTACCACCATAGTGGCAAATATTGTTCTCTTTCCCTGATGCCACTGTACGGACTGACCCAGAGAAGCTGAATGAATATGCAGGTCATTTTTCAGAGCTATGACAGTCCACGAGCACTCAGTGCTCAGTAACTTAATACGTTACTACACATACCATTAATACCACGTAAAACATCTACCAATTATGAAAGATTAAATAAAATACAATATAATTTTTTAAGTATCTATATGGCAGCTCTTTTACAGCAGGCATTCCTAATATTGTCCTCTGTCTGCAGCGGCAAAAGTTTTTGTTGTCCTGTTGTTGTTGTGTTGTGTTTGTCCCTCAGGTGGGTGGGGCCTATTGAGAGCCCTGACACCTGAGGGTCGTTTGTCTGTCTAAATATATCTTATCTTTGTACCAGTTCACTGCTGGTTATTATATCCTTCATTTGACTTGTGTCACGGGTTTTCCGTTGGTGCACATTATTCATTAAATCCTTTTTTCCTGAGACTGACATGATCACTTTTTATTTTTGCACTCCTTGCCCATCACACCAGCTGAGCTGCAAGTGGCTCAAGGAATTATGGGTAAGTTTATTATCGGTTTCCTTTGTCTCTCCTTTCCCTGCCCTGCATCAAGTGGTTTGACCCTCTGTCACTCACTTGGCTAAAAAGAGTTCTGATGTCGGTGAAATCAATCCAAACCAGGAAATGAGAAAGTGAGAAGGGAGGAAACTACTAGGCAACTTCTGACCTTCTGAAAATATGGGAGCTTAAAGTATCTAAACTGTGCTGTAGAAGTGTAAGCTAGATAGTAAACTAGCAATTAGATACATTTGTAACAAGAACAGACTGATAAAATATCACAGAATGAAGTTAATGTTAATGTTAATGAATACATTGATGAAAATATGGGTTCAGTGCCTATGTGTTGAATTGTATGGCACAAGTAACCATCTGGTTCTTGATTCTATTCATTTATGCATACTTGATTGAGGTTAATCATTTATGCATACTTATGCAACCTGTAGGTAATGACGTCTATTTACACAAACCAATCAGGTCTAGAGACAAACTGGCCAGCAAGAAGGTAAAGGCCACTCAGGGATCCATGTCAATAAAACGGTGTAGAAATGTAGAGGCACCAGGAGTGGTTGCACTTGAGGAGACTACAACAACAACAGAGCCCGGCAAAATTAGACATACAGGTACCGTGACAATGGTCTAAGGAGGAACACAAATGTAATCAATGCATACAGGGTCACCCACCATGGGGCTGTTTTGCACTTAGCTGGGCCCAGTGCAGAAAATGGGGGAAGAGGGAACATTTTTTGCCGTAAAATGGTGTTGGCGAGCGAACTCCAGCACCGCGGTGTGACCAGACAGACACTCCACTTCTTGGGAGGAGTCAAGACCACCAGTGTAGCTGATTCAAATAAGCCATGTAATGTGAAATCAAAAATGAATGGCACATTTGTAAAATTTAAGATAGCAAAGGTCAGCCTGATTTCCTCAGAGACATGTCACAGACTGAAATAGCTAGTAAGTACCTCGGCAGCCATGAAAAGCAATGGGGATAAACTATACAAGACGATTTATAGCTGCAGCATAGCTCAGAGGCCAGCAGGTCCAACATGCATGTAATAACTGGACCACAAGCTCATTACCTGCTATGCAAGCTGAAGCTACACGGCTGCTGCAGAGATTACAAGCAGTGCAAAGTAAGATTGCATCCAGGATGGACTTGGGCCTTTTGAAGATCAAACCCACAAAGGCATCGCGGAGAGATGATGCCACAGGGTACATTGTTCCTGCAGCTTGATGAGTGCCACACCTCCATGCTCCCAAAGGTTAAAGCTGAACCAGAGAGAAGAGTGGGATTGTGGAGGAAATAAAGAGGGCTGTGCCAAATGGTGCACACCCGTGGAGCCACTACCTACAAAGAATAGACAGGTCAGGATTTGAGTCACACTAAAGCAAATTGAATGAAGTTGTAAGAAAAGAGAGATTTGTGCTGCTTAGCATCGGTGATATCTTTCCCAAGCTGGCAAATGCTCAAGTGTTCTGACTGCTGGATATGGCCAGTGGTTCTGGCAGAATCTACTAGAGAACGAGACAGCCAAGCTAACCACCTTCATAAAACTCTTTGGACAATATATCTTCTACAGGCTTCCTTTCGGTATTACAAGTGCTCGCCAAAGGGAAAACTCTTTGCCAGTCAGAGCTATATATATATATATTTTTTTTTTTCTACCATTTCTGTTGTAACCAAGCTCAGCAAAGAGAGTTAATAGGAGTTTTTCCAAGCAATTATTTGTTGATAAGTTTAATTGGAAGTGACAGTAAATATATCGCCTTGATTGTCAGTGGCTGGGCTTCTGTGGCTCCTGCGGACTACTGAAAGCGATCGCACGGAGCAGAGCAGGTCATTAGGGTATGTGCAGTAGGCCTGGTGAGTGGCAGGTATAATCTTAGCATTTATGTGTTGCAGACTTTATATTTGTCTTTCCCACATCTCATCGTATGTACGAACATTCTGGTAGGTTCATGTTTTCGAACATGCCTTCGATAAAACGATGAGTCTGCCAGGCACTGTTGAGTGGCTCGCTGTGCTAGCTGTTTGCTAGCAATGCAGCTGCTTGCGTATGCCCGGGATGGTATGAAGGAAGAGGAAGAATCTTTTCTTCTTTCCTCCCTTTGTGACTGTGGCGTTGTGCTTGCGAGCTGGTTTTTTTTTTTCGAGGAGTTCCCCTACACTCGGCTAAGTGTGTCAGAGGCCCACAGCGGTTCTCCCCTCTGAAGCCAGAAGCACTGAGGTGTATGTTTGGCAGCACAGTTGGCATTCCTAGCAGATGAAAATACCGGGGAACTCAGGGGTGACGGGCGGTCACGCCCTGGGAGAACACAAAGCTGGGAGTCCGACTTCTCATGCTGTTCACCCTGCTTCGTGTTAGTGTGTTTGACAGCTATGAGGCAAATGCTTCAGATCTTCAACCCAACAATTCCTTTATGAATGTATGGCACCAAGTTGTTGAAACAATGTAAATGTAGGAGGCCCCATTAAAATGGACAATAGGACCAAAGGTAAATCCAATCCAAACAACAGCAAGAAGAACTGTTTGGAACTTCATAGTAGAGAATCAAATGTGCAAAATGATATCCTTCGGGATGACAATCTCTTTTAAGTTTAAGTGAAGGTACACTTTAATCACAGCATCTGCCACTGTTATTAGTCAAGAATATAAATATCATTAATCATCAGAGCTTTTCCACCTGACTGTGCTCAAAAAATTACCTTCAAATTTGTTGTCATTTCTTGAGTTAGGAAGAACTGCTAAAAAGAGGCACATGTATTGACTCTCCGTAGGCAGTTCATTAAACTCACATGAACACACACACACACACACACACACACACACACACAGGTGATTAAGGTGAAATGAATTTATTTTGTATCCAATTCAAGCTGTTTATACTCTAATAATATGAAGCAGCGTTGGATGCGAGGCACTGATATTCAGTCCCATTACTCTTGATTCCTGGATGAATTTTTCATCACATAAAAACATAAGCATCTTCTGCAGGATATTTACTCAACCTAAATAGAATTTTTGTATATTTTAAAGTAATAGAGATATAGGAATTTTTTTCTAGTTATCTGGGTGTTTTGTTCTTCGAACCCTGCCCCTAGCTTGGCGCAAACTCCGCCTTCAGGTTAATTTCTTTTCCGTTCGTCCATTGGTCCACTTTATAAATCCAGCAGGACTGAAATATTAGATAGTTTCCCTGCATAAATTCCACCTCGGACAGCACTGGGCAAGAAAGGCATTTAGTGTCCTTGGGGGAGGGAGGGTGGGGGGCACTACTGCATGTTTAACTCTTCCCTCAGGATTCAGGATTGACAGTGAGAAAAGTAACCCACAGACAGCGAGCATGTGAGAGATTTCACTGTCGTGGGGGAGCCCAGAGCAGGTCTACTAAACAATGACAGAGCTGAGGGAGGCATCGAGCTTTGTTTTCAATCTGTTCATCATTTTTATGGAAGCTAACCTTCAGACCCCATGTATCGATCTGTGCAGGCATGAGTCTGCAGGCACGATAAAGACAAAATCAGGAAAGAGATGAGGTGTGAGCAATGTGTGCGCGACAGAGAAGTCTTTTTTGCCTACGGAAAAGACAAAAAATGCTCATACCAGATCTGTCAACCAAGGGGAAAAAACAGTAAGTCACCTAGCTGTTGCTGTCTCTAAAGGCCAGGTGCTTGCTAGCTCTCGCTGGGCAAAACCTTTGGCACTGTGGTGATGTAGTGGTATCAGATGTTCAGTCCCATTAAACTTACAGTGACGGTGACAAAGTGACAGTGAAGCCCTTGGCACTTGGGTCTTTACAGCCAAGCTGGACCATCTGGTCAGACCAGCTGCATTAAAGACTCATATTGGGCCCAACATTAAAAATAGGCCACCTGGAAAATCCACTAAAAATGTTGATGCATTTGACCAATCAGAGGGGCTCTGTGAGTTCAGAGTGCAGTTTAATCAGGTGGTGAAAAACACTGACATTTTGTTGCAACAAAGCTACTGAGGACAAGCAGATTGTGAGAGAGACACCATCTGAAGAATGAATATAACATATATAACATACAATCGACAGCTGATAACATTAGAATGAGAATTAGCAGTGTTTTATTAACTTCTCTTTTGATTAAATGTTATTTTCTTGACCCATTAATTATATTTCTGTTCAGTGGAAGTCCACTGTCTTTATTCTAAACAGTCATGCTTTTAGGAATCCTGAGGATGGATCTCAGGAGTTACTTTGTGATCTCAGAAAACAAATGGCTAAGGGAGCTCTGGTGTACCTTCCCTTATTTATTAATATTTTTTCTTAAGGGTGCATATAATCATTTGTGTTTAGTTGACTTGAATGTATACAGTCCTTGTACCAGCCATCATGAACTCTGCAATGTGATAATTGGGTTCATACCATTCCACTGTGCTATCAAGCTGGGGACGTTTGATATAGTTTGTAGAACCAGCACCCACATTGCCAATGAGCTAAGAGACACCGTAACGATGGCTAGAATTGGCTATTGGCTAGAATCGCCACCAATTAATGTAATCACAATACAGCACGCCGGCCATTTTCACACTTGAAAAGCACCAAAGCACCAAAGATATGGTGCTGCACACAAGTCTCATATCCTCTAAATCTGTAATCACAGCTCAGACAGATGGCAATGGAGTTATCTTTTTTTCATCATCGTTCATATGGGTGCTTTTAAAGTGAGAAGCGCTTCAAATCTAAAGGCCTGTCACAGTATGAAGTCCAGAACAAGCAAATGTAACTCTGTAAGTGGTGATCCAGCCATGTCACTAAAAAAACATTAGTTCCGCTTGTGATGCAGCTGTATCATCACTTCCAGCTAATGAGACAAGCTTCCTGAGCACCTCACAACCAGATCCCTCCCCTTCCTGAGCACCTCACAACCAGATCCCTCCCCTTCCTGAGCACCTCACAACCAGATCTCTCCCCTTCCTGAGCACCTCACAACCAGATCTCTCCCCTTCCTGAACACCTCACAACCAGATCTCTCCCCTTCCTGAACACCTCACAACCAGATCTCTCCCCTTCGTAATCCATTTGGAAATGTGATCTCCTCCATGGATCAGGAGGAGGAGATCCTGGGCTTTGTCCAGCCTTCTTGCCAGGGCCATGTTTGAGATCACAACACTTTAAGGTTGCTGACGTCGGAGCAGCAGAGCATGTCATTTTTTCTGAAATGTCATTTTTCGAGCTGGGAGGAAGAAGTGAGAGTTGGCTGTAACCAAGTTGGGGTCAGGGGTCACCACGCATGGGAGGTGACATGAAAAAAAAAGACATGAAAAGGTGACATGAAAGAGAAAGGCACTAGGCATTCGTTCGCCATGCCACTGGCTTTTTAGGCCCAAAACTAGCAATTTTTGTGTTGGCATTCTCAATTGGAGTAATATTCTGAAACTTTTCCATAATAAGGCTACCAGACTCCAATCTTGGTGGCAGCCTGTAGATGCAGACAGCTCCATCAGTGCTCTGTAAGCAACTCATGCTACGCCTCCAGGGTTTCGGTGTGGAGAAATAGAAAATAAACGCACTTCACACCTCAGACTCCAGACCTTGCGCTACATATAATCATGAGACGCAAACAGCTGAACCTGACCATCTCACAACCTGCAGACATATTTGAGGTCTCTTGACCATTGGATGTACTGTACTGCTGACCACTCACAGATGGCTTCTGGGTAGAAAAAAAAAACCTGTGTGTGTGGGTGAAAATACTGTGTGTTCACCCTAGTACCTGAGCATTCTATTTTATACTTATATAATGTATTTGCAGTTACATAGACACAATGGCACATTTGGAAGTGAAAAAGTGCTCACACTTGAGATCTCAGTTAGTGCTTCTATATGATTGGCTGTATTAAGTTACGTTACCACGATAATGTACTACAGGCAGAAAAAAGCAGACAAACTGCATTGTTACATTAATACAGTAGTAATTCAAGCAAGTATAATTCAACATGGCTGCTATTCTACTGGCAACGCAACTCTCTCTTATTTCAGTACAGTAATGTTGCCTTTAATGTAGAAGCAGAACATACTTGGGTCTTTTTTGTGCAACACACAGTGAGTGCATTTATTTGCCTTAAAGGCAGGAAGCTCTTTGAATCCTTTCTTGTGTAACCTTTACAGGCTTGACTTTGTTTTTCTATAAATACCTCTGAGACTTAAAAATGACTCTGCCAAGGAAAAGAATGAAATATACATGGCATATAAAACATTCTGGAAACTTCTTTGGAAATACTGGCATGCATAACTTTTTGATTTCAACCTGTTCATTTAAGGTGTTATGCATAGAAAATCAATTATATTCATGGCTATTCTTATATTCATCACACATAGTGCTGTCCATATTATCAAAGTCCAGGCCTGGATAAATCAGAAATCCGGTTCATCTTATAGCTGAAAATACTCATTAAACATGAACAGAGATGGTAAACAACACTAATAAGGCTGAATTGTCAGATGCTAGCATGTAGCTTTTCCCCAGGTTGTACACCCCCAGATCTCTAAAGTGCAGGAACCACTGGGTTCAATTCCTGCTCTGGGGGATGCACATCTGCTGATGCCTATCAGCTCTGACAGTAGGAAAGTCATGGGAAGGAGAAGGCGGCAAGCCGGCTAGCGAAGAGAAGCACGAGGGCTTCTGAAAGCAGGGGAAGAGCCACTGAGTTCTTCAGCTCAGTGGCACAGCAGTCCAGGTTCTGGCAAACTTCTAAGAAGCCTCCACAAATGACTTGACCTGGTGTCACCTCATGCAGTAGCTGATATAATCCCAAGGTGCACCAGTGAATATACTTACTCAGCACTGGGAAGTTGGCCAGCTGGCCTGGACAAACCCCCACCAGAATCTTTAGAAAGCTCTCCGCCCAGGGCATCAAAAAAGCCGTCGGAGGAAGCTTGGTGTAACCATCCTGCTTACACTTACAGACAGGCAGCTCATCTCTGACCTTCACACAGTAACACAAAAGTCAGCTTCTTTCCACAAACTCATTTTTTATTGTCTACATTTAGAAAACCTTTAGAAAACCCACCCGCAGGGAGCGAGACAAGAGAAATAAGTTCTAATTTGAAAGTGCGATGCTATGAGATTTCACCTTCTTAAAAGCCAAATGCAATTTGAGGTATAAGGTCTTTACTTTTCAAGGAGGTGAAGGTGATGGTGGTAATACCAGCAGATCTGGACTCGGCTCGTCTTGTCTTGGCATGGCTGGCAGAAGGCAGGCATGAATCAGACTGCAGATCCACACGGCCTTTGGCTGATTGGACAGGGGCCGATTAACTGATTCTATCAGCTTACCGTGCGGATGGGACGTGGACTGGGAGCACTCACTGTCTGAAAACTCAGCCAGCAAACTCTTTATGAGTAGCAGCTGTGTTTGCAACAACTTTGTCCTTTTATCAGCTGTCACTACACCTACAAAGCATTAAAACAGAGACTGTTAGATTGCTGCATGCAGCAAACAATGCAAAATCCCTGAACGTCCCCCCCACAGTCCACATTAAAGAAGATGAAATAAACAAGGAGAGAACAATCTTATTCATGATGAGGTTTTTGTTGAAAGTGCAGTGTATACATGGAGTTGGAACGAATTGTCTGTCTCTGTCTACCTGATCAAAATGGAAGGTTATTATTGCTAATGTGACTTTTTGACATGTAAGCTGTGTTTTTCACACCGTGCTTCTTTTTTGCAGTGTTCTATGCTAGGAATAACTGAGGAAGCTATTATTTTGGCATTACTATGCAATGTATGAAATGGTCACATGGCCTAACAATTGCAGAACTGAGACATTTGTTGTGTTAGTGCTTGTGTGACTGTGTTCTAAATGTTAACGTGGAAGCAATTGGTTCAAGTCAGTGTCCAATACAAGAATACTTACATCCCTTAGAACAGACAAAAACAGCAAAACAAGGTCTAAAAACTGGCCCATGCAGGAAAAACATCAGACTGATTTTCTTGACCCACCTCTCCTCAATCCAAGCCTGAAGCGTCATGTGTCACGAGTCCCCTGTGCATTCAGCACACAAGATGAAAAACAGGGATGGTTGGTTGGTGTCAGCTTGACCAAATGAGAGGGAAATTGAAACACTGTGGAAGGAGACAAGAACAGCAATGGCATGAAGCTATGAAAAACAGTATCATTTTGATTCTGTACTTTGATATATTCTAGGTTAATGTACCTGTAGGTTCCTAGCCTACACCTGACCATGTTTTTGTTCTGTTCAAATCCACAATACACGTCAGCCCTCTGGGTTTTAATCTAGTCCTCAGGAACATTCATCAGGTCCATATTTCCATGTTTTCTCAACTTCCAACACACCTCAGCCTCAGGTACTCAGGGGCAGTAGAATGTGTAATGCCTGGAGGAGGTGTTAGAAGAGAGATCCCAAAGAACATGATTAAAAATCCCTTTTCCTCAGGCAGGGATTCAAAAGCACCTCACCTTTTGATTACCTGGATCGTGTGTATGGAGCTGGCAAACACCTGTGCAGAGATCCATAAGGTCCTGACTGACAACCCCTCATGCAAGCAGGGTTTTTGTTGTTGTTGTTTTTAAGACACATTTCCCTCCAGAGAGAGCCCTTTTTACGATCCAATTCATATCAGAGAACATTTTGATGGAAAGGAAAATGTTGAGTCCTCTTTTCCACGCTCTGAACTATGAATAAATAAACACACGAAGTTTAGTCAGTGCTTATTTGATTTTCTGGACCCTTTGATTGTATCCTGTCTTCATGTACCTACAAAACCTTTCTACGTATGAAATAAAACCACACTGCCTACCAGTGGAAAAAATCAGTACTGCAGTTCTTTTCTCATCAACTAAAACGCTTCCAAAAAGCAGCACACCAAAACCTGTGCTAGGGGCAATGAATTCAGTTAATAATGTCTTATGAAAAGCCGTTTAATTTATTCGCCAGAAAGCCATTGCTGAATTGTGGGTTATTGAGAGAAACATTAATTGCAAATTAAGAAAGAGCAACAGTTAGTGAAATATCAAAGATTTATTTAAGCTTCATACTGTTACAGATATTGCTGATATTCTGGAAAGAACAATGCATTTATAATACAGTAAATCAGTCATTTTATAAGAAAGATTTTGGTTGCTGTCCTGCGTTAGGCGATAACAGCTGAAAAGATAATGTAATGTATACTTTATGATCATAATTTCCTTAAATTGCTCTCATACTCATCCTATGGACAGATGACTCTCATTCAACAGACCATTAGCTGCAAACAACACAATATAAGAAGATTGTTTGGCTGCACAGTGAGGGTAACAAATGTCTTTTATAAAGCACTTGTTAAATAAATAATGTGTCTTGGGTCCATTTTTTGTGGTTTTGTTTTACATCCCACAAGCTCTTTGTGTCTTTCAGAATGGCTGTCTATGGAGACACCATTCTTTACCCACCCCTTCTAAATCTCACCACTGGGGCAACCGTGCTCCAAAACCCCATATTCAACTATCTTATCAACAGATCACTGTTGAAGTCTTCCGGCAAAGATTTATTGCATCTTCTGAAATTTTGTCCTTGAGACAAAGGTGTTCCTACCTCCTAAACAATGTGTCTACCCATCATTATACGCACTAGTGTAACAAACATATAGTTAAAGGTTACAATAAAAAGTTTTAAAAGTTAAAGGTTAAGTATGTTTCTGTGCTGTCTTAAGTAATCAATGTGGCAGCATTCTAATGCAAGAGCACCCTGGTCCTCCTAAATTATTGCAGGCAAAAAAATAATAATGTGAAACTTATCTGACTGAATAATTTTTTAAAATAAATAAATAAACTTTGAAAACTCAGTTTGATAATTCAGTGAGGAGACAGCTAACGTGTCTCCTACACAAAACACTGATTTAATTTAATGCTGTTATTTATTTAACTCTTTTACATTTGCACATTTATTTCAAACGGTTTCGTGTGCTGCGTTGGACAGTTGTCTTCCAGGTGTGAAGAACAGATGGGTATTGTGTCGTTCACACAAACCACAAAAGAAGCTGCAAAGCAGAGAACAGGATGAGATCCCATACCATCTAAAACCCCACGGTGGCGTGACACGCCGAATACAAATACGTCACTCGTGTACCTCACGTAAAACATGTTCTTACTTCTTCTCACAGAGACGCGGGTCGATCATTCAGACGGTCTGCGAGGTTGCCCCTCATGCAGCTAAATGATAAACTGCCCGCTGAACCCACACTCGTGCCCTTGTGTGGTTACGTGGTCACGCGTGGCTCCTTGGTGTTCACTTGCTCCGGAGCTAACTTTGACTTTTCCGTTTGTTTTTACATTGCTGTTCATTTCTAGAGTTGCTGATTCTTTTACCAAGTACTGGCTTCTTTTTTGTAGCTCTTTTGGACGAGTGACCGTCCTGGCTTGTGGTTCGTCCTTGTCTAATAAACTAAATTTATCCCCGACATGTATAATGTAATGAGATGAGAAGTCGCGTGTCCCTGAAACAAGTACGCTCTCACGTCTGTCATTGGTACTGAAGGTCATTACAGGCCCTACAAATAACAAATGACAAGCACTGAAATAGCATTTCATCATTTTTAAATGTCACCAGTGACCCCAAGCACCATAACTTCAGTACTGAAATACAGAGGTATGTACATTAACATTTGTAATTTTTTAAATTATATCTTTTTTGATATGGTGAAACACATTGCACCACATATACACTGAAGGCATCAGTAGAACGTCATCCATTACAAGAGTATAGCAACAGTGTACAGAATAGATCCAGTGGAAACCTGCGGGTTGGGGACAGACTGGTGGAGAGAAGGATCTAAACTCATCCACTGCAGTCAGCCAGCCTTAGGAAGCTGGAAAGCAACATATCTATATTGAATGTCATTAAAGAAATATTTGGCAAAATCCTTAAAGAAAAAGTAATTGCATTTTAAGTGAGGATAGCAGATGAATTCTCTTTGAAGTCTGAGCAATTTTAGGGTCAGACATTTGTAAATGTATTTGCTGTGCCCCCCACCCACAATGGTGCTGGAGTTGTGGAACAGTACCATCTACAGGCAAAACGCTGCCAGCAATTTCCTGTATAGCAGGTTTGGTCTAGCAATCCAAACACATATTTACAAACATCATTAGTCCTAATAACATTGCCTATTTTAGTTCACATGTTCACCGCCTACTTGTGTGACTGTAGAGCAGGGATGTCAAAGTCAAATACACCGAGGGCCAAAAAAACAAATTTGCTACAAGCCGAGGGCCGGACTGGTTCAATGTTTATTAAAGGATATTAAAATGATTGCACATAGCCTATTGAACCAAGACCTAACACAGTGTATATTATTTAATGCTTAAATGAATAAAGCAATATTTTCTTATTTTCAAGTGAAAATATTTTTCAACAAGCAAACATGAATAAAGTAAAGGTTTGAAAAGTGCTGGAATTTAAGTTAAAGTACTTGAAAATGCTTGAAATTGTAACTACTTCGTTTCACAACAAATAACTATCTGACTGAACAGTTCTCTTGTATCTTGTAATTCCAGGACGAAACATGAGAGAACGTGAAGACGTTAATATTGGGCGTTTTGAAAATAAACAACCATTAAATAATGTGAATAAAAAGCGAATTATTTCGAATCATTTCGAATATATGTATAAATATTTAACTTAATTAAGTTTAACGTGCTGGGAAATATTGAAATGAACCTTGAAAGTGACGTACAAGTGCTTTAATTCCACCTTATAAAGATGTATGAACCCTGCAAACATGACTGTTCATTGCGCTGAGGCGCGGCGCGCGCAAAGTACAAAATTCGAGAGATTCACGACCTCGCGAATCGACAGCGCGCGAGACGCTCGCGCACGAGCTGAGCCACTGCGATTACGTTATTTTCGCCGCGCTGACCGCTTGTGCGCGCTGCAGTGACTTCGCGGGCTACCGTTGCATTGTGGGGAATGTAGTGTTTGTGCGTGCAAAACACCAGCGGGTGGCTGTGGCCTGCGGGCCGGTTCTAATAGTAATTAAATATCGTCCAGGGGGCCATAGATAATCAATTCGCGGGCCGGATCTGGCCCGCGGGCCTTGGCTTTGACATATGTGCTGTAGAGGATGGTGTGCATGACATCAGGGATGTTTGGCAAACTCAAAGCAACCTCTAGGGTACTGGGGCTGATCTACTTTACTGTCCAACAGTTTAAAATGTTCAAATGTTCTAAACGAACATCAAACTAGTGAAATGAAACGTCAATGTACCTTTTCTGCTGAGAAACAGTAAGAACTACGCCTGCATTATTAGCCTGCGTTACGCCACTCAACACATTCCAATAATCTCTAGTTTACAAAAGTGAATGACAACACAAGGCAAAATAAATCATTTTTATGGTAGAGTGATTTGAGTTGGCTCTGTTTGTAGCTGAGCCAGGAATAATATTTTATCATCATTTGTTCTTCACACTTGTCTAATCTCATACTTCCAGCAAAGCACTGTCAAACCCGAGAGCATGGTAAAATAGTCACCTCAAGCACAGTCATGAAATACATCACAGGTTGTAAATACTTGTAGTACATCATATGAATGCTTGCAATAATAAACAAGAGTACCTTGACCAGTATTGTGAGATGGTATGGTGACAACGCTGTGTGTGTGTTCGTTCTGGTGGGCCCTATATGGGAAAAGGTTGGAGTTGGGGGTTTTTTTTTTTTGGTCAGTCTGTTCCTGCCTGGATAGGACATAAAGCAGATAACTTCAAGCTTATCTGTCTATCTATCTAAATGATTATGGTTTGCAATCAGGTTGGCTTGTTATTTTATTGTGTTTTCTTGCCCGACCTCACATTATTTACCCACAAGGTCATGCATTCATCTCACGACCATTTAAAATACTGCAGATTTCCTTGAAATCTTTAAGTATAAAAAAGTACTCATCGACCAAGAGAACACAAAGATGTAGCGTGTAGTGTTTTATGATGGAGTGAGGTTACAGATCACAACAGTAAAATAACATAATAAATACATTTTCTTTGACAGTGGCAGATGCTAAAAATGTGTTAAACAAAACCGTGGAACAAGATATACTAAAAATATTAATTAGAAAAATGTGTGGAAAAATTCAGACATACTGTATCACTTCTATGATGTCACCATCAATTGCTTGATAAAATGGTGACCCCAAACACTTGCCTATACTACAGAGCAAAGCTCTTTAAAGGTATTGAAAAATGAGCAGGTCTTTGCTGAACTGGCCTGGTAGAACGGCAAATACAAGGAAGATCATTTTATTTGGTCACCTGAGAGCAGAGAGGGAAACAGATTCACTTCATCTGACACTCCAGCAATTCAGATGCTCTAAAGATCACATTCCTCAAGGCAGTCTTAGTGTTAAAACAGTGAGTCGCAGAGACTCTGTGGCAAACGAATACTGACCAAAGGTAACAGCAGTTGTTTTAGATCACTAATGACCAAAATAAGAGTCTACAGTGTGAGGATTTCTCTGAATTCACCTTCGAGCATATATCTTGATAGAGCACAATCACTGACTTGATGTTATACTTATTACCAAATTGAGGTGTGGTGTCTTACATATAAAACAGTGTGGCTAAGTTCTAAAATGTGATTTGAAGTATTCCAATGCATCAGATTGGCATAATGTTAGGGATTTAAAGGTAGAGAAAAAAAACTTGTGGCATGTACACTGCTCTAACAAGTTTTGTATTCTCAAAGATTCTACTTTCATTAGCTAAACAGTTAATTTTTTACGGCTCATGGTTTACATTAAGACATTACAGTAAAGTAAAAAAAAAAAAGTCCAAAGAACAGACCGCCTGTCCATACTACAATGTATTTAACAGGCTCAATCGTTCCACGTTGATTTGACAGCCAAGAGGATACATAGATAAAGGAAACCTCTGTATATAAAATCCGTATAACAAATCCCCCCCAAGAAATGTAGAGAAAGAGTAGCTGGAGATAATCTCGTCCTCCGCAAATATCAGACTCACTCACACACACAAAAAAAACTCTTCCCGTCAGAGTACTACTCAGTTGTATTCTAGAGGCAAATCTCACTAGATGACTAAGGTAGTTAGTGTAACGCTGAGAGAGTAGGAAACAGACAGGGGAGGGATGTTTTAGGCAGGGGAAGAAGTAAAATAAAAAAAATAAAAAAAACAAAAAATAGGCTTAGAAAAAAAGTGCTTCAGACAAGCTAGAAGAGTCAGCGTTCCTAAACCCATCTGAAGCGTGGAGTGTGGCTTGCAAGTTGTTTCCTTTTTGTTCTTCTGGGGGAAGAAAAAAAAATCCTTCATGTTTTGGTCTCTTCATGTGACTGGGAGTCCTCTGGGACTAGTCCTTAGTGTGGTTGTGGAGGACGGGAGGTGTGTCCGCCCGTCTCTGAGCAGCACAGAAACGTCCTACTGCGTGATGTCCCATGGCATGGCGCGCCCTTGGGCTCAGGCACGCTTAAGCCAGGCTCCGTTGCCTGGGTTTTATTCTTGGATACAGCTGTTTAGAGAAACATGGATAAGCAGACAGATGTACTGAGTAAAAGAAATATTGATATGATTACATAGTACTAATATTTAGTTATTCCACTAGATTTACCTTCAGATATGAGCTTGAATCAATATTCACAGACAGAACAGCATATTGTAATTTGGAACAGAAAACAAGTTGTAAGGTTTTATTTTTATTTATTTTAGCTCAGTAGGGGTTAGATGACACCATAATAAGTCAGTTATATAGTTGACAAGACGCTTCGTTTGCAAATAAAAATGATTCACTATTAAGGAGCCATGGTAAGCTCCACCCCTCATGTGTGGCCCCTCCCACTCACCCCGAGCAGGTTCCTAGGGACGTAGCCCTCTCGGTCTCCCATGCGCGCCCACCACCATTCGACCTCGTCCTCGTCCTCCCTGCGCAGCACGGTCATGCAGTCGCCCTCGCCGAACTGGAGCTCGTCGCCTTCCTCGCTGCCGTAGTCCCACAGAGCGTACACCACGCCTCGGTTCATGATGCCCATCTTCTCCTGGACTCCTGGAGGGGCAGACACGAAGATACAGGTCAACGCGAGGTCAGAGGGACACGTCGCGCACCCCAGGATACGGGCCAAGCACGGTGCATTTTACGGCGCGTGAATGGGCGTGGGAATTACTGCATCAGATCAATATGTGAAATTAGATAATAGAAGCTTAGCATGTTTTAAAACAAATAAACAAGGGCATTACCAGCTCAAATGCTTTATATTGTTAAAGAGATATGAGAGGAGTGAAAATACTAAAATGAAAACACATGGCATTAGTCAAAACGTGCACTAGTCAATGTTATTACAAATTCAAATAAACTGAAACATATAATATAATCAAAAAGATCTATTTAAGCACATGTAATCAGCGATGTCAGTAAAGCATTACTTAATAATGAGTAATATTTCCAGTCCAGAAATCAGATTAAAGTTACTTATCAAAGTAACTGTGCATTAATATTTTTATTTTCCTTAGTAAAACTATAGATTTTTTGTTTCTTCTTGGCTCAGTTCTACTTTTGCGTCTGACCGTAGCGCTTGACTCCGCATGCTGCGCAACGTCGCGAACGTCACTCTTTTCAGTGTTCTCCGTAACGATATGTGGTAGTGTAAAGAAATACCCCTCAAAAACAGGGGAAGGGGCATTTACTTGACCAATTTTAATGTTGCATTGTGTTCCAGGTTTGAAAAGTGCTGGAATTTTGGCTAATGTACTTAAAAATGCTTGAAATTGTAATTGTATTTAATTTCACAACAAATAGCTATCTGACTGAATAGTTCGCTTGTATTACGTTTGCAAATACATTTACAAATAATACCACGTAGCAACACAAACGTAATGTCAAGAGTTACATTATTTAAATGTCAGGAGATACATTGTTACTGTTAAAAATGCACTTCCAATAATGTGAGTATTGGAAAAACTAATTTTGCTGCTGAATGTAACTACTAAAGTAACTCGTAATCTAATGCAGTTACTTTTAAAATCAAGTAAGATGTAACGTAACCAAGTTACTTTTTAAAGGAGTAATCAGTAATCGGATTACTTTTTCAAGGTAACTAAGCCATCACTGCATTTAGTAGTGTAAGGTAATTGTGTAATGCCTGAGAAAATCCGTATGAAAACCGCCCAGGACAGAAACAAAACATGCTGTCCTGGCAAATACAATTCACAGCAACACTAATAATAATAAATTATTAATTCTTTGGGTGAACCTAAAAAATAGGCTAGCTACGCAGCTAACGGTGCTAGCTAACTGGTTAACTTTTAGCTAACACAGATGGTGACAAACTCATGGGAGCAAAAAACACTATACAACCAGCAGCAAATGGTTCTGAACCCAATTCTAAAATGTTTATAGGTTTACAGCTATGGAACAATTATAGGATGATAATTTTCATAGTGGGCCACCATACATAACTGTAAAAATGCTGTTTTTGTATTAGACAATAAGTCACTAAAAACTAAAAAGAACTGTAATGCTGTCATCAGACAAGTAAATAAGTCAGTTCTTAGCTGCTGAATAAATCCACTCTGTGATGATGCTTAGCACTGATCTACCATGGTTCACTTCTGCAACATCTGGTTAAATAATGAAGTATTATCAATAAACAGCATACCTCATTTAAGATACAGTGTAAAGTTTAAAATAAAAAAAAATAAAAAAAAAAGATTGCTCCAGCAATGTTATATTTTCCGTAAATGCTCCATCCACGTGACCAGAGCGGGTGAGCATCGTGGCGGGCGTACACACCGTAGAGGAACTGGGAGCACTGGGTGTAGCCCTCCTCCATCTCCTCGCACTTGTCCGCAGCCGTCTGCATGTCGCTGTAGGTGGTAGCAAAGACAGCGGCGCCGGACTCCACCAGGAACTTGCACACCTGCACGTTGTTGCATGAGGCAGCGCAGTGCAGGGGGGTCCTGCCACACACACACACACACACGCACGCACACACACACGCACGCACTTTGATGCCACAGTTACGTTTACCACTGTTTCGCCATTTTGTTACATTTCACTGCCGTGGGGTGAGTTCATACTATAGTTGGCGGCTACAAAATTAAATGCAATGATGTTTTCTGGAGACAAATGTCCAAACAGGAATGAAGATGTGGTTAAATTACGGATGAACGGGCCTGGCTAAAATTAAAGTGACTCACCAGCCGTCGCTGTCGGCAGCGTTGACGTTGACTCCGAACTGCACAAGGAACTTGACGATCTCGGTGTGGCCGGCGCACACGGCGTTGTGCAGCGCCGTGATGCCTTCGTCGTTTGCCTGACTCGGGTCCTCAACCTGCATGGGGGAGGGAGGGAAGAAAGAGCCTCATTTCCTCTTTGGAAAACACATACAGAAAAAAAACTCACACAAAAAAATTGGGATTTTCAAGAGGGAGACATAGCAAAGGAATGAATCAAGTCACCTCATAGATGATCCTTTGCACAAGGTCAAACTCTCCTTCCAGGGAGGAGTCCAACAGCAGGGCTAAGGGGTTGAATTTCACCCGCATGTTGTGATCGATGCGGTCAGACCCAGCCTTCCGCAGGTTCGTCCGTTTGCCCTGGGGGGGTGAATAGTAGATGCTTAGTTTAGGCAGGGAGAGCAGTCTTCCTCGTGGGGACATGGCAATCTGGCCCAGCCTCATCGAGAATGTCGGGGTGGGACCTTCCTCTGCCTTGAACCAAGAAACCCCTATTGCTCCTACATCTCGAAGGATTTGCAAAGACTGAACTAGTGCTGTAATGCACTGGCTTTGCATAATGGGATTGGGTAAGATGATTATAGTTTTTCCTTCCCCAACAAAGAAATAGTGGAAACTGGCTCGTTAAAGGGTAAATTCGGGTAAAAGTGTTTTATTTATCGCAGCTGCGTAGGCCTTATTTAGCAAAGCCGCTTTAAGAAAGTCAATAGAGCCTTCATGGAGGAATAGTGAACTCTGCATGCATGTAGAAGCAAAGGGGAAAACACTAAATGTTCAGTTCAGTGAGGGAATGCTTACACAAAGGTTCCGTTGGTGTGTCCAATTACAGGGCAATAAATAGAACCACCTCCATTTCTAATGCAAGAGATCGACAATGGGCTTATTTATGGTGGAAGCACCTAGATTATGCCCAAGTTCACATGCGTTCACCAGAGACATGCAAGTGTAGCTTAACTGAGCAAAATGGAAGCCTTTGTTTCCTGACTTGTGTGCTGTGTGGAAGCCAAGACTCATGGGGACTTACAGGGGGTAGTGGAACCTGACCCGTGATTTCGGGAGGTTTCATGCTGAAGGTGTCTTCTCCCAGAGCCTCCTGCTCAGCTCCGCTGGGATACGGAGGAGGAGGGTACGGGGGGAACTCCTCCGCGTAGCCATCTGAGGGCAGCGGCAGCCCGAGCACCTGGTCCTCCATCACGGGGGGAGGCGGCGGGGGCAGGAGGGCGTCCTCGGGCCGTGGGGCCGGGTGTGGGGGCGGCGGTGGCGGGACAAAGTCCTCGCCGTCAATCCTCAGCACTGTCACAGGTGCTGGCGGGTCAGACCGCGGCCGCTCCGGCTCCTCCTCCGGCACGGGTCCTTCGGGGACGACGGGGTCGGGAAGAGTGGCGACCTCCTCCTCTGCAGGGCCGGGGGAGGTCACGGTGGTCTCCATGGCAGCCAGCGTGGTCTTCTGGTAGAGGAGCTTCTGGATGTTGGGGCCGGCGGGCCCTTCGGGCTCCGTGATGGAGCTGCGCTTCTTAAGAGGCCGCGGAGCGTTGTACAGCTTCTTCCGGAGCGCCTCCAGGTCCACGTCGCTCTGGTTGCGGTACGGGTTGGAGATGAAAGGCAGCAGCTTGGTGGGGCTCAGGGGCCTGGGCACGCGCTCGGGCTCCTGGTTCTCGGGGGCGGGGCCACCGTTCCCAACGGAGGCGGTCTCCGCATCGGCACCGCCGGGACGTTCCAGGTACGGGTTCTCTACGTGCTGCGGCTGTGGGCCAGGTGGAATCAACGGCTTCGAGTACACTGAACACACAGCAGAGGAGACAGAAGAGTGATGATCGGGGCTAACACAGGAAACATGCTTCAGGGAGTGATGGAGAAAAGCTGAACCAACCACAAAGCAGCACAAATATACAGAGTAAAAAATGGATGTGGATTCATTTGAGGTAACAAAGTGTGAAGTAAAAGATGTGGAAGGCCTTTCAGGGCTTTACATTGGAAATAAACTGAAATATTTAAGATTCCTGGATTCGGTTGAATCCCCAACTTAAAAAGAATTCCCGGTGCTGATTCACCACTGGCACTACAGTAGACTGGCACCTTAGCAGGTTACCATGCAACATGCACATGTAACCAGGAATTCATCGACTGTAACCAAAGGATTCAGAAATATGACAGAAACCTACATGTAGCACAGCCATTTACTGCAGTTATCAATCCTAAACATCTGACTTTTGTTATACTTGGCCCCTGACAGGATCCCTCACTTGCAGCAAATTGGCAAAAAAAAACCTGCTAAAACCCCACGCTCTGAAAAATCACACTCACTGCTGACGAAGTTGTTGCGGTTCTGGGAGCGGCTCAGGGCCCCCTGCACCCCCGGTTGGAGGCCCTTGCCCGGCTGCTTCGTATACATGGAGTAGATGGAGCTGGCCGCCAGCGTCTGAGGTTTGGGCAAGGCCTGCCCGCCCGGATCCTTTGCCCCCGGGAGCTCTGGGGTGAAGGGCCGCACGGTGGCAGCCGGCGGGGCCTCCTGCTTGGAGGGCAGGGGCAAGGTGCTGCTCTGCGAGGGGGTAAGGGCAGCACGGCCATGGGGGCCTTGCTGCTGATTGGACGGCTTGCTCTTGAGGGACAGCTTGCTGTTCTCCATCTGAACACCGGAGGGCAGATTGACCTGCCTGGGTTTGCTCGGCACCGGAGGCGGAACCTTGACCATGGTTTTAACGCCATTCTGCACACAGGAAAAATAAGGGATGAGAGAACACAAAGACAGAAAAAAAAACAGTGCAAGGCAGCCATACATTACAGACTCACTACTTCCTAGGCTCAATGTTAGCACATTCAACTGGGCAGGCTACATCATATCTCCAAGTCCGTAGGGGCAACGGGTTACCTGGGCGTCCCTGACGAGGTCGTCGCTGCTTTGATTCTTGCGCAAGGTTGCAGCCGGTGGTTCGGCGGCCTCGAACATGGAGACCGGGCGTGCCCTACGGTCCTGAAGCTGAGCCCGTATCAGCACCTCCGCGTCATCTGCGAGGATGCCGGAAGGATGGCCATTGTTATTCGCGGCATGGCTAGTCTCCGCCCTACCCTGGGCGTGTTCCAGCAGAGTCATTAGGCTATTAAAATGAGGTGGGGCGGGATCACCTTGCTCGGCCGCGCCTTGGCTCGCCACGCGGGGGAGGGTGGAGGCAGCATGGGTGGAGATGGGCTCTGAACCGGGGCCACCCCACTTCGTTGGCTGCAGCCCTGAAGGACAAAACAGCAGCGGATGAAGGTAAAGCAGACAAGGCTGAGAGAGGATTGGAGAGAGGGCTGCACTCCAAAATAAAAGTGCCAAAATAATTACAAAATAAAAGTCAGAGTTCACAGAAGCTTGCATTGCATAGAGAAAGCATTTGGTTTCCAGCAGAGAAATTTCTGGATGCAAAAAGAGAAATTAAATAAATTGAAGGACAGCAAATCTTCCAGGGTTTGGAACATTTGCTATACTCGGATAGCAACAGAAAATGGGCTACAGCAATACAGCCAATGTGCTGCTTCAAAATGCAAACACTATTAAAAGAGAGACAGCACTCAGTTTCAGCATGCCAAAACTCCAGCCAAACGCAGTTCAGTTTGTTGTTTCTCTCTCTCTCTCAGACGCACACACGCCAACGCAGCACAACAGCAGTGTACCTTTTCTTTTGTCCCGAAGCTCTTTCAGTGGCTTAAGCAAGAACATTGCTTCTAAGAAAAATGCAAAGCACAGACAAAAACTGAACACAAGAAGCACTGGGACAGTGTGTGTGTGTGTGTGTGTGTGTGTGTGTGTGTGTGTGTGTGTGTGTGTGTGTGTGTGTGTGTGTGTGTGTGTGTGTGTGTGTGTGTGTGTGTGTGCTGAATATCCCACTAAACCAAAGAAAATAAGAGGGATCTGCTCCGTCTTGCCTGTCCTCTCAGACATCCTCTCCTTCTTTAGCGGTGAGCGCAACAGCGTGGCAGAGTAGTGAAAACCTGTTACGTTTAACTCCTGCCTGACCCCAAACAGAGCACATGGAGGATAACAGGGCAACAGAGTAACGGAAAGGGAGGGGGGCATGGAAGGAGGGCAAGGAAGGGGGGGCTTTTGGAGGTCAACAAACAAACATTCTGGTGCTGTTTTTTTTTATCAACCATTGCTTCGAAGGAGACCTCAGCACCTTCATTTTTAATGAGTTTTTGGAGGGCTGTTTCCGTAGACGATCAACTCTGACATTTCCCTACGAGACGCAAAGGCAAGAGCAGTTGGTCACAGTAGGGCAGTAGGGCAAATTGGCCTTTTTAGACAAGCAGTCTCATTGTAGGCCAACGTCAAATGCCATTGGTCTCTCAATGATTCTGGATTCATGAAGTACCAATAACAGGTCAGAGTCGTGGCATCAAGGCCTCTAGAGGTGGGAGGCACAGGCTGGAGATAACAGCAAGGTGACTTATGCCAGGACATGAATACATTTTTGCACATTTTTGTTAATTTCACTAGCCATCATCCTTAATGACAAGTACCAATCTGAATGCGGGCAAATAATTTCTTCATCTGGCTGTAAATCCTTAAAATACTGACGAGGATTAGGTGGCTATATCCAGTCTGTAAGATTTTTTTGTTTCCAAGACAGAGACAAAAAAAGAGACAGAGGGAAGGAGAAGGAGAGAGAGGAGAAAGAGAGGGAAGTCAAATATGGCCCACAGCATCACAGCACACCAAAGTCCAGCGTAGCTACCGTCAAAGCTGAGCGCTACATCAACACTGTGCTCCACCCTTTCTAATGACGATCCCGAACGCTCCTCTCCTGCTGTGGATGCAGATTTGCCAAACTTAAGCTTCACACACCAGGCATGACAAACCAAATCCCCAAACACACTTCTGCCCCTGCTTGTGCTTGAACTTGCTACGAAACTAAAAACTATTATCAGGGGAGCGCTTCCGCCCAAACCCAAGAACCGAGCAGGT
This sequence comes from Brachyhypopomus gauderio, assembly GCF_052324685.1. Lineage (NCBI taxonomy): Eukaryota > Metazoa > Chordata > Actinopteri > Gymnotiformes > Hypopomidae > Brachyhypopomus > Brachyhypopomus gauderio. Next base: position 34,774,041 of record NC_135211.1, on the reverse strand, counting down.
ATCCGACGTCATGTTGGATTTCACACGCACACTTATGGCCGTCGTTTGGTTGGCTCACCTGCGGCAAGTTTCCCCTGGGCGAGGGCCACGCCCCTTTCTTGAGCAGGCAGCGTGGACGTGCCGTCGGGGTAGGTGGGCTTGACCGGCAGCTCCTGCCTCACCGAGCCACGGGGCATGGTGGACGACTGGATGTACGGCCCCACCGCCGCAACCCGGGACGGAACCACCGACGGAGGCGCCTGGCCGTCGGGAGGCACCTGCGGGGTAACGGGGGTTAAATACAGAAAAATAACGGACCGAAAGGAGAAATAAAAAGACAGAAAACCACTGCATAAATGTAATGGGATAATAGTTTTATACACTTCCAAGAGCTCATAAGTGTTTAGCACTACTGGCAATTTTATTGTTTACAACTCCAGTCTTACAAACATTTATGATACTGCCTTTGGCACCAAGTCAGGAAGGGGAAAAACAGCACATGCATGTTTAATGAATGAACCAATGATAATAAAAAAAATACAATTCATTGTGGCAAGCAGGACATACTGTATCTTCTGAGACAAACCTACATTCTTGCGCTTCTGAGGAAGCCCATGTACACGTAAACCCTCTCGATTCAAAAGCAACACATCAGCAAAATTACTAGCGAACAGCTCTGAATCTCCAATACTGCCAAGACGGGTTTTCAACCATGGGCAGATGAAGCGTAAATTGCAATATAAACCGACTGAAATCGGCTCAACTCGCACAGATTTCATGTCAGAAAGAAAGAATACCTTTCTTCCCTCTCCACTGACACATTTCATCAACTCGGTGGATGAAACTAGTAACAACATCCATGACGATGGTTTTACCTTGACGGGGGCGTCTTTGGAAGGCTTCTCCTTAACCGGAAAGTCATTCTTGAGAGAAACGAGAACAAGGAAACTTCAGCGACTTCAAAAAGACGAACACTCTTGCCTTTCTCTTAAAAAAAAGATGGTCGCGTTGACCGAGACGAGAGGGCAGGATGAAGTTTGTGTTAGTCTGGCGTGAGTCAGGGGCAAAAAGGAAGTGAACGGATTAAAAGAAGGTCGTGTAGAGACACCGCCAGTTCCCTTGGCGGTGAGGTGGGGCAACGAAGGGGACACCGTAATCTTTGTGTTAGTGTGAAAAAAGCCGAGTCATTAAGATTCTGCGCAGGGCGCCCCAGAAAGAAACGGGCCATGGGATGCACAGAGAGCACCTCTGCTCTCTTTCAGGCCACCTCCAACGCTATAGGTTTAAGACTGTAGAAGGAGGCGAGGCTTTGTAAGAGGCGGAGATTAAGAGGCAGGGTCCGTATCTTACTTGGCCATCAGACCGAAAGGTGTAGTGACCGTCAACAAAAACCAGGATTAACATCGCATTTAAAGAGGACGCACATAGCAGTGTCTTTAGCAAAGCAGCTTCGTTGAGCTGGGATGCTGACCTAGTTGCTTTAATAGGTGCAAAGGCAAAGTCTTCAATGACTTGGCGAAATTTGATTGGAGTTGCAAGGTTTGCTCGTTTTCATTTAGTACAGAGGGTTCCTTTTCTCATAAACAGACACATCGTCCAGGCAGACCGATAGAAGTGCAAATGTGAAGTCACCAAGATGGAAAGGATGTGGATAATTGTTAACCAACCACCAATAAACCAAAGCAGAATCAAATTGAAATAATTATTTTAAAAGACTCCATTAATTCATTAGCTCCTTAATCCAAGGTGTAATTTAGCCTTCAGGCAAAAATGTTAATGCAATCTCCAGTGGGGAAATCAACTGGCTAATGAATGAATTGAGCAATTTCACTGATGCAATATTTAATTAACTGCCGTGGAGAGAAACGAATCTTCCCAATTTTTGAAAGTGATGTCAAAAGTCAGTTGAGGGTCATGATGGACCAAACAGGCTAAGAAGAGAGACAGCAACCCACAAAACAAAAGATTAATACAGGTTAAGTAATACAGATTACAAGCACGGCAGCATTCAGAGATTACAGGTTTGTAGCATAACATGGAGTGAGAAGAGTGTGTTGATGTAACCTAGTCAGGCAAGCTTGCCTGAGCAACATCTCTATTTCCAACCAAATATATTCTTGAGAAATTACTGTGTGCACACACAAAAACCTACATCAGAGACTAAACTAGTTAGTTAATTTTATGTGGGTTACCACTACAATCACAATCAGTTAGAGGGGAAAATCTCGTTTAATTTGCGAGATGCCCAGAAAACCACAGAAATAATTACAAAAGTAAACAAAACAAACAAAAATAAAACACATCTTACTTTAATCTGTGCAGGGTCTAAGAAGCTCGAGATCTGTGGCTTAGAAGAAAGACAATTGTCTTTAACTGCATCCTCTACAGGACACGTTATGAAAGCTTGAGGGTAGAGTCAACTCTCTCTCACCACTGTCATGACATTATTCCTTATAAGCATTCAAACAAAGACTGCCATCGAAAAAACTATGAGGTCCAACTACAAGTCAGGTTATGGCACGTTGGATTTGATGCCAATACCAAATAATTTTTAAACCTTTTAGTATCAGAGTTGTCTATAATGCAAAGAACCTGTCGATTTTCTTCTTAACAAGATTTAATGGTTTTTAAATTGCATTATTAACCGTTATGGACCCAATACTGAAGTCTAAAAAAGTTGCAATAACATAATACAAGTTTATTTTGTTACTACAAATATATGAAATTATGTTTGATAGATATGTCAGGCTTAAATTAGCAGTAGTGCTGCTGAGAAAAATGTTACATTATCCAGTTGTTCTGCCCTACAGTAAATACACATTTGTGTTTTTTATTTTGTTTTACAGACCGAGAGTAGGGGTCAAAGAAACCAAAACTCTTCTAAACAAAAGTAATGTTGGTGGGGGGATTTCTGTTACGAAAATCTGAGTCGGCACCAAAATCATCCGGCAGTTGTAATCCAGGTTTTTCAAAGCAACAGTGCCCAAAAATTCACCAGCACTGAAGAATATGAGCTAGCGGCGGTGCTAACCGAAGGCTAACATCAAGGCTAAGTCAGCTGCCCTACGAGCTTGTGAGCACACAACGAGGAAAAGAGAGCGCATCTGTCGACGCTGAAGACACCAGCTCGCTTTCCCCCTGGCTCATACTTCCCTACCTGTAGTTTTTGTGTCAGGGATTAACTCACTGTGCTAACGGCTAAAGCTTCAATAGGGCTTAAGACACGGAAACATTTTCGGAAGCGCGTGTGTGTCACGGATACGTGTGTACTCTGACCTCGGTTGCGTTCGGGGTCAAGGGGTCAGGGGGTTGTGGGAGGTGCTCACCGGTAGGTTCTCCTTTTGCTGCAGGGCCGCCTTCTTCTTCCAGAGGCGGTCACGGAGCTCGCCCACACGCTTGTCCATGGCGGCCACCTCCTGGTTGCGCTTGTTCAGGTTCTCGCGCTGCTGTTGCAGCTTGACGTTCTGCTCCTGGTTCATGGTGTTCCTCAGCTGCTCGAGTGAGGAAGAGGAGTCTCCAATTAGCACTTCAGGAACCCCGGACAGGCACGCTTTCCCCAAATGACAACAACGCGCACAGTCCCGGGCTGCTCACCTGAAGTTCTCTGTAGAGGCGATCCAGTTCAGCAACAGAGCTCTGGTTGTCGTGGAGAGCATCCATTTTGCCGTTCTTCAGCATCTCCAGCTGCCTGCTGAGCTCCTCCACTTTAGACACGGCCACCACCAGCTCACGCTGCTTCTGCTGGAACAGGTTGTTCATCTGCTCGATCTCCTCCACTGTCACACACACACACCACACACACGTTCCATTACACAATACTTTTAATACATGTAACCTCTTCCCATGTCTGACCAGCAGACAGGACTGAGCCAGGGAAACACAAAGCTTCCACGCGGGGGAGGAGCGACCGTATGTCCGGGCCGGGCCCACTCACCCAGTTTGCCGTTGCTGATGCGCTTCTGCTCCACCTGGCCCTTCAGGGCGCGCACCTTCTTCAGCCGGGCCTCCTGCTTCTGCACGTTATCGCGGAGACGCTGCAGCTTCTCCTGCTCGGCCGCCTGCTGTTGCTGCCTCTGGTCCTGCTGCTTCAGGTGGCGCAGACGTTGCTCCTGCACGGGAGGGGGGGGGGGGGGGGGGGGGGGGGGGGCACAGTGTTAGGAGACCGCCCCTGTCCCGCCCCTTGGTTCTTCCCTTTCCCATGTCCCCTCTCTACCTTGGAGGCCAGGAGCTGTTGCTGGGCCTCGATCTGCTGCTGTTGCCGGGCGGCCATCTCCTGCAGCTCAGCCAGAGTCATGTCCATCCGTGGGGCGGCCACCTGCAACACAGCACGCCTCCGCGTCAGCCCGACACACGACCCCCACACAACCCCCACCTGCTACATAGCATGCCTCCATGTCAGCCCGAAACGGGCGGAGCGCACGACTCGCATGTGTGCAGTGGCAGAGTAACACGCGTCTCTCACAAAGCTCGTGTTTCACCAAAAGCTTTTCGCACGAGAATTCCGAGGCAAGCTTTCCAAAGTTTCCGTAAACAAGCCCGCCTTTCCCGTGAACTCACAGCACATTCCTTTAAAGCCCTCTCGTTCCACAGTAACACTTCTTCCCAAAACATTTCTTCAAAAAAAGAAATGCAAAAACACCAATGCAAACAAATAAAGTCTCAGAGGGAAGATCACTGGAAATGTGATGAGAAGCACGTAATGTTCTGCTACTCACCCCGTTCTCCATCCTCCTATCAGCCGGTCCCTTAACACCGTTCCTCTTCTGATCTACGCCCCTGGTATTCCCTGCAAAATGGAAAATCAGCCTGTCAATTCGTAACCCTCTGCATCTCCAAAGCGCACACCAACGTCAGTTTGGTACTCCTCTGCACCACAAACCGCCAAACTCTCTGCACCGATAGAAAGACCAGCTGGACCTTGTAGACGATGGCAGGCTGATCTATGAGGCTGTGATGAAGGAGAGGGAGGGAATAAGTATCTCCACTTTCAAAAGGGCGGATTTATGTAAAGGTCAAGGTCGTGAGCAGGTTAGAAAAACCTTGATTGCTCAAAATTAGCAAATGGGCCTTGCTTCTGTGCACCAGAACAGAGAACACAGTGTGGGACCATGGCCCACAGGTTTACCATGGTGCTCTGAGCAAGAAGCCACCAAAACTTTTCATCAAGGGAAATGAAGCCACAAGCCAATAAAGACCATGAACCCTCTGGCTAACAGCCACGTCTGGCATCGATACATTGCACACAGGATGCTTTTAAACATCGTTTTGATTGCAGGTTAACAAGGATTAGGGCAAATCTTGAGGAAAGTACAGCTAGTGCCAAAGCCTCTTGAAGAACCCCCAAGCAAGAATAAAATACATATAATATTACATTAGATCTGGAAGACAACACAAGCATTTCCTGTGTGCACTTAAATAAGACCTTATTCACTTAGACTACACATGAATACTTTAATTAAATCAAACAGTCACACAGGCCAGCTGAGACTGGGACCAGTAAAGTAGATTCCCAGGGTATTTGGGCATTGATCCGTCCTCCCTGGCGAGGGAGGTTATTAAAGGCCCTGTGCCAGGCTTCTGCCCGGGACCCCCGTGCGTGGCGGGTCGTCTTGCCCTGTGATCAAAGCGGCAGCACAGACTCACCTGCCTCTCGGCCCCCGGGCGCGCGGTCGTGTCGCAGGAAGAAGCGCACCTCGCCCCTGCGTGCCCCCCAACGCTGCAGCAACTCCAGCATCCTCTCTCCCTCTCCCATCGCCCGCTCTGCATGGACACACACACAATCCAGGTTTACACACACACACACACACACACACACACACACACACACACACACACACACACACACACACACACACACACACACACACACACACACACACACACACACACACACACACACATTACATTATATATAGAGAGAGAGAGAGGAGGTCCTCTGGTTATGTCAGTCCCGACTCGAGTTACAATGTTTCGTGGTTACGACACATCTCCCATTTAATATATAAAGCCTTGTTTCGACTTAAGTGGTTCGACTTAAGTGGTTTTGCGTCATAAATGTCATAACGCAAACTTCGTGTTTGGTGTACACGGTTACGTGGCTCAGGTCCGAGGAGGACCCCAGTCGCATTGTATGCCATTTTAGCTTGCTGCTACGTCGTTAGGATAGGATAAGTGCTTACAGTACGTTATTTACATACAGTATGTACGTATGTTCCGACTTACACCGAAAATCTATATACATAATACCCATGCAGGTGAAACTGGTGTCCGTTTTATGGGGAAAAGTAATACTGGCAACTATAACCATTCTGCTGTTCAGTCATTACAGTAGAAATATCTGCTAAACCATTAGCCAGGATCAGAGAAGACGTACTGATCAACTAAGCTTTTGGCAGACATCCGCCATTTTACCACAGTGAAATAAGCTGATCAACTCTCCTGAAGTATGACGTATACATCTTTAGAGGGAGCATGAAGAATAGTTTTACATAATATTTACATGGCAACCTTTTCCTTTACAATGGCTCTGAGCAGTTTCAGCCCAGGACGTCCCAGTGGTGGTGTTGTGACACTGGAAACGAGGAGTATCTGCATGACAGGCCACCTTGTTCCAGTTTGTTTGGATAGAATTTCCATGGTATATATTTAAGCCGATATGCAGCTTAATGAATAACGCTGAAGTATGTTGTGTGGTTTAGACACACCATAAACCCAGCAAAAAGCAGTTTCGCTTTAATTCCCTTTAACAATGTGTGAACCGGTTCACCTGCAGATTTGGTATCAACAAATTATCAGGTGTAGTGTTATAACTCCAGAGCACTATAACTCTTATGTCACCAAACTGTATTACAAGTGTATCCTCACTATGAGGAAACACTTCATTTTGAAAGAAAACAACTGATCATTCATTTGAATGCAGCCAAACTGCTTCAGCCTGACTGTCTGCCGGTTGTCACGTTCACGCTTCAGAGTTGACTTACACTTTTTGTTGTGTGCTCATCCGCGCAACAGGTCGCCATTGACTCGCGGAATATCCGGCGCAAACATTATAAAAGGGGTTATTGTTCAAAAACCAGGTCTCGGCTGTGAATGCGAGGTCACGTGTGAAAAGACTCCACGTCGGTGATGTCACAGGGCTGCACTGAATAAGCCAGCATTTCGAGGCCTTTCAGAGCAGCTCACAGCCACTTGGTTTGCTCAAAGCCGTGTCACCATGGGAACGGGCAACTGCAAAATCTCAGGTACTCGAGAGCCGAGGGTGCTTGTAGTCTGAGGCTGGGCTGAGACGCAACCCAGCACACCAAAAACAGTACTCGTGTCTCAAAATAAAGACAAAATCACATTGGCACACAAAACCTCTGAATGGCTTGGACTAAACCTGCAGGCGACTAGTGTCTTGGCAACATGCATTATAGCGGAGACACATCAGAAGTTTCTATAGCAATTAGACCAACAGTAAACAAACATCTTCCCTTCTACATAAGGACAGCAAAACAAGTCATCAAAAGCCATCAGTACCAGCAAAGTTATATCTCGAATCATATCTATGATTTTTGTTTCCCCGTTTTGTTTTTTATTTTATTTTAGGGTCTACACTGGCAGTCTGGGCCGCAGATGTCTTACCAGAGCCTCTCCAGACCTCAGCCAGGTGGCAGTCCACTTCTCCGGGCTCCTTACACAGGTCCACCACGTCACGGCAGATCGTCTCTGGGGTGATGGGCACCTCCGTAAAATGCTGGTCATTGTTACTGAGGTACACGGTCAGAAACATCTGCAAGACACACACGAAGGAGCCGGGACGTCAGAGAGTGCATGACAAGCTTTTCGGACGAAGGACTAAGAAAAAAAAAGTTCCCAAACCTGACGGTTCAGAACGTAAACATAGAAGAGACTGATGCATAAACGTCATATCTTCAGGTATGAATGGAACATATACAACATAGCTTTGTTCAGTAGCCCAGTAGAGGTTACGAAAGCCTCCTTAGATGACCCGACAGGCTCACGCAAAACCCTCGTGAACCGGCCCTCCCCTTCCCACTCACCGCCCACCGCTTTTTGGCAGCGGTAGCGGCAGCTCGCCGCTGGACCTCGGCGAAAGGGAGCACGTCCCGCTGAGCGCAGAGCTCTGAGGATCATGACTCAGAAGGACCTACCACTCCCCACTCCCCTTTCACCGAATGACTCAACCTATTGAACTTTCCGCTATAACGGGAGACCAGGTGGTCACTTTAAGCCTCTATCCATGCCCAAAACAACTCTAAGTACTTTCACATCCCTAGATAGCAGTACTGCGTCACTTCCACTGTGGATACAAAGTATGGTGTACACATAATAAGATTCAGACACTGTCGAAGATGTGAATGGATATGATTGGGTGTTGTAAGACATTAATACACTATTTAAAAGGTTAGGGTCGCAGGGCTGAGCAAACGCAGATGTAAACGCGTGAAGCCATTGGGCCAGCCAGACCAGGCACTGGAGCCACCGCAGAGACAGAGGGGGGGGAGGGGCCGGGGGAGGTGGGGGGAGTAATTACGGCCAGGCGGCTGCGTTCGCTCAGCAGTAAAGTTAACGAGCCTCAAACTGCTCATTCAGGACTCTGAATGCCTGCAGAGGAGTTGGCAGTTTTGCAGCAGACGTGTGACCTTCGTCCCGCCCCGGGCGCGTGAAAGGAGGCCCAAGCGTCCTGCGGGTACGGGAAGTGACAGGACAGCGGCTCAGGAATCGACTGAAAGATTGAATATGCACCAAACCCAAACTAGAAAATGTTTTTGGAACATTCCCCCCCGCCCCATTATTTCTACTACCTAAATTTCCTAAAATCTTTCAAAAAATAAAATAAAATTACTAGATATTTTTTCAGGTAAACAAAGACACGATCAAAAGCATCTACACACAAACCAAACTGACGGGTGTGTACAAGTGGTGCAAGGAGGCACTGACGTGACAACGGCCCCACAAGCTCAGGGGGCGGCCAACACGCCACTGGTTGTTAAATATTCATGAAGCACAACGAGCTGCAAACAGGAATGGACAATGGCTGCAGTTCGGCAAGCTCCTCTTCTCCCCAATTAGGAGGCTGCTCAGCGTACGGAAAAACCACCACCAAGCCCTAGAGCCCTCTGAGCCAAGAAAGAGGAGAGCATTACACCGTGCTGCTCCGTGACCTCTTGGGAACAGGGAAAGCCCTTTGAGGCGTGGGGATGAAAGGCAGCGTCCGCAGGTGTGCTTGTGAGGTTTCAGCTGGTCCGGGCCACACACGGGGGAGGCCGAACCTTTCGGACGCAGGTGACGATGTGCGTTATGATGCGGGGGGAAGGGTGGGACGTCCTAACTGGGGGAAGCATCACGGAGGACCGTTTTGCAAACCCGGGGAACATCAGTTTTAGATTTTCACTTATACGCAGAGCATTTATCGCATTGTCTTCAAGCGCTGAAACAAAGTGACTCTCGGAGAAGACCAAAAGGTTTTAATGTAATATCAAATCCTAGCAGGAACTCCACACTCTTATTGTTTCTCTTAGTAGCATCAACAATGTTGTTGTCCTGCAACTAAGTAATTGTTGCTAGTTGTAATAGGCGGACGAGCATTTTGATTGGTATTTGAATAAATCAATGGCAATGTAACCATCCAATCATGTGTTTCAACTGTGAAACCTGTGACAGGGCGGCAGCCCTGGCCCAGAGCTACCAGCTGCACAGAGGCCAGTCACTGTGGGTGATCTCCAGGGAATGAGTTCATCTGGCACTGTATGGTGCGGCTGGCATGCGGGGTTGGGAGACACAAACACAAAAATGGCCAGTTGCAGGAAGAGGGAATGTTTGAGTCACTCCCTCAGATTAAACAGACAACAGAGATATTAGCTGAGCCTAGAGCTAAGGCCTCAGGCTACAAGGCCTAGACCACAAACAAAGCCGCCTTCAGAGGCACTCGCAGAAACTGAATTTACATGGTATTATTCCAGGAATCATAATCCTTTCAAAGAATCGTCTGTATAACCGATTAAATGCGCAATGTAACAGGACACTTTGACGCTTTGATTTTGTGGAGAATTACGAGATCCTCTTTAAAAAGTGCAGCTGCAACCCACCAACATGTTTTCTGTCAGGCGCACCTAAGAGTTGTATCAAGGACTGCAGGCTGCCTCCACTGCTGTAGTTGACACAAAAGCCAGTGACTTAATTATTCTGACCTTATCCTTTGCAACAAACAGCAAATATAAAATAATCATGTAGTCAATTATACCATCATATAGCCAATAAGCAGGAGAACATCACTGCGTCAACATTCCTCTCACAAGCCTCACTTCATTACTCTTGGAGCAACTCTGTTTTTGATCGAAGAGCAAATCATCTGATAAGGCTGATGCAGCAAGAAAGATGGGGGGGGGGGGGGGGTATAGGGGAGGAGGCTTATCAGGGCATGATACTGACATCACAGCGTTACACAACATGACAACAGAGGCTTGTATAGTAGGGGCAGCGGTGTCATGTTACCCAAGGAGACATCCCAAAGACGTACATGTGAGAATAATAAGCTCACTTCTGAAAAGCACTCATAGTGCACAAGGGCGGACAGTACAAGTCCAGGGAGCATAAGGGAGCCTGCCACCGTCCTCAAAAGCACGGAAGGCACAGATTTATGGGCAGTTAGAGAAACCGGCCAGGGCGGCAGACAGACAGCAGAGGTCAATGGGGGTCGGGGGGGCCTATTGCATTAGGCGAAAGCAGCAGGTGCCCGGCCCTCGGCAAAAACGCGCTGTCACTGCCCCAGAGCGCAAAGTCAAAGAGGTCCCTGATTGGCTTTATAAGAGAAGTGTATCTGAAGTTCTAGGAAGTTGAGCCAATTGTGTGTGTGTGTATAAATTAATATACAAGGATCCCGTTTATTTCAATCCATTAAAAAAAAAAACAAAACAGATCCAATCTAAGCCAGCACTCGGGACACATCAGCACACAGGGTCACACCCTGTGCAAAACACTGTGGCCCTCTCTGAAATGTGGGTTACTCTTTTCCTGCAACAATGGCACACAATGTGCCTGGAGCAGCGTTGTTACAGAACTGAGACAATGTTTTCCACACTCCATAAGGCAGGAAACATTTCTGGAACAACGTGCATTAATTAACCTACTTTTCAATCTTCAGTTCAAAATGTGAATGGGGAAAGGCTGTAAAAAAATTGTCTTGATGCAAGAAATGTGATCTGCTTTTTCACACTGCAAACAATGGCCTTTCTTGTTTATTGGCTACAGGCTTGGTTTTCTGCCTATCTAGTTACGCACATTTCAATGCATGTTTAAATACTGGACTGTCAACATGTTTCTGTGTCTGCTGGGCGTAGTATAAATTTTTTTTAATACATTAGAAATGTTCTTTAATTGATATACACTTGTCGATCTGAAGTACCCAGGATTGGCATTTTCAATTGCCTGGTGCCAGTGAACATGACATTTCAAATCCTGACAGCTAAAACCACAAAATATGTGTTGCCCAACTGTTTTCACTCATGTAATTTGACAATATGCCTTAAAAAACATCAAAATGTATAAAATATTAAGGAAAACTATTTTTTTATGAATTCAAGTTCTCTCTCATACTGGCATCATAGAAGCCACAACAGAAATAAAATCTTTAGACATTCACCTCTTACTATTTCCAGTGATATAACTGGAATTTGACAGAAGTAGAATTTGACAGAATTCCATTTGGACCAATTTTCTCTCTCTGGGTCCCTCCTAACCCAGATGACCAGACACAACCGCCATCATTGCAAAAACAAACAAAAAAAAAATAAATAAAAACACACACAACCACTGCGTAATTATCATATTACATCACAGCCTTTAGCAAGGGTAATCAATAAAACAAAAGGCTTGTGCTATGGGGAGTGAAGAATTACAAACCACCCTCTGTCAACCAGCTCCACTACAAGAGGTCTCAGAAAATGAGAGCATCTCTTATCAGGGTTCAGCAGAAGTCCATGCACAATACTCTCCCACACATGCCATGAAAGGTTCTTGGTTCTATTGTATTTGAGCAAGAACGACTCCTTTTCAGCAGGCTAGCCTCAACGCAATTGTGGTGCACTTAGACCATCCCTGGAGGCCCATGGTGAAATTCTGTCAACCAGTAAAAAAAAAAAGGTTATATACAGGTTCACACAAGCCTGCATGACCGTGTGTATAACTAGGTTCATGTAGCCTGTGTGAACATGTATGTAGCTAATGCAGTGCAGTGGTCCAGCAAATGTACATCCAGGAGAGAATACATGGTGAGAATTCAAATGAGGCAGGATACACAGAAACTGTACAGAGATCTGCAGTGTCAAGACTCGAAGCTGCTGGTGCACGTCAAGGTCAACAGAAGCACACGTGGCAGGTCATTCTCAGCCCGACATAAATAGCATTACAGTGTCAAAACGGCAGACATGAACGAGCGAGTTGGTCTGTCTTGAGTGCTGGAACCACAAGTAAGTTTTTAAAACCCCGAAAAGAGCAGATGGCAGTGACTGGCAACGAACTATTACAGATCTATAAATCAGTGAAGATGAAATGCATCTGATGATCAATCAAAGCGCTCAAAGCGAGATTAAATTACCTCCGGCGTCGCCCACCTTCATGCCAAACGCTGAGGTGTTCAAGCAGCCTCTCTACACTGCAGCACGGGGGATGCATCTCTCAGCTCCAAGTTGGGCATCGCTCCAAACTCTTCCACACCTGCCCGCTCAGTTGCCCCAACACTGTGCGTTTGCCTCCGTTCTCCACCACTAAACAAGCTCAGCGTTTCTCTCAATCTCCTTTTTAAAGCGATCCTAATCGAGCTGTGGAGCTGCACTTACGACACAGCATGTTTGATTGAGGGTAGATTGTAAAAACGAGTTCGCATTTAAACAGAAACACATAGGGGAGAGCAATAAAGTGGATTTGATCGTAACGACCATCTCCTCTCAGGCGTTAGACAACTTCGCAAAGCAGCCGTTAAGTTTCGCTCAGGCAGCAGTGTCCTGACTTACCCTGACAGTATCCTGATAACTGCGTAAACGGGACAGATCAGAAAACCGGACATAGTTCACAGAGCCTCGACCACAACGCTCTTGTATTTGATCTTTCTATCTTCTCTCCTCCTTTTCTGTTCTGATCATTTGTAGTGTTAGTGTTCAGATACCAAACACTACACCAACCACCTGGACGTGCCGCCGACTCGTAACGCAGTCGTGCAGCTAAGCTAGGATCGCCTAAGCAACGATTTAATCGCCTTACCTTGTTTCTAAAGACACAAAAGTGAAACAAAAAAAAAAACGATCACAGCACAAAACCGCGTTAATGAGACACAAGGTGACACTTACCGGCATCATCTTGTTCTCGTAGCGCATTTAACCAGTTTCTCCTCAACCGGAGTGTGTTGAGCGACTCCGTTTACACCGCCGGCTAGCTGAGCTAGCCAAGCACTACAGTACTTTAAATGTTCCGTAGATAAATTAGTTATCTAGCGAAGACCTTTTCCTTCGTTCTCCGACTGCTATGGTGGGGGAAAGGCGGTAAATCCAGCGTCACACTAGCCGTGTGTCCACATAGTCCCCCGTCCTGCGACCTGTTGCGGCTCTCGGGCCTGTGTGCTGCTCACCGTAGCGACCGCGTTGCCAGGCTGGCGGAGCCCAAACTTTGTTCTCTTATATGTACAAACTTTTACAAACACCCGACGCTTTCGTTGACAAGAAAACACCTATCGACTGGACGAATGACAAGCATCTCGGTTTACATCCAGCTTTCAAAATGTTTGTATTTCAGCAGGTCAACGCTTTCGGGATAGTTTGGCGATTGTGCGTCAGCTCCTAACACCACGTCCTGCCCTTCTTCTCACGCTCCGGCCTGACGTGAGACTGACGTGAGACTCACGACTCACCCCGCTGGAATTTCAGCTCCGCCCTGCCACCCTCCACATCGTTGCGAGGGCACAAATCATCCGACCAATTTGTTTTGTTTTTATTTAAGTTTTTGCTTATTCCCGAGTGCACAGGCGGGACTCTGGGATCTAGGTAACCTCCTCGCATAGCTAGGTTACCTGCTTCTGCTGTTGGCTCTATTTGTGTTATGACAATCGTGAGTACGATCCACTTGAGAAAACGATCCACTTGAGTTCAGAGAAGTCTATAGATAAAATAAGATAATCCTTTATTAATCCCTCAGCGGGGAAATTTGCAATAGATAGACAGACAGTCAGTCGGTCAGTTAGTAACACTTGTTTTAGGTCACACTTCTCAAGCCATATTCCTGAAGGGACACTGCTTAGTGTTTTCTCCACTCTTCACACCCAATTCAGCTTAATATTTGGCTTAATAATTAACTAGTAAGCTGAATCAGATGTTAAAGCAGGGTAAATGTTGACTGGAAAATAGCAGGCATGATAAAATGACCCTGCCATTACATAATAGGCGTTATCAATTTTTCGACTACGTCCTGTAGATGGTGTCCAATGGCCTTTGTTTTTTTGTCAGTTCCTAGAGTTTGAAAAGGTTTATAGGGAATCTGAACATTAGGGCCAAAAGCTGGGCTGCTTTATATATATTGATAAGATAACAACTTTTGATATGAAGATCGTCAAATTAAAGTTGAAGTAAAAAAAAGTGTTGTTTATTTATTTGTTTGTTGCCTATGAGACTATTGTTATGTCTCTTTAAATTTCCATGGCTCTGTGTAATCGAGCATGCACAGTAGACTACATGTGTTTAGAGTGAATCAGTGGTGTATAAGAATATGAAAAAAATGACTTAATTTACAGAACGAAATGTAATTATTTAAAAAGTGATATGTTAAATAAATATCTAACGTAAAATGCAGAATATGTTTTATTCGCATCACAATGCATTAAATCTTAGCATAATAAAATCAAGTAAAGCTAAACGTGATCTTTATTTTCCTTCATCATGTGGACATAATGAATAATAAAAATTAAAAGTGTGGACAGAAAACTACATTCCCCATGATTCCACGGTGCAGTGGTCCAGGCGTTCACGCTGTCCCACACACCGTGTGTTAGAGATTCTCTAAGCGTGTGTAGTCGCGGTTCCGCCGGTGCTCGTACTGTGGTCTTACTAACGCGTTTCATCGGTGCAGGTTTGCAGAGCATGGCCGACCAAGTCGCTTCGATGTGCGAGCAGCTAATTAAAGCTGTAAACGTGATGATGGATGCAGAAACTAATCAACGATATCGTCTTGAGGCCCTAAAGGTACCGGAGATAGCCGGCTAGCCGCTTAGCTAACTCTTCAGCAGGCCAGTTAGCGTCCAGTTCTGCACCTGCTGGCTAACCCAGCTCGGTAAATGGCGATGTTTCCGCCCCAGCGGTGATTAATGGCGAGATGGCGAAGCTGTGGTCACCCTGTGTGTCCTCCGCAGCTCCATGTCTCGTTTGGTGGCAGCTCGCCGTTACGTTTCGGGTCCCGTGTGGCTTTGACACGATAACTGGGTTGATAACTGGGTTGGTAACGGGGGGAGTGGTTATTAACCGCGTGGAAACGTTTCATAACACATAACTAAATAATAATTCATCTCCTTTTCAGTTTTGTGAGGAATTCAAAGAAAAATGTCCGTTTAGCGTACCATGTGGCCTTCAGTTAGCGGACAAATCACAGGCAGCCGTGATTAGACATTTCGGTCTACAAATATTGGAGCATGTTATAAAGTGAGTTATGCGTCAAATTCAAACATCTAGTGTTTGTTCACACTCGACTTATTTTACAATTCAGGTAATTTTATTGTTGTTTGTCACTTTGAGCAGATTTCAGTGGAACAGCATGTCACAGCAAGACAAAGTCCATTTGAAAAACTGCACAATGGAGCTGTTAAAAACCGTGAGTTTTGATGGTTTTGGATGTGTAAGTTATGTGGAATTTAAAATGCGTGACGTGTTGACATCTCATCATCATCATTAACCACCTTTAGGGCACTTACCCCATCTTGGAGGAAGAAAGTCATATCAAAGACGCGCTTTCGCGTATTGTAGTAGAAATGATCAAGAGAGAGTGGCCTCAGCACTGGCCAGATATGCTTAAAGAGATGGACACCCTAACTTCTTTTGGGGTACGTTTGTTTTTCTTTTTGGTCTTATTAGTATTATTATATAATTCTAATTAGTGTGTTGTCATACTGACTCAAGTCAATATTTAGAACTCTGCTGTTAACTATGTAAAAAATAAAATCAAAATGTGATGCATTAATCCAGAATCCCAACTTCCTCTCTCCTGACAGGACACCCAGACAGAGTTGGTAATGCTCATACTCTTGCGTCTTGCGGAGGACGTGATCACGTTCCAGACCCTGCCCTCACAGCGGCGGCGAGACATCCAGCAGACGCTCACGCAAAACATGGACGGCATCTTCACCTTTCTGCTCACCATCCTGCAGCGACACGTTGATGAGTACCGGAGACTGGTAGGCATGCCGAACCCCCAGGAAGCTCACTTTTCTTAACGTGTAGGGCTGCAGTTGCTCGCAGTACTTTCTATGATATCTATATTGTGCTTTCACATTGTACCCCTTAGCCAGTGACTTTTGAAATCTGACATTGTGCCTGGTCGATGGATGGATGATTTAGCATCTAGTAGTAGCATGTATACTAGGGGATAATTCCTGCTGAGGTCAAAGTGCGCATCCAGTTTGTGGACGTGTTTCACATGTGGACTTACTTCATTAATGTCCGTAGGGTTAATGAAACATCCCCTATAAGAGCACATAGGGGATGCTAGTAGAAAGTGCATTGCAAAGCTGTGTTCATGCTTTGACCCTTTGCTTTATTTTCTCCCCCAGAAAAGGGTTCCAGGGAACGAGTTAAAGGTGAGCACTACACTGCTGTCCACCACTTTGATACGCATCATGGCAAACAGACACGCACGGTGGCCGCAGCAATTATACCGGCGACTGCATTCGCATACTGCTACTTTTCCTTTCCCAGGCCAGAGCCCACTGTCGGGTCGGCGTGGCCACTCTGAACACCCTGGCTGGATACGTGGACTGGGTTGCGCTAGTCCACATCACCAACGAGAACTGCCACCTGCTGGAGATCCTGTGCCTGCTCCTTGGAGAGCCGGAGCTGCAGCTGGAGGCGGCCGAGTGTCTGCTCATCGCAATCAGCAGAAAAGTGAGTGACCGCTCGATGACAGACATCTTTTTGTCTCAATGACCTTTCAGTTTACTGGTATTGCAGGAGGCAGCAATGCATACCATCCCTATAGCAAATAAGAACATTATTTTCTTATTGTAGAAGTACCTTTATTAATCCCCTTGGGGAAAGTTGACTGCATTAACCCACATATGAGGCACAAGACAAAGCATCGTGGCTGCTTGCTAGATATACAGAAACCGACCTTGTATTATTTCCCACCATTAATTGACGTGGAGGGGACTTTTTGAATGCATCTAGAGACATCAATATTTGCACAGTTTATATCTGTAGAAGTCAAACTGACCCTCCACTGATGATGAAATACACAGGTTTTAGAATCTCATGGTCTACCCAGTCTATGGAACACCGTCTTAACATTCATGCCTTTTGTTGTAAAGGCACCATGGCCAGGTGGCTTTAATAGACAATTTTTTAAATGGTACATTCTGGAGCTCACCCCAGTCCTGTTAGACGTGCACACAGAGGCCTCGGACAGGGGTGAATGGGTCCCAAGCCCTCATGCAAGTGCTGAGTTACTGTTTTGTCTGACTTTGGAGACTTTGGGCACATTGCTATGATGGATGAGGGTTTCCATGGTGAGACTGCAGATCAATACATAAATTCATGTTTTATGCTGATATTTCCTTGTTTTTCTCAGACCAAGTGGGTTTTAAGTAAGTTTGGTACTTTGGACATTTTATTTCTTCAGTCAGCTAAAGGATTCAATGAGGGTTAGTTTTGACCCATTTTTCTATAAAGACTCCTGTGTTGGTGGGAGGTACTCTTGGTCTGTGGCTGGGGAGGGAGGTCAATGTTCTGGTGAACAGTGGTATCCCAGAATTCATTTCATAGATGGTAGAGAAGGGTCACTGAACATGGTGTCTCAAGTTTTCAAAACCAGTAGTGCATCAAAACCAGTGGTTTGCATCTTTGTTCAAACAATGGCAGTTTCATGAAGCTTCACTGAGCCACTGAAATGCCACTCAAGTGTCATATGTCCTGTCCGTTCCCCAGTCAGACTGCAGACTGCAGAGCAACGAATTGAATATGGAACCTAGTACGTGTCCGTAAACGGTGCGTAAACAGTCAGCATTGTGAGATGTTTGGTCTAAATAAAACATTCAGGGAGAATTTTATTTGAAAGTCAGGTGTTGTTGCCAAACTGCCATAAAGAGAATAAACATCCTTGCCAAACCTTCAGACATGAGAGTTTTTGACTGGATGTGGTATTTGCATAATTTGATGGGCAACTTGAATTAGTATAATATGGAAAATATGAAGAGAGCAGGAGAGCAAGATCAGACGTGTAGGAGCATTTCCATCTTGATACGGCCTTTGTTTTGGAAAGCACAGTAGGAAAACGCATATGCACATTAGCTCACCCATGCCAGACATTTAAATCAATATCTAAATCCTATGTACAGTAGATTTGGTTCAACACTGTTGTCTCTGTATTGCACATCTGTTGAAATCTGCAGTTGCATTATTTGGCATCAAAGATGTTTGCTTCTTTTCACATATCCAACTGAATCTGTGGATGTTATGTCTGCAATCTTAAGTGTATATGGTAGAGTCTTAGTGGCTTTAGCGTATTAATCATTGCTCATACATAATTTTCAGTTTCAGCTCGTACAAACGTGTTTGAAAGATTTAAGCTTGACACTGGCGGAGGTGGAAAGAGACGAAGAATGTCTGAACTTTGAAACCATTTCAAAGGATTTAAGAGCATGCATCATTCAGTTCACCATTCTGCATCATCTAATTATTCGCGGTTTAAAGGACCATCGCAGCAGTCACAGGTTATGAGAGATGGACATTTAAACCATTTTGAAGTGTAAGTGGGGTGACGGTCCTTTAAAATGTGAGGCCTGTTTTTATACGTGTTTGAATTGGTATATTGTGCTTATTAGTACAAGTGTGTACATATCAAATGCAATTCAGAAAGGTTTGGGACTAATGGTCCGCCAAGTGCAAATAAAAGAGAGAGAGTTGCTATTAATGGCTTCTTTTGAGGAGCGGCGGTTTAACGTCAAACGTGCTGTACCTGTGCAGGGGAAGCTGGAGGACCGTATGCCTCTCATGCTGCTGTTCAATGACGTGGCCATGCACTACATCCTGTCCGCTGCTCAGTGAGTACCGCCCCTCCGCCTGCTCCTGACCCCGCCCCTGTCCTGCGTGCAGTACGCAGTATTCAAAGATTCCATCTCGTTTCAACATAGGTCTGCTGACGGAACCGGTGTTACAGAGGACCAGTAAGTTTCTTCACTCGTCTTTGATGGGCAACCGGAGAAACCACAGTACATCCACACACCACTGGATCTTGCGTTCAGGCGCCGTTCAATGGTGTACGTGAGTTAACGTGTCTTGTTCCACTTTCAATGTAGGCCAGAAAGGACTGGGCTCAGGGAGATGAGATACACCTTCTTGAAGAGGCTTTGTCAGGTGCTCTGTGCCCTGGGTAGTCAGCTCTGCGCGCTAGTAGTGAGTTTCTTCTGACTTTTAACATTATAATTGGACCTTGTTCTTATGATCGAATAAACCAGAGCTGATGACCATGTGTTGCTCTAGGGCTCCACAGCAGAAGTGGAGGTTCCTGGGAACTTGAGTAAATACATGGAAGCGTTCCTCGCGTTCACCACTCATCCCAGCCTGGTAAAATGGTGTGATAACTCAGCAAACTGCTGATCTGCTAAATGAAAGTCTGTTCCATGATGGATTTTGCCCCCAGTAATGTTGGATTTCTTGATGTTCCACAAACAGTTTCTGAGATCTTCCACCATGACCACCTGGGGAAATATGTTGCGACATGAAGTTTTATCAAAAGCTCCCATCATTGTACAAATGGCTACTAAGTATCTGAAGGCAACCACAACTAACTTGGTCAAGGTAGATGTAAATAAAAAATGAGTTGGAACTCTCAAAATATTTCAATCTTCTGTTGTCTTGGCTAACATCATTCCTTTGCCTTTTTAGACAGGATTCCCATCCAAGAATGACAGTCCGGCTTGTGAATACGCCAGAATAGACTTTGACAGTGATGAGGACTTCAACACCTTCTTTAACTGTAAGCAGTTTTTGCATTAGGAAATTGGTCTTTAAGGAAACTGGAAGCTAAACTGGACCTGTTTCATTTGGCATGATGTCTTCTGCAGCTTTTAGGGCCCAGCAAGGAGAAGTGATTCGTCATGCGTGTAAGATTGCCCCACTTGAAGCCTTCCAGATCGCTGGAGAGTGGTTGCAATATCAAATTAACACACCCATCAACACAGGAAATTCAATGTGTGAGTTCACATTTTGAACAATAATTTCTGCAGTTCTTGCATGCCAAACTTTAGTAATGTATAAATGAAGTGGAATCCGGTGTAACATGTGAATTGATTTTTTAATGAAGGCTTTAACAATTAGGAGCAGATTCTGATTTTTTTTTAACACTTCTCAGAACCTTGGAGACTTATACATCTTTGTATAACAGGCCTTGCTGCAAACAGTACATGGTGCTTTGGTCTTTGTGGTTTCAGTTTGTCATAGTGGGAAACCAATCAAAGTGACAGTGAGACTTGAGCACCATAGAGATCCACTGAGGCAGAAGAGCGTTGAGCATGATGAAGCAAACTGTCCTGGAACGTCTACAAATTAATTATGGCATATCGTGTGAGGGGATAGTACTGACGAACATTTACATTTAGGGCCTTTAGCAGACGCGCTTATCCAGAGTGATTTGATCTGTTCACAGAATTCATCCTAGCTGATAGTACAGATAGGCCAGAATTCAAGATACCACTGAGGCAGACTACTACTGAACTACAGGAGTCAATGTCACTACCTAGTATTTCAGTTAAACATGAATCATTTAAGAACTCAACAAACAGGTGAGTCTTCAGTCGATGTTTCAAGGCAGAGACTTTGCAGTCTGAGCAGCTAGTAGAAGATGGTCCCACCATGTTGGAGCCAGAACAGAATAGTCTTGAATTTTGTCTTCTGTGATACTTTAAGTATGGAGTTTCAAGTCGAGCCATTTTTGAGATTCAGAGTGCTCATGGTATGGACTGAGCTTTGACCATGGCTAGGCCATTTTTGGCTTTGTAGTCGAGCATCAAGGTTTTATATCTGATGCGTGCCGCTATTGGAATCCAGTGAAGAGAACGCAGCAGATGAGTCACGTGTGAGAACTTGGGGAGCTTGGAGAGCAGTCGTGCTGCAGCTTTCTGACTCTGTTGTAGAGGTCTGATGACCCATAGAGGAAATCACACAAGTATGGAGTTGCAGTAGTCTTGAGATGACTCAAGACTGCACAAGCCCCTGGGTAGCTTCCTGTGAAAGGAAGGGTAGTATTCTCTGTGTGTTACAGAGGAGAAATCTGCAGGATCTGGTCAGCTTTGAAACCTATGAGAAGGACAACTTATGTTGAGGTTGAATTATGAAAGATGCTTTACTGCACTACAAATGTTTTTAGTAGATGGAAAAAATTGGCAAAACACTTTTGGTTTCTTAAATTGCTCTGGTCACTTTCAGCCAAGTCTGGAGAAGGATTCTGTTCTGTGCTTTCGCCGTCTGCTGTGCAATGGGATGCAGTGACCTTCTTCACGGAGAGTGTGATGGGACAGCTCTTCAAAGTCCTGGAAAAGGAGGTAAAACCCATCGTACTGCTGAACACCGAGCATGCCCGCCAAGAAGACTCGAGTTTTCAACTCGATGTCGTTGAAGCTGATTGAACAGGATTCTATATGGAGTTGCATTGGAGTTGCATTTGACTGATGGTGGAGGAAAGTGAACACGGAAGCCAAGTCAGAGGAATGAGCTCAACTTTGTTAATGGCATTCAGTGACATCTTTCTGCTCTTTTCATTTTTAACTGTAATGAGCAGAAGCTGCCCGTGGACCAAGGAGTGGAGCTGCTCCAGGCTGTGGTGAACTATGAGACACGCAATCCCCTAATACTCTCATGTGTGCTCAGCAACCTGTCCACCCTCTTCCCCTTCATCTTGCATCGGCCACAGTTTATACCTAAAGTATTCTCTAAGGTGAGGATGGTACGCTTCAATCTCCAGCCAGGGCCTGGTTTTCCAGAACAGTCGTAGAACATAGGTCTTGATGGGATAATCTTTAAGATATTCAAGGAAGCTAGGACAGAGCTGGTTTTACTGGATTTCTTGATTCAGAGTTCAGATCTGTAATTTACATTCTTGTAATTGATACTTTTTTTTTATAGATATTTCCCTCCATTACATTTGAACTTGTTGAAGAAAGCAAGGTAAGAGACCTTTTAAAGTTCATGCATGTTCAAACAAATGCAGCTGCTTCTGACTCAACCATTAGATGCACCCACTGCAAATAGTGATCACTGAGCATTTTATGCCAAATATTTTTAGGCTCCTCGAACCCGAGCTGTGAAGAACGTGCGAAGACATGCCTGCTCTTCCATCATCAGGATGTGTCGAGATTATCCAGATTTCATACTGGTATGCTTTAATCTTCCAGCTCTGTGCAATTTGACATAATGGTGTTCACATTTGAAGTTTTCATAAAATGTAGGTTCATCTTACTATAACTGGGACATTCTCGATCTAATCCACGGAGGAACCAAGGTGGGTTTTCAGAGAGTTGCATAGGTGTAGGGACGGCTGTAATGCTGCAGATTTCAATGGTAATACATGAGTATGGGGACAACGGGAATAGGGGTGGTGTTATGGGTGGATGGGTTGGGTGTGGCGTGCAGGATGAGTGGGATGGCGATGGTGTTTGGGATGGATGCGCTGCAGACAGAATTTCATCCCTATGCAGCTCTCTGGCTCTGTGTTTTCAGCTAGCTTTGCGTGTACATTCGGAAAGGTAAGCAAAACGAGATGGGCACGAGCTTGCAGACACAAACGCGTGCCGTAAACCTTCCTGAACCTGGACGTGCGCCGTCTCTCCTGCAGCCCTGCTTCGACATGCTCTACACGCAAGTGAAGAAGCTCTTTGCCAGCGAGATGCTGCTGACCCAGATGGAGAAGTGTGCCCTGATGGAGGCCCTGGTGCTGCTCAGCAACCAGTTCAAGGACTACGGCAAACAGAAGGCCTTCCTTGAGGAGCTCATGGCGCCCGTGACGGAGCGCTGGCTGTCG
Source organism: Brachyhypopomus gauderio (assembly GCF_052324685.1). NCBI lineage: Eukaryota > Metazoa > Chordata > Actinopteri > Gymnotiformes > Hypopomidae > Brachyhypopomus > Brachyhypopomus gauderio. The sequence goes on along the minus strand of NC_135211.1, from coordinate 34,750,800 downwards.
GAGGAGATGCGCAGGTAGTGGATCATGCAGACGTATGCAAGGAAATTACACGCAAGAAGAGTAGCGTTTAGCGCTATCGTGAAACGCGGGCTTTAAAGTACGAGTTATTCTACACCTCCGTCGGTCCGGTACACTCCTATGGGACACCGTTGATAAAATGGATATTTTGCCCCATTACAATGAGGCATTTATTGAAGTACCAGAAACAATGGCACGCCTCCTGATGTTGCTAGCACTGTTTCTACTGTTTATAGCCTTGTACAAAGACACTCGACCCAAATGACTTTTCATACCTTGCACTGGTAGAAACAAGATTTTATGCAGCATGATACCTATATATGTATTGCTTGTTGTCTGTGTAATATATTTTTGGTGTTTCTAGATCTAATTCCATTAACAGATTTTGTTTTTGTTTTCTTTTCCTGTTTGATTTTATGCAACTGCAGTGTGTTGTGGGACCCAGCTAGTTTCTTGGCATTTGTTGGTGCTGATCAGGTCGTCAATGACCCAGAATCTGAGGACCAAATGGGAATCAACAGATCAAGGGTGAATATAGTCCACTCCAGTCCAGACCGATACTCGTAACTAAAAAGTGATAGCGACTGACATCTCCGTCTCTGCCGACAGATCAGCCTTTGTGTGTACACCATCCTGGGGGTCGTGAAGCGAGCGCGCTGGCCCCCCCGTCTAGAGGAGGCCGAGGCCGGGGGCTTCGTGGTGGGCTACACTCCCGCCGGTGCACCCATCTACAGGAACCCGTGCGCAGAGCCGCTGCTCGCCCTGCTGCCAAACCTACTCGCCCTCATCAGGTGGGTCGAGTGCTTTGGGACCGATTGGCCCGACAATTAAAATTAAGTCTTGGTTGGTTGCGAGCATTTTAAGGTGTCTGGTTGAAGATGAGCTTGGAGTGATGTGTTTCTGATGTGTCTCTGGGTTATGTTTGTGTGGAACAAGAAGACTAGGTTTCTTCAAATTGTTACCAAGAGTACCAAGGGCGTGAATCGAGATTCGCCCAACCAAATCCCATTAAACCCAGGGTTTTTTCTGTCCATAATAGGCCATCATCACGTTAACTGAGGGAACAGTCTTCAAATTGTTGTACATTGAATGCGTTTCAGAACCCACAACAACCTGTATCTACCCGAGAATCAAGCTCGACTCAGTGAGACCTTCAGGCAAACGTATGATGTAATGGACGTGGAAAAGAACCTTATCTTAGGTAAAGGGTGAACAAGTCTTTATGCTGTTAAAAACTGCTTTCACGCCATAGCCCTGCAGTATCTTAATGACATGATGATGAGCTGAATGTACATAACGCTCCCCCCATAGCGATCCCCCAGCCAGTCCTGGACATGTACGATTCTCCAGTGTACAAAAGCTCATTGGAACGCATGCAGGGATTCTTCTGCACACTGTACGACAACTGGTAAGGCCTCTTCCAAATGTGTAGAGCTTCCACATGGTCAACCTGACCTGATTTCTCAAACGTCCCTCTCGCTTTCCTTCCTAGTTACCATGTTCTAGGATACGCCAGCCTGGCCTTGCAGCAGGACTTCTATACTATAGAAGGGCTGGCTGAACAGCTGCTAGGCTCCGCCCTCATACACCTAGAGCATGTTCCAGACCATAGGCTCCGCCCCTTGTTCCATATCCTTTCTCAAATGCCAACCTCTAAACGTCTAAACAGTAAATCGGGTAGATGGTCATAATTCCGAGATGCATGATGTAGACAATGGCGTCGCACTGTTGCATGTCTCTGGAGGGGAGAATCTCTTCATTGTTCTTTGCCTTAATGTCACGGGCGCTCACGGGTGTTCATGAAACCGCTGGTCACGTCCTGTCCTCCAGAATACTATGACAGTCTGCTCAGTCCCCTGCTGGGCCTTCTGTTCTCCCACCTGCACCAGGTAAACATTCTGGATGGGAACCGGATGGGCTTATTTTCAATGTACTAGTTTGGAGAAAATGTCAAATGTGGTCAGCATGTTCAGCTCCTTTGAAATGCACTGTTCCTTTCTGCTCTTCTACAGAGACTGAACCTTCGGTGGCAGGTCATCAACCAAAGAACGAGTGTGTGGTGAGAGACTGCTACTCCTCATGTCAATTAAATGTTTGTGATTCATTTTTGAAGACATTTTTCAGGTGCAAGTGCTTTTAGAATTTCAGAAAAGTGAGAATACCCCTCACATGTTGCCTATGATGTACAATGAATTATGGTTGTGTCCTGCCCTATCGGCTATGTGGCTTGGTGTTTTCCCTGTACTGATGTGTGTGTGTGTCTCGGGCAGTGGTCCGGACGAGGACGAGTGCTCCGGGGAGAACCAGTTCACTCAGGAGATGCTGGAAGAGCGCTTAGTTCGGCTGGTCACTCGGGAGGTCATGGATCTGCTTGGTGAGTGTCTGCACTCTCTCCCTCTTTCTGTCTGTCTCTGTGTCCCCTCATGCCTCACTTTTTGCCCCCCTTCCCAGCCATGTCGTGCATATCGAGGAAGCTGCCGGAAGCAGCCGGAAACAAAGAGGATGCGGAGGGTGAGTAGAAGCTGTGCTAGTACTTCAGATAATGTAACTACGTGATTTAGCCTCCAGGGACACCGTCTCTGTCCACAATAGCATCAGAGATCTTTGCTACATGAAATTATAGAGAACAGCTGATACTTTTCAGTTTATTTAAACTACACAATTAAAGTAAAATGGGTAAAATCTCAAAGCTCTACGTGGATGTGTTTTCGTTAGACGGGACATTGAATGTGAAGCAGATCGTCATTGTGCCTTCTCTCTTTAGGAGATGAGGAGAGAATGGTGACCGATTCTGCCCAGCTGAATTTGTCTCAAACTCCAGAAGAACTCACAGAACTAGGGAAATGTCTTCTCCAGCATGAAGTAAAATATCATACATGCCAGAGTGCTCTCTCTACCTTATCTACTCTGTACTTCTTTATTATACATATCTAATACATAAAATGCCCATTTTTGCCATGCCTTTTGATGCGTGCATGTTTGCGTGTGTACGTTTTACCCCGTAACACCCCACAGGACATTTACATGACACTCCTGGCCATCTCCTTTAACTCCCTGTCCTGGAAAGATACCGCCAACTGTCAGCGGGCCGCCACCCTCGTCTGCTGGGCTTTGCTCAGACAGGTACCTGAAACTCCTTCCCACCATCACAGAGCGCGTTGTGCTTGTGCTGCACACCGGAACACGGGTCCTGACCGGCGGCCACATCCCGCATGTCGTCCTGCTCACTCTGCCATGGTGTCTGCCACAGGTGGTGGGTGGGAACTTGCTGCCGGAGGCCGTGACCTGGCTGTTCACCTGCGTGCTGAGTGGCCTGCAGATCCACGGCCAGCACGACGGCTGCAACGCCGTCCTCACCCAGCTCGCCCTGCTCATCTACGATGCCCTGGTGGGTGCCGGTCGCGGTTGGGTGGGGGTGGGGGTGGGGTGGGGTGGGGGTGCCGTTAAATACCCACATGCTGTCATCTGGAAGAGGGTTCTTTTTGTTTTTGTTTACAAAATAGCAAGGATATTACACTGTGAAACTTTCACGGTATGATAACCCGGTCTAAAAATGTCACAGTTAGGCCTGTCGCGATAATTACATTATCGACTTATCGTACGATAATTTTTTTTACCGTGATCATTTTTGCTGATGTCGATAATTGGCCATTGGGTTTCCGCGCACATTTGTTTACATGAGAATAAACCGCAACTACGTTAGATTTCAGAAAGGCATGCAGTGCTGCTCTATCGCACCCCCCTCCCCCCTTAAGGGAAGACGAATCTGTGATCAGAGAGCGACATCTACAGGTTAGGAAATTAGTGCAGTACACGGAGAGCACATGCGTCAATTAGTGATGGGAATTTCGGCTCTTTTTAGGGAGCTGGATCTTTTGGCTCAGCTCCTCATAAAGAGTCAGCTCTTTCGGCTCCCAAATGGCTCCTTTTTTGGGGGAGTGGCGAACGTAATTTGTTGGTGGGTGGGGGGGTTCTCTGTCGCCGAGTCGCCAGCATCGCGTTGCGTGGGGGCGTGTCCAACATCGCCGGCATGCAGCATGTGACAGATATGCAAATCACGTTTTTTAAATCAGGATGCAGTATTTATTTATTTTAATCTATTGATGACAGGACACACGATTATAAAGGAGTGCGTGTAAAAAACATAGTGTATGTATAAAACACATATAGTATATAAACCTAAAATGTTTATGTAATTTTTAAACTTTTTACCCCAGACTCGAAGATCAAACAGGAATTTAAAAAATCATAAACAATAACAGGGACACATCGTAAAGTGTGGGACAGCCACTATCAATCTCTCCTCCATTTTGCAATCGGAAGAAATAATTCCAAAGTCAGAGGTGCGGTTTCGTAGGAGGGTGCAAACATACTTTCTGATTGGTAGTCGCCGCCGCGCGTCACTGCTCATTTGCATAAATTTAAGCCGAGCTCAACTTGTTCGCGTCGCTCGGTTCGCTCACTCTCATTGAAAATGAATGACTTCCAGTCGCCATGTCGCTCTCGTCGCTTTCGGTGTGAACCAGTGACTGTATATATACGGTCTCTGGTGTGTGTGAGCGCACAGTTAGAGGGTAACCGGCTCGGTCTTGGAGGGGAACCAGCTCTCGTCGTTCACTTAAAAGAGCCGGCTCTTTGAACCGGTTTGTTCGCGACCGACACATCACTAGCGTCAATAACATTGCCTCCACACACACACGTGGAGATGTGTTCGCGAACGTATTCGAGGCTAATAGGACTCGAAATGATTCGAAATAATTCGCTTTTTTATCACATTATTTAATGGTTGTTTATTATAGTGACCGTAGTGCGACTCCGCCTACCTCCGCGAACGGTGGAAGCGTTTATACTTGCTTTTCTTTGCAGTGTTGTTCGAAACGATATGTGGTAGTATAAGAAACACCCCTCAAAAACAGGGGAAGGAACATTTACCTGACGAACTTTAATGTTGCTTTTGTGTTTCAGGTTTGAAAAGTGCTGGAATTTGTTCATTTCACAACAAATATCTGTCTGACTGAACAGTTCTCTTGTATCACGTTAACAAATATGAGCCTCTTGTAATTCCAGGACGAAACATGAGAGAAAGTGAAGACGTTAAGATTGGGCGTTTTGAAAATAAACATCCATTAAATAATGTGATAAAAAGTGAATTATTTCGAGTATATATATATAAAGATTTAACTTAATTAAGTTTAACGTGCTGGGTATTATTGAAATGGACCTTTTAAAGTGACGTACAAGTGCTTGAATTCCACCTTTTAAACGTGCATGAATCCTGCAAACATGACTTTGTTCATTGCGCTGAGGCGCGGCGCGCGAGAAGTTACAAAATTTGAGAGGTGCACAGGGTTGCCAGGTCCTACAAAAATTTCCCACACAAAGTCAGTGTAAAACCCGCCCCTCAGAACTAGCCCAAAGTTGTTGGGGGGGGGGTTTGCAACTCTGGAGGTGCACGACCTCGCGAATCGACAGCGCGTGACGCCCTCGCGCACGAGCGGAGCCACTGCGATTACGTCATTTTCGCCGCACGGACCTTCGCGCCGCTTGCGACGCGTCAAGTATAAATATAATATTATCGTTTATCGCGATAATTTCTGGGACAATATATTGTTCTGAAAATTTTGTTATCGTGACAGGCCTAGTCACAGTTGTACATTGTCACAATAGTGATTGACACTTGAAAAGCATACATCAGTTTATTCCAAAATTCCTGTATATCCTATACAACACTGCCACTGAATGGCCAAACATTCTGTTTTTGTTCAGTTATGCCATTTAATGGTATGGACTGGGTCTAGCTAATTACACCAAATAGTCTATGGTTCAGCTGGACATTCAGTAGAGTTGAAACACTAGAGTCCTCATAGTTGTGTGTATGGTAAAGGTGGCGTTTAAAGCAGGTGGTGGAAGCAAGACATAATCTGGTTTGTTTTTTATCGTAACTGTAAAATGTGCTTACCACATTGCCTTTATAAGCCAATGAGGAAAATGAGGGGAAAAGAGGGAAAAAAATGACATGATGCTGCTGTATGCAGCTAACATCACTGAACATGATGAGGCTCAAAACAAACAGGTGGGGCAGTCATGGTCTTGTGACCAAAGGGTTGTGGGTTCGATTCCCAACTGTGACATTAGCAAGCCTGTGTTCAGGTTCAGAAATTGTTTTGCTAAGTTTATTTTGGCAAAACATTTTTGAGTTTGCAGGTTTGGATGCAAAATGCAGTAACTAGTCCTCAATATTCCTCCCAACTTGCATACTCTTGGGGTGCGAATTCTTTTCACTTGAGCTTTGTGACCTTATCATAAAGCCATAGTCTATTTCTAAGAATACCTATTGAACTAAGAAGAACTTGTGTGGCTGTAACATCTGGAACATCCCCCTCCGTAAGTGATCCTGAACAACCTTCTCTCTACAGCGACCTCGCTACATCGAGCTACGCACCATCATGAACCAGATCCCCAAAATCCACCCGGAGCAGCTGGAGCAGTTTGACCAGAAGACCGTTAACCCCACTCTGCAGAAGGCCGGGGAGAAGAAGAGAAAAGACCAGTTTAAGAAGCTAATAGCTGGCACTGTGGGGGTAAGGCCAATGCTGTCCACAAGGGGGCTGCTTCCGCAATTTCTTATCAGGTTTACAAAATAATTGAAGCATTTTACTCAGTTTAAGTGCAGTTTTTTTTGTATATATATATATATATATATACAAAAAATATATATATATATTTTTTTCTGTATTTTTTTTGTATTTTATATATAAGGTGGGAATCATTTACTATCACGATTCGATTCCGATTTTGGGGGCCACGATTCGATTCAAAATCGATTTTTGATTCGAAACGATTTTCGATTCAAAAAACTGCTTCAGTCTATAAAATCTGCATGATCTACTACAGTCTGCTTTGCATGACAGAATGACAAATACAGAAAATGAAGTGTCTTTCACATTTAATTAACAAAAAAAAAAGTGCTTTGGTAAAATAAAATGGTTTTTGTTGTTACCAAAATTCATGAGCTTCATTTTGCAAGCTGTCGTCTCCTGCGTCGCTTCATGACTCATCTCAAGTTTTCCCAAACCTTCCTATCCGTTTTGCCTTTATTTTTGGGAACGGTTTTATTTTGCAGCGGCGTTTTTTGCTGGCGTCCTTGGTTTCGTTTTTGCGTTGCATTTATCCGCACTGTTTTTTAGTTACTGTTGGTATTTTGTTTCTTTCTCCCGTCGCTCTATGGTTGAGTGTTATTTTTCACGTGTTGTATTTTCCGCGTCGTTTTTTTTTGTTTGTTTCTATTTACTCCGTGCCCTCACGGTTTTGGTGTCTATTCTTCTGCGCATTGAGTCTCCCGTGTTGTTTTGTTTGTTCGTTCTGGGTCGCTGTGCGCGTTTCCCTCTCGCTAATACATTTGACAACTATCAAACGTCTTGCTCTGGCGAGCTGGCACTTGGGTCCACCCTTCTCTATATTAGCTCACACTGTGTGTACGTTCCCGTGCTCACCGCGTTACACACGCCTTGCACACGAGCTTCATTGTGTCAAGTTCGGTCTTCCCTGGCATTCGGTAAAAACCTAAATGAACCCATATTTTTGCCTTAAACGAAGACGGGACAGGTTGAATATCTCTTTCCTCCATCTGTTTTGAAACTTTTCCGCGCATGAGTGTGTCCCAGAACCTGCTGCATAAAGTCTCGCGTAATTTTGTAATTACATAACGCGAGACTACACCACGACTTGGAATCGATTTTGGGACATTTAAAATCGATTCTGAATCGTAGTAAATGAGAATCGATTTTTGATATATGAATCGATTTTTTGGCACACCTCTAATATATATATGTGCAATGTGCCATATATTGTCAATTGTGATTTTTACACCCCAATCGAAATTTGTCCTCCTTTAACCCATCTGTGCAGTCAGAACACACACACACACACACACACATTAGTGATTACTAGGGGGCTGTAATCACTATTCACTCTGTGCCCAGAGCGGTGGGCAGCCCTAGCGCGGGACCCGGAGAGCAGTTGGGGTTAGGTGCCTTGCTCAAAGGCACCTCAGTCATGGCCTCAGGTCTGGGAATCGAACCCACACCCTCCGGTCACAAGACCAGTTCCCTACCACCAGGCCATGACTGCCCCTATATTATATATTAATTATTAAATGTTTTAGTACTTTTATTTATAGATATTTTTATTATTTAATGCCACAAATGTTGGGAAATGCCTGCTACATCCACAATAACCGTCTACAGTTAGGAACCACACAGCAGATTGTGTGAGCATAATGGATAGGTTTCCCCTTAAATTGTCCCCATGTCATTTTGCTACCTGGTTGTGTGCTGTTGGCAGAATTACCATCGACTACAGCACTGAATTGCTACTCCCTTCCTCAGATGCTTCGAAAAATTCTTTCCTAGAACGATAACAAATGTGTTACTCATGTTTTCTACATGACCTTTAACATTTTTCTTTCTCTTCACAGAAACCTCTTGGGCAGCAATTTAAGAAGGAGGTTCACATCCGGAACCTTCCATCCCTTTTTAAGAAAGTGAAACCTTCAAAAGACATAGTGTCCGACAGCACTACGGCTGGACTGGTGGAACTGTTCTCCCCTGAGCACCATGACCACTAGGGTGACGTGCTCATCCTCCTCTTGGCATAACAGACAGTGTTCTCTGTTACAAAACAGCATCTCTTTCACTAATGAAAAAAACAACAAAAAAATTGTGAAATTTTTTTTAGTTATTTACTCTGGGTGCCAGAAGATACAAGTTGTCATAAGGTTAAAATGTTGTGCCATTTGTTTAGCTACACAATAAAAGAAAGACTTGCAGTACTGGACACAAACTAAGAAAGTGAAGTCCATCAGAAAAAGTCCTGTCAGACGTTTGACAAAGCGACGCCCTGGACTGAAGGATGGATTTGAAGACTTGAGAAGTCCCAGTTCTACATTCCATCCCCACCATTAACGTAATGGATGATATATAGATATATTTTTTGAAACAAAAGAAAACTCCAGTCGAAACATTAACTGCAATTAATTGTGTACATGAGGCAGTATTTAAAAAAAATGTCTTGTGCTGTTTATATTTTGCTGTTTTTAATAAATGTAGACTTGATGGTCATCTAAGCAGGTGGCGGCGGTTTTCCGTACACAGAGGTTTTGGAGCAGCAGTGAACCAGCTAAATAGCCCACATTACAATTTCCAGGTTGCACATCCCCACTGCAGTTCATGAGTTTACCGATAAGGCAATTGTCATCCATTTGTTTTGCAGTTGAGCAAAATATATTATGTTCAAGTTGTATTGCCATGAAGCAGCTTTAAGGAACCTGGATGTACAGGGTACCCAGGTACGAGGCCCTGCAGAACCAGCCAATGGCAACTGGTGAGGGAAAAGCCCTCCACATACGAGAAGAAGGAGCCTCTGGAAGGAGCTAAAGCTCAGAAGAGGAACCCATCCTCTTGTTGACACTGCTTTACAACACAATGAAGTGTGCTTATTTTGCTTTAAACTTACAAGAATAGTAACTTAAGAAATGGCTAGTGTGTATAAAGAACTTCTTGGCATCTGCTGTGTCCTTCAGTGAGTCTGTGTTTGTATCTTTCGGGTTTCTTATTCTTAGTAGCTCCTCAGTACTTCCCGGGGTGAGGACATTGCAGATTTATAAAGGATGTCATCCCAAGCAGAACAGGTAGAGATTGTCCAAACAAAGTCCACGTATCATGGCAAAACATTTCAACCAATGCCAGACAAGGATCCCGTTTTCTACGCTGCGGTTGCCAGAATCCTCGCTAAATTCTGAAAAACCAGTTCTGTTGCTAATAAACCAAAAGCTGGATCTCCCAAAAACTGCTAGAGATGTAGCAAATGCAGTTGCGACTTCATTCAGTGAGAGCCCACACCGTAGCACTCTGTCGTCTGTCCCTGGCATGCGGGGTTAGCCATGTCTCAATCCAGCAAATGTCTACTCATAAATGCCACCCTTAAAAATGGACATGCTGCAACTCCTGACCAAGGATGTACCAGACCGTTGGAAAGAATTTGCAAAATGGATGATGAAGCAACATCGGTGAGGTAAATGATGAAGTCAGCAAACAAAGTCTGAGATACTTAGGTGTAAAGTTGTGGTACGGTATGTATGAGGTACCTGATTTGGGATGTAACCTTTAACGTGAGAAAGTTACACTGACAAGAAGCACTGCATACTAGTTTGATTTGTCACACATCAAACATTCCATTTGGAAAAACTGAACCTGAATCAAAGATGGTGGCATTCAAGATGGCCAACATGGCCTAACAGTTTTCCCCCTTCCACAATTGCAAGTGTCTAAAATTAGATTTCCTTCATTTTATATGGGCGTTTCCTTAACGTTGATGCACCCTGTGTGTGCGCGTGTGAATATATGGGGTCATTCCTGGGATACGGTGCCATTTGGACCTCAAAACATTTTGAATATTAAACATTGCTTTGATTCGCTTTTATGTTTTATTATGAAATGGACATGTTAAACTATTAAAAAGTCATTTTTGTCAAGCTCAGGCATATAATCTGTAGCATTTATTGAAACATTTTAATGAAATCTGTGACCCAGGATGTATACCCTGTTATGGACATATGCATAACTTTTTGAAAGACTTGTTTAAAATATTGTGCAAAATAGACTTTAAATGAGAGCCAACATCCCTTTTCAACTTTTGAGTCTTTCATTTATTCTTTATTTTTAAAAACAGATATTTTATGAAGTGTGTCTAAATTCTCACCAGCATGTGATTTCACTTTTTGTTTTAGATAAAAATGAATCCTATATTTTGATTATTTATTTTCGGAGAAGAGGCCGAATTGGCGAGTCAGGAGCAAGACGAAGAAAAATTTGCATTTTCAAGGTGGTGATATTAACGTTATTTAAGAGAATACTTGAAGTTCCTGAATGTCTACCAGACAGGGTATTTGATTTATTTAATTAAGAATAGAGGTTTTATTGTTAAGTTTACTTCTGTTGTGAACAAACCAGTTGTCTCAGGTTGAATTTAATTTGATAGATATAAATGCACTTAATATAGTGTAATTGTTTTGGGATTTTAACCTGCACTGGTCTGTGGATGTGCAATAAATATCAAAAGTTAAACACCTACTCAAAAAATCCTTATTCATTGGCATATAACTAACTAATGCAAATAGTTACTTTTATTAGAGTAATTCAGTTACTTTTTTGAACAAGTAGTGACACACACGCCAAGTGGGGCTGCATGGTTCTGTGTGCAGATGAAGCCTGACGAGCAGTGAGCAACAATTGGCACCACCTGGTGGTTCAGGAATAATCTGCTCCCCCAAGACTCGACTGAATCAGTACTTTTCATTTATCCGTTTTTATTGTGCACACTTTCAAAAGCAGCATCAACGTGGCATCCATCACTGCAAATCATCCTCAGTTATACACAGCTCTTCACCTGAAGGTTTATGAAGTTTCTCCCAGCCATGCGAGTCACAATAAACTCACAATAGAGAACCTGCAAACAAGTCACGTGAACAAGCGGTTATTGCATCTCAGAAGAATCGGTAGCGCCAAGATACACAACCCCACCAAAGTGCGCAAAGACAGTAGCCCATTCAGATCGGTTACCTTGCGAGGGTCTTTTAGAGGACAGGACTGAAGAGCATCACCAGTTGTGCCTTTTGAGCATCGTGTCAGTGCGAGCCTCATCTCAAGAATGTAGCGAAATACGTCCACATCCATCTATCGTACATTGTACACCAATTCACAAGAAATTTCACAAATTTGTTCTACCAAATTGTGTAATTATAACCAGTTTAACTTGTTTCGATGTCCCTTGTAGAAAACTGGACGCCATTAATGCAGATTAATGCATTTAATATGCAGATTAAGTGTAATGCCCGAAAGCAACGCTCACATTACTTCATTACTTTTCGATCCGAATTAAAAATCGGAACTGATTAGAGAACGGCGAACAGCAAGTTGGCTGTAGCCTACATGGTTTTCAAGAAAGCGGTGTAATCCAGTCTACGACCGATTCTACATGTAATTTCGAGACATCGGTTACACCATCATCAATAAGCGCTCTTCACTGAGAACGTGGGCCTACCTGACCACTGGCAGAAACTATTTGAAGAGTCTTGAAAGCGGTGGTTTTCGTGGAATAGTCCGTGTTATATTCTTTCACAGCAAACATGGCGGCATTTCTAACATCAACTGAATTTGTCGATAGAGGTTTTGGCTTTCCATGTGACATTACTCCAAAAACACAACTATACAATACGCTAGTGATACACAGCAGGAGCATCATGGTGATAAGACGTCTTACCAAAGACATATTGACAATCGTTAACCAGATTAATTAACTAAAGGACTACCGCCGTTCTGTAGCAAAGTTCGTTTACAGCACAAAAACACCCGATTTTAACTTGTCAGATAATTGCCAGCTCACCTGCACAGGATTTTCTACGCGCTAATTATTAACGACTGATCACTCTGGTTGATTTAAATTCATAAAATAATTGCCCCCCCTAAGAACAGCGAGAGTGAACTTTGAGAGTTTGATACCAGAGGGGCGTAAGCGACATTTGGAGTACAAATATATTTCAGCCGTACAATGGTTATTAGCATTAGCTGATTAGACCTCTGTCATAAAGTCATGTTTCTCTGGAAACTTTGTGTACTTCACTACAATGTTCATTTTCTCTATGTATCGTACTAAAGTACACAACACTCACATAGAATCTTCTTTAGATACACTCACCAGCCACTTTATTTGGGACACCTATCCAAATACAGGTGCTGGTCACAAAATTAGAATATCATGAAAAAGTTTATTTCAGTAATTCCATTCAAAAGGTGAAACTTGTATATTATACTCAGTCATTACACTGAGACTGATATATTCTAAGTGTTTATTTCTTTTAAATTTATTAATATAACTGACAACTAATGAAAACCCCATTTTCAGTATATCAGAAAATTAGAATATTGTGAAAAGGTTCAAAATTGAAGACACCTGGTGCCACATTCAAAACGGCTATTTAACTCAAAAGACCTGCAAAGACCTTTACATGGTCTCTCAGTCTAGTTCTGTGGGCTACACAATCATGAGAAAGACTGCTGATTTGATAGTTGTCCAAAAGATGACCATTGACACCTTACACAAGCAAGGCAAGACACAAAAGGTCATTGCTGAAGAGGCTGGCTGTTCACAGATGTCTGTGTCCAAGCACATTAATAGAGAGGTGAAGGGAAGGAAAAGATGTCTTAGAAAAATGTGTACAAGTAATATGGATAACCGCACCCTGGAGAGGAATGTCAAAACCCATTCAAACTCGCTTGACCTTAACCCCCATAGTAAATCTATGGGGTATTGTGAAGAGGAAGATGCAATACACCAGATCCAACAATGCAGAAGAGCTGAAGGCCACGATCACCGTAACCCGGGCTTTCATAAGACCTGAGCAGTGACACACTGATCAACTCCATGCCATGCTGCATTGTTGCAGTAAATAAGGCAAAACGAGCCCCAACTGAGGAACAGAGTGCTGTACATGCCCATACTTTCAGCACTTCAAAATCTTTTGTATTGGTCTTGATATTCTTATAATTTTCTGATACACTGAATTTGGGTTTTCATTAGTTTTTGTTTATAATTAAATTAAAAGAAATTAAAAAAATATTCTCATTACACAGACTTTTATTTCATGTTTCACTTTTTGGAAATACTGAAAATCAACTTATGATATTCTAATATGATGACAAGCACCTGTACATGTTAATGTAATTACATTAGGCTTTAATTAATCCCAGTGTGGTGCCTAGCTGTCCTGCTATCTCTTGAAGCAGTTAGAGTCGGGGTCAGTTAGAGAACCAGGGGCATTTGTTCTCTTTGGTTAATATGGTACCAGAATACGTTTGAGTTTTAGATGACCCCAGACCATACAAAAAAAAAAAACATTTTAATGGGGAAGTGTCTGTGCAAGACAGCACACCGAGCAGACAGGGCAAATACAACAGGGCATACGTAAGGCTTTATTTATTTATTCATTTCAGACTAACAATGTCCCTCGTACAGTACAGGTCCAAAACAATTCACACACATTCCAGTGTCAGATGAAGTTCACAAGGTCAGAATAAAAAAAGAAAAAGAAAAAAAAAAGGTAAAATGTGAATCAGTTTAAAATTTCTGTACTTAAATAAAACCCTGTAGAATTTTTAATGACTCCTTAAGTTTTCAGGAACTAAGAGAAGCCTAAAAGAAAGACAGGCAACACAACGTGACCACACTCTAGTCTAAAATGCTAAGTTCAGAGAGAAATAATTAAGACTGCTACAGTTAAAATTCAGGAGGAAGTCATAGGACATAAGGAGCTCTAACATGTCCATCACTGCACTTCACCATGATGGTGATGTCCTGCATCCTTGCAGCACAAACTTGTGCATGAGTCACCACAAACTTGCATAGGAGAACCTAAGACAACAAGCACAAGTCGTGTGACCTGCAAAACTGGAAGTCTTTGCATCTCTGATGGGGAATCATCTGAAGAATCGATTACTTCATTAAGAGGCAAAATGCCCATCTTGTTAGGCAAAGTACAGGTGTTTTACTCTTATAGACAAAGCATGTACAGAGCGGACGGGACCATTCCCATTGGTTACCTTGCCATGGGCTTGTAGAGGACAGGACTCAAGAGCATCACCAGTTGTGTCTTTTAGCATTGGGTCAGTCCGAGCTTCATCTCAAGAAACATGTGGGGTCCTGCCACCACCTGTTAAGTCACATTATGTACCAGTTTACACAACACAAATGCCATTTCAAACCACCAAGGTAAACGTATCCAGTTTAGTTCTATTGTTTCAGTGACCATTTTGGTTTATTTGCCCATCTTGACGGTTACTGGAATTGCAAATAACCTTGCCTATAAAAGGATAGACAAAATGGAGAGGCTGGTAGCTCAGGTATTACTTCAGATTTTGCTCTGGAGAATGTCTAACAGTTTGTAAGATGCGTCATCCAGTCTAGAAACCATAAGTGCCGTATTAACAGACGTTAAGGTTATATGCTAAAAGACCGTGCTGTGCACATGCGCATATGAATAAAACCGGATCATGTACAAAAGCGACTCGGTTCTCATTTGAAGAGCTTCGATTTGTATGGCGCATAGCCCCGAAAAGTAGGATTCGCGTAATTTTAGACTGGAAGTGGATATAGCTCAGAGGTCCCCACCACAATGGGCACGTCACTTTGTAGCACTAGAACCTCATGCAGAGCATTTACATTAGAACATCCGAGATCTCGGGCGAAAAAGCATTCCGGTGCCTGGAAGGTCAACCGAACCAGAAAATGGTTCCCTTCTTTCAATGCCATTCAAGGAGTCGTCTCTACTGAGAATGTGGGCCTACCCGATTTTCAGCAGAAATAATACGAACGATCTTGAAAGCAGCAGTTTGGTTAGAATGGTCCTTGTTATACTCGGTCACAGCAAACAGAGCGGCCTGTTTTACCACAGGCGAGTTTGTCGGTAGAGGTGTCCGACTTCCAACTACATTTTCTCCAAAAACACAGCAATACCAAACGCCAGTCACATATAGCATGAGATGTCCGGCTAAAAGACGTCTTGCAAAAAACATGTTGACCCCAATAAACCAATTAAATCTAATAGTGACTATCTCTCTATTGTGAAGTTCGTTTATATACCTACACTAGGATCATTACACCTGAGTTGAATCGTCAGATAATGGTAGCCTAATGCACAGGATTTTCCATGAGATAATTATATCTCAAATAATGAATATTTTATTTCTTACATTAAAGCAGGCCACAGCATGCATCCTTAAAAATAATCAAAATATTTATATTATTCGTTTTTATCTAAAACAAAAAAGTGAAATCACATGCTGGTGAGAATTCAGACACACTTCATAAAATACCTGTTTTAAAAAATAAAGAATAAATGAAAGACTCACTTAAAAGTTGAAAAGGGATGTTAGCTCTCATTTAAAGTCTGTCTTGCCCAATATATTTTAAACATAAGTCTTTCAAAAAGTTATGCATATGTCCATAACAGGGTAGGCCTATACATCCTGGGTCAGAGATTTCATTAAAATGTTACAATAAATGCTACAGATTATATGCCTGAGCAGGGGCGAGGCTAGGGTATTTTTAGTGGTGCTAGAGCACCACCGTGAAGTTGCTTAGCACCCCCTGGCTCAACACATTTTTTAAACATTATATTATGCAAAAAACTTGCTCTGCACCTGCGCAATACTTTGGTATTGTGCCTCTGTGAGCACTGGGGGCTGGGCACCCCTAAAGACCAGATCCTAAAATCGCCCATGTGCCTGAGCTTGACAAAAATGAGTTTTTAATAGTTTAACATGTCCCTTTCATAATAAAACATAAAAAACGAATCAAAGCAATGTTTAATATTCAAAACGTTTTGAGGTCCAAATGGCACCGTATCCCAGGAATGACCCTATATATTCACACGCACACACAGGGTGCATCATTTTTTGTCCATTTTTAAGGGTGGCATTTATGAGTAGACATTTGCTGGATTGAGACATGGCTAACCCCGCATGCCAGGGACAGACGACAGAGTGCTACGGTGTGGGCTCTCACTGAATGAAGTCGCAACTGCATTTGCTACATCTCTAGCAGTTTTCGGGAGATCCAGCTTTTGGTTTATTAGCAACAGAACTGGTTTTTCAGAATTTAGCGAGGATTCTGGCAACCGCAGCGTAGAAAACGGGATCCTTGTCTGGCATTGGTTGAAATGTTTTGCCATGATACGTGGACTTTGTTTGGACAATCTCTACCTGTTCTGCTTGGGATGACATCCTTTATAAATCTGCAATGTCCTCACCCCGGGAAGTACTGAGGAGCTACTAAGAATAAGAAACCCGAAAGATACAAACACAGACTCACTGAAGGACACAGCAGATGCCAAGAAGTTCTTTATACACACTAGCCATTTCTTAAGTTACTATTCTTGTAAGTTTAAAGCAAAATAAGCACACTTCATTGTGTTGTAAAGCAGTGTCAACAAGAGGATGGGTTCCTCTTCTGAGCTTTAGCTCCTTCCAGAGGTTTCTTCTTCTCGTATGTGGAGGGCTTTTCTCTCACCAGTTGCCATTGGCTGGTTCTGCAGGGCCTCGTACCTGGGTACCCTGTACATCCAGGTTCCTTAAAGCTGCTTCATGGCAATACAACTTGAACATAATATATTTTGCTCAACTGCAAAACAAATGGATGACAATTGCCTATCGGTAAACTCATGAACTGCAGTGGGGATGTGCAACTTGGAAATTGTAATGTGGGCTATTCAGCTGGTTCACTGCTGCTCCAAAACCTCTGTGTACGGAAAACCGCCGCCACCTGCTTAGATGACATCAAGTCTACATTTATTAAAAACAGCAAAATATAAAGACAAAGACAAGACTTTGTTTTTTAAATACTGCCTCATGTACACAATTCATTGCAGTTAATGTTTCGACTGGAGTTTTCTTTTGTTTCAAAAAATATATCTATATATCATCCATTACGTTAATGGTGGGGATGGAATGTAGAACTGGAATGTAGAATCTGGTTTTCCTACAGCCTCAGTACAAACCACTGGTACTGAGGCAGCCTTCTACCTCTCGCTCATTCAGAGTTTGGTCTCCTGAAGCAGAAGAAGCCCTCATGGACTGCTTCGAGACCACTGATTGGAGCGTGCTGCTGCATCCACACGGTGAGGACATTGAGGGAGTGACACACTGCGTTACGGACTACTTGAACTTTTGTACGGACGTAGCTGTTCCCACAAGGACTGTACGCTGCTTCCCAAATAATAAACCCTGGATCACCAGTGACGTCAAGGACCTCCTCAATCAGAAGAAGAGGGCGTTCAAAGATGGAAACTCGGTGGAGCTGAAGCGCGTACAGGGGGAACTCAAGGTACGTCTGAAAGAGGCCAAAGAGTCCTATAGGAGAAAAGTGGAGAGAAGGCTGCAGGACAATAACATGAGGGAGGTCTGGGGTGCGATGAGAACTATCACAGGGTGCAATAACAATAGCAGCAGCTCAGTGGAGGGGGGTGTGGACAGAGCAAACCAGTTTAACAACTTCTACAACAGGTTTGACTGTCCTGCTCCTGCTGCCCCCTCCCCCCCTGCAGCACTCACCACCCAGTCACCCCCACTAGCCCCCCCAGCAGCCCCCTACTCCTGCACCTCCCCCCCTCCTGCAGCAGTTACCACACTGTCACCATGGCCAGCGGATCGGCCCTCACCCTCACCTCTACGATCCCCGTCACCATCACCACCATCTCCACCACCATCACCACCCTCACCTCCACCATCTCCACCACCATCACCACCCTCACCTCCACCATCTCCACCACCATCACCACCCTCACCTCCACCATCTCCACCACCATCACCTCCACCATCTCCGCCAACATCAGCACCACCATCAGCTGGTGGGCTAAACAGCTCTTGCAGTCCCCCCACCTTCACTGTGGACCAAGTCAGAAGACAGCTGAGGAGACTTCACCCCAGAAAGGCAGCTGGCCCGGACAGAGTGTGCCCCAGAATGCTCAAAGCATGCGCTGTCCAACTGGGGGAGCCGCTTCAGCATGTCTTCAATCTGAGTCTACGCCTAGGGAGGGTCCCTGACACATGGAGGACATCATGCCTCATTCCAGTTCCCAAGAAGCCACACCCGAAGGAGCTGAATGACTACAGGCCAGTTGCTCTGACATCCCACGTGATGAAGACCATGGAGCGGCTGCTGCTGAGTCACCTCAGACCTCAGGTCCACCATGCTGAGGACCCACTGCAGTTTGCCTACCGGGAGAAGGTGGGGGTGGAGGACGCCATCCTCCATCTCCTGCACAGAGTTCACTCTCACCTGGACAAGGGGAGCGGTGCTGTGAGGGTCATGTTCTTTGACTTCTCCAGCGCCTTTAACACCATCCAGCCCCGACTGCTGAGAGACAAGCTGGTGAAGATGGAGGTGGACATGCACCTGGTCACCTGGATCACTGACTACCTTACTGGGAGGCCACAACATGTCAGGATCAGGGACTGCTCCTCTGATACAGTGATCAGCAACACAGGAGCACCTCAGGGGACCGTCCTCTCTCCAGTCCTGTTTACCCTGTACACATCAGACTTCAAATACGACTCGGAGTCGTGCCACATGCAGAAGTTCTCCGATGACACTGCAATTGTGGGGTGTGTGCGTAATGGACAGGAGATGGAGTACAGAAGCCTGATTGAGGACTTTGTGGTGTGGTGCAAAGCTAACCATCTACAGCTGAACATCACCAAAACCAAGGAGATGTGCATAGACTTTAGAAGGTCCAGGCCCTCTCAGCAGCCAGTCTCCGTGATGGGGTCAATGTGGAGATGGTGAAGGCCTACAAGTTCCTTGGAGTGCACCTGGATGAAAGGCTGGACTGGTCAGTGAACACCGACCACCTCTACAGGAAAGCCCAGAGCAGACTGTACTTCCTCAGGAGGCTTGCGTCATTCTGGATCTGCCAGAAACTCCTGCTGATGTTCTACCAGTCTGTGGTAGCCAGCGTCCTCTTCTATGCTGTAGTGTGTTGGGGAGGCAGCATCAGCAAGAGGGACGCTGGACGTATTGACAGGCTGGTGAGGAAAGCTGGTTCTGTGCTGGGTTTAGAGCTGGAGCCCCTAACACCACTGGCAGAGAGGAGAGCCCTCAACAAGCTGCTGAACATCATGGACAATGTTCACCATCCTCTGCACAGCACGATCACCCGGCAGAGGAGCTCATTCAGCGGCAGACTGCTGTCCAAGTCCTGCTCCACCGACAGGCTCAGGAAGTCTTTTGTCCCTCAGGCCATAAGACTGTTTAACTCATCTCAGCACAGCAGACTACAAACTTTGTGACACCTCCTCCGGTCACTCTAATGGTCATACCCCCAAATCATACCCTACCTCCATTTTCAATATTGCTATTTTTTATTACCTGTACTTAAATTTTCCACTTACTACTGTATTATTGCACTATTGTATATTGTATTATTGCACTACTTCCACACATTATTGCACTACTTCCACACATTATTGCACATTGTTTCTTCCACCATTATTGGAATGAGTAATTTTGGCTGCTGTAATTCTTGTCATGTACCTTTTTTGCTGCTGTTATTTGTCATGTACCTTGCTACTGGAACTCAGGAATTTCCCTCTGGGTGGGTGGGTGGGTGGGAGGGAGGGAGGGAGGGATGGATGGATGGATGGATGGATGGATGGATGTATGTATGTATCTATCTATCTATCTATCTATCTATCTATCTATCTATCTATCTAACTGGGACTTCTCAAGTCTTCAAATCCATCCTTCAGTCCAGGGTGTCGCTTTGTCAAACGTCTGACAGGACTTTTTCTGATGGACTTCACTTTCTCAGTTTGTGCCCAGTACTGCAAATCTTTTATTGTGTAGCTAAACAAATTGCACAACATTTTAACCTTATGACAACTTGTATCTTCTGGCACCCAGATTAAATAACTTAAAAAATATTTTATTGTTGTTTTTTCGTTAGTGAGAGGAGACGCTGTTTTGTAACAGAGAGCACTGTCTGTTATGCCAAGAGGAGGATGAGGGCTTCCACTGTACAACTTGGGCCTTCTAAGCAGTACAGCACACATTCGCAAAAGAGCGAAACTAAAACTCTGGATGTACAACAGCAAAACATGAACTGCAAATGCACAAAAACACAAACACAACACGGAAACTCTTGGTCCCTATTGAACGCTTTATTGCCTGATCACCGTTGATTGGCCGCAGTGCGTCATTCCTAAAGTCATAGAAACGGACACCCCGGCATTGGCGGACTCTACGAGATACCCGTCGCTGCAGAAGCAAAAGTCCAGGGGGTGGAGCTGGATCTTAGATCCAACTCCTCCCACCATCGTGTTTTCATTGGTCTGAAGTAATTGCACTACGCAGAGTTGTATCAGATCAGCCATTCCAAATCACTGTTGTCGTCCTAAATTGCTATTCTTATTTACTCACATGCCGTTCATTTGTGAACAATCACGAATGTGAAAGTAGGTTAATAATAAACCAATTTTCATCTCGCTAATGCTAGTAACTAGTTTCCTTTGGTGATTATACTAAATCTGACTATTTCTGTTTGCACGAAAAACCACTGTTAAGTTTATCTAATCTAGGTGTCTAAGTAAGTGATGGTAAAAACTGATGTTAGAAGACGAGTGGTTAGCTAAACAGAATACAGATGTATTAAATACTTATGTATGTTGTGTTCTTCATATTGGACATAAACTGTTAAATTAATTTGTGTTTGCTGTAGTTACTTAAAATTTGTAATGGTTGTGCTGTTCAGTACCGCATGGACACGTCGAGGGGGGTTATTCAGTACTGCGTGCATGTAACGGCCATGATCCTCATTAACCAGTTCACTGAAAAACTTCACAACTAATGTGGCGGGTCTGTTCAAACTTCGACTACGCCACCCCTTAGATTAGGAGGAAGGGGGCCTCCTCTCTAGGCCACTCAACTAAATGAGTGTATAAGCCAGCCAATAAAACACAAACCAAGGGAGATATTTATATCACAACATACATTTTATTTTAATAAATTACCATAGCAAAGATATCTAAAAAACACTCAATAATAATATCACTCTGTGTGGAATTCAGCTGATAACATATGTAGGTGTTTACCGTCAGTGCAGACTACAGGTACAAAACACAGCGTGGCCAAGGAAATGTCTCAACCCACGGAGTCCTCACACCATACCAAATTAAACAAACACCGCACACCATTCAACCAACCGCAAATCAACCAAACATCGCCCACAGCAACCCCACACATCAAGATAACACTCCAAAAAGAGAAAAGAAAGACAAGCTAGAACACCCGGGTGGTCCACTCCTTGGCCACAAAACAACGAAAATAGCAAAAACACAAATAAACAACCTCGTAGTCCGCAACCTATAGTATATTATTACAATGTTAATCGGTCATTCAAGCATCTAGATCCCAACACAGAGAACAATTAAACAAACAATTGGTGGCTCAGCACTACACTAACTATATATCTTCTCACTTATAAAACAAATAAAATAGTCTTAATTTAAAAGGGAGAAAACAGTGGCCCGCAAGCACCAAGCAACGCAATCCCGCCCCAGAGAGCACGCCGCTGACGACGCCAACACAGCAACGTGCAGCAAGCGAAATGCTCCCGCTGCAAGTCAGACAACGTTAATTAATAATAGACCATGCTTCCACACGGTCAAGAACCAGCAGCTACTTGCGATAAAACCCACAACCTACCAGTTGATCCAGTTACACTTATTCTTCCGTCGCCCTTCGGTAGCCAATCCAGCCAGCAAACCAGCACGAACCAAACTCTTTCCACGGCGACGATGCCACGGCGAACCAGCATGAACCAAACTCTTTCCATGGCGGCGATGCCACGGCAAACCAGCACGAACCAAACTCTTTCCACGGCGACGATGCAACGGCAAACCAGCACGAACCAAACTCTTTCCACGGCGATGATGCCACGGTGAACCAGCACGAACCAAACTCTTTCCACGGCGATGATGCCACGGCGAACCAGCACAAACCAAACTCTTTCCACGGCGACGATGCCACGGTGAACCATCACGAACCAAACTCTTTCCACGGCGGCGATGCCACGGCAAACCAGCACGAACCAAACTCTTTCCACGGCGACGATGCCACAAAAAACCAGCACGAACCAAACTCTTTCCACAGCGACGATGCCACAAAAAACCAGCACGAACTAAACTCTTTCCACGGCGATGATGTCACGGTGAACCAGCACAAACCAAACTCTTTCCACGGCGACGATGCCACGGCGAACCAGCACGAACCAAACTCTTTCCACGGCGACGATGCCACGGCGAACCAGCACGAACCAAACTCTTTCCACGGCGGCGATGCCACGGCAAACCAGCACGAACCAAACTCTTTCCACGGCGACGATGCAACGGCGAACCAGCACGAACCAAACTCTTTCCACGGCGATGATGCCACGGTGAACCAGCACGAACCAAACTCTTTCCACGGCGATGATGCCACGGCGAACCAGCACAAACCAAACTCTTTCCACGGCGACGATGCCACGGTGAACCAGCACGAACCAAACTCTTTCCACGGCGATGATGCCACGGCAAACCAGCACGAATCAAACTCTTTCCACGGCGACGATGCCATGGCAAACCAGCACGAACCAAACTCTTTCCACGGCGATGATGCCACTGTGAACCAGCACGAACCAAACTCTTTCCACGGCGATGATGCCACGGCGAACCAGCACGAACCAAACTCTTTCCAC
Organism: Brachyhypopomus gauderio; assembly: GCF_052324685.1. NCBI lineage: Eukaryota > Metazoa > Chordata > Actinopteri > Gymnotiformes > Hypopomidae > Brachyhypopomus > Brachyhypopomus gauderio. The sequence continues at coordinate 34,727,441 of NC_135211.1, read as the reverse complement.
GGCGACGATGCCACGGTGAACCAGCACGAACCAAACTCTTTCCACGGCGACGATGCCACAGCGAACCAGCACGAACCAAACTCTTTCCACGGCGACGATGCCACGGCAAACCAGCACTCTTCTGCCTTAGCCCTAGTGGATCTAATCCCACCTGATTGGGCTCACTCTTATTGCTCCCCTAGCGTCACGGTGCACTCTCAACAGTGGGTGTGGCCTGTAATTGATACTCAACTCGTATAGCCATCACAATTGTCACCGCTGACCCCAGATACAGCAACAACAATATTATGGTCTTTCAGCCATACCACATTCACCCCTCCTTTAAATTTCACCATCCCGGTGAACATAATTGTAGCCCCACCTCTAGTCCCAAGGGCGAAAAAGGCCGTGGGTGCTACCTGGCACCGATGATCTAGAAAGTGAACTCACAGCCGTTGTACGGGGAAGGTGAAATGGGTTTGGATGCTGCCCTGCTGTACTACGAGCAGAGCGCCTTATCGGTACTGGGGGTTGCTCGTCCAAGTTCCCTGAACTCCCAGAGCCTGCGTCCACCAGAGACCCATTACTATTGTCCAGGGACCCTTGGTCACCTACAATAGGTCCTGGACAATGAACTGACAGAGGATTAACAGGGGTTACTCCTAGATCAGTCCCCATCCTAGGTCTCACGTGCAGCACAACTCCGTCCGGAGTATGCTCCTCATCAGACTCACTTTGTGTCATCTGCTGGGGTGCCGTTGCCACAGGGGTCACCGGTGATCGGCCCCTGTCAGTGTCAGACACTGGCTTCATCTCAGACCTATGCACAATTTTGCACCCCCCTTCTTCATCTACTGACCTAATCTTATACAATGTGCCAACCGCATCCAGACACTTCACAACTTGAAAAAGGGTTGAACCCCACCTGTCCTGGATCTTGTGCCTACCCTGAAAGTGGTTCCTACAGCGGACAAGCGTACCCACAGGCAATATTGGCATTACCGCATCACACTCTCGCCTACGGAAAGCGGCTGCTGATTCCAAGTGCTCTCTTGCACTAGCATACACTTCAGACAAATGTCTTTTATGTTGAGCCACCCAATCAGAAGGATTTGGACTCCCTACAACCTCCTCCCCCATGTACCCCAACAGCTGGTCAATGGGTAGTTGTGGTTTTCGTCCAACCAACAACTCATAGGGGGAATACTGTGTAGACCGATGTACGGTGGTGTTGTATGTAAACAATAATTGAGGTAAAAGCTGAGGCCACTTACGCTTCTTTTCCGGTGGCAATGTGCGGAGCAAATCATGCAACGTTCGATTAAAACGTTCACACTGTCCGTTTCCTTCAGGGTGATATGAGGTGGTACGACTCTTCTCGATGCCATATAGTTCGCACAAGTGTCTCAAAAGTTCCCCTTCGAAACTGCATCCTTGGTCGGAATGGATACGTTTTGGCACACCGTACACATAAAACCACTTTTCTGTGAGTACGCGTACCACAGTACTGGCTTTTTGATCGGGTACCGCATAAGCCTGGGTAAACTTTAAGAACACATCGGTAAGTACTAACACAATTTCCTGCCCATTACTTGCTCTTTCCAAGACTGTGAAGTCGATAGCAAGAATTTCTAATGGCCTGGTGGCCAACAGGCTACCCATGTAAGTCCGTACTTTAGGGTGTATTGCTTTAGCAACTGAGCACCTTTCACACTCTATACACCACCTCTTGATGTCCTGCCACATCTTTGGCCAATAGCACCTCTGCCTCACCAGGTCTGTAGTGCAATCCACCCCCTGGTGGCCGTGCTGGTCATGCAGAGCCGTCAGCACTTCCTTCCGCAATACCTGAGGTAAGATTAACTGAACTGTGGTCTGTTTAGCAGGAGGCAGTTGTACCATCCTATACAAAAGGCCTTGTTTTTCCACGATTCTAGGCCATTGCCGAACTAACTCTCCCAGCCCCTCTCTCTCACCTTTTAGTTCTTTGGCTGTAGGCATCCTCCCTCTTTTCCAATGACTGATAAAGGCTGCAATGATGGGATCAGCAGCCTGCAAGGTCTGTAGATCTGCAGGGCTACGTGCTGGAATAGCATCCACTGCCAAGGCTATAACCAACCGAGAACCCCCAGCTGACCCCCTACCAGCCAAGGAAACCTCGGTTGGAACAGAAATCCCCCCTACACCCACTACAGCCGAGAGAGAGAGCATCTACATTGCCATTTGCTGTACCTGGACGATACTTAAGCTCAAAATTGAAAAGCGCCAATTGGGATGCCCAACGCTGTTCCACAGCCCCCAATTTTGCAGACTGCAGGTAACTCAGGGGATTATTGTCAGTGTAGACAACAAACTGGGTACCCAGCAAGTACTCCCTAAATTTCTCTGTCACAGCCCATTTAAGGGCTAGAAGTTCAAGCTTCATTGCACTGTAGTTGGTCATGTTGCGCTCACTAGGGCGCAACTCTCAGCTAGCAAATGCAATGGGCCTCCACTGTCCCTCCTGTTCTTGGGACAGTACTGCCCCTAACCCTACATGGCTAGCATCAATTTCTACAATAAAGGGATGAGTAAAATCAGCAAAACCCAATACTGGGGCCCTCACCAGCCGATCTTTCAATGCTAGAAAGCTTGCTTCACATGCTTCATCCCAATGCGAGCTTACTGTGCCTTGTACCCTGGGCTTGAGCTGCTTCTTGGAGCCCTGCAGCATCCCCACAAGCTTATGAAGGGGTGCAGCAAACCCAGCAAATCCCTCCACAAACCTCCTATAATAGGAAGCAAAGCCCAAGAATGATCTCAACTCTTTAACAGAGGTAGGACAGTTCCATTCGGCAACTACCCTGATTTTTTCTGGGTCTGTTTCTATGCCTGATGCCGAAATTACATGCCCTAGGTAGTTAACTCCATTTTGAAAAAAATGACATTTTTCTAGCTTGAGCTTCAAATTATGCTGTTGTAGACGACTCAACACCATGTCTAAACGTTGTAGGTGCTGCTGGAAATCTTGTGAAAAGACTACAATGTCATCTAAGTACAACAAGATGAAAGTCTCTGATCTCCAAAGATTCGCTCCATTAGACGCTGGAATGTGCTCGGTGCATTGCAAAGCCCAAAGGGCATCCGATTAAATTCAAACAGGCCAAAGGGTGTACAGAAAGCGGTCTTCTCTTTATCCTTCTCTACCACTGGAACCTGGTTATAGCCACTCGCAAAATCTAGTGTACTAAACCACTTAGCCCCACTCAGAGCATCTAAAGACTCATCAATCCTAGGCAATGGAAAGGCATCTTTCCGAGTCTTGGCATTGAGCTGGCGGTAGTCCACACAAAGGCGAATGGACCCATCCTTTTTCTGGACGACAACAATAGGAGAAGCATAAGGACTTGAGCTAGGACGCACCACTTGATGTTCCACTAGCTCCTGGATATGAGCCTTCACCAAGTCATATTGAGATGGTGGTAACCGGCGATACCTCTGACGTACTGGGACTGAATCCAGCAACGAAATGGTATGCTGGACTAAAGTAGTGCAATCCAAATCACCAGGATGTTCACTAAAAATTTTCTGATGTTTTCTCAGCAAGGCTTGGGCATCCTCCTGTTCCTGAGCAGTGTTGGATTGACTCAAGCCCGCCCCCTCCCCTCCTGACACTTGGGCTACTGTGTCGGAGGGTGCTAGTTTTCCTGCTGTCCAACAGCACAGTCGGTATTTCCCCCAACCTCTGGACTGTCCTCTATGGGGGTTCTACAAAACCGAGCAATGTGCCCCGGTAAGTTACACCTCAGACAGATCACTCTACCTTCTGTCTGAAATCTACCTCTAGGACCACGGTTGACGGACCCACCCCTAAGCTGAAGCGTATTAGGGTGCGACTCTAGACGCTTCATAATTGCATCTAATTGCAGTTGTTGCCTTCGAAGTCCCTCTTTCAAGTCAGCCAACTCACCAGGACATTGTGCCAGAGGTGGGGACTCGAGTCACATGACTTGGACTCGAGTCAGACTCGAGTCATTAATATTAAGACTTTAGACTTGACTTGGACTTTTACACCAATAACTTGGGACTTGAATTGGACTTGAACCTGTTTACTTGCAAAGACTTGATTTTTTTTACCGCAAATCTAAATTTTAAAACGCATATTAATATTTATAAAGTGCACCCCATTAATTTCATTTATGTCCTTCTGACGCGTTACACCAGATTCTGTGACCGTCGAGTTTTGTGACCACAGGGGGCGCTATTTCACAGTTTCTGTTCAGAGGCACAAACGCTTTACGAATGCTACGTAAACTACGCTGATGCACTTTCTTTACTCGTTTTGTTGGTGTCCACGAGCCAAAATATGACAGATGTTTATATTTACATTTATTGTCTCTTAATTACATAAATGTACTTACAGTTTTTGACGACTGCTAACGTGCATTCCCAATACTTGTGATACATTGTCAAAACTCTAAACACAGCAACACATTGACCTCACACAAATAGCCAAATAGTTAATATTGTGTTCAAAAGCGCATTTTCTTAACTAAATACCAACTCTGCATTTCACAATGCAAACAACTTTGTTAAAACACAGCAAACCTGGTTCAGTATCCAATTATTCTTTCAAACACTAGCACATATTCTCTTTTCGAGATGAACATAGTCAATCACTGCACAACCACTGTAAAAAAACTAACATTTGATGGCAATACAGAAACAGTATTACATGTAATATTTTACCCTCTCCCAGCAAACAACAGACATTTTACAGTAACATCTGTTGTTTTCTTAGTCAGTTCATTTTTACTGTAATCCGCTTCATTTGGACTTTTTTTTCAAATGTGTGCATTTGTCTACACAATGAGTGATATTTACTGTTAGGTACTATATGGAATGTAGATTAGACAAAAAGGAGTCAGTAACAGTTTTGCAGTAAAGGGTATATTTTACTGTATTAGGGACATTACTGTAAATTGTGGCCTAACCCAAGAAATAATTATCGTAATTGTAAACATAATTAGCCATGGTCCCATATGTGTAAAAATACACATATACAAAAAAAAGCCACACAAGGGAGAAAAACAGAATACAAAACTGAACAGTCTTGTTAGGTGTAATCTAAACGGCCTTCAGCAGTTGGCCACGTTTTCATCCACATCACATCTGATGTTGGCCCTTGCCATGGACCTGGGAAAGAAAAGCTTGGTATGCCTTATTCACCCCTGGCAGTCTTCAGCTGAAATGTCTCTGCAGCCAGGATCCATTGCATGCAGCAGGGACATTTGGTCATGGGGCCGATGATCATACACCTTCCACCTCCAGACTGAAAAAAGTTCCTTAGTGGGGTTGAGGAAAGGCGAGTAGGGCGGGAGGAAAAGGGACATCACTCTTGGATGGTCTATAAACCAGTTTGTGATGACATGAGAATGACAAAATGCTACATCGTCCCATCACAAATGTCCTCGTGTTTCCTCCCACCTGTTCCCTTTCTGCTTCTGGAACCAGTTGTTGGTAGAGTTCATTCAAAAACGAAAGAAGGAGGTCACTGTTATAGGGACCAATCTGGCATTTGTGAAGGACCAAACCTGCACTTGAGATTGCAGGACAAATTGTTATATTTGCTCCTCTCTGACCCGGTACATTACTGTACTTCAGTTTATACTTTTTATAAATATATATATATTTTATACTATACTTAATTTATCTATATGTGCAAAAAATGTGTACAACAGTAATAACTTTTCAGCTGCCTTTGTTTTTGCAGAACTTGGCATTTTATATGATATTTAAGGTTTTGAACCTTAGGTTTTCATTTTTGGCATGCTGTGTACAAGCAATTGTAAATAAGACAAAAACGATCCAGAATTTTGTTATTGGATAACCTTGTGTGTATAGAAAATTTAAGCATTATAAAAACATGTAAAATGACTGCATTTTGTGCCATAACAACATGAATTGAACTAATAGTATAGCCACTGAAAACTGATGTTGTGTTCACTGTGTTTGGAGTTTTGAAAATGTGACTACAGATTGGACAAACGCACGTTAGCAGTCGTCAAAAACTGTTAACAAGATTTACCATCCCCTCACCATTGCAGCCAACAAAGAAATCATGAATGGGATGTACAGGTGAGCCTTTTTAACTGGGGTCACCAATTCTGACGGCAGCCATCAGAATATGTGACCCCACTGAATCTCCAGGTAACAATAGTAGCCTACACCGTGACCCCACAATAACAGAAAACAATGAAAAAATAACCCTAACCTTTTATTAGTCTATATTTAAACATTTTATCCAAATGTTTAGAACAGGGATGTCAAAGTCAAATACACCGAGGGCCAAAAAACCAAATTTGCTACAAGCCGAGGGCCGGACTGGTTCAATGTTTATTAAAACATATTGAAATGATTGCACATAGCCTATTGAACCAAGACATAACACAGTGTATATTATTTAATGCTTAAATGAATAAAGCAATATTTTCTTATGGATCTGTCAGTAATTTAAAGTGAAAACATTTTTCAACAAGCAAACAGATAAAAACAAACTTCCTTCAAAGAAAACATGTTCTGTACATTAAATGAAAAAAGAAATAAAGGTTTGAAAAGTGCTGGAATTTAGGCTAAAGTACTTGAAAATGCTTAAAATTGTAACTACTTCGTTTCACAACAAATATCTGTCTGACTGAACAGTTCTCTTGTATTAGGTTAAATTCCAGGACGAAACATGAGAGAACGTGAAGACGTTAAGATTGGACGTTTTGAAAATAAACCACCATTAAATAATGTGATTTAAAAAGCGAATTATTTCTAATAATTTCGAATAGCTGTATAAATATTTAACTTAATTAAGTTTAACTGGTGCGCAATTACAAAATTAGAGAGCTGCACGACCTCGCGAATCGACAGCGTGCGACGCCCTCGCACACGGGCAGAGCCACTGCGATTACATCATTTTCACCGCGCAGACCCTCGCCGCTTGTGCGCTGCAGTGACTTCGCGGGCTACCGTTGCATTGTGGGGAATGTAGTGTTTGTGCGTGCAACACACCAGCGGGCGGCTGTGGCCTGCGGGCCGGTTCTAATAGTAATTAAATATCATCCCGGGGGCCATAGATAATCAATTCGCGGGCCGGATCTGGCCCGCGGGCCTTGACTTTGACATATGTGGTTTAGAATAACCATTCGTAATGACAGCATCTTGCTTACGATGAATCTTGCTATTTTCGTGTAATATGATGTAACGAAACATTCTTGTTTAAGTACATTTATGTAATTAAGAGAAGATAAAATGTAAATGATCTGTCATCTTTTGGCTGGCGCACACCAACAAAACGAGTAAAGAAACGCATCAGCGTAGCATTCGTAAAGCGTTGGTGCCTGTAAAAAAAAAAAAAAAGACTCGAAAGGACTTGAAATTCCAAGTTTCAGACTTGGGACTTGACTTGACATTTGCTTGTCTTGACTCGAGACTTGACTTGAGTTGACCGTCTTTGCTTGAGACTTGACTCGGGACTTGAGGATAAAGACTTGGACTTACTTGAGACTTGCAAAACACTGACTTGGTCCCACCTCTGGTGCTTCACCATCTAATAAATCAAAAACAGCCAATGCTTGGTAAGAACGAGACCCGGGGTGTAATGCTAAGAAACGGCGCACCTCCTCTATCCAATCTTCAACAAGAAGAGCGTTGCTAGATACCTCTCCGGAAAACCTTGGACATTTCCTATCTCGTGGCAAATAGATCAATCTTTCGATGACACCATTAGCAATAGCTGGTTCCTCTTGGACACGACTTCGAGTAGGAGACTGCACTGATGGGCCTGCTCGCACTGGACTAGACACTACAGATGCCATTGGCCTTTGACCCATCTCCTCCCTAAGCCTCGTATTCTCAGTGCGAAGTTGTTGCACCAATTCTGTAAGAGTCCTCAACTGCTCTGCCACATCACCCAGTTCCATCTCTATATGAATAAGAGCCCAAACCAGATAAGTGAGAAGAGTATCACAGAAACAAAAAAAATATAACAAAAAGAAATGACAAATTTTGTATACGAATGTGTGTATGTCTGAGAGTTCTGACTTTGTTCCACAAGGCCACTGAGCCACCGTCAACTATTCACACTCAAATTATTTGCACTATAAAAGTTGGCATGAGGCTAAAAACACAGAAATCCTGCAGACTACGCCAAATGTGGCGGGTCTGTTCAAACTTCGACTACGCCACCCCTTAGATTAGGAGGAAGGGGGCCTCCTCTCTAGGCCACTCAACTAAATGAGTGTATAAGCCAGCCAATAAAACACATAAACCAAGGGAGATGTTTAAATCACAACATACATTTTATTTTATTAAATTACCATAGCAAAGATATCTAAAAAACACTCAATAATAATATCACTCTGTGTGGAATTCAGCTGATAACATATGTAGGTGTTTACCGTCAGTGCAGACTACAGGTACAAATCACAGCGTGGCCAAGGAAATGTCTCAACCCACGGAGTCCTCACACCATACCAAATTAAACAAACACCGCACACCATTCAACCAACCGCAAATCAACCAAACATCGCCCACAGCAACCCCACACATCAAGATGACACTCCAAAAAGAGAAAAGAAAGACAAGCTAGAACACCCGGGTGGTCCACTCCTTGGCCACAAAACAACGAAAATAGCAAGAACACAAATAAACAACCTCGTAGTCCGCAACCTATAGTATATTATTACAATGTTAATCGGTCATTCAAGCATCTAGATCCCAACACAGAGAACAATTAAACAAAAAATCGGTGGCTCAGCACTACACTAACTGTATATCTTATCACTTAAAACAAATAAAATAGTCTTAATTTAAAAGGGAGAAAACAGTGGCCCGCAAGCACCAAGCAACGCGATCCCGCCCCAGAGAGCACGCCACTGCCGACGCCAACACAGCAACGTGCCGCAAGCGAAATGCTCTCGCTGCAAGTCAGACAATGTTAATTAATAATAGACCATGCTTCCACACGGTCAAGAACCAGCAGCTACTTGCGATAAAACCCACAACCTACCAGTTGATCCAGTTACACTTATTCTTCCGTTGCCCTTCGGTAGCCAATCCAGCCAGCAAACCAGCACGAACTAAACTCTTTCCACGGCGATGATGCCACGGCAAACCAGCACGAACCAAACTCTTTCCACGGCGATGATGCCACGGCAAACCAGCACGAACCAAACTCTTTCCACGGCGACGATGCCACGGTGAACCAGCACGAACCAAACACTTTCCACGGCGGCGATGCCACGGCAAACCAGCACGAACCAAACTCTTTCCATGGCGACGATGCCATGGTGAACCAGCACGAACCAAACTCTTTCCATGGCGGCGATGCCACGGCAAACCAGCACGAACCAAACTCTTTCCACGGCGGCGATGCCACGGCAAACCAGCACGAACCAAAATCTTTCCACAGCGACGATGCCACGGCAAACCAGCACGAACCAAACTCTTTCCACGGCGACGATGCCACGGCAAACCAGCACTCTTCTGCCTTAGCCCTAGTGGATCTAATCCCACCTGATTGGGCTCACTCTTATTGCTCCCCTAGCGTCACGGTGCACTCTCAACAGTGGGCGTGGCCTGTAATTGATACTCAACTCGTATAGCCACCACAATTGTCACCGCTGACCCCAGATACAGCAACAACAATATTATGGTCTTTCAGCCATACCACATTAATATGTAGCGGACCACTTGGATTAATCACAAAAAACAATGCTCGGAGCTTCGACTGGTGTATCTTTATTCTCTCCTCCTTTTCGCCACCGACATTTGACACTGTGAAAACTACAAAATGTGGCAAAAAATAAAAAATAAACACAAATGCCCTAGCACCATACCTCATAGATAATACGTAGAACAGGGTGCAAACTTTAAATGCGTCAAACTTGCACATGAACTCAACTTTATGTTATGAGCCGCAGCTCTTACTGAAACAAAAACAACAATCACATCTCCCTTCGTTTTAAATTAAACAAATCACTCTTTAAGTTAATACAATTTTTCTTCCTACCTCCTTCTGCTTCCAAGGGCGCTAAGTTTGAAACTTTGTTTTTACATTTGACATACAACAACACAAAAACAAAACGAAGCAAACTACAGTAAAATATAACAAGGAATATAACAACAATCCGTTTGTTCCTGTGTTCTTTCAAACTCTGGAGCAACATACATCGAACTCGCACAGAAGAACTCGCGCTGAAAGTTTAGTTCAGCGATAAAAAGGAGGCAGCAGAACAAGCAAATATTCAATAACAAACAAACAAACAAATAAATAAACAAGGCTGTCATTTACATAATATAATGCTATTTATATTTTTCCATCCATCTATAGATGCATATCACGGTTTTGAAAAAAGGACAGACGCTTTCAGTACTGCTTGTTGCAGTAAATACCACTGTCCATTCTGCACACCTGAAGTGTACCGCCCTAACGAAAAAAGTATTTTTTATTAAAGGTAAAAAAAATGAAATAGTACATATTTAAGAAATGTACTGTAATTTATTATGTTGGCAATCACAGATCATTATTCCTGTCCACTTTTACGTTTTCTTGTAAACTTAAAAAAAACGTGTATTATGTTATTTAAATAACATTCAAATAACATTTTGATCTTTAAACGGTAAAAGGGTGAATTTATTGGATTTCTATTTCCTGGTCGACGTAAGCGACACGTAGGAGGAGTTGGATTAGATGCAGCTCCGCCCACCCCCTGGACCGACCAAAAGAAACTATGGACGGTGGGAGGAGTTGGATCTAGATAGCGACGGGTACTTGGACTCTACCAGTGAGTCCTATACGCTGACGTAGGACATTTCACAGCTTCTGACTGATTTGGCTGCGTATGCACAGCTGCTTATTGGTCAGCTGAGGGTCGGTCAATTGTTCTAGCTTTTCATTCTGCGAATGACCGGTATAGGATGAATTCAGTCAAATACAAAAGGAATCTAAAAAAAACTAAAAGTTAGTTATCAAGCCTCTCAGTCTCACTTTAAGCGTAGGAGTGTAGGAGTAATTCTTAAGTGTCAGTCTGTGTTCGAAATAGCCTACTACATACTACTGGCGTACTGATCCAGCCCCAAATCAGTATGCCGTATGCATTATGTGACCAAAATGAAAATTTCCAATATGCGAAACATACCCGGACGACCTACTACTTCCGCAAAATATTCCAGTACTTGAACAGAGCTATCTTCGTGGTGTACTGCATCCCATCATGCAACGCTATGTTCACGTGACCCCGTAGTATGCTTTGCTTTTGTCGCATACTGGAAACTGTACTGCATTTGCTACGAGGACCAGTATGCAGTATCCAATATATACTGAGTCCAGAGCTGATTTACGACACCTGTCTGTGCCACAAAGCTGATCCTGGATGACCTCGTTTCAAAACCCACTGCAAGGGCCAATCACTGGATCGGATTTCATGTTCAATAATATTTCCAGAGAAATGTCAAGATAAAATTCAGAAAATGTTGAAATACCTTCACATTTAACTTAATAATGTTGCAGTCATACTTTTTGTGAAATAACACAGCATATTTACGTAGTTAATAAATAATCCTAATAAAAAGAGATTTCATATCTACCTTTAAGTATGTGACATGCACTGGTATGTATAATTTTCCCTTCTTTCTTTTGTTATTCATGTTTTCTCTGATTTATTTTGGATACTGCATAGATTCTAACTGAATGACATTCAGGCAGAGGACCACCGGGCAAGCCTCTTAGCGCATTTTGTGAGGTGGTGCAGCGTATCATGGGGGTGATCTCTGGAGTGGACGTTCAGGATACTGCATTAATGAAATTCTAATACATATCTCAAAGACAAGATTTTTTATTATTTATTTAGATTTGCACACAAACACTGTGATGCTAATTGTCACTTCAAAATTATTGCATCCGTCAGTAATAAAGAAGCTGCTCGTGCTCCCGACCCTGCTGGCTTGAGCGCAGATTCTCCATCTGCCCTTCTTTGACAGCGCTTCCAAACACCTCCAGTAATGAATGGCCGGAGGAAGAGTGAGCGTCTGAAAGCAGAGGACTCACTCCCAAATGACATACAAGAATTGACGAGGCAGACGTCAAAGCTTAAAATTAAAGTATTAAAATTGCATGAATATTACACTCTTGCACGAAAAGTTGAAACAAAAAAAATGTAAACCCATGCTTATCTTAATGCCTAATTATTGTGCATATTTATACATAAAATTGAAGTGTGTACCTAAAACAAAAATTCACACGCGTCTCAGTGCCATCTCAGCCCCCTAGTGGCAACTCTTAACAACTTCTAAGTCCTCTGGAGCAGTCTTACCTTTTTGGGAGAGTAAGAGTGATTCTTATACTTGAGAGTTTTGATAACAGGCACTTACACTTAACTCAAATCTAAGAAACTTCCTGCACTTAAGTCCAAAATTCCACTTTTAGAAATTTGATAAATTCGGGCCTAGGTCTTGAAGAGCCCCTATGTGAGGTGAGTGCTCCCCTTATATTCGGGGACTAGTTGTGTTGACTAGTATGTACCAGTTCACTTCTGACTCTTGTATCCTTTATTTGGATTATGTCACAGGTTTTGCGCTGGTTCACTTCATTAAATCCTACATTTTCAATGAGACTGGTGTGATCACATCCTTTTACTTGCCCACCATTGCTGGTCACATCTGGGCTTAATTTCTACAATGGTTTTAATATTCAAAGTTCAGTGTTGGAGATTAAAGTTTGTACATTGTACCTTCTTTCAAAATGTTTTAGTTCAACTTTGCAGGACCTCAAGAAGAGAAAAACGCAAAAAAGGTATGGGAATGTATCATACTAATGAACATTTTAGTGTTAATAGCCAACTACTTAGGGGTTAAACTAACAATTAATGCATTTTTGCAGTTCTATTTGTGACAGGTTTCACACTAGTGTTGCTCTTGAACACCAGCATAGTCCTCCTAAAATATCGAGTCCATAATTTCTAATAAAGGACTCAGCTGGTACATTGTGCCAGTTGATTTCAGTCACACACCAATTTGTTTCCATGCCAAGTGGGGCTGCATGGTTCCGTGTCCTACACCCAACTTTTTGCAGATGAAGCCTGACGAGCAGTGAGCAACACTTGGCACCACCTGGTGGTTCAGGAATAATCTGCTCCCCCAAGACTCGACTGAATCAGTACTTTTCATTTATCCGTTTTTATTGTGCACACTTCCAAAAGCAGCATCAACGTGGCATCCATCACTGCAAATCATCCTCAGTTATACACAGCTCTTCACCTGAAGGTTTATGAAGTTTCTCCCAGCCATGCGAGTCACAATAAACTCACAATAGAGAACCTGCAAACAAGTCACGTGAACAAGCGGTTATTGCATCTCAGAAGAATCGGTAGCGCCAAGATACACAACCCCACCAAAGTGCGCAAAGACAGTAGCCCATTCAGATCGGTTACCTTGCGAGGGTCTTTTAGAGGACAGGACTGAAGAGCATCACCAGTTGTGCTTTTTGAGCATCGTGTCAGTGCGAGCCTCATCTCAAGAATGTAGCGAAATACGTCCACATCCATCTATCGTACATTGTACACCAATTCACAAGAAATTTCACAAATTTGTTCTACCAAATTGTGTAATTATAACCAGTTTAACTTGTTTCGATGTCCCTTGTAGAATGCAGATTAAGTGTAATGCCCGAAAGCAACGCTCACATTACTTCATTACTTTTCGATCCGAATTAAAAATCGGAACTGATTAGAGAACGGCGAACAGCAAGTTGGCTGTAGCCTACATGGTTTTCAAGAAAGCGGTGTAATCCAGTCTACGACCGATTCTACATGTAATTTCGAGACATCGGTTACACCATCATCAATAAGCGCTCTTCACTGAGAACGTGGGCCTACCTGACCACTGGCAGAAACTATTTGAAGAGTCTTGAAAGCGGTGGTTTTCGTGGAATAGTCCGTGTTATATTCTTTCACAGCAAACATGGCGGCATTTCTAACATCAACTGAATTTGTCGATAGAGGTTTTGGCTTTCCATGTGACATTACTCCAAAAACACAACTATACAATACGCTAGTGATACACAGCAGGAGCATCATGGTGATAAAACGTCTTACCAAAGACATATTGACAATCGTTAACCAGATTAATTAACTAAAGGACTACCGCCGTTCTGTAGCAAAGTTCGTTTACAGCACAAAAACACCCGATTTTAACTTGTCAGATAATTGCCAGCTCACCTGCACAGGATTTTCTACGCGCTAATTATTAACGACCTAACGACTGATTACTCAGGGCCCGTATTTATCAAACTTCTTAGAGTGGAATTTTGGACTTAAGTGCTGAAAAATTCTTAGATTTGCTCCTACTCACAGAGTTAAGTGTAAGTGCCAGTTATCAAAACTCTCAAGTATAAGAATCACTCTTACTCTCCCGAAAAGTTAAGACTGCTCCAGAGGACTCATAAGTCGTTAAGAGTTGCCACTAGGGGGCTGAGATGGCCCTGAGAAGACAGAGACGCGTGCGAACCTTCATTTTAGGTACACATTTCAATTTTATAGATATATAAATATGCACACAAATATGCACAATGCACAAATATGCACAATAATTAGGCATTAAGATAAGCATGGGTTAAATTTTTTTCTTTTTTTCGTGCAAGAGTGTAATATTCATGCTGCGATTTCCATACTTTAATTTTAAGCTTTGACTTCTGCCTTGTCAGTTATTGTATGTCATTTGGGAGTGAGTCCTCTGCCAGACTTCCTTCAGACGCTCACTTTTCCTCCGACCATTCATGACTGGTGGTGTTTGGAAGCGCTGTCAGAGAGGGAGGGGCAGATGGAGAATCTGCGCTCAAGCCAGCAGGGTCGGGAGCACGAGCTTTAATACTGACAGATGCAATTATTTTATTAGCATCACAGTGTTTGTGTGCAAATCTAAATAAATTTTAAAAACATTGTCTTTGAGATATACTTTAGAATTTCATTAATGCAGGATCCATTCCACATATCACCACAGTGTCTTCCCCCATGATACGCTGCACCACCTCACAAACTGCGCTAAGAGGCTTGCCCGGTGGTCCTCCGCCTGAATGTGATTCAGTTAGAATGTATGCAGTATCCAAAATAAATCAGAGAAAACATATGAATAACAAAAGAAAGAAGGAAACAAATGTTTTATAAAGATTATTTATTAACTACGTAAATACGCTGTGTTATTTTACAAAAATCATGACTGCAACATTATTAAGTTAAATGTGAAGGTATTTCAACATTTTCTGAATTTTATCTTGACATTTCTCAGGAAATATTCTTGAACATGAAATCCGATCCAGTGATTGGTTCTTGCAGGGAGTTTTGAAACGACGTCATCCAGGATCAGCTTTGCGGTACAGCCAGGTGTCGTAAATCAGCTCTGAGACTGACACTTACGAATTGCTCCTACACTTCGCTTAAAGTGAGACTGAGAGGCTTGATAACTAACTTTCAGTCTCAGCTTTTAACTAAGAATTATTTTAGACATAAGTCAATTCTTAGCAGCATTCTTAGGAGTAATTCTAAGAAGTTTGATAAATACGGGCCCTGGTTGATTTAAATTCATAAAATAATTGCCCCCCTAAGAACAGCGAGAGTGAACTTTGAGAGTTTGATACCAGAGGGGCGTAAGCGACATTTGGAGTACAAATATATTTCAGCCGTACAATGGTTATTAGCATTAGCTGATTAGACCTCTATCATAAAGTCATGTTTCTCTGGAAACTTTGTGTACTTCACTACAATGTTAATTTTCTCTATGTATCGTACTAAAGTACACAACACTCACATAGAATCTTCTTTAGATACACTCACCAGCCACTTTATTTGGGACACCTATCCAAATACAGGTGCTGGTCACAAAATTAGAATATCATGAAAAAGTTTATTTCAGTAATTCCATTCAAAAAGTGAAACATGTATATTATACTCAGTCATTACACACAGACTGATATATTCCAAGTGATTATTTCTTTTAATTTTATTAATATAACTGACAACTAATGAAACACCCATTTTCAGTATATCAGAAAATTAGAATATTGTGAAAAGGTTCAAAATCGAAGACACCTGGTGCCACATTCAACACAGCTCATTAACTCAAAAGACCTGCAAAGACCTTTACATGGTCTCTCAGTCTAGTTCTGTGGGCTACACAATCATGAGGAAGACTGCTGATTTCGCAGTTGTCCAAAAGATGACCATGGACACCTTACACAAGCAGTGCAAGACACAAAAGCTCATTGCTAAAGAGGCTGGCTGTTCACAGAGGTCTGTGTCAAAGTAGGTAGATACTTTATTGATCCCGAAGGAAATTTAGCAATTTATATCATCTCTATTAAAGTATATTAATAGAGAGGTAAAGGGAAGGAAAATATGTGGTAGAAAAAAGTGTACAAGCAATAGGGATAACCGCACCCTGGAGAGGACTGTCAAAACCCATTCAAACTTTGGCCAGCAAACTCGCTTGACCTTAACCCCATAGTAAATCTATGGGGTATTGTGAAGAGGAAGATGCAATACACCAGATCCAACAATGCAGAAGAGCTGAAGGCCACGATCACCGTAACCCGGGCTCTCATAAGACCTGAGCAGTGACACACTGATCAACTCCATGCCATGCTGCATTGCTGCAGTAAATAAGGCAAAAGAGCCCCAACTAAGCACAGAGTGCTATACATGCCCCTACTTTTCAGCACTTCAAAAATCTTTTGTATCGGTCTTAATATTCTCAGAATTTTCTGATACACTGAATTTGGGTTTTCATTAGTTTTTGTTTATGATTAAATTAAAAGAAATAAAAAACATGTATATCATTACACAGACTTATTTCATGTTTCACTTTTTGGAAACATGAAATAAGGGGTCATCTAAAACTCAAACCTATTCTGGTCCCACATCACCCAAAGAGAACAAATGCCCCTGGTTCTCTAACTGACCCTGACTCTGCTTCAAGAGATAGCAGGACAGCTAGGCACCACACTGGGATTAATTAAAGCCTAAGGTAATTACATTAACAGGTGCTGGTCATAACATTAGAATATCATAAGTTGATTTTCAGTAATTCCAAAAAGTGAAACATGAAATAAGTCTGTGTAATGAGAATATACATGTTTTTTATTTCTTTTAATTTAATCATAAACAAAAACTAATGAAAACCCAAATTCAGTGTATCAGAAAATTCTGAGAATATTAAGACCGATACAAAAGATTTTTGAAGTGCTGAAAAGTAGGGGCATGTACAGCACTCTGTACTTAGTTTGTTTTACACACTGCTTGTGTAAGGTGTCCATGGTCATCTTTTGGACAACTGCGAAATCAGCAGTCTTCCTCATGATTGTGTAGCCCACAGAACTAGACTGAGAGACCATGTAAAGGTCTTTGCAGGTCTTTTGAGTTAATGAGCTGTGTTGAATGTGGCACCAGGTGTCTTCGATTTTGAACCTTTTCACAATATTCTAATTTTCTGATATACTGAAAATGGGTGTTTCATTAGTTGTCAGTTATATTAATAAAATTAAAAGAAATAATCACTTGGAATATATCAGTCTGTGTGTAATGACTGAGTATAATATACATGTTTCACTTTTTGAATGGAATTACTGAAATAAACTTTTTCATGATATTCTAATTTTGTGACCAGCACCTGTATTTGGATAGGTGTCCCAAATAAAGTGGCTGGTGAGTGTATCTAAAGAAGATTCTATGTGAGTGTTGTGTACTTTAGTACGATACATAGAGAAAATTAACATTGTAGTGAAGTACACAAAGTTTCCAGAGAAACATGACTTTATGATAGAGGTCTAATCAGCTAATGCTAATAACCATTGTACGGCTGAAATATATTTGTACTCCAAATGTCGCTTACGCCCCTCTGGTATCAAACTCTCAAAGTTCACTCTCGCTGTTCTTAGGGGGGCAATTATTTTATGAATTTAAATCAACCAGGGCCCGTATTTATCAAACTTCTTAGAATTACTCCTAAGAATGCTGCTAAGAATTGACTTATGTCTAAAATAATTCTTAGTTAAAAGCTGAGACTGAAAGTTAGTTATCAAGCCTCTCAGTCTCACTTTAAGCGAAGTGTAGGAGCAATTCGTAAGTGTCAGTCTCAGAGCTGATTTACGACACCTGGCTGTACCGCAAAGCTGATCCTGGATGACGTCGTTTCAAAACTCCCTGCAAGAACCAATCACTGGATCGGATTTCATGTTCAAGAATATTTCCTGAGAAATGTCAAGATAAAATTCAGAAAATGTTGAAATACCTTCACATTTAACTTAATAATGTTGCAGTCATGATTTTTGTAAAATAACACAGCGTATTTACGTAGTTAATAAATAATCTTTATAAAACATTTGTTTCCTTCTTTCTTTTGTTATTCATATGTTTTCTCTGATTTATTTTGGATACTGCATACATTCTAACTGAATCACATTCAGGCGGAGGACCACCGGGCAAGCCTCTTAGCGCAGTTTGTGAGGTGGTGCAGCGTATCATGGGGGAAGACACTGTGGTGATATGTGGAATGGATCCTGCATTAATGAAATTCTAAAGTATATCTCAAAGACAATGTTTTTAAAATTTATTTAGATTTGCACACAAACACTGTGATGCTAATAAAATAATTGCATCTGTCAGTATTAAAGCTCGTGCTCCCGACCCTGCTGGCTTGAGCGCAGATTCTCCATCTGCCCCTCCCTCTCTGACAGCGCTTCCAAACACCACCAGTCATGAATGGTCGGAGGAAAAGTGAGCGTCTGAAGGAAGTCTGGCAGAGGACTCACTCCCAAATGACATACAATAACTGACAAGGCAGAAGTCAAAGCTTAAAATTAAAGTATGGAAATCGCAGCATGAATATTACACTCTTGCACGAAAAAAAGAAAAAAATTTAACCCATGCTTATCTTAATGCCTAATTATTGTGCATATTTGTGCATTGTGCATATTTGTGTGCATATTTATATATCTATAAAATTGAAATGTGTACCTAAAATGAAGGTTCGCACGCGTCTCTGTCTTCTCAGGGCCATCTCAGCCCCCTAGTGGCAACTCTTAACGACTTATGAGTCCTCTGGAGCAGTCTTAACTTTTCGGGAGAGTAAGAGTGATTCTTATACTTGAGAGTTTTGATAACTGGCACTTACACTTAACTCTGTGAGTAGGAGCAAATCTAAGAATTTTTCAGCACTTAAGTCCAAAATTCCACTCTAAGAAGTTTGATAAATACGGGCCCTGAGTAATCAGTCGTTAGGTCGTTAATAATTAGCGCGTAGAAAATCCTGTGCAGGTGAGCTGGCAATTATCTGACAAGTTAAAATCGGGTGTTTTTGTGCTGTAAACGAACTTTGCTACAGAACGGCGGTAGTCCTTTAGTTAATTAATCTGGTTAACGATTGTCAATATGTCTTTGGTAAGACGTTTTATCACCATGATGCTCCTGCTGTGTATCACTAGCGTATTGTATAGTTGTGTTTTTGGAGTAATGTCACATGGAAAGCCAAAACCTCTATCGACAAATTCAGTTGATGTTAGAAATGCCGCCATGTTTGCTGTGAAAGAATATAACACGGACTATTCCACGAAAACCACCGCTTTCAAGACTCTTCAAATAGTTTCTGCCAGTGGTCAGGTAGGCCCACGTTCTCAGTGAAGAGCGCTTATTGATGATGGTGTAACCGATGTCTCGAAATTACATGTAGAATCGGTCGTAGACTGGATTACACCGCTTTCTTGAAAACCATGTAGGCTACAGCCAACTTGCTGTTCGCCGTTCTCTAATCAGTTCCGATTTTTAATTCGGATCGAAAAGTAATGAAGTAATGTGAGCGTTGCTTTCGGGCATTACACTTAATCTGCATTCTACAAGGGACATCGAAACAAGTTAAACTGGTTATAATTACACAATTTGGTAGAACAAATTTGTGAAATTTCTTGTGAATTGGTGTACAATGTACGATAGATGGATGTGGACGTATTTCGCTACATTCTTGAGATGAGGCTCGCACTGACACGATGCTCAAAAAGCACAACTGGTGATGCTCTTCAGTCCTGTCCTCTAAAAGACCCTCGCAAGGTAACCGATCTGAATGGGCTACTGTCTTTGCGCACTTTGGTGGGGTTGTGTATCTTGGCGCTACCGATTCTTCTGAGATGCAATAACCGCTTGTTCACGTGACTTGTTTGCAGGTTCTCTATTGTGAGTTTATTGTGACTCGCATGGCTGGGAGAAACTTCATAAACCTTCAGGTGAAGAGCTGTGTATAACTGAGGATGATTTGCAGTGATGGATGCCACGTTGATGCTGCTTTTGGAAGTGTGCACAATAAAAACGGATAAATGAAAAGTACTGATTCAGTCGAGTCTTGGGGGAGCAGATTATTCCTGAACCACCAGGTGGTGCTCACTGCTCGTCAGGCTTCATCTGCAAAAAGTTGGGTGTAGGACACGGAACCATGCAGCCCCACTTGGCATGGAAACAAATTGGTGTGTGACTGAAATCAACTGGCACAATGTACCAGCTGAGTCCTTTATTAGAAATTATGGACTCGATATTTTAGGAGGACTATGCTGGTGTTCAAGAGCAAGTGTGAAACCTGTCACAAATAGAACTGCAAAAATGCATTAATTGTTAGTTTAACCCCTAAGTAGTTGGCTATTAACACTAAAATGTTCATTAGTATAATACATTCCCATACCTTTTTTGCGTTTTTCTCTTCTTGAGGTCCTGCAAAGTTGAACTAAAACATTTTGAAAGAAGGTACAATGTACAAACTTTAATCTCCAACACTGAACTTTGAATATTAAAACCATTGTAGAAATTAAGCCCAGATGTGACCAGCAATGGTGGGCAAGTAAAAGGATGTGATCACACCAGTCTCATTGAAAATGTAGGATTTAATGAAGTGAACCAGCGCAAAACCTGTGACATAATCCAAATAAAGGATACAAGAGTCAGAAGTGAACTGGTACATACTAGTTAACACAACTAGTCCCCGAACATAAGGGGAGCACTCACCTCACATAGGGGCTCTTCAAGACCCGCTCACCCCACAACATCAGGGGGCTTCTACATAAGAGATCCCTAAAGGTCCAGAAATACTGCTCCATCTCCGGGGAGAAACACCTGCACCTAAAATAAACACATGCACACGCATTAATTGTGAAATGCACAATACATACAACCAGCCAACTGTTCCACCACTTTTTTTTTTTTTTTTTTTTTTTTTTTTGCTTTATATAGAAATCTTGGTGAAGTAAAGCTGGTGGTGGTGAAGCTTCAAATAAGTAAACAATGTGTTGCAGGTCACATTAACTGAGTTCTTTGCAGGTTCTTTGAGTTTACGGTTAAGGATATCCCTCTGAGACAGTCATGTGTGGTCAATGTGGTTAATTGATGATGCTTATGACTTACTTTGGAACACACACGTCCCTCCTATTCCTGGACCGCTAGGTGGCACCAAATGTCTTCATTACTTTTTGCCTGGCGCGATCTGCAGGTATGGGGCAATTTTTGGATTCCTTTTGTATTTGACTGAATTCATCCTATAGCCTACCGGTCATTCGCAGAATGAAAAGCTAGAACAATTGACCGACCCTCAGCTGACCAATAAGCAGCTGTGCATACGCAGCCAAATCAGTCAGAAGCTGTGAAATGTCCTACGTCAGCGTATAGGACTCACGACTGCTTTATAAATCTGTGTCTAACACGGGTCGGCTGGAGTCCGCCAATGCCGGGGTCTCCGTTTCTATGACTTTAGGAATGACGCACTGCGGCCAATCAACGGTGATCATGCAATAAAGCGTTCAATAGGGACCAAGAGTTTCCGTGTTGCGTTCATGTTTTGTTGTTGTACATCCAGAGTTTTAGTTTTGCTCTGTTGCGAATGTGTGCTGTACTGCTTAGAAGGCCCAAGTTGTACAGTGGAAGCCCTCACCCAACAAAAATGCTCACATGCTCTGTGTGTTTATTGCAGGTAGCAAAAAACTGACATTTGTGAATGAATTAATGAATGTTTCAATTTATATAGCGCCTTATCTAGATACCCAAGGCCCTTTACTTGTTAACACAGCTACGTTACAGACAACCAATCACACACCGGCGAGAAGCTGCAGCCAATTGCGCACAGCGTACTCTCTACCGGGATCCACAACCCCCTGGGGGACTGAATGGGGTGCAGGAAGGGGAGAGAGGACAGACCGGCAGAGCACCATCCACCACTGGGCACACAAGCACACACACTCAGACAACAACTTGTTTTTATTCAACAGAGAGAGACACAGACTCAGGGAGAATTTGTCTGCCAATTTACCTAACCTCCATGTTTTTGGACTGTGGGAGGAAACCGGAGAACCCGGAGGAAACCCACGCACACACGGGGAGAACATGGAAACTCCACTCAGATAGGGACTTAAACCCAAGACCCCACTTAGTTTCTAATACTAAGAGTATTAACGATGACAGTCCCATCTGCACAAGAAAAAAAAATGATCCAAAAGCAATCAACTGCACAAAAGCCAACCGAACTTTGAGAAGGGCACCGAAACAGCAGCTCGAGTAAGGACGCTGCAGCCACAGCATCGATGAATAACAGGAAATTTAGGTACGCCAAAACGATTTATTAAAACATTATTTCAGTAACATGCACGTTAATGTTTCAGGATTCCAGCGATTGCCTGAAATACGTTTGTATGCACCTTACCATGTAAAACCCTCTACCGTTCAAGCAGTACTAAACAAAGGGCAACTGCGCCTACCTATCTTTAAAATAAAGTAATCACGTCACCAACAGGTGGATGTACACCAAAACACAAACGAAAGCGCTGCGGCTTCTGCGCGTGCCAGTTAGTGGGCGTGTACTTAAAGTGACAGCACGAGCTTTATATGGGGCCTCGTGGTTCTGTCCTTAATTGAGATACCCGTCGCTGCAGAAGCAAAAGTCCAGGGGGTGGAGCTGGATGTTAGATCCAACTCCTCCCACCATCGTGTTTTCATTGGTCTGAAGTAATTGCACTACGCAAAGTTGTATCAGATCAGCCATTCCAAATCACCGTTGTCGTCCTAAATTGCTATTCTTATTTACTCACATGCCGTTCATTTGTGAACAATCACGAATGTGAAAGTTGGTTAATAATAAACCAATTTTCATATCGCTAATGCTAGTAACTAGTTTCCTTTGGTGATTATACTAAATCTGACTATTTCTGTTTGCACGAACAACCACTGTTAAGTTTATCTAATCTAGGTGTCTAAGTAAGTGATGGTAAAAACTGATGTTAGAAGACGAGCGGTTAGCTAAACAGAAGTAAGTAAGTAAGTAAGTTTATTTATAAAGCACATTTTATATGACTGAGTCAACCAAAGTGCTGTACAGAGGCTAAAAAGTACAATATATGCCCAACTCATATAAAAAAAACACGTAGAATATTACATAGCATAAAACATTTAAAATACATACAAATACACCATGTAAGATAAATATACAGGTTTTAAAAGGCCAAGGTAAAAATATGTGTTTTAAGTCTCGACTTGAAGGTTGTAAGAGATGGAGCAGCTCTAACCTCGAAGGGGAGACTATTCCATAATCTCGGAGCTGCAACTGAAAAAGCTCGATCACCTCTCAGCTTCAGACGAGAACGCGGAATAGTCAACAATAGTTGGTCAGAGGACCTCAGAGACCGTGGGGCAGAATAAGGGCAGAGCAGGTCCTTAATATATGATGGCGCTTGCCCATGTAAGGCTTTAAAAACAAATAGAAGAATCTTAAAATGAATTCTATGGTAAACAGGAAGCCAGTGCAAAGAGGCTAAAACAGGGGTGATGTGGTCCCTTTTCTTTGTGCCTGTCAACATTCTAGCTGCTGCATTTTGTACCAGTTGGAGTCGAGCCAGCGAGGTTCCATTTATGCCCAGGTACAGAGAATTACAATAATCCAAACGATTTGATATAAAAGCATGAATGACTTGTTCCTGTGCTTGATACGAGAGAAAAGGCTTAATTTTGGTGATTTCTCTTAGTTGGAAGAAGCTATTCCTCACAACACAATTTATTTGTTTGTCAAATTTGAATTGTGAATCAAAAATGACCCCGAGGTTTTTAACAGTATTCTTCACACAATTGGATAATTTGCTCAAACTTTCTGAGGCTGTTTCAACAGCTTTAGCTGGGCCAAATAAAAGCATTTCTGATTTTTGTTCATTTAGTTGGAGATAATTAATAGCCATCCATGAATTTATCTCCTTTAGGCATTCACTTAGCCGAGTTACGGCTGTGAGATCATTGGGCTTGAAGGGCATGTAAAGCTGGGTATCATCAGCATAACAATGGAATGCTATATTATATTTCCTAATAATACTGCCAAGAGGGAGCATATACAGTGAAAAAAGGGGAGGCCCCAAAATAGAACCCTGTGGAACCCCGCATCTCAGACTGGCGGTAGATGAATAACAATTTCCCACATTTATCCTAAAAGTCCTATTACTCAGGTAAGATCTAAACCAATCTAGGACGGTTCCCTGAAAGCCAACCATATGCTCAAGGCGTTTAAGCAACAGGCTATGGTCGACAGTATCAAACGCAGCACTGAGGTCTAAAAGAAACAAAACTGCACAATTTCCTGAATCGGTTGCTAACAATAAGTCATTTGTCACCCTTAGCAACGCAGACTCTGTACTATGAAGTGCTTTAAAACCAGACTGAAATTCCTCAAAGATGTCATTCTCTAATAGGTATGAGGTTATTTGCTGAAAGACTGATTTTTCAAGTAATTTAGAAATAAAACTTAATTTGGAGATTGGCCGAAAATTACTGAGGATGTTTGGATTGAGGTTTTGTTTTTTCAAAATTGGCTGAATGACAGCTTGCTTACAACAGGCTGGAACAATGCCCGAAGATAAGCTTGCATTTAGGATTACTGCAATACCTGGCCCTATTATATCAAAAGCCTCTTTAATAAGGCGGGTAGGAATAATATCACATGGAGATCACATGAGGGTTTCATCTGAGAGACCATATCTTTAATATCCAAAAGAAAGACAGGTTCAAACTGATTGAAAACAGCAGAACCTACTACCTCTACTGGTTTCTCATTTCCGAGGAGGGGGCTTATATTAGCCCTGATGCTATCAATCTTATCAATAAAGACTTGCATGAAATCCTCACAAATTTCAGGTGATTCCACAAGCGTGACTGGTGGTGCCTTTAGGACAGCATTTAAGGTATTAAACAAAACTTTAGGTCTATAGTGATTTTTTGCTATAACTTCTGAAAAATATTTTTTCCTCTCTGCTTTTACAGCATTTTGAAAATCAGTCAGACAGTGTTTTAAAATGTCCAAAGAGACCTGCAGCTTATCCTTTTTCCATTTCCTTTCAGCACATCTACATTTACGTCTGAGGGCCTGAGTGGAATTATTTAACCATGGTTGAGATTTCGATTTAATCTGTCTGGTTTTAAAGGGGGCAACAGAGTCAAGAATAGTGGAACAAGATGAATGAAACAGACCTACTAGTTCATCCACATTTACATTAGGAGCTGATGCCTCTATAATGCTATTTACAGAACTCTTCGAGAATACAGATGTATTAAATACTTATGTATGTTGTGTTCTTCATATTGGACATAAACTGTTAAATTAGTTCGTGTTTACTGTAGTTACTTAAAATTTGTAATGGTTGTGCTGTTCGGTACCGCATGGACACTTCGAGGGGGGTTAATCAGTAGTGTGTGCATGTAACAGCCATGATCCTCATTAACCAGTTCACTGAAAAACTTCACAACAACTAATATAATGCTATTTATATTTTTCCATCCATCTATAGATGCATATCACGGTTTTGAAAAAAGGACAGACGCTTTCAGTTGTGCAGTGCACTACATGTTGCAGTAAATACCACTGTCCATTCTGCACACCTGAAGTGTACCGTCCTAACGCAAAAAGTATTTTTTTATTAAAGGTAAAAAAAATGAAATAGTACATATTTAAGAAATGTACTGTACTTTATTATGTTGGCAGTCACAGATCATTATTCCTGTCCACTTTTACGTTTTCTTGTAAACTTAAAAAAACGTGTATTGTGTTAATTAAATAACATTCAAAGAACATTTTGATCTTTAAACGGTAAAAGTGTGAATTTATTGGATTTCTATTTCCTGGTCGGAAAATGTAAGCGATACGTAGGAGGAGTTGGATTAGATGCAGCTCCACCCCCTGGACCGACCAAAAGAAACAATGGACGGTGGGAGGAGTTGGATCTAGATCCAGCTCCACCCCCTGGACTTTTGATTCTGCAGCGACGGGTACTTGCCTTAATTAGCAATTAAGTGTCTCTTAAAACTAGAGATAATTAAATAACATTCAAAGAACATTTTGATCTTTAAACGGTAAAAGGGTGAATTTATTGGATTTCTATTTCCTGGTCGGAAAATGTAAGCGATACGTAGGAGGAGTTGGATTAGATGCAGCTCCGCCCCCTGGACCGACCAAAAGAAACTATGGACGGTGGGAGGAGTTGGATTTAGATCCAGCTCCACCCCCTGGACTTTTGATTCTGCAGTGACAGGTACTTGCCTTAATTAGCAATTAAGTGTCTCTTAAAACTAGAGATAAAATATACAAGCGTGAATGTAAACAGTTAATGTGTAACTGTGTGCTTACACAGCTGATAGCTCTGGAAACCTTGTGTACTTTAATATTCTGAATCTCTACATTTGAAGATGATTACTAGTTTTTCACGGTTTGAATGGTAAAGGAATTGATGATTTTACAGTACATCAGCTTTAAACTAATATTAAATGGATTGCTAATGTTAGCTATTTGGGAACATTTTGAATTGAAATGAATTTAATACTGCTGATATTGACGAGTGACTATATAATTATGTTGGCTGTAAAACATGCTCAAATTAGTGACTACTTATGCAAAGAATACGAAATTGAGGGCTGGCACACATTAAAATGCAGATTATTATAATCTAAATTATTTGTAATGATCCATTTGTTTTTGGAATATCAGTTATACATTTAAAATACTCATCGACTTAATTATAAGATTTATAAATCTAGATAAATATCTACTTGCAATGGTTCACCAAATATTCCATATTGAATATAAACTAAATTTGTAAATGTTTTGACTGGTTGGAAATTATCTCTGCATTTATTTTTAATAACAAGTGTGTTGGTCTGAGTGCCTAAGGGTGGTGTTGGGTGACAGGAGGCAGTAAAGGGCCAATATGTGAGCTCTCTGCTAAATATCACTGTTTTACACAATTATTTATATTATTTTGTGACTATGCAACATCAACTCTCTTAAATTATGACTTAAGTCTTGATCTAAAATGAATACCTTTAGATCAATGTTATGGTTTTATCTCTACAATAACTAAACATAATACAATAACATCTCAGAATGTTTAATTTAAAAATGGTATAAATGGTCTATCTCATAAGAAATAAATTAACATAAATGGAGGATCAAGCGGTAAGACTACCCAGCCAACCGATGTTCATTTCCTCAATCGTTGCGGAGCTGCGTCACGGAGCGTTTCCCCTCCGACCCTGTGACCTCGAGCCTTGCGGAGGGAAAAGGCGTCATGCCATCTCGCTGGACGCAGATCGCAGTTCTATTGTTCACAGGAAGCAGATTAGTGAGCACGTGCACGCTCAACCTGTCTGTAGCGATGTAGCCACCACACGCCCCACTCTCCTCCACCCTTCTCTCACAGGTGCTGTGGTTGGCGTTCCTCTGATCAGGGCCTGCTAAGTGGAGCTTAAGAGGGAAATTTTAGTTTTGCGTTATCCCAGTTTATTTTCCAAACTGCTGTTAATTTGATAGTTCTCACATGTCTAATGTTTAGCACAGTAACACTGTACAGTAAGATCAAATTTTAAAAAATGACAGTGCACGTTTCTCTCTCTTTCTTGTTGCCTTTACATCAGTAATGTGGCAGCACGATCAATGTTTTGGCCAAACCAGAACAGACACGAGAAACCAACAGGTGAAGCGAATAGCGGGGTTTAATGACAGGCGCGCTCCCGGCAGCTCGTTTCTCCCGCAGATTCTAATTCCTCATATTACCAATGTTGTAATTAAAACTCTGCAAGCCACAAACCGGATGCCAGCTTTGGACGATTAGTCATAGGGGATTATTCCCATAGCGGGGAACACAGCGATAGGTAGTTATTTTTCTGCTTTGGTACATACTCTCCACTCCTCCTCCCCTACCTCCACACCCCCTTTAGCCCCAATCTCCGAGTCTAAGTCGGGGCAACAGATGGTGTCTTCTTGGAGGCCTCGTGTCCACAGTTGTCTCGTGCGCGGGTCGCCGTTAGGGAGGTGTAAGTGGCCTGATGCCACTGTTCGATGGCTCATCTGGCCAGTCCGTGTATGTTAAGATTTATGTTGCTGCTGTAATTATGGCAAAGCAAATCTGAAGTTTTTAAAGATCTACTTAGCCAATCGCCTCTGGCTTCTGTCTAGCGCGCAATTCTGCCGTTTCTGTCGCACGTTTACATTTCTGTGCCTTTGATCTCATCATAAAAGCAGGACACTCTCGGCGAGCGGGCACGAAATACGACGGGATGAAATCAATACCTGCAGCGGTGATGCTGGTGGTTTGATTTACACATGACTGGTCAGCAGACTCGTGGGACCGCGTCTTCCAGAGCCCGAGACGGCGGACTGACCGTAAGCGCGCGGTAGAGGTGAAAAATGTCCGACCGCGGCAGTTCATTCCTGCGGAGGCACAAAGGCGCGCGGCTGGGCGTGTCTGCGCATACTAACACCGAACGGCCCGCGTGCCGTCTGCCCCACCAGGTCCGGCGTAAATCTGTAATGATATTAATGTACAGTGGGGTGGGGGTGTACATGTGTGTGGGTGTGGCTGAGAGGGGCCGGTAGAAGGGCGGAGATAAAGGGAGCCAGTAAGAGAGAAGGAGGGAGGGAGGGAGGGAGGGAGGGAGAGTGGGGTAGATGGCAGAGAGCAGTTCTGTACCCCCCTGCCCCCTCCCCCACTTTACTACTGTATCACCCCACCACTGTCCTAAGGAGGGCTGGCCCAGGGGGTGTTTTTCCCCCCTCTCTCTCTTTCTCTCTCTCTCTCTCTCACTCAGTCTCGCTCTCTCTCTTCCTCCTTTCCTTTACCCTGCTCCTAGCACACAGGACGGCAGCAGCAACAGGACCTGGTGTCTCCCAGACACGCACGGTCATGCGTGTCAGCTCTCTGTGTGTCTCTTCCTCTCTCAGGACCTCCAGGCTTCTGCAGCACGCACACGTGTCTCACGCCAACAACAAACCCGTCGGCACCCAGATGCTCCGAAGAGGTACCGCCCCTCTCTCTCTCTCCATCTCTCTCTCTCTGTCCGAAACTGGGACGTCCCTTGCGTTTGCCGGGACCAGGGCTGGAGGAAGTCGGTTGTGTTTACATACCTTGTACCGTATGCGTGCGAAAGCTGGAATCACGCGGCCAGCGATGCACGCCGTGTTTTGCAGCTCTGGCGTTTCTCAACTGCGGCGGTGAGACTGACGCCCTGCGTGCCATCCGGGTATCCAGTGGAGCGGGGTCGTCCCAGCTCCTCTCCCACGTGGAGCGTCCTCCACTGCTGAAGTACAGGCACGCGTGTGTGTCTGGCACGCTTGCGCCGTGTCTGCCCAGTCTGCCGTCGCTGACCCACCTGCTACGTGGCTACTTTTCCATGCGAAGTTCATGCACTTCGCTCTCCTCCGGATGGGAATCTGGCTCCTAACGTGGCATTGCGACTAAATAACATGGACGGACAGGGCCTAGGTTCAGATCCGGATGCATGTTCCTGTGAGGAGACTACATTGTAGTAGACGGGTTGATGTCTTTCATTTCGTATGATGTTTCGGAGTCTTTCATCAGAGGTCCTTCATCGGCTGTGGAAGCAAAGTGATTCACTCAATGTCTCTAACTACAGATACGCCTAGAAAGGTTTCCAGAGAATGTACGTGTATGTGTGTCTGTGTATATATAGTGTTTGGGGCGTTTTAGGGAAGAGAGAGATGTTATTCATTTCAATGCATGTGTAAATGTTTTTTATTTGTTTGCCTTTGGCTATTCAAACTAATTATATTTCACGTAGTCGTTCATGCTAAGAGAGGCTTCAGTTTATTCACGTTGGTCAACAAGTGTTGTCCGTTACCGCAACGCTTCCCAATATGCCATGGAACGTAGTTGTTCCCATCAGCACACACTGCACAACCCTTGTTACGTGCCGTAAGTGTGTCCATTGGAACCCAATCGGGCTTGGACCCCTTTCTGACCCTCCCCCCAGCACACCTTCACACCCCCACCTGTGCTGTTGCATTGAGTGTTTTATGGTGTTGTCCATGGGCATGTCACAGGCACAAAGCACAGGTCATTTCTCTCCAAAACCCCGCTGGTCAGCTTGAGGTGTTTGGTCAGTGGAAGGCTTCTGATTAAAATGTGCTTGCACCAGAGGTCAGCCCAGGTCAGCTGGGGCAGAGCCTAACGAGTTGTGACTCTGGGGACTGATGGGTAATTCGGGCAGGGGGGAGGGGGTTGTTGTAGGGTCTCACACCGCATGTGTGCAGTATCACACCGATACCTTCCATATTGTACACCAAATTTACTACTGAAGTGTACTCTCTCAGGGGATTTTAGTGTGCATTGCTTACATTACCACAAGGATTCACTTTTTTTGGTAGATATATTAACAATTATCTATCTGTCTGTGTCTTGGCATATTAAGGTAATCTGAAGTACACTGGTACAAGAATTTGCTATGAATAAGATGGATTGTATAGGCTGATCATTGTTGTTATATTACACACACATTTCCATGTTTCCATATTACTTTTACATTTTTCCCCATCCTAGACTTTGACAGATTTTTTTGTTCTTACACAGTAACTTGTACTTGCGAATTTTTGATTTTACAACCACGTCCTTGAAAAGTCTATGACTTTTCAAAAATGTTATTGCGAATTAAAATGAATTTGGGTGAATCGGCGAACAGCTAAACTTAATTTTAACGTTAGCCATAGCTCTCCCGCCATTCTCATGGGATTCAGTACAATGCTTTTGGTTTCACTCAGCTATTACATGGATACTTCTCATGAAAAACAAAAATGTTCTATTTAGGATCTACCAATCCTGCAATATTGGCACCTGAAAATGAGCATTGAGTTTCATCGCTTCATTGATCAGTGTTGCATTTTAAGAGCATTTCAACCATTTGTAATAAATTGATTTTAAGTACACTTCTTTATTAGTTCTTCTGTATTAATCGGTTCCATTAAAACTGAACAGTAATAAGAGGAGAATATTTAGAAAGATTTAAGGGGCTTGAATGGATATACCTGCACTGCTATTTCTGTTTCTCAGAAAGAGAGGAGAACAGAAAGACGGAAGGAGCCGTCACTCATGTCGTTAGCCCTGCCTCCCCACCCAGGCTCCTGCTGCTTATTTGCTCGGAGGCAGCAGCTGAGTGTGAGCGGTGGCTCAGGGGGGCGGGCTTTGGCAGGGCCTCAACGGCCAATTCCCACAAGCCTTAGTGAAGACAAACGGAGGGGGGGGGGGGGGGGGGGGGGTGGAGCCGACCAAAGGAAAGGCTAGGTGACATAGCATGGTAGTAATGTAGCAGTGTGTGTGTGTGTGTGTTTGTATGAAAAATGTACATGTTGCTCAGTCAGCTATTACACAGACAGAAACCATCAATCATGAGAGTGTAGGGTTGCTCTGCTCTCTCTCTCTCTCTCTCTCTCTCTCTCTCACTCTCTCTCATGCACCCCACCAGCCCCACCAGTCCCTTGACCTGTACTGTACAGCAAAATTCTATCGCACCTTACCCGGCTGTAGTCTATTCTGCGATGTTTTATGGCGATGCATGTTCATCTGTGCCGTTCAGACCGCTCGTCAGGTAAAAGGATGCCTACAAAAATGACATTGTTTGACTATGTAGGATATTCACTCCGAACACACATTTAGGGTCATGTAGGCTCTCGAGCTTGTATGGGACTGTAGATAGGACTGAGACTGTATTCCACTGTACTACAAGTACAATACACTACAGACACAACATGGTTACTGCGTTTGGCAATTTAGAAGTACCCACTACTGTACTGTGGCTTTGAATTGGAATTCTGTATTTGGAATTCTGTATGTGTTCTTCCACGGGCTGTGCTACAAACAGCAGGACGATGCACAGGGTTAAGTCTTTGGTTCTCAAAAGCCTTTTAAGGCAAAGGTCAAAGGTGGAGGTCACCATCAGGGCCATGTGGGGCTCAAAATTGTGCCGCCAGGCTTCAAGGGTGAGGTCCAGGACACACGTGACACCGTGACTCATAGCCAGCGCGAAAGAGATGGCATGACTGAGAGAGAGGGAGAGTGGCGTGAGACAGAGAAACTCCATGAGAGAGACAGAAAGAAATGGCATGAGAGAGAGAGAGAGATAGAGAGAGAGATTGCATGAGGGAGAGAGAGAGACTGTGGGCTGTGGTACAGAGGTAAGCAGCCCAGGTCTCTCTCCACTGTCACATATCGCACACATTGTGTGAGTGAATGGTCTACGTCCTATGAGGATACTTGAGTGTTTCCAACCTAATCGCTGTCTACCGTGGTGTATGCTCAGTCACCATGGACAAGTTCAATACGTGATACTCTGAAAAATGAAGTGAAAACCCATTGACCCCAATGAAAACGTAAAAGTGGATGTTGAATTGTCAATAAACTTATTGCAAACCTTCACTGAATACTGTCAGTAAATGTTTGAGAAATGTGATTAAGCTTAAGTTTAATACCACAACTATCACAACCACAACTAAAAGTGTCTCAGGATGTGGTCAACATTGTTATGGAAAGACTATAATCCTATCCAATCAAACCGGCCAACTTTTTTATTTATGCTAAATATATTCCAAACCTACTGCGATGTGTTCTGTCCTCAATTTGGTACACTTCATTGTGGTTCAGAGTATTGCATTTCTGAATGACAATCAGTCTTGCAGCAAATTGAATATAGACCCCGTCTTCAAGCGACTGTACTCCCTCAGTGGAGAAAGCGTCTGGGGAATTGCTTAAAAAAATACAACAAAGAAATAAAGAAACTGAACAAGTGCCTGAGGTGTTAAGGTAATTTGTCAAGCGCATGCATTTGCATTTTCAAGGAGATACATGTAAAGCCCTCCAGTTATTCAGTTTCGCTCATTAATTGCAGCATAAGATGATGTGAGCGTTTAAACGAATAAAACGTAAAACGCTATCTGCATGTGCGGTTTCCAGAACCATTTTTAGCCTTCATTTATAATAATAAATGAAATTATATATTCACACATCTGTTTTGCTATTAGTTAAACATTTTAGCATAACCATGTGCCTGAAAATACTCAAACTGAAGTGATGTCAGATGATCATGGTCTGGTAGCACTACAGCAATAGTTTCCTGCAGGTAATTTCAGCAGTTTGAGTCTTTAAACCCTGACCATTCATTTTGCAGTAAATGTTAGTCTTAACATTGATTTTTATCTTAAATTAAAAAAAAAAAAAAAAAAAAAAAAAAAAAAACGATTTTCATTTCAGACATTTCTGTATTGGTCAAAATGGGTAACACAAGGACATGTAGAACAAAAAACTGGCAAGCATATAAATGAAAAATGTAAAATTGAAATGAAAAACTATAATCTGTATTTAATTTCTTTTAATGCTTCCACAGTGCTATCGTATGTTCTTTATGACTTAAAAATAGAACCACTTCAGCTGCCTGTTCATCACTCTCAGGTCTGGTGGACACTGCAGAAGGGTCCTGCTATACAGCATTCTGGACACACACACACACACACACACTATGGATAGGTTGCTCTGCATAGGCCATGAAATTGTTCATTCAAATTTTCAGCTAAAGGTCAGCTGCTCCGTGGCTTGGTTTGATTAAGATCGTATGCTTGGTGATCACAGGCAGTCCTCCCTCTCTCCATCCCCCCCCCCCCCCCCCCCCCCCCCCCCCCACACACACACACCTATACGCATCCACACCACCTCATTTCATTTCCTCTGCTCACTCTTCTGTACCAGAACAGAAGAGGATGTGAAGAAGCAACTCTGTTGTCCATTAGACGCCTCCTTCTAAGAGACATTTAAGGCTGCGTTTGAAAAGTACTGCATAACGTACATTGCGACATGATGATTGCTTTGCGAAAGCTGCACATACAGTATGTGCGCAAAGAAAAAACATATTACTTTTTAGAAAGCTGTAAGAGTTGTATCTATCTATATATCTATCTTATATATATATATATATATACACACACACACACACACACACAGTATATTTATCTGAATATCTATATATGTATGCAATTACACACATTGAGCAAGTATTGTGCAAAAAAGAGTGCTATGTTTTCCAGGGCTCTAGTGTGACATCAGAAGTTCTTCTATGAGCTCACCTTAGGTAATTCATTGTACTGGCTGGCCCGTTGATAGTCTTGCTGGGGCCCCGGACAAGAAAGTTTCATGTGCGAGGGCCTCACGCGCTGTCGATTTGCGAGGTCGTGCACCTCTCGAATTTTGTAACTTCGCGCGCGCCGCGCCTCAGCGCAATGAACAAAGTCATGTTTGCAGGGTTCATACACCTTTATAAGGTGGAATTAAAGCACTTGTACGTCACTTTAAAGGTCCATTTCAATATTTCCCAGCACGATTCGAAATAATTTGCTTTTTATCACATTATTTAATGGTTGTTTATTTTCAAAACGCCCAATCTTAACGTCTTCACGTTCTCTCATGTTTCATCCTGGAATTACAAGAGGCTCGTATTTGTTAATGTAATACAAGAGAACTGTTCAGTCAGACAGATATTTGTTGTGAAACGAAGTACTCACAATTTCAAGCATTTTCAAGTACTTTAGCCTCAATTCTTTCAAACCTGGAACACAATGCAACATTAAAATTCGTCAGGTAAATGTTTTCCCTTTCTTTTCTGCGCTCCAGATTTCTGTATTTTCTTTAACTATCCACCACTGTATTTCCCGCTGTTGGGCGGGTACAAGCCGGCTACAGTCGGTGCTGGATCAAACCATTTTTCAGTGGGAGGCGGGGGTGTATGCACTTAATGGAAAATATGCAGATAGGTAAAAAACATATATTTTAGCCATTGAGTTTATTTCGAGTACAGAATTTTACATTAATGAAAGATTTCAAGATTATATTTTAAATTATAGACTTTAAATAAAAAAATTTATTGTTGGGCTCTTTGATGGGCCCCCCTGGCCCTGGGGCCCGGGACGACAGACCCGGTTGTGCCCCCCTGTCGACGGGGCTGTGTACTGGACAACCTTGTAAACTTTGTTTCGTTGAACCTAAAAACATGCCTGCATTTTTTCATTCTATCCATGAATTCTGGAGATTGTTACTCTGGCATGCTAGTTGTGTTGTGTCTGGGAATATATAGTGTGCACCTAGTCTACAGACTTATTGCTATGAGATCATAGGATTCCAGGATGACACATACAATGACAAACAGAATGCCATCTGTTAAAGGTCAGAGTTTAAATAAGGACCTCCAATGAATTCCTTCTTCATTTGCATGGGAGATGAATTCTGATTTAAATGGCTACAAATTGCCTCGGTGAAATGTAATCAGGTTGCAACACCCCCCCCCCCCCCCCCCCTTGTGCTGTCCTCGCCACGTCTGCTGAAGAATTACACGTCCAGTAAAGTAAAGTGCAGCGGTTGTAGTTACTGGTCGGCTGGTGCAGTGAGCAGCCCCCTCTGCTCCCCTACTATATGGGTGTGCTGCAAGGATATACGGGTAACAGTGTAACAGAGGCAGTCTGTTTAAGACCGCTGAGTCCTGACCAAGGTAGACCATTCAGCTAAGAGTCTGCTTTTGAAATTTGTGACCAAATAGATGTTTGCGTGCAAGTGAATGAAGGGGGTGCACAGACTTTGGTCTTTCTTGATGGGTAACATGTGGAAATCTCCTCCCCCCCCAAAAAAAAGAAACAAAGCACAATATTTATACCTCCCATTTTTTCCCTGGTGGTTGCAATCAACATGCACACTCTGAGAACACCCAACACTCGCCTGGCCTGGAAGCCGCTTCTTAACGACAGCGCTGACGCCAAAGGAACTGTCATTGCCGTTCAGCGAGATTTCAATTGTCTCATGAGAAGAACACACCCCTGATGCTCTAGGGGTCCAACTTGTGTCTTTCAAAAACTGTCAGCTACTGATATCCGGACCGCTGCCCTCCCCACCTGTCTGCCCGCTTTTCTCCTCCTCCACCCAAACACCACCCCAAAAGGTCCTGAACTCCAACCGTTTCCCATTGTTGTTGTGCTCATTTGAAAACGACGCTACAAACTGACCGGCGATGTCTTGCAGTAGTGGACACGGTCGTGCTTCTCGGTGTGAGCTGGAAAAATGAGAATGACACAGTGGGATTTTGTCCTTAATCCCCTGGAGATCAGGACCTTCAGAACATAATTACTGTCACTCATGTGTTACTGTAACTATTGTGCAAAAAAAATCACACTACCAAATGAAATGAAACACAAAAGCTCATGAGAAGATCTGTACTTTACAAAATATAGGTACCAATGATTTGGAACAATAGCATTGTATTTTTTCTGTAATTTATGGCTCTAGGTTGCTTGTTAACAATAGCTATTTCAAACATCTGCACAGTTCCAATGGCCTTCTTTCTCCTTGCTGACAGAATGTATTAATCAGGCCTGTCTTGACAATACCCCCCCCCCCCCATCCCATCTCTCTCTCTCTCTCTCTCTCACACACACACACACACACACACACACACACACACACACACACTGCTGCATCTTGGAAGAGCCATGAATTCGTTTGACATTGCCAAATGTTACATTAGACTATAAAGTTTTTTTGGTATTTTTGTTCTCCCATAAAAAAAATCTATATATTTCCAATAAATTCAGTCATATGTATATTTATATCGGGTTTCAGTTTGCTCTTGAATGTTTGCATATACATTTCTTATTGTATTATGATAAAATGCGACCATATTACAAAATTTTAGTGCACTTTAAATAAACAACAAAAGAGCAATAAAACAGTCTAAAGAAGCTACGAAGGGTGTGAATACAGATATCGTAGACAACCCACTTCGTGTCCAAGACATTTCCTGCCCAGATTGACTAACTTGTAAATTGAGTTCTTTCTGTTCAAAGAAACCCATATTTAGTTTCTATCATTTCTATAAACAAACAAAACCTCTGTCTGACATGCTCGTGATCAAATATCTATTGTCTGACATTATCAAAACCTTCAAGAAAAGAGAGAGGGGGGGGCGCTTCGGGGTTTCAATTGACCAGCAACCCACGTGGAGTCTGATGTTCCGGCAGATGGCATTTAGCTTGCAAGCCGCGCGGAGCCCAGCGGGACCTGCAGCTAAAGAGGTTAGAGCTGTCAGAAAGACTCTGCATCGGGTGAGCGCCTAAGTGCAGCCTGCCAGCTTCGTCCGTTTCAGAAATTCACTCGTCCAACTCGGCCGACCAGCGCGTCAGAACCACGTAGAAATAAAACTTTTCGGGGATGAGCCACTGTTTGTGTAATATATAATCAGAAATTGTAAAACGGACGGCCGCATTTAAGGATAAGTCCAATGAGGTCAGAGGTAATCAGTTTCGTGGGCGGGGTCATTGAAATGGCAGAAGTATAAGTAACCTGCTGTAGTCTTTGGTGGCACAGGAGAAACTTTCTGTGTCTAATTTACCGCGGTGTTTATTACTATCGTGTTGTGAGTATGGTTCGGTTGTTTTCTCGCCACATAGTCCTTGCCACTTCTCTTAGTAGTTCCAGCTGAAACCACAGGAGGGAGCCATTGTTTCGGACAATAATTTATAATACTTTGACGTCCAGCGGTTTGCAGTTTTCTTACATTTTTTAAATGCTGCAATGTAAACACAAAGCAGTTATTTTAGATAATGCTAATGCGTACTTATGGGTCAGCCCTTAACCTTTTATGTATTGTTTTTTTTTTATCCATTGCAGATGGATTAATCACTTTGGAATGCCCTGACCCCTGAGACAAGACTGGCTGACCTTTGACCTTTGTCGAGCTACTGGTCCATCTTAAGACACGTTCCAACAATGGGGCATGTGCTCACAGTTCGATGTCTCCATGGTAACACGAAGACCCTATGATTCTATAATTTGCATGGGTGATCTTTCTAGTTGCTTGTAGAGGGCTGTTTTTGCTTGACAGTACGAGAGAAAATCAGTTAAAGTTTGCCTAGAACTGACACTAGAGAATAAATTCCTATTCATAATCAAATATTCATCAACTATCAAACTATTCATCAACTACTCTGTGAAAAAGCTGTGAAGGCCTGTATATTTACGAAAGCATAATATTAAAAATATGTCCTGTTTGTACGAATTAATAGATATGTACTGCAATAGAGAGAGTGAGTGTGTGTGAGAGAGAGAGAGAGAGAGAGAGAGAGACTTGCGATCCTATCATATTGTAATCTTGGACAGACTGCTTAATCTCTGCAGGCAACTGTGATAGTGGTGTTGTATCTCACATTCACCTGCAGAGATCGTGCAGTGGGTCTTCCACGTGGTGCTGGCTGTTTCCTGCTAAAGCACGCTGGCCGCTAGCCCAGCACGGTCACCCCTGCAGCTGCCAGCCACTGGCACGGACCCCGCTCACTGTTTTAATTATTCATGCAGAGTGAGGAAGAGCAGTGTTGTGGTTAAACAACTGCTGTTGGATTTGAGCTCACGGATTTCATCCCCACTTAAAGCTTTTGGGAAGAAAATGGAGGAATATTGCATAAGAGTTGGCTTGTACAGTAATTGTGCCATTACAATCAGCTTTCTGGAGCATTTAAATGTTTTAAATGTTGTGTGTTGTTTCAGATTAAACCTAAATGTACACTGTGTCTGTTTTGTGTCTCCCATTACCAAAGAATTCGTAACCCCCCCTCCCCTTTTATTTATGTATTTTGTCTTTTTTCTAGGCCTGTTTCAACAGGACTCAACGACCGTTGCTGTGGACTAGTCCAATCTCAGCTGGCAACTGTGAGTCCTTCTTTGAGTTCTCCTCACAATGGCCGCTGGGATTATGCTAAACACAGTGATTTGTCATCGTCACTAAATCGACCCTTTTTGCTTCTGTGCCTGTCAGAGTTCGCCTGTACCATTTACTGAATGAAGATGTGATGATCTTCATGGTCCTCTATGATTACAAAAGCATTTCCTTACAAGAGTCTCTGCGTAACGTCGTATTTTAATACAGTTTATAAAGCACAGTCACACATTTTGTGTGTTTTAAGACTAGGTTTATTTTGTGTTGTAGTTTTCTTTTACAGTAAAAAGTTAGGCTGTTTGATGGGCCACACTGAATTTTCAGATGTCGGTGATACTGCATCAGGAACTGATTGGATGATGCTGAGGGACCATCAGTTCTTGATGCATTGCCTTCAGCATCGAAGGAGACACCATTAGAAGGAGATTTAGGCCACATATCTCTGGAGCTACTGACTGATACTTTGTCATATGGATTCCACCTGCTGGTCAAAATAAAGTAGTTAAATAGACATTGTGTGACTGCTTGCATATATTTTCAAAACTTCTCCCAGAAATGCTATCACGCAATGCGCCATATAGGAGCGTGTGCACACACAGACATGCATCCCAGTTGTAGGCTACACAAATTAAATGTCTCGGGCAAAGACATTTTCGTGTGGGGATTTCGTGTGACGATCCTGATGCGTCATGGTTGATTCCCAGTAGCAGCAGAGGAGTTGTGTTTACGGCAGGGGTTACCATAGCAAAGTGCAGTTTGCGGTAGACTTGGTGATGTGCGTGGAGGCCCCAGCTCAAGTAGACCTCAGATTTGTACATGACGCGTATCATGTGGACTTGATTACTAAACCCACTGCACTCATGCAAAGCAAAACACTGGTGTTGTCAGGGGGACTTCAACCAATTACCCTTATATTTGAACAGGAATCTTACAGAATGTATACTGGGCAGCAATTTGAATCTCGGTGGAACCCATGAGACATGAAACCAAATATAATTTATTCATTTATAAAAAAAAATTTTTTTATAGCAAAATAATGTCATTAAAGTAAAAAAATGAACAAATACAGGGGCTTCCAAATAATTTCTGTAGTTACCTTTTGTTTTGGTTTTTTTAGTACATAGATAAGTGTATCAGGAATTTGTAACCATATTATTGGATTTAATTATACAAATGATGTACACTTGGGGGTCTTGTAGCTTTTTATAATGTTAGGGTCCGTCAATGTTCCCATCAGTTGTTTATGGGGGAGGGTGTCTGTGAATGGCGATATAAAACCGGTAGCAGTACTGCCAACTTAGCGATTTTATCGCTCTTTTTAGGGGGTTACGTCAATTAGTGACTTTCAGTCCCGCCCTCCCCTACTTCGTTTGGTTCCCTTGAGTGAGTAGGGGGAGTAGTGAATAAGGCTAAAATTTTCCCAGTTCAAATGATCTAGAACCTCCACTGCATCCATCACT
The DNA here is from genome assembly GCF_052324685.1 of Brachyhypopomus gauderio. NCBI lineage: Eukaryota > Metazoa > Chordata > Actinopteri > Gymnotiformes > Hypopomidae > Brachyhypopomus > Brachyhypopomus gauderio. The sequence continues at coordinate 34,686,910 of NC_135211.1, read as the reverse complement.
AACGTTAGCTAGGTTGATATAGTCCACCTATAATAGTTCATTATCAAAGTTGCACATTCCACACAGCGACAAACACTGATCCTGGGCTAATTCAACTAAAGTCGATGTCTTTACCTTATTTACAACGCCCTCCATAATTATTGGAACCTCTGGTTAAGGCGTGTTCTTTGGCTTCTAATAAATTCTTAAGAAACATAGGACAACAATGCAAAAAACTGAAAGATCTAAGCTTTAATTCAAGTGCCTTCATTTGGTGTGAAAAAAACCATTCCTCTTGCACAGCCTCTCTAAATCATCCAGTCATAGGTCTCCTATGCACTCTCCTCTTCAGCTCACCCCACAGGTTTTCTGTTAGGTTGAGGTCTAGGGACTGAGATTGTCGTGAGAGGAGCTTGATTTTGTGTCTACTCAACCATTTTTGAGTAGATTTGGCCAATTGTTTAGGGTTATTATCTTGCTGAAAGACCCAGTGACAACACATCTTCAGCTTTCGGACAGAGGCCACCAGATTCTGATTCAAAATGATCCTTACAAGTATCCAAGTACCCATGTATCCTTACAAGGTTCCCAGGTCCATTGGAGGAAAAACAGGCCCACAGCATTACCCATCCTTCCCCATATACTTAAACAGTGGGTGTTTTTCTGCATACTCATCCTTGGTGTTACGCCAGACCCACTTATAGTGTTTGTTGCCAAAAAGCTCTATTATTTTCTCATCTGACAAAAGCACAAGGTCCCAGTTAAAATCCCATTTACACTTATGAGTATACTCAGAAAAGGCTTTCTCCGTGCATGCCTCCCAAACAGCTTGTTGGCATGTAGATAGTGCCTGATGGTTGTTTGGGAGACCTCGTAACCCCTAGATGCTACCATTTGATTCAATTATCTTACAGTGGGCTTTGGAGAACTTTTTTACTTCTCTTAACATCCTTCTCACTGTGCGTGGTGGCAAGATACACTTTCATCCTCTTCCAGGCTTGTTTGTCACAGTTACAGATGTTTTGAACTTTTTGATGATTGCTCTGACTGTAGATAAGGGCATCTGAAGGTGAGCAATTTTCTTGTAGCTATTGCATAATTTATGAAAGTTGACAGACATCTGTATGTTCTCTTGTCTTTCTCATGTTTAAGAGTGCGTAAGAGAAATGGGCTTCTGTGTAATGCCATATTTATATTCCAGGGAAACAGGAAGTGATAAATTACTAATTAAAGGTTCCTAGATACTTTGATCCAATTGCAGTAGAAATGACGTAAATGGTTCAAATACATTTATTTCCAAGAAATTGTTAAGGGTGCCGATAATTGTGGAACAGGTCATTTTATGGGAAATAATCATTCCTTAGTCAGGATTTTTTCTGTTTTTTCTCAGAGTGAGATTATGCTTCTGCAAAAAAATTTTAAAGGCTTTTAACACATTTTAACCAGGGGTGCCAATAATTATGGATGGTGCTGTATATTTGTTGGATGTCTCACAAGAAGTTTTGGTAAAGTATCAGTCATTATAAAGACATGCAAATGATAGTAACCTAGCTTTCATTTATTGCATATTCGTATAATGTTCTGTGTAGCCCTACGTAGTTGTGAGAAATAGCATTAGTGTTTGATTAAAGTGCAAGCTGTTTTTTTAATTAAAGTAAACGTATTCAAAGCGAGTCATCATGAACAAGAGGAAGGGATTCAGTGACATCCACAAGTTTTTGGACAGCCACTGGAAAATCTGAAAGCAGTAGACGGCTGAGTATTACGCCGATGATAGACGTGTACAGTAGTATGAAATAGGAAGTGTTTCATGATATGATAATTGCCAGTAACATCAAAAGTTCTCGGTAATCCATCCCAGAACATCCTTGCAAGAAATAGCAGTTGTTTTCTAATTTGGTTCACATTTACTCTGGTGTGTTGAGTGTAAAGACGGAGGATGCAGACAGAGCAGGGAGAACATGACACAGAGGTGAATGAGATGACTGAAGAGGACAGAGGAGGTGGAAAGACATGGACAGCAGAGAAGAGGAGAGACTTATAGAGGAGGACAGACAGGAAGGAGAGAAGAAATGAATGGAGAGCAGGAGCGATGAGAGCCAAGGAGGAGAGGACAGGAGGGCTGGGATGCTTAAGATGGCATATGCTGTACATTTTAATAATGCCACAATTTGAATCATTCATCTTCATTGTGGACACAGTCCACAGGTGTGTTCGTCGGTAAAGAAAATACTGTAAAGTAAGTTAAGTAATTTCCAAGTGCAGGTTTCCTTTCCACAATTACCTTGCTGTTACCAAACGTTTTCCCCCAGTTGGATGGCCTTTTCCCCCATTGTGCAATAAGCATAGATTGAGCTATTATTTGTGGCTTTTTACGCAGAATTTTTTGAGATATCTAGACGACAGATTGACTGCACGGATCCCATCTATGGTGAATCTGCATGCAGCGAAGAGGGTGAGAAGTCGGTAAAGTGCCAAACGCGGTCCTACCCTCACATAGCTGCAAACTGCTGCCATGCGCATTCTTTTAACCGCGCGCAAAGCCGTGCCTCGTTGCCAAGAGCGACAGATGTTCGTAAAACAAAACCATCTTGTAAACACTGTGGAGTTTATTATCGTGGACCACAATGGTGGAATTTTTCTGCAGGTTAGGAGGAATATCAGCCACCTGCATTTGAGCGTAGACAGAAAAAATTCGTTTACGAGTAGCAATAAGATGTTGAAGTGACGCGTCTCTGATATAGTACGACACGAAATCTCATGAACTGTTAATAAAACGCGTCATGTGAAACTCAAGTCTAATAATAACTTGTTTTAACTAAATTGTCAGTGATATACTCCAGTGGCTAATAAATTGTGGCTAATAACCTGAAGAGGGAGCCACATTCTAACTTGTATCACACACACACACACACACACACACACACACACACACACACACACACACACACGAGCAATTCCGATAAAAATCGGTGATATCTTACAGTACAACCTGTGTACTGTCCACGGCGCCGCCCCTTACATTCCGGGAGAATCGCGTGTTGGCCATGATTACAGTAACAGTGCAGCGACCAAACGTCCTCGCGTCTCTCCAAACGGCTGTGCTGCCCGGCGGGAAGCGCGTCGCCTCCACATCTGTCCCGCAACACCGCAGCGAGGTCGCAGGTAACGCCAGGTGGGTCACGGTAACGTGGGGTCGCCCTGCAGCGCCAGGTGATACTGCTCTTTCATCACCCACTGTGCATGCTGCAAAGCCTGGTGTGTATCCAAACTTTAAAAGAAGTTTCAGCGGTCTCGTTTTCTAATTCGCGTCGATGCTTCGCTTAACTTTATTTAGTGCTGATATTTACATTCTGATGGACGTGTTTACACGTGGCTCTAACAAATTCTTTTGTCGGACGTTATCATTTTATTTTGATAGATGGCTTCCAGATTTTACATTTAAAGCTAAAGCTAACTGGTACAGTAAGCAATAATTGATAATCTACTTCTGAACGTTACTGATCGGACTTAACTGAGGTAGAACGGATAGCGGGAAACGTGATTCATAACGTGGAAAACAAGGAACAGGCGCTGAATCTGAGGATATTTGGTTGGAGCGGTGCCAGAGAAAACAGCGCTTCACAGGGGGACGTGTTCACACTTGCTCAGCAGTGCCACAAGTGATGTAATAACGGGTATTAAACGCTGTAGACTGTCATGCATGGCCCTAGATTCCGAGTCGGCTCTCCTTCACGCCTCCTCTACGCCTGCTTTACAGAGCAACCACAATGCTGGGAATCTGCGTGATGGTCGCACTGTGCGTTGGCGTCGTCGCCCAAGAGACAGAGGAGCCTGTTTCTTATACGGCAAGTGGTTTATTGCGGCTATTATAATAAACATTGTTATAGACAAGGCCCGTTTCCCCAAATGAGCACTGTCTGCGTTTGGATGCCATAATCATGGAGCAACGTGATAGGGGGAAATTAACGTGATATTTGCAGAATATGCGATTATTTGTTGACGGAGATCCAAGTAGCGCAAACAGGTCACAGCTTGCAAGTAATTGCCAACATGTTCTCGTATCAACAGTGCACAGATGGCTACGAATACGATACGGTCAGACAAGCGTGCAAAGGTAAGAAATGGCCTCGGCATCCCTAAAGTGCCACCACCTCCGTAACGCTATGGACAGTTTTCCTTCAACTCAATCCACTAGTTCCTTCAACTCAATGCCACCACTGCCCTCTTCGACGTCTTTCAACAGATATCGACGAGTGTGTGATCGTCCCTGACGCCTGCAAAGGCGGCATGCAGTGCTACAATCACTTCGGTGGCTATCTCTGCCTCCCGCGAAACGCCCAGATCTTCGTCAGTAGCGAAGATGAGCAGCAACCCGTGGAGCAGGATCCCCCCAACCCTCCGGTACCGCCCACTTTGCTTGAGCGCCGGGCCATGCGATGCAGTCCCGGTTTCACCCTGGATGAGCACAACTGCAGAGGTGGGTCAGGACGGCGTCAGGCGGTCCGCACATCACACTCAGATCTAAGTCAATGGTGGTATCTGAAAGTAGGATATAACTGTAAAGTAAGGCTCCGATATGATGGAAAATAATGTCAAGGAATACCAGAAAATGGATAATATTATTATATAGTGGTAGGCTATATTTCTTACGTAAGCTGTAGTTGTAGTTAGCCAGTCATAAGACCTACCATAACCAACAGTCAGTGCTGTAACCTGTGAATACCACTGAAGTTGTAATTGTAATTTGCAGTCTGACACTACTACAGTCAATTGAGTACTGTATAGTTATTGCTGTTATTGCTATGAAATTGTAATATTTACTGTAAACTTTTATGGAGTACCTGAATATTTCGATAGGTCTTGCGGGCGAAGGTGTCTCTCGAGACTTGACCTTTGTGGTTGGTTCCTGATGCTATAAGAATTTATTATTGGCATTGCCCTGTAAATACAAGGTAATTGAAATGGCAGTCAGTGGGTGTCAGTGTAACCATTTATAATCTATCACCACACAGCATGGCAGAGAGGGCACTATTCACTTTCACGTAACTCTCCTATTATCTGTAAGAACCACAGAAGCCCAAAGACAACATATCTGATACAAATGAAGCAGTGATTTAAAAGCTGCCATAGTCAGCCCTTTGACCCAGGCTGCCCAGTGATGTTTGTCTGTCAACTTGTGAGAAACAGTGAGAAAGCACTGAGAAATGTCCCTGCCAAGCATATCCGTTGGCAGCAGTCAGAACCTCTTTAACTCCTATGTTACACCAACTTTCACTGCAATTGACTGCCCTTGGCATGGGATTTTCTTGGCTTGGATTCAGTGTCCTTTGAAAACATGGCCATTACTTCTTGTTTTGAATATTCAGGGGACTTAACGGATGGGTGTAGCCAACTTTGTATTGCTGTTCTTCAGATACAGAATTTTAATGGCTTTATTTATGTTACTTTGCTCCACACTTCACTGAAGATGTCCTGTCGTGCATGCAACATGCTCGAACCGCTCAAAATCTTCTTTTGTGTGAAGCCGTGTGAAGACGTGGAGTCGTGTGGATGGCACACGCTAGGCATCCGCCCGGCATCCTTGGAAAGATGGAAGACATTGAACATCCCCCGGATGAGGAACGATGCAGCACAGGACTTGCCCCCGAACGGATTCATCCGAATCCCCTGTAAAGCTGATGTCAGTTCAGCTCAAATGAGTGCCGTGATGGATGATGTATCTGGCATGTTCTTCTTGCTGCTGTGGTCTGTGGTCACCCATTTGTGCTTCGCCGGTTTATTTTAGTCATAAGTCAGCACCTCGGTGGGCTCTGAGACTCTCTTTGATTGCATACAGATGAAGAAGCTTTAGAACATAATAGCACAGTGGCATTGCTCACGGTAATGGAGAGAGAAAGGTTGCGGAGAGTTTGTGTGTGTGTGCATGTGTGCATGTGCGTGTGTCCATGCATTCGTGTTCGTGTGTGTGTGTGTGTGTGTGTGTGTGTGTGTGTGTGTGTGTGTATGTATGTGTTAGATGGCTCTTGGTGAGTCGAAAGTTGATTTGATGTCATTGAATGAGTCAACAAGCTCCCCGTTCCCCTGATTTTATTATGCCCCATTTGTGCCGCGTGGAAGAGCCAGTGTAAACCCAGATCCTGCCTTCCACCTCATTACTCAGGTCTGCAATAAGGGCCAGCACACAGAAAACCTAGCAAGACTATATTCTGATGTAAATGTTAGTAAAAGACCATGCTCCAATAGTAGTCACAAGTAAACATGAGGTCTGTTGTAATCTGTGCTGGAAATCCAAAAAGGAAGCTTTTTAAAATGATCTTCTGGCTTTCAGATTACAACAGAACTACAAAGCACTATTGGATATAGTATGCAAAGCATCCCTATATTTCATGATGTACAAATACTGCATGAAAGCATTATCCTCAGTCACATTCAGCACATGTTCAACCCTCTTAAACCAAGAATGAAAGATTCCAACTTTTATTCATATATTTCTTTGTTGAATTACATTTGCCTCTCAGGTAACTGACTTGCACGCATTTTCAACTTTATTTTGTGTATTGTGTTCTGTGTTTACTATTCCTCTCAAAGGGAAACCTCAGCTCAGAGCTTTGCTCTAATAATTAAGTGTACTGTACTGGTTGGTAACATTCCTTTTTAGTAGCCTTTTTACTTACTAACGTTTTGGGGCTAGTTTGGCCTTCACAAGAACTGCTTTTCCATGGGTGTCAGTTTCTTAATTGGTGAGGGATGAAGCTTAATGTATTCATTAGCCAAATGATTGAACAGTTCTTGGCTGGGTTGTGGGGGAGGTGGTCTTTAGTCAGATTTGTAAGAGTTATGGCTTGAAATGTATCCATTCATGGAAAAATAACAGCCATTGGTGTGAGTCACCAGCAAAGGTGCGAGTATTTATCCTGAAACACTGAGGCAGGTCTCTTTCCTCCCATTCAGGTTTATGGGGCTTATAAAACACCAATGGATCCCAGGTAGGCCAACTACATGGGACCACTGGACCTAATTATCAGAACAAAATGAATAGATGATTGTGGGTCTCTTTGGAAATCTGACCACAAAAAAAGGTTTACTGTTTGTTTGGGAATACGTTCCGTACCTGTGTTTTGTTTATATTGTTATCAATATTTTATTCATGTCCTCTGTTTAGTGACTTGTCATTGCATGTTTCCACAGTAGTCTGGATTATATTGAACTGCTTGAATAATTCTTTTCCATAAACTGCATTTATGTCTCACAAACCATTTAGTAATAATCATATTTTTTCTGAGCTGTAATGTGTAGAAGGTGCAATAACTGTACTTGCTGAATCAGATTTTTTTTGTCATAGCTAGCAACCCAACAGAGAGCTTTGTCCTTGATTTCCAAGGGAATTTGTCTTAATTAGGATTGGGTTTCCTTTGGAGGGACTTTCTCATCTGCTATTAGTGTTTAACAGACTTTAAATTGTGATTTACAACTCACAGCACAGACACCCAGTCTGTTTCTCAAAAAGCCATTAATGAAGAAACCCCAGGGCATCGAATAGTGCTCATGCCTCACTTCCTCATGCCTCTAGGGTAGGAAGTTGCAGACGTCCACCCAGACGGGACGAGACAGGAGATGGAGAGATCCGACTCAGGTCATTGCATACCTGTAGTGAAGCCCTCACGGGTGCGTTGCAGGAATATTTATTTCTAAGTGGCGGCTGGCCTGACGTGGCATAAGGTCATCTATTTATGGTAGGCGGGGTCTGGGAATGAGCTAAATTTGTTCCAATTACTGTATGTTTGCCATGTTCATTATGTATAGGGCCATTTGAGCAAAGCAAAATAAAAAAATTAATCGTTTTGCATGCTTTTGACCATGTAGCTACAGCCAGCGGACGTGCAAAGCTATTCATAAACAAAAAGAGCCTCAGGAGCCCAGCTCGAAGGGCAGTTTGGGAATTTGGTGGAATCTTATATGTGCATAACGAAATAGAACACTCTATGGGGAAAAACTCCAGTTATTTAGCGCCCAAGCCAAGTCCTAACTTCCTATTGGTCAGAGAGTTCAACTTTTTCAAACATTCTAACTCCTCCCCTCACTGGACACGTTGATCCCTAACGAACAGGAGGAGGGGCTATTTAATGTGTGGGTGGTGCAAAGTTGTCTCCATGTCCATGGACATTACAACTCCAACACATTCAGCTGTGGCTAGCCCATCTTCTGTAGTAATTCTTGCCCATAGCCATTGAACCATGGCTTTCATGCATGATGTGCAATTTGCTATCCTCAATTTCCTAACGGAATTATATCAAATCCAGATGTCACTGCAGATCTCATGACGGCAGGTCTTTGGCTTGTTTCGCAAGCTAACTAAGAAGGCCTATATCCTAACAAATGGTTGTGTAGATTTTAGTCTTGGGAGTATGAAACTCTCCCATGCAACATACTCGAAGATGTTTGCTCCAGAAGTTCCGTCCTCCAACATTTCTCTCTCTTCACTCGGGGTTAGAAAAGTCTGTTTCTTTGTTGCCTTTTAGTTTTCTGGGTTGTGGTGGCAGAGTTCGTCCTGTTTTGAGTCTCCCAAGTTATGGGGCACCAGTCTGGTCCAAAAGTGAATTGTATCAATGAGCTTTGTAGTTCATGGATCATGGTTCCAGAGGAAAGTGTAAGAAAAAAGCTAATTTACTTGTTGCGTTGACAGCGTGGGAGCTATCACCTTGTTCTTGGCTTTTGCCATTTGTAATTGTTTTCATGTTTGAAAACGATGGTCTCCTGAACTGTCCAAAGATGACTATTCCTCAACATATCAACATTCTTAGTTCCACTCTTCTAAGATATCACATAATCTTGAATGAAAGTGATGACAATTTAGGTCACTGGTTGTGCTTTTGCCATGACAAACACAAATTAGCTATTTATGAGCATGAACTACCACACTGCACTCTCAGTGGAGATGTAATACTCATGAACAAGTTGCTCTGGAATGTTGGAGGGTGCTTTTTTTTCCATTTGCGCATTATTGTGGAAGAAATGACTCACCTCTAAGATAAGCATCAGATCAGTTCATAATCGGGAAGAATGTTACAGTCATGACCAGAAACAGATCACTACCAAGAATATGGTTGTCAAATTTCATCTCATAACTACAATGAAATGTACTCTTCTCTAACACTGGTTGTGTAGTATCTGTCTTGATGTTTAAGGTTATATTTTTTACTTGGTTGGGTTTGAATTACCAAAAAAGGGCAAAGATTTCACTGATTAATTAGAGAAGTGCACTGCATTTTGAGTCCAATATAGTGAGCTAATTGTTTGAGGAAATTCCTTCAGATCAGATGTCAGCAATGTTTATTTCTCAGATACGTTCATTTGAAAGTACCATTGGAGAGATGAAGCCGATAGCTGAATGGTAGAGCCACTTTGCAGACCCAGCAAAACACCGTTCTGTGCAGTGATGTAAATGCAGCAGGACCTGTCAATTTTTACACAGAGCTCCAGTAGAAGATAAAATGGGGCCAACTGGCCCCGACGTTCTGAATGTCCTGTTCGACAGGCTTTTCTGTAGATTGTGCTTGTTGCTTGTCTCCTCGCTGTGTGTCAGTGCATGCTTTGCACAAATCGTTTAGCCTGGCCTGGCGGATAGAGTAAGGCCATGGAGATGAGCATGGCACTGCGTGGAAGTGCACAATGTTGTTGTTATTGCTGGACTTCATTTGTTGGACTCCAGCTGCTTCCTGCCCCTGTATGCGAGGAATTGTTGATCTTTCTGTTCTCCGTGCAATGCCAGAGTCATGCGATCCAACCTAACCAACAGATCTGGCATCGGGTCAAAAGACCCATCCAGGTCCTTCAACCAGGGCCTCCACGCTGGATGATTTGGAGTCAAAGAATGCCTAGCAACTGTATAGGAACTGCAGAATAGCATCTGTACTGCTGCGTGACAAAGGACAGAGTGGTATTGTGTTAGAAAAAAACTCATCCACCTGCTTTTATCATTTTTACAATCTGTCTACATTTAGTTTGACTAAACTGACGTTTGACTATATTGCAGCATGGCTACCAACAGCAGACAGATCAAAGGGAAGATAATTTTGAGTAGTCACTGATGTACTGTCAAGGCCCGGAAAATGAGTGTGGCTAAGGTGAGGTGAAGGCGACCCAGTGTTCACACTGATTACTCCCATCATACTGATTTGTCCTCCCATTGACGAGCTGGTGCCAGACGTGTAGTGGTGAACAGACCACTGCTTTCTCCTCAAAGAACGATCAGGTTCTGGGTGTCGTACTGATCTGTTTTTTGAGGTTTTTTTGGCACTGCTTGAACGGATTTCGTGTCCATTGCTTCAGAGGTGGCAGGTCTGAATTCCTCATCTTTCTCAGCGTTTCTGTGGATGAGCTGTGTTATTGCAACCTTGCGTCCTGGGTCGCTGCAAATTCCTGGGTGTAGTTTAGCAGAGGCTGACCTGCGCAGTGCTTTAAGCTTTGTTATTAGATCCATTCATCTCATACAAAGGTTGTGCAATATTCTCTCCCTGACTGGCATTGCAATAGCAACAGAAATGCTTAACTATTTTTGCCAATCGTGTTGTCTCGCAAGTATGATATTAATATTTTCCTAACAGAAAAAAAATTCTGGAGCTGTCCTGAAAAAAAAATTGGGTGCGATCTCAGACCTTTGAAGCAGCTGCCAATGCAATCATCATCAATCATCAGAGTAAAGTTCACGAAGTGAATTGATCACTTTGTAGTTCTCATATGGCTCGCCAGCACGATGTTTATCTTTCTTCCTTGAGACCCAAATGGAACCAAACTCCTTTTGGCTGATAAAGCCTGTTGTGTCCGAACTATTCGCTGGGGTTGATCAAACATCAAAGCACCCTTGACTTCCACTGCCCAGGGAATGGTCAGCTGAGTGTGGATCGTCTTGGAAGGTTAATTCCTCTTGTCCGTCCGAGACTCTTCAGAGCAGATTTGACAAAAGGTCATGAACTGCAGTGAAGACCACGAGGGAAGACTCATCGGTCACTAACTGGCAAAGAAAACAAAAGTCTTAGGACATGAGCAGTTGTCTCTGTTTTTGCTCTATCCTGCCTGGCTTTGTGGTAACTTCAGCAGCTATATCTGTTTTTAACTGTGTTAAATAACTGTTAAAGATGTTTAAGGTCCTTGTGAATGTATTTCCTTAAGGGCCGTATAAATCTGATGTGAAATTTAATGGATTGTTAACTTCAAACACTTCCCTGCTGATGATATTTTTTGTTTCTTCAGGGTTTACACCATTTAAAAAACGGAACCAAGCAGAATTACTGTTCAAGGAGATGACTCAAGTAGTGTTTTGGACACGGTCCCACTTTCCATTACAATGGCCGAGTGAAAACACAAACCGGCCCCCAGTGTGGCGATTACAACAAGTTCAATCATGTCAGTGAAAATCTGGTAGGGGGAAAAAAGAACATTACATGTGAGTTATAGCCAAACAACTGCTGGCGTAAGACTTGAAGTTTCACTGCGAAAGAACACAGGGCAGCTCAGTATCCTCTCAGCTTCACTGTCATTCAAGTACATTATAAACAGATGTGTTTAAAACTCTATGGCAGCATTTACACGCTGCCTATACTCAGATGCGTTGCCTTTCTGGTGTGGATGATCAAAAATTCCAAGGGAGTGATTTGTGAAAACATACATAGAAATATAATGGGCTCTTTGCTTAGTCTTACTGATGAGTTTTACAATAGCAGCAACATATAGGGAGTTGGACAAAATTGCCTGTTGGTTCTAGTGTTTGGTTTTCTGTACGTGTCATGGTTGTGCAGTATGCAGTATTTAAGAATGATTTGCTGTTATAACCATTGTCAATTAGGTTATTGGTGTACATGGGATGTCAAATGGCACAGTCAGGTGTGCTTTCAGTTTAGAAGGACTGGGTATGTCTGACGTTTGCCACAAATCCTGATGGCAGAGCTTTAGGTGAGGCTACGATGGGCCCCCAGCAGCAGGAGTATCCCTTGAGTGTGTGAACTAGACTCAGGAGGGTTCGGCGAAAGGCAGCTGTCTCAAGTACTGACTTGACTGAGTTAACTGGTGGTGTCTGCTTATTTTGGGACGCTTCTTTTGTAGTTCAGTTGCTGTCAGTGCTCATGCAGGGCCCCAACATCACAGGCAGTCCACTTACAGCAATGATTTTTTGGGAGTGGGGTAAATCTTTTAAAAAAGGGTTTTGTGTCAAAGATGAGATGAATCAGAGACTGAATGACTGGAAAACCACAGAGAGAGAGAGAGAGAGGGAGAAGGAGTTTATCCGTGTAATTTAAAAACATGAATTGATGAAATGAGGTAGAAAAAAAAGCATAAAAGAACAGGACGAACCAAAATGAGAGGGGTAACGCTCATCACTTTTTCCACAAACATTTTGCGGGGCTCGCTGGTGTTAGCTGAGCGCCGTGCTTCCCCTCCTGCCCAGCTGTGGCGTTTGAGTGGGAGGTCAGGCCAGGTTTGGTGGGGGGGCAGAAAGGGGACCAACTGGGTTCCCAACGTTGTTTACTCAGACTTAAGACTCCAGGTGGGGCTGGTGGCCAAAATGACATCACTCTTGCACACGCGAGCGCAAGTGTGTGCGTGTGTGTGTGTGGGTGTGTGTGTGTGTGTGTGTGTGTGTGTGTGTGTGTGTGTGTGTGTGTGTGTGTGTGTGTATACTGGGCAGAACATGCTGCTGTATTATGTGCGTGCTTCACCACAGATAAAGCAGACACAGTAGTTATAGGGATGGTTTAAGGCACAGCAACAAAAAAGTCCCGCTAAAGACTTTTAATTTATGGTTCTGATTTTCAGTAATGTGCCATGGAGTTATTTCAGAAAAGCAAAAGGTTAATAGGCCCATTTGTTGTCTATTTTCTGTACAGGGCGGGTAACCACAGACCACCCAAAATGCCTTATGCACTCAAAAGAAGAGTGATCGTGTGTAGGATAGTGAAAATGCTTTATATGAGACCCTGTCATAAACGTCAGAGAGAGAGAGAGAGAGAGAGAGAGAGAGAGAGAGAGAGAGAGAGAGAGAGAGAGAGACTGAGAGAGAAAGAAAATGGAGAGAACCATTGCATAAACTTGTTTCAAAGCATGGCCTCATCCCTCACCACACAAGTAGCTGAGATAGGTTAATAAGTATCCAGTGATTTACTTTCCACAGAGTTTTGAACATCTAAATATGTTATAAAAGACGTAAATGCAAACATTTTTAGATTATTTGTATAATTAAATTAGTACTATTTATGTCTGGTGGTAATAGCAAATTAGCTATCAAATGGCATAAACTGTTTTTTTTTTTTTTTTAAACCAGTGAGTAGAGAGTAAGTGTGTATTCTTTTTAATATGGAATTAAATCAGTACAAAGCAGTACAAAGGCAATATTTTGTGGCTAACAGTTGCAGTGGTTGCAGTGATGTAGTGCAATGCTATTTATGAATTAGAGCTATGTTTCTCAGTCCTTATCCTGCAACACCTCTGCATTGCACATGCATTTAGTCATTTTGGTGGTAGAACACATCTGACGTGACTCATTACTTAATGAACTAGCCATGCATTAGACATGGATAAACAATATCATGTGCTCTGGAGGTTAACTCCTGTCTAAGATTGGAAAACATTAGTGGATAAACTTGACCAACACCCTTCTTGACTGGACATTAGGGCTGCACAATATATCAATTGTTAAGCATTATCGCAATATTAGCTTTCGCAATACTGATATTTTGACAATTTGTGTATGTGTTTTCTGAGCATGATGACCATTTTGAATGAGGATTCTGTGGGCAAGAATCAAGATTTGATGAGTCATGGCATTCCCATGAGCATTTAAGTGTAGAGTACCACTGGTCATGAAAGTAAGGGACAGACCCACAAATACAGAATGGCATGTTTTGCAAAATTTTCAGAAAGCTAAAATGTTAAGATAATTACAAAAATATCCTGCCAGTGAAACCACAGCAGCTTAATATAAAATTTCATTTATACTATTCATGCTCTTTTGGTCAGCTGCTGTCAACCCATTACTTTATTAAATAATGTAATTTAGTTACCATTCTGTAATGTTTGGACAAAACTTGAATATTTTTATGTCATGACAAGTCCAGGTTGAAAATACCGAAGGCTCAAAATGTCCTCTTTTGAGAGAGACAGGAATGGTCAGCAGCTTCAGATTCCTGGGGCTGCAGCTCTTTGCTGATCTATCTTAGGTAAGCACGTAACACCCCCGCGTCTGGATGACCTGGAAGGGTTAGGTACCGCTTCCTGTGCTGAGGAGACGAGTTGTGAGTGGGCGAATGCGATCTCTAGAATCACCACAGGTGTTCTGAAAATCTGTGCTACCCTACCTAGGGCTACTGTGCATGCACATGCTAATTTCACATCAGTGTCATCGCACACCCGTAATGCTAAATTATAGACATATCTATCCATTCATGCTACTGTGTCAAAATGTACTACCGCAGCAGAACGTGCTTCCAGCATTAATACTGTAGGTACGATCACTTTATAGGCTATATTACCTTATCAGAACGTGTGTCCAGCATTAATACTGTAGGTACAATCATTTTATAGCCTATATTGTCTTATCAGAACATGCTTTTAGCATTAATACTGTAGGTACGATCATTTTATAGGTTATATTAGCTTATCAGAATGTGCTTCCAGCAATAAGAGTTAATTAAGTCATGTACTGATTACTGGAATGCTTAACGTTAAGTATTAAGAAGTGCTCGTTTCAAGGTCAATCAACTAAAACCAGTTTTAGTGTAGGATGGAATAAACAGATGGATAAAATCAAGAACGATTATTTATTGGCAAGGGTAAAACAAACTGACTGATATTCACAAAAATATTTAACAATTGTCGACAAAACACAATAAAATCCAAAAAGACGTTGCAATGTGATTAAATATGATAAATGGGCAATATTCACTGTTAATCCAAGAGAAAAAACAGCTGACAGAGCACAATTATGGGCTACACTAAACACTGACGTGAAAGTAGTATGCGCAGTAGCCATAGGTAGGACAGCTCGATGTTCAGAACACCTATTATCTCATCGCGGTGTGCATCGCTAGTCCGAAAAACTCAATTGTCTTGAACAACAAAACGTGATGAAAGCATCAGGAATTCCACTCCTGAGTTCTAGCACCATTTGGTGGCTTCCCTGCCCTAATGCACCTACTAAACCTGCTCGTTGACTGAGTGAAATCAGGTGGGTCAGTCCAGGGAAACCACCTGACTGAGCTGAACTCTGACCCTTCAAGACCAAAGGCAGGTCAGGTTGCTGCCACCAGCCCTCGATCTTCAAAGAGAAAGACCGGCCTTTGTTGAGACGTTTAAGCAACCGGCACATCGCATAACCACAAAAACACTTATCAAAACTAGCATGATCAAGACACACAATGAAACCACTACCATGGAGAAATGAGATCAATCTGATCATGTCCAGCAGCTCATCTCTCTGGAGCCTGATCCGCCGCTGTTCTGTGTGGCCTCTGTTATTAAAGGCTGCACAAAGAAAGACCCCAGGCAGTCACAGACACAAGATTCAACACTGCATGTCCCCTTCGATAGCTACAGAAGGAACCCCAGTTCAGTCAGTTCACCAGTGCTCAGTTTCCAACCACCAGGTCATACAAGCCTGTGGCTAAACTGTGTTCAGTTAGTATCAGATTAGCATTATAACATCAGTTATATCAGTTTGCAGTTTGTAAATCAAATCTACTGATGTTCTAGAGTCCCCGTACATTTTACCTTGAGCTTTAATGTGTGTGGGTGCAGATATAGATGAATGCACTATGGGAAGACACACTTGCAGCCCGGACCAGATTTGTTACAACACCCGAGGTTCCTTCCTCTGCCACTGTCAGCCCGGATATCAGAAGAGTGGTGACCTGTGTGTGGGTAAGACATCTTGCATTAATCAGCTACCTGCCACAAATTCAAATCTGCTAATTTTACCTTATCGATACCTGATTTAACACCTATTATAACATCTATCATTAACTAATACATTCATTGAACATTTGTTTATTAAACACAAATTAATATTAATATTAATTTATTATTTGTCTTAAATTATTGTCATAATAGTAAATTGTTATTTTCAGTATTCAGTATTCAATGGATAGGATTTGTCAACATACAGTATCAGTCAAAGTTTGGACACTCCTGACTGAATGTACGTGTTTAATAGCAATAAACACATTTTAATCTCATTAATTATTATTATTTTTTTAACAAACAATTTTGGGAAAGGTGTTGGCCTATTATATATTATCGGCGTTAACGGCGTTCAATAATGTGATACTCTTATCGGGCGATATAAAAAATATCGCCATTAATCTATTCTTAAAGTTGGGTTGGGAGCTGTTGTCAAAATTGGTAAGCAAACTATGATGACTTTCACCTTGATAGTTTAGCTCTGGTGTATTCCTAACCAAATTGTACAGTAGGGGGCGAGAACGAGTTTTCAAACCTGTGAATTACAAAGACTACCACAACAAATCGCACATGTGCTTACATGTATGCAGCCACGAAGCCGCCAGGTTTGTTTCATGGAAAATTCATTTTTAAGAAGCTTCCTAATGGAGACATTGACAAGACTAAAGTTGTTTGCACCTTATGCAACGCGTAATTAGTTTATTGTAGGAGTTCTACCAGTCTGAAGTACCATTTAAACGCAAAGCACCCGTTTGCTAATGCTGCTGACGCTGGGTCAAGCACTGATGCAGCCCAGGGGAAAAATCGCCGCCAAACTACTCTGAGTGCAACTGAGGCAAGGTCAGCGCAGCTCTATCAGACAAGTTGACCAATCTCTTCGCTCAGTGGATTGCCACTAGCTGCCGGCCCATAAGCATGGTTAGAAACCCTATCTCAACCCTATCTTTTAGTCATTACTTGGGTAGCACGCATATTCTGAATGAGCCATTTTAATCCAGATTAATCTAGGTTAATTTCAAGATTTCAGTGAGATTAATCTAGATAAAAAAAAATGAATCGTTGCCCACCCCTTCAGGAGTATCTTCAGGAGTGACAGGGAATCGCCGTAGGGGGCCACTCCATGAAGCTGGATAAGAGAACACCAAGAGTGTGCAGCATCTGCCACCAAAGTGTGTGTGGTTTCACTGGTTTGATAAAATAAAATATTAGATTGTTTTTTAAAGGAGATAGTAAAATTGGACAGAGTGGGTGTGTCTAAACCTTTGACTGGTGCTGTGTATGTTAAGTAAAAATGTTTAGATTTCTTTGGACAGCCATAGGGAGTAATGCCAAAGAAACCAATTCGTTGCAAGGAGTGTGTGTGTGTGTGTGTGTGTGTGTGTGTGTGTGTGTGTGTTTGTGTGTGTGTGTGTGTGTGTGTGTGTGTGTGTGTGTGTGTGTGTGCGTGCATCCTCACAGACAGAGATGAGTGCCTCTTGTCACACTACTGCATGCACAGATGTGTGAACACCCCTGGCTCATACTACTGCGAATGTAACAGCGGCTACCAACTAGCCAGCAATAACCACAGCTGTGTGGGTGAGTGATGCAGACCAGGGCATCTTCTCCTGCTCTTGTGTGTCCACACTGTCAAAAGATGGTCAGGCCGTGTGTTCCTGTGTGTGTTTGCGCGTGTTAGGGAGAATTGGACAGTGAGAGAGTACCTCTCTTCTGCGAGGAATAAGAGTGCAATTGGTCTCAACTAAAGCCATCACGTGATTTCAAACGGCTTTTGTTTATGCTTTCAGGACATCCGCTAAAGACTCACAGCCAGTTTTTTTTTCATCCCCAGACCATTTGAGGGGAAGAAGAAAAACAGAGGTGTTCAAATGTTATTGTGCTCAGCTCATGCATGCACGCTATTGTTCCTCAAACCCATGCTCATTGTTTTGGGTTCAGGCCCATCTCCTGTCAGCAGATCTACACTGTCTAGTGTAGCCTCTTTTTGTGCTAAACGATTTTGTCAATTGAATGCTGAACTTTTAAAAATGAAATGCAAAAACAGAAAGCTAGTGATATTTTAGTACATTGTCCCAAAGTTGTATGGTATGCATCTATACTACGTCAACCTGCGGTCTCTACCTGTGCATTTCTATTGTCAAATGTCTTTCAGGTTTACAGGTTTTTTTCTCGCTCCACTGAAAACACTTGTTCCAAAAGTCATTACCAGTTTTTTAATACCATATTGTTTGTTGATTGTGCTATGTGATGATTCACTTCCTATGAGAGCACTGTAGCAAGTGAACTTTGAACCTTCTCACCAGCAATAGAACACCTTGGTTGGCTTATAGGAAATTAGGTACTGAGTCCTTGACAAATTTCTTTGAGCCCAATGAGAGTCTTGAATAGCTTTAAAAATATATATATAAATGTCTTGTTTTCGAGTAAGCTTTAGAAATGTACTTTGGAGGAAACGTGCCAGAGAGAATAATGCCAGGGGGTTTGCTGTTCTGCTACAATAACAAAGGAGTCGCTCACCACCTTGCTTGTCCCTTGGAGGCCGAACAGCATCTGACTGCTGAACGCTGCTCTCTTTCAGACGTGAACGAGTGTCAGGTCAGTCAGCCGTGTCAGCACCAGTGCTACAACCTGATGGGTTCGTTCATCTGCCAGTGCAACCAAGGCTTCGAGCTGGCTCCAGACTCTGTCTCCTGCCTGGGTAGGTACGGGCGAATGACAAAAACCGGCTAGGTGCTTAGCATGGATGTCCTGCCCGTCCGCAGACGAGTAACAGGCAGAATAAACCAGAAGATTTTTTTTTTTGCTGGCGTGGTGAGGTATTTAGTATCTGGCCCTGTAAAGGAATTCATAGCTGACTGCAAGCCAGTTTTTGCAATATGTGTTTAGTGCAACCGTTAGCACTGGAAGCTCTTATGACACGGCGACTCAGAGACTCAGCAGTGCACAAGCGTGTGTGTCGGGGCAGATGCCGTGACTCTGTTGGTCAATGGATTTGCTTTCTGTCGCTGTCATCCAGACATCGACGAGTGTGCCTTCTCCAGCTACATGTGCCAGTATACCTGCGTTAACAGCCCGGGCGAATATTCCTGCACCTGCCCTGAAGGATACCAACTCCACGGAACAAGAATGTGTCAAGGTATCTCCTCCTCCTCATCCCAGATAGAAATAGGCCTCGCCACTCTTCCCTAAACCCTCCTTGCCCCTGCTCCACCCCTTCTCCCATGCCTTCCTGCCCGATTCGGAACTGTATCAGGCTGGACACTTCAGCTCCGAGAGAGATATATAACGGAATATGGGCTCTCTGCACTTAACCGCACTGTCATGGAAAGAATGCAAGATCCTGTGTGTGCACAAACAGGGCGGCAGTGTTCTACCCTGCGAAAACTCCCATTTCAGAGATTTATGTTAGTGGGCTTTAAAAAAAAAATCTAGGTGTTTCAAACGGGCAACTGTGTTGTTTTTTTTCCCCCTCTCCCCCGCGTTCAGGTGAATGAGTCGGAGGGAGAGAGAGGGTCCACTGATGGATCCCTCCTGCCGCTGTGTCAAAAATAGCTCTCCTCAGTTTCAAGGGCTCTTTGATGGTGCGGAACTGTTTGGTGTGGGTGGGTGTAGGTGTGGGTGGGTAGGCGTGGGTGTGTGTGTCTTGATGCCTGAATAAACTCCATGCTTGCTAGGGATGCCCCATGTTTTCCAGGATTCCCCTTTTACAGTTACAGAGGGGCCAGGGTTTAGTACAGTTCTAATCTTAATACTCTACAGGATGGTTTGCCAAACATGGATTAAGCCTAATCCTGGATTTAATGCAGATTTTCAATAGTGAATCACCACTGCCACTGCCATTTAGTACAAGCCTGGGAAACCATCCTTGTATGAAATTTGTTTTCCATAGGGGTTTGGGAATTATGTATGCTTGCACTACAACTGTATTAACTGCCTGCAAGGACACAAACCTCCTTGATATGCGACTCCCCTTTTGTAATGTTACGGTGGTTCCAGGACTGATTGCAACAATAGAAGTGGAATGAACGTTCTGAAGTGTTCAGCTCGCCCCATGTCCCGTTCCCCCATGTTGTTATAGACATTAACGAGTGTGAAACCGGCCATGAATGCAGCGAGGAGGAGATGTGTTGGAACTATTTCGGAGGCTACCGCTGTTACCCCAGCAACCCCTGCCAGGAGCCGTATGTTCGTACGTCCGAAAAGTAAGTCCACCGTGCAGCGACCCCAAAAAGCATCCTTGAATGTTTTTTTTGCACCTTGAAAGTCAAACCGAACGGAAACGGTCGCCCAACCGTGTAATTCCCTCGCCCGTAGTAGCGGTGAGCAGTGCGGCTTGTTAAACGATGGTGGTACAGTGCGGTTCTTTTCCGTTTCCAGTCGGTGTGTGTGCCAGTCCACGAGCGGGTGCCGCGGTCTGCCACAGTCCATCGTTTACAAGTACATGAGCATTCACTCGGAACGTGCCATACCGGCGGACATCTTCCAGATTCAAGCCACCAACATCTACCCTAACACGCACAACACCTTCAGGATCAGAGCTGGCAATGACGGAGGAGAGTTCTTTTTAAGGGTGAGTAAAAACTCAATATATATTGCCAAAAGTATCCACTCACCTTCCCTGACTCACATTAGCTTAAGAGACATCCCATTCCTAATCCATAGGGTTCAATATGACGTTGGTCCACCCTTTGCAGCTAGAACAGCTTCAACACTTCTGGAAAGGCTGTCTACAAGGTTTAAGAGTGTATTTATGGGGATTTTTGACCATTCTTCTAGAAGCACATTTGTGAGGTCAAATACTGATGTTGGACGAGAAGACCTGGCTCTCAGTCTCTGCTCTAATTAATCCCAAAGGTGTTATATAGGGTTGAGGTCAGGAATCTGTGCAGACTAGTTAAGTTCATCCACACCAGACACTGCCATCCATGTCTTTATGGACCTTACTTTGTGCACTGGTGCACAGTCATGTTGGGAAGAGGAAGGGGCCAGCTCCAAACTGTTCCCACAAAGTTGGGAGCATGGAATTGTCCAAAATGTCTTGGTATGCTGAAGCATTCAGAGTTCCTTTCACTGGAACTAAGGGGCCAAACCCAGCTCCTGAAAAACAACCCCATACCATAATCCCCCCTCCACCAAACTTGGCACAATGCAGTCAGACACAATGCAGTCAGATAAGTACCGTTCTCCTGGCAACTGCCAAACCCAGACTCGTCCATCAGATTTCCAGATGGAGAAGTGCAATTTGTCACTCCAGAGAACACACCTCCACTGCTCTAGAGTACAGTGGCGGCGTGCTTTACACCACTGCATCCGACGCTATGCATTGCACTTGGTGACGTATGGTTTGGATGCACCTGCGACTCATTCCATGAAGCTTTTTGCGCATTGTTCCTGAGCTAATCTGAAGGCCACATGAAGTTTGGATGTCTGTAGTGATTGAGTCTGCAGAAAGTCGGTCAACTCTTTGAAATGAAATGTGCCATATTTTGTCAATTGTGATTTTTACACCCCAATCGAAATTTGTCCTCCGCTTTTAACCCATCTGTGCAGTCAGAACACACACACACACACTAGTGATTACTAGGGGGCTGTGGATCACACGTGCCCAGAGCGGTGGGCAGCCCTAGCCCGGCGCCCGGGGAGCAGTTGGGGTTAGGTGCCTTGCTCAAGGGCACCTCAGTCATGGCCTGTCTGGGAATCGAACCCACGACCCTCCGGTCACAAGACCAGCTCCCTAACCGCCAGGCCATGACTGCCCCTTTGTACTATGCACTTCAGCATCCGCTGACCCCTGTTAGTCAGATTACGTAGCCTACCTCTTCATGGCTGAGTTGCTGTCGTTTCCAAACACTTACATTTTCTTATAATACAGCTGACAGTTGACTGTGGAATGTTTAGGAGCGAGGAAATTTCACAGGTGGCTTCCTATCAGTTGTACACTGGACTTTACTGAGCTCCTGAGAGTGACCCATTCTTTCATAAATGTTTGCAAATATAAATATAATTTGGATGGGTGAGCGAATACTTTTAGCAATATAGTGTGTGTGTATGTATGTATACATGTATATATATTTCCTACTCTATCACCATGTCATTTATCCTCAAGCTCAGGTCCCGTATCACTTTATTTTAACTGCCTCATCTTTTCCAGCGTTCCAGTAATGTGAGTGCGATGTTGGTGTTGATCAAGTCCCTGGAGGGCCCTCTGGAACTAATTGTCGACTTAGAGATGCTCACTCACCACACCGTCACAAACTATCGCACCAGCTCCTTATTACGGCTGACCATTGTCGTAGGACCCTATGCCTTCTAACGACCACCTGTACTTCCAATTCACATCTGTATACATATTGAGTATGCTAAGCAACAATGGCGATACATAACAGACTGCTTTTTTGGGGGGAGGGGGATGGGGAGGAGTCGTGGCCACACCCCCAGTCCTCCTCTCCAGCTTCATTTGGAACACCTAAAATAAGTGAATTCAAAATAAAGGTCCCCACAACCATGTAGCAGTTAATCAAAGCATTATGGAACTTCACCTTACCAAAACGTCTTCTAAATGTGCTTACATCCATAGCAGCAATGATGGGCCATGAGTTGAAGACTGAGACAATATAAGTAATGAGTCTCATTGTTAAAGAATGGCTTCAGTGATGGATTAATACTGAGGTTTAAACCTAATAGCTGGAACTGGCGGTAAGGTATAGTGAGTGCCCCCAGTCCTGCAGGAGTTATGTATGATTAATATGGCTAAATTACTCAGGTTAAAATTACTTTAAATCTTTTTAAACCTTTGTTTTTAATCTACAAAAATAAAATAAAACATCAAATTTTGCCTTCAAAGTTTACAAATCACAGTTGGTGGAGTCCCAGTGGACGATGTTCACATGATTATGCTTTTCCTTATAGTTCTCTGGGCATAAGAGGATTAAGATTCCAGTTCCCTGCTTACCCAGTTACTGTTCCTTTCAGTATTGACTAAAGCATTGGAATGAATAAGGTGAAGTCATGTTCAATCTGGCAACAAACTGTAGTGCATGTTCCGAGGTGTTTTCAAATTGGTGAGAGCATTCGTGGCATCGATTGTTAAGGGGGTTCTGTGCAGCTGTTTGCATAGCTTGATCCTGCCACTTTAATAAATCCAGATTAGATTCATTAGGAACGCACCTCTGTAACGAGTCTTGGTGGCAAAGGGGCAACCCAGACCCAAAAAGCAAATAAATACAGCCAGAAAATGACAGCAGTGCCAACAGTCTGGCAGGACGAATGATCGTTGCACACAAATAGACCCACTGGGCTAATGCAATGGAAAGGGTTTGATCCTCTACGTTGGTTTCAGTGGGGTTACTCTGCCTGTGTTCCCAGTCCAAGACATAAAACACTGCCAAATATCATTTCGAGTACTCCAAACATTTGCATTGATGGATTCAGTATAGTGTGGTCATCATCCATGCAAAAGCAAGACGTTTGTTGTCTTATAGCAATCTTTACAATCCATCATTCATACAGCACTGATGAAGTGGAATCAGTTCTGTGTTTGCTTTTAGGCTCAACTTTGCCACTGGGCTTAAGACAATGGGCTTTCTCTTTAATTATTACTACTGTAGAGTAGCCTACATGTAGTTAAACCTCCACAGTCTAACATGCAGTGCCTTATATATTAAAAAGTTCAATAGTAACTGCATTAGCCTGCTCCATTTCTGTATATTATCAGTACCATTCAGTTTTAAAGTCCTATGCAGTTTAGTATTCTGACATTCTCTATTTAAAACTGGTTTCATACATAATCAAGAAGGTTTTGTACTCTGATGCAGAAGAGGATTGTTGTAAAGAAATAAAGGTTATATTTAAGATTCACGCTGAGTAGTTTTTATTTTGGTTCAAACAGCAGAAAGGATTATTAAAAAATGAATGTAAGCATCCATGTTCGCATTCATTTATTGTTAGCCAAGATTGCATTATTGGTTAATTATGTTAAATCATTACATCAGTTGTGCTTATGCTAAACATCACATCAGGCAGATATTTGGGTGGCATCAGCATTGGCAACATTCTCCAACTACTTATGCTCTGAAAACATCTGATGCTACATGTTTTGGCATGTTATTACACAACCAATCATCATCATGTCCAGGCAGAATTAAAGCTAAACTCTTATAGAAAGGAAGAAAGAAATGTCCCTTGGGCATTTTCTCTTTTTGGGAGATTTGCTAGGAGCCTTTTGTAGAATTATTTGCACAAAATCAAACCTTCTGTAAGTAATAAAAATGCTTCTTTTGCAGCTCCTATGGGTTTGGGCTTTGGAGTGTAGCAGTGTTAGTCAGGCTTTTCCAGTGGGGAACTGGGTCCAGAACAAATCCATTTCCACTCCACTTGATTCCAAGGTGAAGTTCCAATGGATTCAGATCCACCTTATGCTGGCTGGAACTCAATCTCCTTAAAACATCTTACAAGGTTCCTTAGCTGTCTCTGAACCCTGTACCAGAGAGTCTAGATAAACTATAAAGGGATCAGATCAATCAGACACATTACTTTTGAAATGTCTGAGCAATGAGTAAAACGAAAAGAAAAAAATGAGGATGGCAGTAGATTCAAAGCAGAAGGTCTTGGAAAAGTTCAGGCCAAAGGCTGTGGCACCACATTATTGACAGCGGGTGGTTCACAAGTCAGCGGGTGGTTGACAACTGCTGAACTACAAATGAAGCAAAATGCATAAAATGGAGAGAACAACAAGAAGGTCTTTGAAATGTTCTTGGAAAAGGGTGGTGGCAGTCCATGCTACTGTTAGCCAGAAGGCTATGGGCGTGAGCCTCACAAGGAATATCTAAATACTTGGCTCTGTCCTGGGGAACATCGGTGAGGTTATTCATCGGCTGTGGAAGCTTTGAAAGGAAGGTGCCTTTAAAAAAAATTATTTATGCCCTTTTTTATCGGGGCTTCGAAAAGAAGGATTGCTCATCTCTGCATAGGGTTCTCAGCCCCAGTTCTGTGGAAGTTACTGCAGAGCAGTTTTCCCTGATCAATCTATGTCTGTGTTAAATGAAAACATAAAATTTGGCTCATTATCTGATTACAAGTCCATTTGTAGTATCATTTGTAAATTAGGTAATTGTGTAATTACTGCCCCCACCACAACCAGCCATCTCTGGATAGGAGTCACGAGGTGCAAGATAATTCTTTCTCAATCCCACACACCCCCTGAGTTAAGTTCCTTTCATTGCTAAGAACGTTTGCCATTTAAATAAGGTAGCCTTGTTTAAATCAGGCAGCCAAAGTTTTTATGGCCTTTCACTGGCTTGGTGTCCAAGATTTTGAGAGCTACTTTATTAAATCGTTTTATAAACTCCCTCTAAGGGTGCACCGCCTCACACACTTAACCGCCTCTGACGTCCCATTAGTATGCTGTTAACTCACTCCAAGTCAATAGGCACTTGGCTCATTACTGTGCAAAAAAAAACTGCAAAAAAATATTCAAATTTCAAAATTTCAATGATAAATATCTTGCTGTCCCATCTCATCATTACTGCCTTACTCATGAACATCCACTGGGTGCACAAAGACATAACTGGTATTCATGGCAAACGGAAACACAGTCATGGTGAAATCTGCTGCGAGCACTTTGTAGAGGAACAGTCTACAGAACAGAGCTGGTTTCTGCTCAACCATCTTGCTGTTGAGCTCTTTGAGGTGTGATCCTCTAAACTCCATGTCCTGGTTCTGAACAGGCAGTTTTCTGGTGCCCCTCGGACTGGGCCGCTGCTACGGTACATACGTTGAGGGTGGGAGAGTACTTCACCCTGGATTTCTCCCATTCAGAGCCAAAAGGCAATAAACAGTGGATCAGGAGGGAAGGGCTTGTTGAATCAAAGGGATGAGTGATAGACTCAATGCTGCTATGCTGAGGTGAATGGGGTCAGCTCATGCCTGACATGCCTAAAATGTCTATGGGATATGTAGTTCATTACACCTTTACTACTCTCTACCCATGTCCACATTTATTCCTAAGATCTATGTTTCAGGTTTGGAATCTGAGCTAGCTATCTGGGGAGCAGGCTTTGAACACTGCGATGCTGTCCTCTTCAGTGTATATAAAAAATGCTGAGTCCAGAACCATACATCATATTCTGCCGGAATGGAAACAGTATTCCCAACAGAGACATTCCATGACATGAAGTAGATTGATGGAGTCCTCGAAGACCCTGAAGATATCCAGTGCATCTAATGCACAGTCAGTCTTATGGTTTTATGTCAGCTGACAGGAAAGGCATCATTCAGTCAAACTCATTCACTTTTCACCCAAGCTCTGTTCTGGACATCAGGCCAACTGCTGCTATGGTGCTGAGTCAAAATCGCATGTCTTAACTGCAAGATAGGCAATTAGGATACTAAAGGTAGGACATCTGCCTAACACAATTAGAACATTTATCTACCACAGCTGTCATAACAGGTCTGTAGGATCATAGACCCAACACATTTTCAAAGTAACAAAGCTCAAATTAGAGCGTTTAATGTTACATGATGGTAACGATTGCTGCTTCCTAATTCTCAGTTCTACTTAGAGGCATTCAGAATCCTCAGATGAAACCATCACAACCTGAATGGGATGTTTGTGAACTTATGAATGAACACTGAATGCATTTTGACTGTTCAAGGCCAAGAAAAGAAGAAACAAAACAGCAGGAGGAAAGGTGAGGAATTGTAGCAGTTCTGCAAGCAGTTTGAGCCTCAGAGAAAGAGAGAAAATAAGAAAATCAGATGAGGTCACACGTTACTTTTGGCAAGCACAGCTTTCCAAAGTGGCACACACTCAACCCGCTCACACTGAGGGAAAAGGCCTATTCATCAAGCCACTGTTGTGTTAATATGAACTCCCTCTTGGACTGACACTGTGTTCTGCAGCTAGAATGACATACTGGCACCACTGTACATAAAATATGGCATTTGAACTTCAGCCAGGTGATGAACACTTGCAGTACTGCAACCAGCAGTAAGGTTCCTGCTACTAGAATCAGTCCAAGTACAAAACAAAACAAACAGAACAAAAACATAATTCCTGTGTAATTAGCTAAATGTGTATGAATTTTTTTTATTTATACTATATATAAGTAGTATAAAGACATAAGTAGTACTAAAATGCAGTCTCAGTGTAAATTTGCTACTTATAATATGTATACCCGTGTGTGTGTGTGTGTGTGTGTGTGTGTGTGTGTGTGTGTGTGTGTGTGTGTGTACACAGTAGCGTTGCAGTAGTAGCAAACACCAACCCTTCTGCAGAGACCTATAATGTATAATATTCAGAAAATGCATGACACGCAGAAAATTCACTTGAATTAAAGTACGAAAAAAAATCCATATGGGAATATAATATTCAAGTGAAATACCATACTCCTTTGACATCTCTTGCCACAAAGTAATTAAGATGCAAGCCTACATCTCCCCTCCCCCTCTCCCAAGGATCGCTATGATACCCGCTCTCCACTCTCGCGCACCCCTTAAGCCCTGGGCAGCCGGAAGATGATGGATGCGCTGGCATGCACCTCCACGCCGCATCTTCTGCCATCGATTATTTACTTTAGTCCGGGGCGTTTTTCGGGCACGCCGGCCTGGCGCTGCAGTGGCGGTTACCGCTTTATCCCTGATTAAATTCCGCCCTCGCGTATCTCGCCTTCCAGAGATGTTCGGCATACCAGCGGGTTTTATTGACTTGTTGGAGCGAACAGAGGAAGCAAGCTCTGCCTTGTAGAGCACGTTTCGCCACAGCACACGTTCAACAGCTGCTATCAAACTGTCAGGGGAGCGGTGGTGGGGGGGTGTACTGATGATTTTGGGTCGAATGAAACCGCTTGGTTTGTGCTGTTAATGCCCATCCCAGGAGAACTGAGGTGGGTCTGTTTGTTTTCTTGGAACGTTGACCCAAAGTCTTAGGGACCTACAGCGCGTGTAACTCCCGGTACCTCTTTTGCAGGAATTAATCCCCCTATGACAGACAGACGTGACAAACAGAACGGTTGTTCGGCTTGTTTCTTCTGTTAAGTTTTATGATGAATGTTACGTTTGGGCTAATGACTCCATCGTGGCGTCTAGAAGCATTCGTCCTTCGTAATCATGCGGCGCTAAGTTCAAATGAAAGTCCTGTTTGCCTGGAGCAATACATGGTTATGATTGTAGAAAGAAGGAGAACGCACATCAGGCAGTACCGCAGAGCTGCATGATCCTAATATTAGGTCGTAATGCAGTGAGCTAAACGTGAGTGTTCACCGCAGGGGCAGTTTGCTCATACTAAGACAAGAGTAAGAAAAAAAAGTCTCCGCACTTGTTGGTCTGGTGCCGAAGTTAGATTAGACTATGACTGTGCGTTAAGGCTTTGTTTAGAATGTAGATCAGACTGTCCGATATGCATCTTTTCTCATGGCTGAACAGCAAAGAATATGATCTGATGTATTCTGAGTTTGGACGACAGTCACTCATAGTGTGTGTACACATAATAAATAATAATAAATAGGTAAATAACTAAAAAGATAGCAACATGACTTTTTTATTTTATTGGACGCCGGAAATAAAACAGATTGCTGTTGGACAACCATAAAGTGCTGTATTTATGACTGTAAATATGACCCACTGAGATTTAACCACATACCTCCTCGCATTTACACAAGTTATGACACTATTCATTCTAAGTATCATGTGTGCGTGTGTGTACCTGTGTTCATGAGTAATTGCATAAAATTACTGACTTGCATTCCCTATTTACATAAGCCATTAAATACACGCTTTGATGTGTCTGTGATTTCTTACCATCTTGTGTATTACCATAAAACCTCGCTATCCAACATTACGTTCGTCTTTTTATTATGTACTTTAAATGAAGTATTTCAATGACATGATCGCGATACCACATAAACGCTTTCATTCTGACAGTATTATGCAGCACTTGTTTCGATGCAAAAAAGGAAAACACAAACAAGCACAGACTAGTATTATTTCTAGTATACTAATATAGTATTATTTCTTCCCTGCTGTTTCTGTGAAAGATTGGTGTAACAACCGAAAACGTGTTAGCCCAAATTACATCGTCAAGGAGAGGAATATAAGTGTTTTTTTAATACCAAAAGCGTGTTAGACCGTTTCCCCTGCAGAATGGACACTATTCTCTGTCGATGTGATGCATGTAAATCACATGCTGAATTCCAGAAATCATCTTCTCGCCAGATTCCAGATTCCTCCTGTCCTGCTTTTGGTCTTGCAGTTGTGCGTATGTGCATGTGTACGCTTCCCCCACTCTTGTAATAAACTAGACTTTGTTTCTTTTTTCACTTGCTCTCTGTTACTGCCATAAATTACTCGGAATTATAATCAGTATAATTCAATATATTATCAGAACTGACTGCTAGACTTCAGATGTTTTTGAAAGACATTTAACTCAGATTTCCGCTACTCTGTACATTACTACCTCCGTAGCCATGAAAGAGTCCGTGCTCAAATAAAGATAAACTCTGCCATCTTGTGTGCAATGTCAGGCCTAGCACCTCAACACTTGAAACATTAAGATTATAGTTTTTATTCTGTTTTAATTAGACATATGACGAAGTGGATCTTTACCTATTTCGAATGTTTTTTAAATACCGTTTCATTCAAATAGGAGTAATATTACTGAAAATTTAAATATTAATAGCATAAATCTCCTAGTATAAGCTCATGCACTGTGATATAGAATATTCTCATTTTGACAACATCGCTACAAGGTTAAGGAGAAGAAGTTATGTTATGTCAAAGTTTAACAAACAAGAATTAAACAAAAATGTTAACATAAAGACATAAAAACGTAGGCTTAAAATAAAAATTACAGCAATTAGAAACAAACAGACTTATTAAACATGAAAAATGTTTCAGTGTAACAAAATCCAATGTTAAAGTCCTCTGACGTTCGTTCAGGTCTACGAAACTCCCGTGGGAAATCGTCCAGCTACTCTCCAGCTCTGACGCTCAGGACTCCGCTTCCCACAATGCACCGGAGATCAGCGTCTCCGGAATATTGACTTGTTTCACCTGTTCCTAACAAGCATGTTTATTTAAACCTATTGTTCAGATTTCCTCGTTACGAAGTGTTATCCTACGTTTTTATTTTATAGCATACAATGTTTTAATAGCATTACTGTTTTAATAGCAGCTTACGTACAGGTGACAGTGGCATATGCTACTGACACCGACAACACGGACGCAAGGGGCGGTCGTAAAGGCCCCAGAGCACAGCACACTTTGTTTTTCCAGTCATTTCAATCGCTTCTTAACGGTCCTTCATTAGACCACCAACATGACGTACGACAACATACAACTCTTAACTAGGTATTTATACCTTGCACCTATTTGTGGTGGTCAGTTTTTTGTCTAAGAATTTCAATAGCTTTTAAACGGTCCGTCATAAGTCCACAAAACAAGTTGTATTACATAAAGTGCATCTTAAACAGCAACCTACAACTCTGGTGCATATTTATACATTTTTTTATACATTTCAGGAGCTTTTGAATGTTTGTATTTTATTGACCATATGGTAGTGATGCCTTATAATAAAGGGGACTACATTTCCATAGGCAAGAATCTGTGTTGGGTAATTGAATCAATGGCAATGGAAATTTATACACAAACATTGACCACCACAAAGAGAGATAAGAGGTATAAATACCAATTCAAGAGTTGTAGGTTGTCGTTTAGGATAATACAACTTGTTTGGTGGTCTTTGGTGGAAATTATTGCAAAAAACAGTGCGCAGTGCCTTCACGACTTTCGTCCGTGTTAAGGTTTATGCATAGAAACAACGTAAATCGCGAATAGCATCTGTAGTGTCTTTATGTGCGTGCAAACGAGGGGAGTCGGATTCTGCCGAGGAGTCTGAATTCGGCACAACACCGTCCTCTTTAACTCCGGAAGATCCGCCTCGTTCCTGCGCAGCCGCCAACTCTTGTAATCTGCAAATAGACATTGTCACTATTCATATCAACACACCACCCCTGCTGATCACGCAGAATAAAGATACTAGTCCATAATCCCAACCCACTCACACACGCCCCATTACAGAGTACAGCGATCCATCCTGACAGAGGGGAAACTATCTGCTACAGAGAGTACTTCTGCTACTTTGATTTTATGAAGCGTGATATTCATTCAAACATCTGAGCCATCTGGTTATAATTGGCGGGAGTTGTTTGGAACAGGTAACGCCCAGGTTCAGACAAGAGTAGAGGTCTCCCGCGATGGGCTGATGACGGCTGAGTGACGTTGATGTGGGCGTGGTTCACGGTGCTGATCTGTGCAGCTCTCGTGCAGCTAAAGATTCAAAGCTTTATTGTCATATGCACAGTAAGAAATGTTTCCCCGTACAATGAAATTTCTGCTGTCCATACTGGATGTCATAGTGCCAGAACGAAATAGACAAATAGTGAATAAATAAAAGAAGACCCTGGAACCTGTAAGGGAATTTATGATTTACTGTCTGTGACCCTCAATTTGAACATTCAGTATTTGCCTCTCAGAACTGCTTTTCCTTCTTGTTCGCTGTTTATCGTGTATTTGTACTCTACCCGTACATCTAGTCTGATTACCTCAAATGTAGGCCTACCTCATTTCCCGATAAAGACAACACCAAACATACATCTGTTTTATTATTCCTTCCCAGCTCTTTTAAGCCACATCTTAGTTCTTCTTGATTTAACTTGATGTTTTCCCTCTTGAACGTCAGAACTCTTTCCTGACACCCTGTGTTGTTGTGACTGTGTTGTGAATCTGTTCTCCAAGAGCTGTCTGCGGCACACTGAGCACTGATGGTTATGATCTACGTGTACAGATGGTTGCAAAGCCCAACACAACTTCAAAGCCCAGTCGTCTGCGGCTCCACTCGTGATTAAAGCAAAGAAACGTGTAATTGAAATGATCCAGCAAGCTAAAAGCTTTGGCCATAGAGCTCATTAGGACCAAAACCAACAATGGCTCCTTTTTGGTAGACTTGCCACCTCCGACCTGAATTGATTCAGAGATGATGAGTTTTTTATTACTCAACAGGTGACTAATGGTTTGTTGGCTAGCTACCGAAAATAACTAGCCAGATTGTGGCGGGATTTATTGTTACCAATGCAGTCTACCCTTGTAACATTATTTTAAGTGTAGGAATATGGCTAGCGAATTTGCTAGACATTATTGTATCATTTTGTATAGTCGTTGTGCAAACAGCGTTGCATTCTCGGCACAAAAAGCAGCTAGTCGTAGCCAACCGCGACAACCGCCACGTTTCTTTGGGTCACAGTGAGCTACTGGATCATGTAGAGTTACGCGACGTTTGACAGAAATGCGAATAGCTAATAACAAAGCAATGGATGTTCTGCCAAAAAGCTAGTTTACGGTGTGTTTCATACATTTGCATATTTCCATGAATTTGTTTGTAACTTCCACAAGATTGCATAGTGCGAACACGTTTCGTACATTTGCATATTTCCACAAGATTCCCCAAGATGACATGGTGCAGCTTTTACGTACAGGGAACTTAACACTGAGTGTTGTAGGCGTTAAACATCATGGAACAGAATATATGTAAGCAGGTTACGGAGAACAGCGTTGTAAATAAACAAATACTGGTGACTCTACTTCCACTGAGAGAAGGTCATCCAAATTAAAAAAGAGACACTGTCTGCAAATGACAATTCCTTGATCAGGAACTGAAAAGAACAACGTGCGTACAAGCTGCTCTCCACAGGACCTGCAAGACAAGTGAGCCAGAGTTTCGTTCTTAGCCATCTATGGAGGTAAACATTTCACCTCGATAGCTTTTTGATAATTATTACCTGATGATTTTGAATCTTGTTCATTAAATTATAGTCTGGTGTGTTTATGGAGTTAACAAAAATGTACAACGCCTTGGTGTAACCACTTATCCTGGACCACAGGTTCAGGCTATTTGGAAACCTTTTAGTCCTTGGAGTAAACATTATGAATTGTATTGCTTCTCAAGTCCAGCAGGTGGTAGGATTATCCCGTTTTTATTATGAGGCGTCTCAATTCACGTTTGTATAGTAACGCGCAAGGATAGGACTGTAACGCTAAACCTTCAGCTTGACGTACCAGTATGCTTAACTGGGCAAGACCTCGCTACCTAGGGCATTGGTTTCATCTCTTGCCTTTACGGAGTCACAATGAATGAATCAGGCCTGAATACAGCAGCGCTGCTGATGACGACACCGAAACGGCCAGCGCGCGCCGCGGAACCAGAACTGCTCGTTTTCCTCCAGACGGTGGCAGAAGTCAACGCGCGCGCGTTAAACTCTCATCACTCCAGTTGGCTGTTGTGCACACATGAGAGAGGAGTCTGGATCAGCACCGGGGTGTCCTATTGAAACGAAGTGTCTGAAAGGGACCGCATTCTCCATATCCTCACTTATTTGGCGCCAGAGATCTTTAGGCTGGTTCGGGATAACACTATGAGAGATGAATGAGTCCAGCTCGCACGACTGTCTGAAATGCCGTTAGAGATGTAGTGTGGAGATACCTATGATAGCCGCGCTGACTGCGTTTCCGAGTCCTCTGCATCGCTCAGCGGCCCGAAGCTCAAAATGTCTACCAGAACGCCTTTACCCACTGTTAATGAGCGTGATGCCGAAAATGTAAGTAAAGCGACGCCTTTGAGTGGGTATGTTTCCGTGCGTGGATGAGGTTGCGGCATTTACGTACAAACACAAGCAGAAAGCCTTGCTGTGTCACCGTTGCAAAACGAAGATACACGGAGGCAAGCGGTGGCTTGGCTGTTTGTAGCAAGACAAAACATTTTGCATCCTCGAAATACTGACCTTGTTCGTGACATAGGTTAGTGTTTTAATGCCGGCTGTAGTTGTGTAGGAGCGTTACGTAGTACATTGGTTCTGTAATATGAGTTTCGGGGGCGGGTTCATTTGTATTAAATTTCGATTATGTGCATTAGCGGACTACATTGTCTGAGATTGCGCAGGTAACTTGGATCGATTCCTTTCGAATTAATAATGTTTTTATTCTTCCTTTCGGACGTCCCATAGTGGCCTACATTTCAAGCAAACATTGTCCTAGAAAATAATAGATTGTTGTCAGTTAATCAGCCAATATTGGTAGCCAATATTACGTGTCAAAATGTGGGAACCATAATTCTCTAATCGACGAATTAAAGGGAAGCCACTTGAGAATATACTTTTCCTTTGTGGTGATACGTTATACCGAATTGGCCTGCTGTCTGTGGAATAAGGTAAACACTACTCATCACTTCTGAATGACATCATTTAACTGTAACCTATTAGCATAAACCCATCTGGAGTAACAGGTAAAAGGGCTTCCCTAGTAATGACAAGTTAAATAATGTTGTAAATATAGTAGAATGTGCACTCTTTTAAATCCTTCCGTGCCATGGATGTTGTCACTAATATCTTGGCAAAATATCAACATTTCACCCATTATTCTGTCAGGACAGAGAAAGGTTAAACATATGTTGCCCTTCCAGCACACACACACACACACACACACACACACACACACGACTGTAACTCAGTAATATTGTGGGACACACTTCACTCTTTAATTTTAATACTGCCATTGTAGCCTGACTATGAGGCGCCTACTAGTCCTGTGACCTGTGAGGCCTGGATCGTAAGCGAGATAAAAGTCCCTTTTCATCTATTTTCCTCTCTCTATCTCTCTCTCTCTCATTCTCTCTGTTCACTCATCTCGTTTGGAAACAAAATTAGATGGTCAGGACGTTTGTCCTGCGTTTCACTGGACTTTTCTCACTGTGGAGTTGATGGAGATGACAGAGACAGACAGAGAGAGAGAGAGAGTGGGGGGTAAATCCTGCCAAAACAGCCTGTGTTGTCTGTTGAATAGTTCTTTCCTGCTAAGATGCTGGGGTTAGTTATATAAGCCAATTTGTCATCCACTGATTCAGGCCTGTGTAATTCTTGTTGTAAGGGTGCTTGCCATTAAGATACATCTTAGTTTTTTATTGGCTGTAGAGTATTGATGAGCATGAATAATCTGTGACGTCCAACATCTTAGTCATTTTTTCTCCACATTAACAACTTAAACATAAGCTATTTTGACCAATTCAACCAAATCGATCAGGTTTTATTAAAGAGGTTAATTATTTTATTATGGTAGGTTAAGTAGATTTTAGTGGTCGATGGAAATATTGATAATATTGATTATATGTCAGTGTTGAAAGAGTATAAAATAACCTGCTAGTTGAACATTTGAGGCTTGGCAAATTTTTAGTGATGACAGTACATTCATTACACCAGTCTACATCAGCACAGAATGTGTTCTTTCTGTACTCCCTGAGATAGCAGTTTTAGTGCACCGATTTGATTTTCCCAGATGTTTCCTTGTAGGTCAAAGCTTTTAGTAATCTGCATCTGTTTTCTAATGTTGTATTTAGCGCTATTCTTTGTCAGGTGTTTGTTACGTGTTTTTTTTCTTTGTAAGGTGTTTGTGTTCATTTGGTATTTGTTCTTTGTAATTCTTTGTTCTTTGTCAACTGACCTATGTAAAAGCAACTAGGTTCCCAATGGATGTTAGTGGCAATACTGCTGAGTAGGGCTGCCAAGATTAGTCGACTAGTCACGATTATGTCGACTATTAAAATAGTCGACGACTAATTTAATAGTCGATGCATCGTTTTTTTTTTCTCTCTCCAAACTGCTGTGGCAGTTTCCACTGCTGCGTCTGCCTTTTTGTCCTTGACGCACATGTGCAATAGTGGAAACCGGGGTAGACAGTGGACGACATCCCAGGACATTATACAGACTGGTATAATGGCTACCCGGCAACGGAACTCAAAAGTGTGGGATCATTTTCCGTAGCCGGGTTCTGAAACGCGTGCAATATCTGCAAGGCAGAACTTTCCTTCCATGGCAGCACAACCGCGATGTTCGTGCACCTGAAGCATATTGTGGCTGATTGTGACAATGATGAAGAGGGACAGTCATCTCTGTAATCTAAATCGCTAGATAGCTGCTATAGTTACCGTAAACAGAGTTAACTTAGTACTTACTTATCGTGGTAGCTGTAAAAGTTAACATTAGTGATGGCCTTAGCATGCATTCGTGTGTTTTCTGTAACATCAGTGAGACCAAAACTTTATTTTTGTGAATAATTCCTTAGTTTCAGGTACCTACCTAATTTGGTTTAAATGTAGCCAAATTTGATGCCAGAGACAAATGAAAGAAAGAAAAACCTAAAAATTTATTTCTTTATTAATGTATTTATTTTTGAGTTGTTTTTATTTTTAGGTAGCATATAGCTGAAATCTAATGATGGTTATATAATAGCAGTTGCATTCTAGTGTGATAAGCTGTATGTTTTATATTCAATTAATGCACGATCTGATTAGTCGACTAATCATAGAAATTAATCAGCAATTAGTCGACTATGAAAATAATCGTTTGTGGCAGCCCTACTGCTGAGGCACTAGTGCCTGAAGTATTTCAGTAAGTCCAACAGAAGTAGACTGTGAAGGAACTGGGAAACCTCTCAGTACTATAATCATGAATCTCGAAGCCCACTGAGCGATGTTGCTTTAATCATCACACACTAGTGCCAGCTTCGGCATCAGCACATCCATATTGATCACTGGCATCAGCCCAGTTTTCACATTGCTGCGTTACTGGCAGTTTATCCGCAGTAAAAAGCTTTGTAGTACCTGACAAGTCAAAGATTACCACAAATGATATTGATTATTGCTCCTCCGAGATGGAGCACAGTACACATTTGAGATTTATGGAAATGTCTTTTCAGTAGCTTCAGCCCAGCAGAGCTAGCTTGTGCTAATCACGGTTATTTGTTATTACTGTGCATTACACGATATATATATATATATATATATATATATATATATATATATATATATATATATATATATATATATATATATATTAGGGCTGCACGATTAATTTAATCGTATTTTTATCGTTATCGCGATGTGAAGTTTCACGATAAACACATCGAAAGAGCCACGATAACTCCTTGAATAACAGCAAAATCAAATTGCATTATCCTCGTCCAGCAATAGAGGGAGCTATTCACGCTGCAGACTATGATCACGTGACGTAAGTAGGCAAGAGGCAAAGTTGCCAGGTTTGCGGTTTTCACGCCAAATTGGGCTTGTTTGAAAATCCTGCCGCGGGTAAAAATTCTGGGGCCGCGGGGTGCGGTTTTTTGGGCTACTTTTGAGTTGGGCTACTGCGGAAGTTACAAGTCAACACTAAGAATCAATCGCGATATAATACTTAATTTGTCTCCATTTCACACTCGCCACCCCCCGCCGACAACTTACACTTGCAGATATTGTGCGGGATATTTTTGTAGGACCTGGCAACCCTGAAGTGAGGCGAACACGCGCAGCAGACACGCGATTTGGATTAAGCCTGGTTTACACTTGATGCGGCGCGAGGGTCCGCGAGGCGAAAATAACGTTATCGCAGTGGCTTCACCCGTGCGCAATGGCCTCGCACGCTGTCGATTCGCGGTCGTGCACCTCTCGAATTTTGTAAGTTCGCGCGCGCCGCGTCTCAGCGCAATGAGAACAGTCATGTTTGCAGGGTTCATACACTTATACAAGGTGGAATTCAAACACTTGTACGTCACTTTCAAGGTCCATTTCAATAATTCCCAGCACGTTAAACTTAATTGAATTAAATATTTATACATATACTCTAAATGATTCGAAATAATTTGCTTTTTTTAATCACATTATTTAATGGATGTTTATTTTCAAAACGCCCAATCATGTTCTCTCATGTTTCGTCCTGGAATTACAAGAGGCTCGTATTTGTTAACGTAACAAGAGAACTGTTCAGTCAGACAGATATTTGTTGTGAAACGAAGTAGTTACAATTTCAAGCATTTTCAAGTAATTTAGCCTAAATTCCAGCACTTTCAAACCTGAAACACAAAGCAACATTAAAATTGGTCAGGTAAATGTTCATTCCCCTGTATTTGAAGGGTGTTTTTTTATACTACTAGGCCTACATATCGTTTCGGACAACACTGCAAAGAATGTGACATGGCAAGAATAAACGCTTCCGCCTTTTGCGGAGGTTCACGAGGTGTGCGGAGTCGCGCTACGGTCACTCGTGAAAGTATAAACCTAGATTGAATCTATTGTTGAATAAACCTGCAAAATATTTGGAATTATTCTGGATTCATTACACAGTAAAAAACAAAACAAATTAACGTGCTGCTGTTCAGAGAGACACCACATTTCTGTATTTTAATCTTAATTTATCGTGGTTCACATCGATATCGGGATATCCAACAATGTTATCGCACATCGCAATTCTAGTCCATATCGTGCACCCCTTACGATATATATATAAATCGTCTAAAGTTACAGACAAAGGACAACTACTGTTCTTTGTACCGGCAATGGTTGGCCAAGGGCACTTTGTTTGGGTGCTTTTGGGGAATTCTGTTTTATGTCATTGTATATGCCAGTGTATCCTGTCAGCATAAATATGCGCAGTTCACAGTAAAATATTTTTTTAATATGGATTTATTTTTAAATAAATAGATGCTTCAATAGGAAAAGACATATCCATATCCAATCACATGGCATTCAAAGATTAGAGCTTTCGTGGACAACACTTAACACCTGAATGACTTAACACCTGCTTTCTTGAAATTAACATTACTACAATCACAAAAGTATACAATGTCGGTATAATAAGCCAGATATGCCAGATATATGAGGGGAAAGTCCCTCAGGTAACCCCTCCAACACACAAATACACACATACATTTAATAACAGCCTACAATACCAGTATCATCACTCCGACACGGAATGAAAACCTGGCGTTCATCACAAGACATTTACATTGACAATATCAACACCCATAACTTTCATTCTAGTTACCTTATACTTAGCCTGATTGTGTGCTTTGTTTGTGACTTATGTATTCGTCTGTATAATTTGTTTTTGTGTAATTTGTATGTTAACGGGCCGCCCAATGGAGGATAGGTTCCCTTTTGAGTCTTGGTCCTCCCAAGGTTTCTTCCTATTCCCCACCATCTAGGGAGTTTTTCCTTGCCACTGTCGCCTCTGGCTTGCTCATTAGGGATTTGGACCCATATGATTGTTAAAACTTGTAAATCCTGTAAAGCTGCTTTGTGACAACATGTGTTGTGAAAAGCACTATACAAATAGATGTGATTTGGTTTGATTAATAACACAAAACAAATCAATGATCGTATTTTGCCTAAGCTTCCCACTGTTTAACCAACAGCTACATGTTGCGTAGTGTTGCCACCTGTCCCGGTTTTCACGTGCCTGTCCCGGTTTTTCTTCTTTTTAATATTCGGTCCCGGCAAAAAACCTAGGTTAGTTCAAACCACGATTCAGATTGTGTCTGCACACTTTAAATCTGTTTTTTTTTTCTCGCTGTGTCCATTTTAAACCCCTCCGGTAACATTTTACGTTCGCCACCCCCCCCCCCCCCCCCCCCCAATCAACAGATTACACTCGCCACCCTGTGTCAGTATGACAGTGTCCTTGTTTTTTGTCAGACCTAGGTGGCAACCCTAATGTTGTGATATTCGTCAGCATCCCACAACTACCCTTTAAGAAACAAAAACAAACAACAACAAAAAAATCAACCTCACCCCCAAACTGGAGGTGTCCGATGTGAAGCCACGCCTCCTAAGGCTGGTCAGCTTCTCTCTCTCTCTCTCTCTCTCTCTCTCTCGAGGATTTCATCCAGCAGAAACAGATCACAGGAGCGCGTGTTCCTGAGTCATTTCCCGCACACTTCCAGCTGGCCCTGCTCCATAGCTACTACATCACTGACAGGCGGGTAGCTCAGATGCTGCTGGGCAGGCAGGTGATTTTTCCGCGGCGAACGTAACACTCGTGACAGAGAAACTTGTCGCTTAGAGACACAACGTGTCGTAAAGCGCCACACAGTGTCGTAAAATGTTGCAAATAAAATGTTATTTATTTTTACGGCGGTTTATCAAATATTTATTATTATGTATGGGAAGATGGGCCGCGGGCCTGTACAAATTCAATAAAGGGCCG
This sequence comes from Brachyhypopomus gauderio, assembly GCF_052324685.1. Classification (NCBI taxonomy): domain Eukaryota; kingdom Metazoa; phylum Chordata; class Actinopteri; order Gymnotiformes; family Hypopomidae; genus Brachyhypopomus; species Brachyhypopomus gauderio. Next base: position 34,646,909 of record NC_135211.1, on the reverse strand, counting down.
GTTCTGGCCCGCGGGCCGCCAGTTGAATAGCCCTGACCTATAGGCATGAGGAATAACAAACACAAATGTTCTAGCTCTTTTTCTGAAGGTTTAGATTTTTGTAATTTGCTTGTAGTTTATCACCGCATAACTGTATTGGGTCATAGTTAAAGAAACCGTGATGACGAAAATGTGACTTGAAATCCAAAGTCCTAGCCTCGCCTCTGACCTTCCTCTTCGCTGCTGCCATTCTACTAATGAGAGCTGGAGACATGAACGATTAACAAACTCCGCAGCGGTTAGACGAGTCATCGCGACAAGAACAAACATCTTTGTGTATAAACGGAAACATAATTGAATGTCCAAACTGGAATTTGTAAACTCCGCTGAAAAAAGTTTCTTTCCAGGTCAGCGCATCTAATTAGGATAGTACTCGCTGAGGTAGCAGCTGTGTGCAAATGATCTCTGCTCCTGCCCGTCAGTTGTTGGTGTGTTATCATTTGACCTCTGACTGATCCGTTAGCCGCAGCGAAGTAGCTGGTCGGTGGAGCGTCTCCGGTCTGCACACGGCACCGACGCTTAGGCGCTTTCTTGCTCTGTAAAGATGGGTATTTGTGTCGTGCTTCGCGAGAACTGCTGATCTCTCGTTGTAGCGATAGCGTATTTTCAAAAGGATGGAAATGATCCATGCGTAGCAAATGTATTTAAGAAGCACTGGCCGTTTGGCAAGTTTGAGCTATTACGAATGACTTCGTTCTAGGGATGTATGTTATATCGTGAAACGTGACCTTATGCTGCGCATGCATTGGTCAGGTAAGCGTTACAGAACGGCATCAACGCCTAACGGTCATGGATCAGTGACACTATAGCCTATAGCTTCAAAAATCAGATCCAAACTATGTCATCTGGTAATCCCTGGGCCATACCTATGTCTGACCCACAGTCATTAAGGCACACATATGTGCTTCGGTGTGATTTACAGCACTTTAATGGAGAATATAGTATCGCTGGTGGTGTTGTGCGTTAATGTCACTGGCTCAGTCAGCACTGTTAATGTTGGGATATTAGCATTAGGAGCTGAATGAGCTGATTTGTCCCAGTACAGGGACTTTCCAGTGTTAAATCTGATCTCTTCTCTCTCTTTCGCTCTCTCTCTCTGTATCTGGCTCTCTCTCCCTCTCTCTCTCACTCTCTATTGTCAAGAGCTATTAATTCTCCCAAAGTGCAATCTCATGTTTCATCAGACACACTATGTCTCTCTCCATGTCTCTGTTTTTTCTCTCTACTTATCACACACACACAGACACACACAAACACAGGTGTGCATCTCCTGATGAGGACTCGCATACTCGCACAAGTCCGGCTGCCAGTGGCTTTCTGCCCAGCCCTAGGCCTGCCCTGCTCTGGATCTGACGCCACTGGGGTCGTAGTTGAAAAATGCGGCCGTTTGCGGCGTGCAGCGAGGTGTAGCATTACCGCATAACTGGACTGGGTCAGCAGCTTCTACGTAACCCGAGCTGTCCTTTGTTCCCGGGGCGTGGCGGTCCTGCTGGACGGACCGGTGGACTCTTCCGGCACCGGTAAACGGGCCCCGCGCCCTTTTATCCCGAAAGACCTCGGACCCTGAGCGGCATCTCTGCTCTTTTCCTCAAGGGTTCAAGGCAATGGAAGTGCAGCCACTCACTAGAAATCAGGTTATGTCTCTTGAGCCGTATCAGTTGCCTCTTCACCTCTGGACCTGTGAACTCCCCCCTCCCTGGCTGAGGTTCGCTCACGTCCGTCCCACCCCCAGATCTGGTCATGTGTGTTTGTGTTGGTCCTCCTCCTCCACTGCCCCTCACCTCCGCATCATCACGTTCATCTGTGTCCACGCTGCATCTCTCCAGGCTTCCATTACTGAAGGCCGAAGCCGCGGGATACTAAGAGGTCTCCACGGTAGCAGAGCAGCATCTTGGGCTCACCTTACGGGCCAGCTCTTTGCTGGACTCGGTTAATTCGTTCGTATCAGATGGCATCCCAGTATTGCAAATCGTTATCTGGGGCTCCTCTTAACTCTCACGAAGCTTTCACAGTGGCTGAGTGCATTTCCAATAGCTATTTCTTCCTTATGGCTTTTACTGCAGACAATGTAATACTGGCCTCTCATTTAGCTGCTGTCCAAACCAGTCTTTTTCTGTCTGGGAAATTTTACTTACACCAAACATATGACCCATCACTTTAAATAACTCCAAAACTATTTTACTCTGTATTAAAGTGATGCGGTTGCATAACATTTGGCCAGCATTAAAGTAAAGATCAGTGTGAAAACCCTAGTTCAGCCAAGTAGATCTCTGGGAGTGTGTTGGAGATTCAGAACAGGAAAGGGGGATTAAATCAATACTGAGAAAAAAAGATTAGATATTCAGAGGGGGTGTGCTTAACATTCTGCATTGTAATGTTCATGGTGTGTACCTAAATATTGTATATAGGTATTTAGGAGCTATTTGTAATCCAAAAATCCAAAATAAATTCTGTGGTTAAAATTATATTTGAACCTTTACAACCAAAGCAAGTTTTGTGTGTGTTTTTTTTATTTTTTTTATTTTTATTTTTTTGGAAACACTAAAAATAGAAACACTGATCTGAGCTAGAATTTTATTTATCTGGCTGATAAACAGACTACTGAGGCTAAAAGATTCTGTTCTGTTGTCTATGCTTCATGTGGAGTGATGTGATTGGCTGTGAGAAGGCAGACAGATTCTATTGTGCATACGGAATAATATTGCAACCAACATAAATATGTTTGATGTTGAGAGGCAGGTCAAGTTAGTCTTCATAAACCTTTTTGGATTTTCCATAAAGGGACTCCATTTCCCAGAAGCCTCTCACACACCGCAGCATCTCCTCTATGTTTACATAGCCGACACTGAGTCAAAATTTCTGCTCTTGACTTTGTGTTACTTATTGTGTTTGTCCCGTGTGCTTCATATGGCGGTGTAATGTGCATTTGAAAAATATGCACACCGGGAGGACATTTGTTGCAATGGATATAGAAACAATAGCACAGCACAGCATTTGTATATGTATTGCTTATATGTTTGTATAACCTGTGGTGGATCTCCGTGTGAATTGAGGTGTAATTTGCACATCAGAAACTTGACACTGTTGCCTTGCAGTGCTGATCTGCAAGAGAGGTTTTGGGGGTTAAAACTGGATCACTCACCGGATCACATTTCCAGGTCTGGGACCTGTATCCCTAAGGCCAAGTCTTCGATCATACAGAAGAACCCCTGCTTCGTCCTTCAGTGACACCGTGTGGGTGTAGTGCATGTCTATGTGCATGAGTGGGGTTCACCTCTACACCTCCTAACCTTGTTGCCTCTCCTCTCCTCACTTCTCCCCAGCATGCGTCCCCGGACGGCTTCCCAGAGGCGCCGGCGCCGGCGGCCCAGACGGCCAGCCGCCAGAACCTGCCCCGGTGCCGCAGCTCGCTCAGCTCCAGCGTGGACGAGCACCCGCACGTGGGCAACTATCGTCTGCTCAAGACCATCGGCAAGGGCAACTTTGCCAAGGTCAAACTCGGCCGCCATGTGCTCACCGGCCGAGAGGTGAGAGCCCCCCCACTCGCCCTCTGCTACATCCCCACCCACCCTCCACCCCACTCCCTCCACCCCCACATTTCCATACTCCTGTGAAGAATACTGATGCTTGTTGCGGCTTCTCTCCCCTACTGCGTATTCCGCTCGGGAAGGTTAGCCGATGGCACACGCCTCCTTCAGCTCTTAACGACGGTGCCAACACAGCGTTTCGCTTTCCAGCCACACAGCCTTGTAGTGAACAAACGCTGCACTGTTTCAACACTCGCCTCCTTTGACTGGTTTATATGGCAGGTGTACGTACAGCGCATCCAACTAGAATGCTGACGCCAGTCGGAGGAGATGCGTAAAATAAGTGAAATGCAGTTTCTTGCTCTTGCTCGCGAATTAAAAAATAGACCACCTCAGAATCACTGAATATGGACTGAAGCTCTAAATTGCGATGATGTGGCTGTACTTTGTGAGTGTGATGTACCTTGCAGTATGTTAACAGGCTAGAGAACCATTGCAAATAGTTCATGACAGCTCTGCATTATTATTATATCAAAACTGTTCCCTTTTGTAATATCATGCCATGATTCACTAAAACAACCACTGATGTTGGTAAGAATGCTCTCAGTACTCAACACTCATTTGCATATGTCAGTGCTCTGTGGTATCAGTATCACAAAACCTAGTATTGTGATAATGATTACTGATTAAAACAATGTATTGCACTAATACTTTACACTGACAAGTCCACTTGTCCACTCGACTACCCACAGGCCACTGAAAAGAACAATCGTGCTGATAGCTTCTGTGGGGGTCGGTGTCTGGCGTTGACTGTACACCGTGACCCTTGAACTTTTAACGTGTGTCAAACGGGGCCCGCAAGGTCAAATGCCCGCCAAAGTGAGGGGGAGGGTCGTGTGTCTCCAGCATGGGCTAGTGACCGCCTGTGATGTTTATCTGCCTTTAATGCCTCGCACCCCACAGGGCCTCGGGAGTGAATGAGGAGTGTTTTCAAGTGACCTACGGCAAGGGGGGAAAAAAGAAAAACAAAAAAACAACAGCCAGTGCAAAAAGACACCCGCTCCAGACCGGACGCTTTGAAGGTCCCTTGACTATTTACTGCAGAGAGCTTCTGTGGTTCAGGCACACCTCAGAGGCGCAAGGAGACATTGCGTCTCTGCATACACAAGATGCTCATTTAAATGGGAACTGTCACCAAACTTTTAAGAAGAACCCAGAAACTTTTGCCTATATTGCCCGTGTCGCATTGTGTTAAAATATTCAAGCCATTAAAAAAAAAGTATTTTCTCCTCTTCCTGAGAGTTAGTCCTTTGCTCGAGACCTCCTTTTCCATACGTATCGATTGAATTTCACTGCAGCATTGACACGGCGTGAAAGCTGAAACTTGTTTTGATCAGGAATTGATACGACCCGTAAGCAGCCCGTACTCATCTAAAATCTCATTTCTACACGAACGGGCCATTGCGAGACTCATAATAGCACAGTCCTATACTGTTCTGCTGCCTTTAGAAGTCATACCAGGCCATGGTTAGAATGAGGCCAGAGGTCAATCACCCCTACAGTTGAGAGATAAGAAGGCAGCTCAGAAGGCCTGGAGACAAGTGCAACCAAGTCACCAGCTGTCATAACCCGTCACGCCATCACCGTTCCCGTCTCCATGGCCCCGACGCCTCCCCTTCCCTGTAATAGCTCGGTGTAGCTGGAGTTCCCCTAACAGCCCTTGTACCCCACTGCCCTGTGACCACACAGGGCAATCAGCATATGAGCCGCTATGGCCAGCCCCATGAATAATGCACTACGTCATGCACGACACCCTTCTGGCCAGCCAAGGTTAAATTATTTACCGGCAGAGCACATTAACCCCAGTGTATGCAGGCATACGCCCGCATCCCATGAAATGTTGTTTGCATGAGAGCCCAAGGCAGACTGGCTTATTTAGGTAAACTGTTGTTTGGTTGTTGTTGTTTTTTTTTTTTTTTAAAGCATTTGGAACAGGTATTGTTAAGGAGGGAGAGGAAGAGGGAAAGAGAAAGAGAGAGGCCAGACTCCGAATGTGGACATGAAGGTTCATTATCTAGGCTCCTTCCTCCCCCTCTCTCTCTTTCTCTCTCTCTCTTTCTCTCTCTCTCTCTCTCTCTCTCTCTCTCTCTCTCTCTCTCTCTCTCTCTCTCTCTCTCTCTCTCTCTCTCTCTCTCTCTCTCTCTCTCTCTCTCTCTCACACACACACACACACAGAGGACTGCTCTGCTCCGCTCGTTAGGGGTTCGGCTGCCGTAGGCTGAAACTATGGAGAGGAAGAGCAGCTCTGTCTGCTCACCTGCCCACCTAAGAGGAGCTGAAAATAGCAGCCACCTGCGCACATCGTGCCTCTAGCGCTCTCGCTCTCTCTCTCTCTCTCTCTCTCTCTCTCACTCACTCTTCCCCTCTCACTCTCTCTCACTCTTGCCTCTTTCACTCTCCCTCCCTGTATATCTTGCTCTCTATCACTCTGTCTTTATCTATCTCTGTTTTGCTAAGTCTTTCACAGATAGCCTCTGCACTCTCTCTCTCTCTCTCTCTCTCTCTCTCTCATTCACTCACATATATATACAGCCTCCCCCACACAGACAGTACTGCCTGTGAACAACTCATCCTCTGCCTTGCCCTGGCCCTCACATTTAAGGAAGAAGACCCCCTCCGTCACCCAGACCTGGCACTGAAATAATCCAAAGATATACCACTCTCATAAACATGAATATGGAGTCTGCAGTAGATCTGGATAATGCTGTGTGCATCACTAGTAAAGTGTACCATGAAACACAGGTCCACTGTGTATTACAAACACTCTTCCAGTTTCGAATGACACAAGCTTAATATTACAAACAGAGCTTTGAAAATCTCTGTAACTGCATCACCGAGGCCTAATTTGCCTTTTCTGCGCACCCTGACCTGACATTGTGTTTTTTGCTCCCTGACCACCACACAGGGTGAATAGCATCAAGGACTCTGCACCCGATTAGAGGGGTTTACCGCACAAGCAGCCATAATGTAGTTTGCCATTGAACATCACTGGCTGTGTAGACCATCAGACTAAAAAGCTGAGGTCTTTTGACTTCTCAATTAATTACTGTTGCGAGTGATATTCTTTTGTAGTCTCAATGTATCATTCTTTTGAATGCACGGTACTGTCCAGTGTCAGCCAGTGGAAGATGGGCTTCCATTTAGAACCACGTCCTCCCAAGCTTTCTTCCTTCCTCCAAAGGAATTTTACTTTGTCGGCGTCACCTTTGATTCTCTCCTTAGCGGCCCAGACTTGCTTCCCATGAAGCTGCTTTGCTTCTATTATTAAAGGCGAAATGTAACTGCAACTGAATTTAATTTTTGCTCTGGCTAAAGCTGACCGGCTACGCCCGTTAGCCAGCAGGAAAGTCTCCTGCTGTGCTGTTCACGCCAGTGTCTTGGTGGGACAGCTGTAAGCGCCTTGCTCACAGAGCAGACGTCTTTGTTTCAAGAGCCTGGTGCATATGTGCAGGCAAGATTTTGAGGCGTGATAATCGCACAGAGATAACACATTTGGTCCGTTGTGCGAGCCACTAAATTTGCCATTTGTTGAAGCGTTAACAAACTACAAATCAAAATGGTCTTCAGAGCATGTTTGTTTTTTGCAGAATATGTTCAAGTCCTCTGGCTTTTACATAATGTTGAAGTTACCGTGCTGCTATCAGTTAATTCTCGGTATATGGATTAAAGGTCTCAACCTGGCAGTCGGCCATAATGAAGTGGAGATGAGCAGTCCACTCAGTGGAAGGCTTGACAGACAAGACCAAATACATCTTGAACATCTTGGAAGACGCTGTGTCCAATGGCCACATCTCCTATGGAAAGATCTTGTGTTCTCACAGAAAATGAAAAGCTGAAGCTTGTGTTCTCAGAGAAAGCCTCAAATTGGTGTGTTAAAGCGCATAAAATGCTTATCCGTGAAACATGTCTGAAATATTTCTCAGCGTTCGCTCAAATGACCTCGCTAACTCGATATTCTGTTCATATTCAGTGTTTGACGTTTGACGTGAGCTCTAACAGTTCTTTCTCTCCCTTTGTCCCACACAGGTTGCTGTGAAGATAATAGACAAAACTCAGCTGAACCCCACTAGTCTACAAAAGGTAAGGCTTCCTCCTGTCGATTGGCTTCCTGGAACCACAGGCGTTTCCTCCTCCTGTCAGCCCCCCCATCACGAGCTCAGCAGAACAGCCAACCTCACCCCAGACCATTCCAAATAACAATGCTTTCCTTCTCAATCACGCATGGCCATTAGAATTAAATGGCAATCGCAGAAACGGCGAAATCATTTAATCATGGAGCCATTAAAGCAAGCTGCACTCGACTGTATAAACGAACCATCGAGTGTCACCCCCACCCCCACCGAGTGTCTGAAACACCGCAATTTACGCCCAGCGTGGCGCGGTGGGATATCTAATTTCATTATGTCCAAGTGGCCGGGATTTTTTCAGGGCTAAATGAAGCTCCTCTCCGCTGCTGACGGGGCCCAGCGACTGTTTGTGGACCTGGGGGTTCGGACGTGGAGGAGCGGTAATGGGACTGACCCTTCTGTGCCTTTCAAATGTGTCGCTGCTTTAAGGCCTTCATGCAGTGTGCCTCTCTGCCCGCAGATGCCAGAGAGTGGCGTAGGCTCTGCAGTAGATGCCATGTTTTGTTACGTGTTGTGTAGCCACGATTTGGCTGCTCCCCACAAGTCTTGTGAATTTGGCAGAATTCCCCCCCACCGCCCCTCCGTTGGCTAAATGTGTTTATTGCGAGCTTTCAACACCTGAGCCGCCCAAGTGATTCAGTCTCATGTTTTCAGGTTTAAACTCGGTTTAAAACAGACGCCTGGTGTCATTTCCCTACCGATGGTCGTTACCCATCATGAGGCTGTGTGTGTTCATACATCGCCTGCACCCTGGACCAGTGCATCCCGTTCCCCATCCTGCGGTGTTACCATGCCGGAAACACCTCATCCCCTCCGGTTAGTCATCCGTTAACTACAGAGCCACGGAACTGGGACAGGTCTGCGCAAAACAGAACTGGGAAACTGTGGAAAGCGCTGGGCCTCCAGGGTTGCCACTACAAGCCAGAACTCCACAATGTGGTCAAGGCAGTTCTGTGTTTTGCCAACTGTATAATAATCAGTGTGACTACAAATTGCACACACCCACACACTGCAGCTATACACATGTTAAGAGAACGTGTGTGTGTCCCCCCCCCCTTCATATTGTGCCTTGATGACTGTGTAAGAACAACAATTATCTTTTTAATCGCTTCCCTGTATCTTGAATGAGTCCATGGTGTGTCCGGGAACAGGAAAGGATAGGAAAGCAGCTGTGAACTGTGGCGTGATTGGAGGATTGCAGCAGGGTGGGGTGGGGGGGTGGTAAGCATTCCTCAATTACTTCCATGATCTGACCCATTTTTGCAGCTTTGCGGATCCTGAGATATCAACACTTCTGTTCTTCCCACTCTGTTTTTTTCTCTGTTCCCACCTCAATTCCTTTTGTGTTTCTTTGCTTCTGTCTTTCTTTTTCTTCCGGAGGTGGAGGTGTGACGTTTTACGAAGGCTAGCAATAACTAACAAGGCGAAACCATGACTGCATGAACTGTGACCATGACTCAGATTAGTTAACGTGAGCTAGGGAGCCTGGGATCCAATCAGAACGATTGCTCTGGACTGAGAGAGCCTGACGGTAGCGTTTGGTAGCCCAACAAGGGCTGGAACTCCGCGGTATATGCTGCAGTGTATTTCCAAAAATTTTGTTGGCATTGATGGCGGTTCACTTCAATTTCAGGTGACGTGGTGAAACAGTAAAGGAGTTACATGGAGAGTTGAAATTTTGAACACAAAGCACACTTCTAATATGACCAGAGGAGTGCAACTAGCCAGAATTTCACTTGCTAGTGATGACCTAGGCTGTTTGTTAATAATTCTTTCTTATTTAAACATGGATGATAAACATATAGCATTTTGTTAGTGTTGTTTGAGACCAGGCTAAAATTTTCTTTGTAATTAGCTAGATTGTAATTTAGCTAGTTAGCATTGTTAGCTGCAAGGGAGTTTGAAGCTGCTGACACAGCATTTAATACATTTCTTTGAAGATGGTTCACCTAAAGCATTTTTTACTGTCTGTTTGACATATTTATTGACTTAATTTGATACTATATCACTCAAAACATTCAATGCATTGTACATATCGTGTTTACATACGTGTATAGGAATAAAGTGGGATAGTCTCTGACCCTAATAATTCTCTCCATATTGGACAAGCACTTCCAGTGTTAATTCTTGTGTTAGTATTTAGGCAGTATCTGGTGAAGTTGGACTCTTTCCGCAAGCGCTTCATAGCCAAACAGACGGAGGTGAGGGTGGGGTAATGAAGTGTTGAGGTGTGTGTCATAAAGTGACTGACAGGAGGTCAGTGTAAACAAGACAAGACTGCTGTCCGAAGACTGGTTTTTCAGACAGGTTTACTCAGGCGCCTAATACGCATGTGCTAATGCCAGCTGGTTTCCCTAGGAAGTCTGGGTAAGATCTCTGTAGCCGAAGGTCACTCTTCTTCAGCGGTGCCTTTGTGGTGCGATTCACTGGCCGTGTCATACATACACCCACATACATGCAGGCATACATATAAATATACATGTGTGTACCACATGGTCAGAGGTTTTCCCAACACTGTCTATGCAAACTTGGTTGAATAAAGGGAACACATAGGGAAGGAAGTGAAAGTTGATCTGTTAGTGATGTCTGTCTGTAATTCAGAACCGTTTGTGAAATGAACACCTCGGCCAGTGGCACAGAGTAATTACCACTGACAGTGGCACAGAGTAATTAACACCGACAGGGGAACACTGCATATTTCTGAACTTGCTGACCACAGTGTTTCACTGTATTAGCTAGTAAATAAGCTTTACTTGCTGATTATTGCAGTGTTTCACTGTATTCGCTAGTACAGTGGTTCCCAAACTTTTTCTGCCGTGCCCCCCTTTAGTAGATAAGAATAGCGCGCCCCCCACTTTGGGAACCACTGCGCTAGTAAATGAGCTTTACTTGCTTATTATTGCAGTCCGTGGGTCCACGCGGCGAAAATGACGTAATCGCGGTGGCTCCGCACGTGCGCGAGGCCTCGCGCGCTGTCGATTCACGAGGTCGTGCACCTCTCGAATTTTGTAACTTCGTGCGCGCGCCGCACCTCAGCGCAATGAACAAAGTTGTGTTTGCAGGGTTCATACACCTTTTATAAGGTGGAATTAAAGCACTTGTACGTCACTTTCAAGGTTTAGTTCAATATTTTCCAGCACGTTAAACTTAATTAAGTTAAATATTTATACATATACTCGAAATGATTCGAAATAATTCGCTTTTTAATCACATTATTTAATGGTTATTTATTTTCAAACCGCCCAATCTTAACGTCTTTACGTTCTCTCATGTTTCATCCTGGAATTAGAAGAGGCTCGTATTTGTTAACGTAATGCAAGAGAACTATTCAGTCAGACAGATATTTGTTGTGAAACAAAGTAGTTACAATTTCAAGCATTTTCAAGTACTTTAGCCTAAATTCCAGCACTTTTCAAATCTGAAACACAAAGCAACATTAAAATTCATCAGGTAAATGTTTCTTCCCCTGTTGTTGAGGGGTGTTTCTTTATACTCCACATATCGTTTCGGACAAAACTACAAAGAATGTGACGCGACTAGTATAAACGCCTCCACCATTAGCGCAGATTCATAGATGTATATTTCTATCTATATATATAGATATAGATTTTTTATTCTCCACTGCCACCTATCGCCACGGCAAACACTGCAGTGAAGCTCGCAAAAGTATAAACGCTTCCACCGTTCGTGCAGGGTCGCGCGAGGTGTGCGGAGTCACGCGCTACGGTCACTCGCGAATGCATAAACCAGGCTTTACTTCCAAGCTCCGCGCCCCCCCTGCAATAGCTCCGCGCCCCACCTAGGGGGCGCGCCCCCCACTTTGGGAACCACTGCGCTAGTAAATGAGCTTTACTTGCTGATTATTGCAGTCCGAGGTCTTTGCAGAAGATTTTGATTTTTGAGCTGACCTGATGACACGTGAGTGGGTGGATGTGTGTGTGTGTGTGTGTGGGTGTGGTCTAAGCTCTTCTGTTTTCTAATGGACATCTGCCCTTCTCCCAACAAACAATGGTTACAAAACATGTGTCTAGCCTTTTTTAATTCAATTAAATGTTTTTTTTTTTCAATTCAAATTGTGTTATTCTCATTTACCACTTGCAGCCATTTTAATAACCACCCACTCACGTGTCCCTTCCCGCTCACGTGCCCCCTCTCGCTCACGTACCCCCTCTCACTCCCTTCCATCTCACTGCCCCTCGGGTGAGTCCAGGGCATCTGCTGCATCACAGCAACCTGACTGGACACAACAGCCCCGACCTCCCCCTCCCCTCCACGCTGCCGAGGCCTGGCCCGCCGCACCACCACGTCCTACGCAGCGTTTCACACGTGAGACTCTTAGACCAGAGAGTGTGCTGTGTGCTGCGTTAATGCTAAGCAGAAACACCTATCAAAGGCTCAGCATTTCAGCAGGATGCTGAGTCATGGCTCACGGCTTGGCACTGAGGTGAAAGTGAAGGGTAAAGAAAGACTGGGAGGGATACTGAACATGGTGGTGTTCGTTTGGCTGTGCAAGGGCTAAAGCAACGTGATTTACACTCTTGAGCGAGTCTTTAGTCGATTGGCTTTTGTGTGTAATAATCTTTCTTTTTGGTGTTTGGTGTTGTTTTCTATTTCTCTGTAAAAAAAATTGGTGTGTTTTCTGATCTATTCTCTGAATGGATTTTTTCCTCACATTACTGACAAGTTTTTGGATCATGAAGGTTTTGCTTAGGCTCTGAATGCTGAGGGTGTATTTGTAATTCAGTTCCTTTGGTGAGTGAACAGCTTGTATGCATTATGTATAGCATTAGCTGTTTCTTAGCTGGACTTCCAAGGAGGATGGGTTCCCAATTGAGTTTTGGTCCTCCCAAGATTTGTTCCTTAATTCCACCCAGGAATTAAGTTAAGTTTTTCTTAAGAGATCTGAACCCCAAACATTTGTAAAGCTGCATTGTGTTGTAAAACACTATGTAAATAAATTGTTTCTTGTATGACAATACGATAAAAATAACCAAGCTAGAACCACGCTGAACGATTTTTAAGACTTGTGGATGTGAGGTGGTATTTTGACTCAGGAAGATCTGGCAAAATGCATTATGGAGGCAAAACAGTGTGATGAACTCCACCATTGCAGGAAGTGCATTTTGAATACATTTTTGTGTGCTTCTTTTCCAGTATAGTAGTAAGATGCTGAGACACTGGTTTTGAAATGGGGCAATGAAGTCAGTGATGATGAAGACCATTATTATGTTATAAGGTGACTTAATTGAACAATTGGCTGGTTGTATCTTAACAAGCTTCATGTGGTTTCATTTTTTGTTCATGCGAAGATGGCTAGAATCTGGAGTTGATTGTAGATGCACCTGTTTTATCTGGACTCTGAAATTCAAATACATTCCAGAGCCAGTAAAACAGACCATCATGAAAATAATCCCACCAGAGACAGGAACAAAACTTAGAATATATCACTGAAACAACACTTGTTCTTAAGAAGCTCTAACCTGCACTAGGCTTAGTTGTAGTGTCTGACCTAATGGACCAGAGAAGACCACAATGCATCCAATCATGTAAAAATTTTTGAATGAAGAATGCTCTCCAAGATGTAGGAGTAGATGTGTCCAAGACGTATCAAAAAAAGAATACACCAGCATAACCTTGGAGCGGTTCACCACAAAATGCAAGAAAGGCTAGGTTACAGCTTATTTTAAAAGACCTGAGTTGTAGAGTTCTGAGCTGGATCAAATTAGAGTGATTTGGAGTGAGTGAGCCAATGAATCATGACCCGGACACGCAAGAGGAGCCGCTGACTCGTCTTCAACAGTGACATGGCACAGACTGAACAAGCAGGCTGAGTTCTGAAGTGCGAAGTAGAATCTGAACTACTCGGACCTAAGCAGATGCTACATGTCCTGTTGGGTGTTCTGAGGCTGGAGATGTTTATTGGTTGCAAATCACTGTAAATGATCTGTGACCTAAGAGTGATCATTTTATATGTTTATATATATTTGTCTACTTTTGGTCCATTGAAAAGCTGGAAGCATATATAAGAGGAGCTGTTGACACAGGGAACACAATTAGTCTTTCGTTTCACACACTGTTTACTGGAGTGCATATTGAAAACATTGTTTTTCAATGGTCAATTTTCAATTGTCCAAATACTCATGCACTCTGTTTTTTTTTTTTGTTTTTTTTTTTACACAATCTCAAGTACATTTCAACAAGAGAAAGCGTAGCATTTTTTCATGTCTGAGTGTTGAGTGTTTGCAAGGTTCTAAAGGACTTGTATTAGCTCTGTTCCCCACACACATGGAACTCTTTTTCAACTCCCAATTGATGTTTGTGTGTGTGTGTGTGTGTGTGTGTGTGGGGGGGGGGGGGGGTGTGGGTGTATTCTGTGTGTGGTGTGGGTACTGTCATATGAGACCCCAGGCCCACCATCTGGCTCTTTTAGACACTATGCTTGGCGTCTGCTGGACGTTCCTTCACCACCGCACGTGGAGTTCAAGGCCTAGTGACCAATCGGAGATCTGCAACAGGAAGACCCGAGTGATCAAATACAGTGTCACTTTATTTAAGCAGTGGAGGGTGTCACGTCGATGTTCTTGTTGCTCAGAGGTTTAGGAAATGCCATGCTGGGCTGCCACTCAAATGACTCGGGTCACTTACTGCAGTTTTATTCCTGTACGTCGTGGAAAATAAGGTCTTGTGACCGGAGGGTCATGGGTTCGATTCCCAGACCTGACGCCATGACTGAGGTGCCCTTGAGCAAGGCACCTAACCCGAACTGCTCCCCGGGCCCCGGGCTAGGGCTGCCCACCGCTCTGGGCACGTGTGATCCACAGCCCCCTAGTAATCACTAGTGTGTGTGTGTGTGTGTGTGTGTGTGTGTGTGTGTGTGTGTGTGTGTGTGTTCTAACTGCACAGATGGGTTAAAAGTGGAGGAAAAATTTTGATTGCGGTGTAAAAAATCACAATTGACAAAATATGACACATTTTTACATTTACATAATTACCACCTTCCCTTATTAGCCACACACTGTATGCACATCTGGACAGGCTTTAAAGTCATGACTCATCCACCAATTGTGTGTCAAGGTCAGGTTCACAGGCCTGAGGTTAGCCTGATTATGGCCGACGCAGCCTGAGGTGGTTAACTACACGCCGGGTGGGGGATCCTTGTTTGCTGCCTCCAGAATGCCTCGCCTCTCATGTGCCTTGTGCCCTGTCTGCGGCCCCAGAAATAGCCCCCTCCACCAGATAACCTCCCCCGCTACGTCAGCCTCTTGTCAGCTCTTTCCTCCCACGAGACAACAGCTGTGTGTGGGGGGGGGGGGGGGGGGGGGGGTGTAACACCACCCAACTCGCTGCACATTGCTGTGGCTTTCACAAACCATTTTGAGAATAGGGATTCCTGAGGGATGATGGGAAATGGGTTAGAAGTGAGCCATCGACGGGCTGTTCGCTCTGCAGTGTTGTGAAGCCGGTGCTGTGTAACATGCCTGTGCCAATGGCACATTCGCTAAGAATAGCGAAACGTAGCCATGGTGTTCAGGTGATGGTATCGCCTGCATCTGCTGGCTGCCTCAGCAGGGATTTGTGGGTTTGTTTTGGAAAATAAGTCCAATCATTTTCACTGGGAGTTTGCTGCTAATGACTTAGTGCTTAAAGCACTACACACATATTCACTGTCCAGTTTGCCAGAAAAACAGCAATTTTGCATCAAAGTTAAAATATGTTGCTTATAAGTCAGGTTTTCACAGGTAACATCTGAGGTGGTACTAACAAGAAGGTGAGGTTTCGGCGATACCACTCAGACATTTTTACTGCTACTGTCTGATCGTGCTGCTCTGAATTATACCCTGAGTTATATGTCACTCGTGCACAATTTCACAACAAAACCAGTACTTTGTGACTACTGGATTGAGGCTAAACATATCTACTTTGGAAGCCTTGTACTTCTTGTATCAACCAATGGCAAGAAACCTTCCAAGGAGGGGCCTATTTTTCTAATGGCTGCAGTATTGTTAGCCATTCAGACAGAATCCACAAGCCCAGAGAACTTCTGTGAACACCGTGTTTTGACTTTGAACAAGAGTATAGGGTAAATAATGAATAAATCTAAATAACTTATAAACAATGTAGTCATAGAGAGGAGGGAAGGGCCTGCCCCTGCAATAGAGGCAACAGAAATGATAGACATCAGTTTGAGATAGCGGACAGCAAAACTAACACCGTCATAAATAGTTTGCAGATATTGCGGCTAAAATGGAAGGCATAGACAGCAAGGCGGATATTTATAGGTCAGATCTGACACAACAGTCTCCAGCAGGGTCTTTCCGTCTTTCTGTCCATATCTATTTCTCTCACATCTCTGCTCATTCTGTCCATCCATTCCTCCTGTCCAGACTTCCTCAGTTTGTTTTTGAAAGTTTAGTGATGTTTCTTTAATTAAGAAGAATTTGGAAGATGAGGAGCTTCTGGACTTCAGAATGTAGGTCAATGGTACTGCACTGGCTCCAGTGTGGGTGTGCACGTGTGGGTGTGCACATGCATGTGCTCACGTCTGTATAAGAGACAGAGAGAGAGGCAGAATGTTGTGGATGTTCAGTGTATTATTTACCTGTTCATTATTACACCCATATCCACAAAATCAATTTTGTTCTCTGTCACTTGCGCACCTTATAGGCCATCACCCAGTCAATACACTACACCACCAATCACAAAAACTGACCACTACTGCCAATCACAAAAACCAATTGCAAACACCAATCACGTCCCCAGTGTCAGTCCCCAGATTAAAGATCATTACACACACCTGTCATTATCTTCACCCTGTTTAGACCCCACAGATGCACAGGTGCTTTGCATTGTCCTTACCACGGGTCTGTGTCACGCCATGTAAAAATGTCCGTCTGTGTGTTGTCATAGAGCGGTGTGCACGCGCGTGTTGTCATAGAGCGGTGTGCACGAGCGTGTTGTCATAGAGCGGTGTGCACGAGCGTGTTGTCATAGAGCAGTGTGCACGAGCGTGTTGTCATAGAGCAGTGTGTATATTCATGTTGTCATAGAACAGTGCGTATGAGCATGTTGTCATAGAACAGTGCGTATGAGCATGTTGTCATAGAACAGTGCGTATGTGCATGTTGTCATAGAGCAGTGCGTTTGTGCATGTTGTCATAGAGCAGTGTGTATATGCATGTTGTCATAGAACAGTGTGTATATTCATGTTGTCATAGAGCAGTGTGTGTTGTCATAGAGCAGTGTGTATACGCGCGTGTTGTCATAGAGCAGTGTGTATACGCGCGTGTTGTCATAGAGCAGTGTGTATACGCGCATGTTGTCATAGAGCAGTGTGCACATGCAGTGGAAAGCTCATTGATTTGAAACAACCACATGCTGCCTAAATTGGTCATTATAAATTATCAGTCCAACAAGCCCAAAATGCTAATATGGATTCCACTCCCAGCAAGTGGGAAACAGTTAGTGTGAAGCAATTTGCATATGATCACTGGGTCATTTGTCTAAACATGCTCTTTTTTTCTGTCCCATAAATGCTCAAATACAGAGAATGTGCAGAGAGGGAGAGAGAGAGAGAGAGTGAGAACACTCCTGTCTTTCAGGAAAACCTCACAAACATTTATACTTGGTTAAATATGAACACTTTTAATACTATTATCTGGTATTTATGGCACTTTCATCACTTAACTCACAAAATGCATTAAACTCTTATTGTATCTCAAAGCTTTATCCCAAGCCATCAAACTTGTATGTGTCTCAGCAGATATGAATGGAGATATTGTGGTTATTGGAATTTGCACATCACATAATGATGGCTCATAAAGTCACAGTAAATGGAACTATGGTAGTAGAGTGAGTAGTCTCTACGTGAATGGAGCTATGGTAGTGGAGTGAGTGGTCTCTACGTGAATGGAGCTCTGGTAGTGGAGTGAGTGGTCTCTACGTGAGTGGAGCTATGGTAGTGGAGTGAGTGGTCTCTACGTGAGTGGAGCTATGGTAGTGGAGTGAGTGGTCTCTACGTGAGTGGAGCTATGGTAGTGGAGTGAGTGGTCTCTACGTGAATGGAGCTATGGTAGTGGAGTGAGTGGTCTCTACGTGAATGGAGCTATGGTAGTGGAGTGAGTGGTCTCTACGTGAGTGGAGCTATGGTAGTGGAGTGAGTGGTCTCTACGTGAGTGGAGCTATGGTAGTGGAGTGAGTGGTCTCTACGTGAATGGAGCTATGGTAGTGGAGTGAGTGGTCTCTACGTGAATGGAGCTATGGTAGTGGAGTGAGTGGTCTCTACGTGAGTGGAGCTATGGTAGTGGAGTGAGTGGTCTCTACGTGAGTGGAGCTATGGTAGTGGAGTGAGTGGTCTCTACGTGAGTGGAGCTATGGTAGTGGAGTGAGTGGTCTCTACGTGAATGGAGCTATGGTAGTGGAGTGAGTGGTCTCTACGTGAGTGGAGCTATGGTAGTGGAGTGAGTGGTCTCTACGTGAATGGAGCTATGGTAGTGGAGTGAGTGGTCTCTACGTGAGTGGAGCTATGGTAGTGGAGTGAGTGGTCTCTACGTGAATGGAGCTATGGTAGTGGAGTGAGTGGTCTCTACGTGAATGGAGCTATGGTAGTGGAGTGAGTGGTCTCTACGTGAGTGGAGCTATGGTAGTGGAGTGAGTGGTCTCTACGTGAGTGGAGCTATGGTAGTGGAGTGAGTGGTCTCTACGTGAATGGAGCTATGGTAGTGGAGTGAGTGGTCTCTACGTGAGTGGAGCTATGGTAGTGGAGTGAGTGGTCTCTACGTGAATGGAGCTATGGTAGTGGAGTGAGTGGTCTCTACGTGAGTGGAGCTATGGTAGTGGAGTGAGTGGTCTCTACGTGAGTGGAGCTATGGTAGTGGAGTGAGTGGTCTCTACGTGAATGGAGCTATGGTAGTGGAGTGAGTGGTCTCTACGTGAGTGGAGCTATGGTAGTGGAGTGAGTGGTCTCTACGTGAATGGAGCTATGGTAGTGGAGTGAGTGGTCTCTACGTGAGTGGAGCTATGGTAGTGGAGTGAGTGGTCTCTACGTGAGTGGAGCTATGGTAGTGGAGTGAGTGGTCTCTACGTGAATGGAGCTATGGTAGTGGAGTGAGTGGTCTCTACATGAGTGGAGCTATGGTAGTGGAGTGAGTGGTCTCTACATGAGTGGAGCTATGGTAGTGGAGTGAGTGGTCTCTACGTGAATGGAGCTATGGTAGTGGAGTGAGTGGTCTCTACGTGAGTGGAGCTATGGTAGTGGAGTGAGTGGTCTCTACGTGAGTGGAGCTATGGTAGTGGAGTGAGTGGTCTCTACGTGTCTACAGGGTGGTGAGTAACTGGATAATGACAGAAGTGGAACTGGGGTAGCAGTTATGGTGCTGGACTGCTAATCAGGAGGTTGTTGGTTCAAGACCAACCACTGTCAAACTCATTGTTGGGCCTCTGAACAAGGTCCTTAACCCTGGATTGCTTGAGTTGTACTTGGTCATTTATTTGGATAAATGTGTCTGCGTAATGCCATGGATTTAAAAGTTTAAAAAGTAATTTTTTTTAATGAAACACTCTGATTTTCATTGTCAGAGTTGTCATGCAATTTTAGTACCTTTGTTCTTAGAGTAGTCGTAAAAATAAATCAAATGATTTTATTAATTATTTTACAAATGAGAACATTGTACACATTTAGCTGAACAAGATGTTTAAACAATTAAAGCAATTCATGGGGAAAGAATGGTTGCAAATCTTTTATTTGAAAGGCTTGGTCTGCTGGGGGCTATTTGTGGTCTTGACTGAGGTTTGGGCTGGGTGACTCACTTGGGCAGTGGAACAACATTTTCATTTTTGCTCCGGAGAAATTCCAGTTGCTTTATCTAAATGTCTAGGGGCACAGTCCTGCTGATGGGTGTAGTGCTGTTCAGTGAGTTCAGAATTCACCCTGCTGATCTGATGGTTTGCCTTGCAACTGGAACTTTTAACATCAAATTACCTTTTGGTAGAAAACTATACAACTGGCAAAAAAACTAAGCAGTCAAAAATGCAACGTACAGAAAACATACCAGGAGGTTCATTACCAAAAAATTTGTGTGTAGACCTAAGAAGACACTGCTGAGATCAAATCCAATGCATTATATCAAGGCTGCTGGTCTTGGCTGTGATTGGATGACATATATATCATCCAGTTTGAGGACAGGCTGTCCCAGAGACCGGACTTTCCTTCAGCGAGGTACCAGACAGAAGCAACAGCTGTGCTGCAGAGTTGAGCCACAGGCCACCTGGTTATGATGTCATTGGTGGTGTTGAGTCCTGTCTTTTTGCCTTCTATTACATTTCTATTTCCTGAATTTGGCAATTTGGTCAGATCTGTGATCAGAGACGCCCACACACTGCCTAAATTGGTCCCACAAGCCCATGTGGGAACCACTGAGGGTGAGGCTATTTGCATATGCTAATTGGACCATGCAGTTTTTGTTTGTTTGTTTGTTTGTTTGTTTTTGAGTGTATGATCACCGGATTTGTCTAAGTACTCCTTGTCTGTATCCCCTAGGAATCGCCCGCACCTCCTCCCACGAGGTCTCTACCAGAAATCTCGTTATGCTCACAAGCGCGACCTTCTGTTCTAGATCTGTGCGCATGTCCCGCGGCTGTCCCGTTGCCTTCACTTCCTGCTGAATTCCCTCTCGGTTTTTGCAACGAGCTCGTTTTGGTTAGTGCACCGCACATCTGTTGCGGCGACGCCGCGGGCTGAAGACACGAGCTGGGCACACGGGGAGGGCGGAGCGGTGCTCGGGGGGGAAGATGCTCCTCTGGGCGCTAAGCGTGTGCCCGCGGTCACGGGTTCCTGTTCTGCTGCTGCCTATTGGTTCCTATTGGTCAGGAGGAGGAACGTGTTCAAAACCAAGTGTGTTCTGTACTTCTGATTGGAGTTTGATTGTTTTAGCCTGTCAAGCGTTTAAATGTTGAACCGAGATTAATGAGCATCAACACAGCATTGAGAAGGTTACCTAATTTTGCGTGGTTTGATATTTAAGTGAAATTGCATTGCACACACCATTGTACCCCTTATAAATACTTTTTTTTCTTGCAGTCCAGCAATGACAACAGTAGTAATTTTCATTTGTTCCAACAGCTCTTCAGAGAAGTCCGAATAATGAAGGTATTGAATCATCCAAATATAGGTATGTTTATCGTGTGTGTGTGTGAGATATCACATTTTGTGAGAACAAAGAGGCTTTGATTGAGCTAGTGTGGTATTGTATAGGGTGATCAGTACAGATAATTTGAATTAGTTCTTGATTAACATTGCAAGCTTCTGCCTTTAATTGTCTTTTGTTCATTGGTGTCTGCCATGCATTTGTGATGCATCTTTCTCCCTGAAATCCTGCAGTGAAGTTGTTTGAAGTAATTGAAACGGACAAGACGCTTTATCTAATAATGGAATATGCCAGTGGAGGTAAGTTTATGGATTTCAGTGTATTCTAAGTATGCCAAGCATGTTGCTAGAAATATTGGGATGAAATATTGGTTACGTTATTTTAGAAACCTTGCGAGGAGATGTAGTCATGACGATTGAGACTATACAGAATCTCCAGTCATGATTCACCATTGGTGCTGCAGATTATTACCCATTATACACACTGAACTGCATAATTAATTTAATTAAAATGTAATAAAAGAAAACTAAAGGTGTAATTGGCCCGTTGGCCACTATGTGCTTTGGCTTTGGCCAAATGTGCTTCTCCGTTCTAGGTGAGGTGTTTGACTACTTAGTGGCCCATGGCAGAATGAAGGAGAAGGAAGCTAGAGCAAAGTTTCGGCAGGTAAACTACAACCACGGCTCCTTTAGCCCACCCGCCACGCTCTCATCTCGCCAGGAGTGGTGTGTGTGTGTGTGTGTGTGTGTGTGTGTGTGTGTGTGTGTGTGTGTGTGTGTGTGTGTACTACAACATGCAGATCCACTTACAGCAGCAAGCATGGCCTTTGGATGCGACTTCTTCGCTCTACACTGACCTCTAGTGGCGGCAACACAACCACGCCCCGGTTTAAAGAGTTTTGGGACAGGCAGCTGGCTCACTTGGCGTTCCTCAGTGGACCACTTGTCCCGTGCCCTTCAGGGTCGATCGTTAGCCACACGCCTGCAGCACGGAGATACATCCACCGGCCCTCTGCGCTTCCTCCGCACCGTGACGGCTCTGCGTCTTGTGACTCGGAGGAAACGTGAGGCGGCCGGCCACGCGTGAACCCACTGCTGACGGGCAGTGCGTTGACCTGATTAACCATAATAAGGACAGTTAATCAAATGACCTGGGGCAGAGTGTGTGTGTGTGTGTGTGTGTGTGTGTGTGTGTGTGTGTGTGTGTGTGTGTGTGTGTGTGTCTGCGGCACACCCCCTACCTCCTCACACACACTCACACCCTCTTACGCTGCACACCTGCTGTACTGCGCACAGGAGCAGTTGATCTCTGTGTCGTGCGCATTCGCTAACTGACCTTTTCGGTGTCATTCTCCCGACTTCGGGTTTTGAATACTAACTGTTGCCTCACACACAAATCAAATTGTAGCATCACCAAAAAGCTGAAAATAAGATCTCTAATGAAACCGACCACTAGTATTCCCTATACCACGTCACTTTTGTATCTCTTTTCACTACAAATGACATTCAGCAACAGCCTGATATCTGCTTGTGATATCTGGGATCCCTTCACCTTGCGTCGCTGTGAATGTGTGTTTCAGATCGTATCTGCAGTGCAGTATTGTCATCAGAAGAGAATAGTACACAGAGATCTGAAGGTGAGTGTACTTTAGGGTGCAAGGTTGAGATGCATAGAAATCACCAGGGTACCCGCGGGTCCTTAAAAAGTCTTAAAATGTCTTAAATTTAGTTTTCCATATTAAAGGCCTAAAAATGTCTTAAAATGTCTGGAATTTTATGAGGGGAGGCATTAAATTATTATAAGTGTGTGTTGCTCAGTTGTTCTGTTTTATTTTACCGACGATATGTATATTATCATTTCCGCAACGGCCGTATACTCCGCATGGTAGATGGCGCGATGTGAACCGAATCTAGCGCCCCCCGTCAACGATGTGGAACACACCTGCATCCCCAGTAATAGTATAATTTTTTCTTGTGAGAGGTATTAAAAAGGTCTTAAAAGTCATTGAATTTGAGATTTAAAAATGTGCAGATACCCTGATCACACCTGTAACTCCGTGGCGCTAGGCTGCTATAATCCGCCGCTGGGTTGTTTTACAACACACGCTTGGTCAAACGCAGCTAGCACGAGCTTCCTAGGTTCTGTATGTCTTCTGGAGTCAGCTAGCTCCCTCCTTCTCAATCCCCTCTCCTCTCTCACCAAGGCGGAGAACCTGCTGCTAGACGCCGACATGAACATCAAGATCGCCGACTTCGGCTTCAGCAACGAGTTCACGGCGGGCAGCAAGCTGGACACGTTCTGCGGCAGCCCGCCGTACGCCGCACCCGAGCTCTTCCAGGGCAAGAAGTACGACGGGCCGGAGGTGGACGTGTGGAGCCTGGGGGTCATCCTCTACACGCTGGTCAGCGGCTCCCTGCCCTTCGACGGCCAGAACCTGAAGGTGAGCTGTCCGCTGAGGCTCGGTCTTGGACGTGGAGCGTGTGTGTGTGTGTGTGTGTGTGTGTGTGTGTGTGTGTGTGTGTGTGTGTGTGTGTGTGTGTGTGTGTGTGTGTGTGTGTGTGTGTGTGTGTGTGTGTGTGTGTGTGTGTGTGTGTGTGTGTGTGTGTGTGTGTGTGTGTGTGAGATTCTCCCCTCCCTCTGTTCTTCAGGAGCTGCGGGAGCGAGTGTTGCGGGGGAAGTACAGGATCCCCTTCTACATGTCCACCGACTGTGAGAACCTCCTCAAAAGACTCCTGGTGCTGAACCCTGTCAAGCGTGGCAGTCTGGAGGTAGCGACACCCCCCCTCCAAGCTCCTCACGGCACTGACTGCCACGTCCGAGCGGCAGATTTTAACCATGTGACTGCTCTGCTCAACTATAGCAAATCATGAGGGACAGGTGGATGAACATGGGCCACGAGGAGGAGGAGCTCCTGCCGTATTCAGAGCCACAGCCTGACTTCAGCGACACCAAGAGGATCGGTCAGTATCTCTGAAACACCTCAGACCTGATGAGAGCAAACTTTCTTTCCCATAAAATGACTTCCAGCACCGCTTAAAACATTGCAGTTCCTGTGAAATCTATGTGTATCAAGAAAGAGAACTCAAAAGTCTGGGAATGTGTAAAAGTTTCATTTGAAGAGAAAATTCGTGCCAGTGAGAACACAGGGCCATTGTAAAGTTTATTGATTTATTTGGTGGTGCTGTGTGATCACCGAATTCAACAGGTTGTATTAACCCTTGTTTGTCATCAGTAAGGCCACTGCATATGGTGTGTTTCACGGTATATGGTGTGTTTCACGGTATATGGTGTGTTTCACTGCATATGGTGTGTTTCACTGTATATGGTGTGTTTCACTGCATATGGTGTGTTTCCAATGAGCATGGCTGTTGTAATCCCCCGGTTTGCCTTCCTCTTTTTCTCTGGCCCCGGGGCTGCTGGTACTCCTTGTCTTACCACATTTAAAGCAATGCTTCTAAATTCCCTGCATTTCGGATGACGTATTCCATTAAGGTGGTGGTACAGGGTAGAGGAAGCTGATCCAGTACCTTAAAATGGTGGCGTCTCCAGTCCGCTCGTCTCATTTTGGCTCATTTTTCCTCAGAGCTGATGGTGACTATGGGATTCCCCAAGGATGAGATCACGGAGGCCCTCGTGGGTCAGAAGTACGATGAGGTCATGGCCACTTATCTCTTATTGGGCAGAAAACTGCAGGAGGTTAGTGTGGGGTCCAAAATCTCACTGCGTACGTTAATACTGTAGCGATGACATCTTCACAGGTCGTTACGACCCTGTATGTTCGGTTCTCTGCTGCTTTACTTGTTGAGGTCTCTCTTACAGCTGCACAGGAAGATGTCTGACATGCATCACAGGGGCCAGCACACTAAAAAACTGATGTTAACTACATAGTCCAAAGACAAAGATTGCTAACCCAGTTAGCAAGGGGGGGGAAGCTGCGCTAATGTTGTCGGTTAGCATTGAACTACGTGAAGGTGTTTTGTTTGGACCAAGCACTTAAGAACAGTTTTAATAGCTTTCATCCTTTGAAACAGCTGTGATAAGCAGCAGACCTGCCTGGCTGATTTTTACGCTCCACCTCAGCCTGGGTGAGATCATAGCACCACAATGATGGCACCCGCACGCCGAAATACACTATTGATTTCCAGGGAGAGCCAAGTTCACTCTGTGCAAACTCTTGTTCTTGAGGCAGTGTTGGAGCTCAGATTGTTCCTAGAGAGAGAGAGAGAGAGAGAGAGAATGAGAGATGAATTGCTACATTGATGATACATTGATTAATACATTCATCAGTTCATACAATGATTGTTCATACAATGATTGATACATTGATTGATACAATGATTGATACATTGACACATTGACCAATGAACGGATGTGTATAGGGATGCATGGCAAGACTAAAATATAAATAGAAAAACACAGATGTTCAGGTCTGTTGGAACTCTTGCAAAGATGTTGTAGCATGGCCTCCTGAAGTTATCTGGTGTTATCTAACAGCTTCCATATGCTGTGTCAAGTTATTGCCAAGAGCACCAGTGCCAGGTGCTACCCTGGAACTGCCTATCACTTATTCATTGGCTGGCTGTGTACCCCACTGATCATGGAGTCTCACCTTCCACACCATCCACACAAATGTACCAAAGCTCCTTCATCTAAATGATCTTTAATATGAATATGGCTTGATTGTCTTTTCTTTTTTTTTTTTTGTCATGCTCTTAGTTTGAAGGGAGCGAGTCTCTGTCCAACAGTAACCTGTGTCCCAGGCCCCGCCCCACCAGTGACATCAACAGCAGTGCCAGCCAATCCCCTGCTCACTCCAAGGTCCAGCGCTGCATATCAGCCAACCAAAAGCAGCAGCGGCGGTTCAGCGATCATGGTGGGGATGACATACAGCCAAGTAAAGTAACAAAGTCCTAGTTCCCTCTCCAGCTCTCTGTGTGTGGTCACAGTGTGCTTGGTGCCCTCTGCTGGCCATCTGCCTGCCTTACAGCATGAGGAGAGAATGTCTTTAATGTTTCCTGGCTTTGCTTGGCTCAGTTACTTTAATATTTAATCTCTTTTAATGAATATGCGAGACCCTTTTGAGATTTCTGTGTGTGGCTGCTCTCCTATGAATATGCATGCAGTTTTCTACACTTATATATATATATATATATATATAAGTGGGTGAAACATTGCAGACTATCACAATAATTATTTTTTCTGTTAAACAGAAAAAAAGATTAATATTTTTTGCAATCAATGCTTTGTAAGATTATTTTATCTATCTAGTATGCCATAGGGCTACATGTCATATGTCTCTGTGTGTGTGTACACGCGTGTGTGTGTGTGTGTGTGTACACGTGTGTGTGTGTGTGTCCCAGTTGGTCCCCCTGTCCCGCCAACCATGGCCTACGGTAAGCGCGCTACAGCCGGCGGCACGGAGGGCGAGCAGAAGGAGGAATGGGACAGCTCGCGAAAGCCGCCTGGCTCCGCCCCCAAGCCCGACGCGCCGCCGTCTCCCCTGGCCGCGCAGGAGAGGAGGAAGACAGCCGCCGGCGCCGGAGTAAGAGACCCCCGCAGTCTGGCCACGGTCCTAATGCAGGCCAGCACGCCGGCCCCAGACACCCTAGACACAGCACTTACACGTCCTCGCCTCCCAGTACTCCCCACTCAGCAGCAATCGCTTAAACCCTCTCCTCTCCTCTTCTCTCTCTCTTTCTCTCTCTCCCTCTCTCTCTCACACTCTTCCCTCTTTTCATATCGCTCCCTCCTCTCTGTCTGACCTCCCATGCCTGATTTTGACCTGCCCCGGGGGTGTCCACACCCTGTGTGGCCAGGCCCATGACCCCCATGGCCTGATGTTAAGGCTAACAAGACCAGACTAACACCCCCCCCGCTCTTGCAGACGAACGGAGGTATGGCCCGCAGGAACACCTACGTGTGTGAGCGCTCGGCTGACCGCCACGCGGCTGTCCCCAATGGCAAAGACAGCAGGTTAGCGTCCTCCCCTTCAGCCACGTCATCAATAATAAACACTGTCCAACCTATACAAACAATGAATTATTCAGTTCTTACTTTGTAGTAAAGTAGGAGTTTAAATAATTGACAATTATTAAATTATTAAATGTGTACTTAGTGTTGATAAGAACAGAATACACAAATGAAATCCATATAAGGGCAAGTCAGATAAGACTAACCATGTGTTTTTTGATACCTCGTTCTAGTAAATTGAAGATAAACATATTAGTCTAAACCAATTAGTCTAATCAAGTGGTCATTCCACTGTGCCAGATTGTCTGTCCCATAGATCGGCCCATCTTTGCCAATTCGTATTTTTATTTCTGATCTTTAGGTGGTGCTATTGTTCATAAGTCCACAGAAATAAAAAATAACTAGCTTCAAGGCATGTCTTAACAGCAAATAGTAGCGGTCCCTTTTTTTTGGCATCACTGTCCAAGTGGTACTGAATGCCCTGTGGATTCTATTTATGTTGTCATTTGCTTCCATGGTCCCCAGCGTCATGGGCTCTTTGTTTGTGTTTTGTTCATGTTTCTCCCCATCCTTCATGTGCCTTGTCTACGTCTCCCATAATTGCAATCAGGTGTCTCTTGTTTTTTCCTCATTAGTCTTTATAAATACCTCATGTTCTCTCCTCAGATGTACCTCACGTGGTTTAAGTGTCGTAACCGTTCTGTTTATATGTATTTTGAAAGCCAGTTTCTCTCGTCTTTCTTTTGCAAAGTTGTTGCTCACAAAAATGTGATGATGTGGATGGCAAAAAAAAAGGGTTTTTAAAAAGGGGAGGTTAAAGCCCCACCCACGGCATGCAGGCGCCCGGCTCACGGCCCTCTGTTCCCTCCCTCCACCCCCAGCTTGACGGAAGTTTCCGGCAGCGCCGCGTCCACTAGCACCACGGCAACGGCCCTGTCGTCCACCAGGCCGCGACACGTCAAGTGCATGTCCGCCTCCAGCTCCTCCTCCAAAACTGCCCTGCCCCCGATCGAAGACAACAGCGAGTACAAGGCGAGGTAAGCGAGGCCCGAGCATACCCAGCCCACGTGTCCCCTGCCGTACGTGAGCCGCGCTTGTCTCATTGCTTGTGCTCAGTCTCGTCTGTGGAAGGAGCGTTAGTCGTTCACAGACATGTTTCCCAGCAGAAGAGTAGCTATTTGAGGTGCTGAATGTCTTAGGCTGTGTGGATAAGAAGCTTTCATCAGCCATGACAGTTACACATATTTAAATTTGAATTATTGATGATAATTTTAAATTTTTCATTTTGAGTGATGCTTTGAAAATGGGTCTGATGCTTGGTCAGTAGGTGTGGCAGACAAATGCAGCCTGAGGCTGTTCCCAGTAAAACATACAGGCCTCAGAGCTTACGTTGCTGATGTGGTTTAGCATTAATGCGCCATAGTTGCGATGCTAACTTCTTAGACACCCTTAACCCCGTCCCCACACCCCACCCTTAACCCCGCCCCCCCACACTGCACCCATAACCCCACCCCCCACACCCCACCCCTTTTTCTCCTGGGTGCGTTCCAGCTCGGGCTCGCGACCTCCGTCTACGTCGCCGTCGGCGCACAGCATCAGCACGCCGGAGCGCACGCGCTTCCCGCGTGGCACCACCAGCCGTAGCACGTTCCACGGGGCCCAGCTCCGGGACCGCCGCAGTGCCACCTACAACGGGCCGCCTGCCTCGCCCACACTCTCGCACGACACGGGCGTGCTCGCGCCTGCACGCAGGGGCACCTCCACCGGCATTATTAGCAAGATCACCTCCAAGTTCGCCCGCAGGTCAGTGGCCGCCGCCGTGCGGGAAGGGAAACGTGCGTCCGCATGATCACACGTGTGGTCCGTCACTCCTGCTCCATCTCTTGCACATTACTAAAGGTAATACTTCACACAAAAAGGGCGCCACCTAGTGCTGTCATACTTGCAAGTAAGTCTTTTTTATCATAATGCCAATTGGTCATTTCACGCTATTGCTTTATTGCTAAAGTTATTTGCATTTTTGAGTGAAGTATTCCTTTAATATTCCATAATTAACAATGCTGTCACAGCCATGCAACTGATGCCACATTAACAATTATACGAACAAACTAGCAGCCAATTTTAGATTATCCTCCAAGTATGTAAGTACATTGTTATATCATGAACACTGATTGCCATTTTCACTACTTTAAACAGAGGTAGCTTGTGTTTCCTCTGTGTACATCTGAAGAACAGCTGGTCATATGTATATTAAAAAACTGCCCGCACAGGCTGAATTCTGAACCATGAGGAAGTTGCACAAGCTGTTAGTATACAGTATGTACTTAGAATAATGTACACCTAATGTAGGAGCTCAGGACCTAATCAGAAATGCAGTTCAGTGCCTGATCAATCAGGACATTAGTATCTGATCAGGAATAAGCAGTAATAGGAGTTCAGTATTATACAAGTACTAGTAGTTCATTATATAATCAGAGGGGCAGAGATTCAGCAGACGGCCCTTACCGACCATGTTTCCTTCTCTTCTAGA
Source organism: Brachyhypopomus gauderio (assembly GCF_052324685.1). Taxonomy (NCBI): domain Eukaryota; kingdom Metazoa; phylum Chordata; class Actinopteri; order Gymnotiformes; family Hypopomidae; genus Brachyhypopomus; species Brachyhypopomus gauderio. The sequence continues at coordinate 34,617,514 of NC_135211.1, read as the reverse complement.
GCTCTTTCTTTCAGGATTTCCAGGAGGTAGGCAGCCAGAATGAAACGACCCCTTCCTCGTCTGCCCAACCCCGTTTGAATTAAACCTTTGTTCTCTTCGTTTGTAGTAAAAAACCAAAACCCTGCAGACCGAGGCTCACTCACTCCCTGTACGCCCCCGTCACACCACCATCCTGTTATCCGGCATGCAGTCGCAAAGTCCAATCTGCACGTTTAGTGGACTGTTAGTTGGGGCCCGTCAGTCCACGTGGACGTCCTCCTGGGTGGGCCAGGGAAACTGGCTGATCTTCCTCCTCCTGTCAACCTTCACACCGCCCTGTTTTTGTTTGTTTGTTTGTTTGTTTGTTGTAACGCACGCCATACTGCCACCACATCTCTGTATACTCTGTGTACTCGCCACGCTGGTCTTGAATGACCCCTGTGGATCTCCAGCGCTGTCTAGCACCGTGTGCATGTGTCGGTGAAACCAGTACGGTGCTTAATTGTATGTTCTGGTTGGTTTTGAGGGCACCGAGTGAAGGGGAGACCAGTGGCAAGACAGAGACCCCAAGGTGAGGTTTGACAAACATCGTGCGCAGTACCAAAGCGTTTGAGTGTATTCATCCTTATTGCATCGAACGTAGTCAGATGTCTGTAAAGGAATTTTCTGGAAAGTCCAAAAAGGTTAGCGCTAAATATGCTAACCTATGAGTTTTTCTCATGTTATGCAGTTATTTATGTTACTCCTGCACTGGTCAATGTATAGTCTCAATAAACTATAGACAGAATGAACAGGACAGTAGTGGTAGTGTATGGTCTGTCAGTTGTTATGGTGATGTAAACCCTTTAACCTGTACATCTCTTCTCTAATAACAGAAAGAGTTGATGTATTCCTTGACTAGCTAGGTGAATGCTAATGCTAAAGCGTTATATTCAGCAAATAACTTTCCGGTGTATTTGTTCATAACTTCATACCAGTCTTATAATGCTACTGTAGACCCCTTTGGTGAGTTTCACAATAGTTTCTTGTTAAAGACTCGGGAGAAGGCCTGTTTCCATTCAGTAATGTGAACGGCAATGCCGGAACATTCTGTAGAGTTGCGGACCTTTGTGTTAGGATAAAGATTTGAATTCCTAAAACTATCCCGGTTACACTTAAGGCATAAGCACAACTCCCTTTTTTGCCCCATGTTGTTCACATTGTGTACCTGTCAAATTGACCATACTTCATGAAAGTCAGATCCTCATACAGCCTGCAAGTGAGAAAGAAAATATATAATGAGAGAAAAGACTTGGTTAAACATGGTTAAAATGGCTGACTAACCCTCACCCTCCTGGCGTTCAGGAGCATGTTGGCGGAGGCGAGGGAGGAGAGTCGAGACTCCAAGCCGCGCTCGCTCCGCTTCACGTGGAGCATGAAGACCACGTCGTCCATGGAGCCCGGCGACATGATGCGTGAGATCCGCAAGGTGCTGGACGCTAACGGTTGCGACTACGAGCAGCGCGAGCGCTTCCTGCTCTTCTGCGTGCACGGCGACGCCCGTCAGGACAGCCTGGTCCAGTGGGAGATGGAGGTGTGCAAGCTGCCCCGTCTCTCGCTCAACGGCGTGCGCTTCAAGAGGATATCGGGCACCTCCATCGCCTTCAAGAACATCGCCTGCAAGATCGCCAACGAGCTGCAGCTGTGAGGCCGAGCACAAGCGCCCCGGGAGGCACGCGAGCGCCCCCCTCCTCCTGCCCACCGGGGATTGGAGGGGGGGGTGGGGTTTTTGGGGTGACACAGCTCTTGCGGGTTTGGCTTCGAGGACTGCAGCGGTAAGTGTCACGTCTCGATGGGCCAGGACCGTGGAGCTGTCCTGATACCGCCAAGCGGCTGACAGCAAGAGAACACACGCCATCCATTCCGAACCTGCTCCGTTAACTTTCCGTTCTCAGAAACAGCACCGGGGCTGTCATCTTAGAGTCCAGTTGAGTGGCAGACGGTGGTATTTATTTATTGGGACTGGACTGGAATTACATGTCACGTGAGTACGGCTCTCTCCCAGGGGTATTTGGGGAGGTGGGTGTTGGCGCTCTGAGTGGCAGTCATCATATAGAATGTAAAGGGTCCTGCTTTGTAAGTGTAGAGCTACCACTATGCCAGTACATTGGAACATGAAAACCCTACGCTCTAATTCACTAAACAACACCTCTTGCAATATTTGACAATTCAGAGACTCGGTGAGCACGGCTGCAGTAATTTTTTTACTGGTCTTTATAAAGGCAAATTTTTTCATCAAAAATGCCAGCATTGCTAAAAATGAGTGAAGGTTAATACCAACCAGATTAGCATTATGCAAATATGATTATGTTAATTTGTAGCTACTGGTTTTCACTGATTATTAGGTACATTAGCATTTTTGCCCAAGTTAAAACAAAAGGATCCAGGCACATTTACACCTGCAGGGGGCACTATTGCCTGTCAGGAATGCCATTCTGCGCTTACGAAAGCAAAACATCACAACAGCTGAGCTGTGGAGAACTCTCTTGCTGCATTTTATTTTTGAAAGCAAGGGGGAAGAAGCCTTGTAACAAAATAAAGCGCTTGTACACTCAACTGCAGTTGAGGTAAAGACATCTGGCCGATTTCAGGACATTGTTACTTGATTTGAAAAGGTGACAGCTTCATCCATTTCTCCCAAGAGAACTGTTTGCTGCACCTTTAAATACCTGCTTTACATGACTTTCATTGTATCGGCTGAGCTACCAAAATACAAATGTTTCTGACATGTATAGTTTAATATATAGACTGTCACTGCTTTTTCTCATTGGCTCTTTGCTGTATTATATGATTATGCATAAACCATCTGCAGGTATTCTATGGATCATTTTAATTTATGTACAGCAGAGCAAAAATGTTAGATGTTTGAGGACATTTTTACCATTTTAGTTATTTCTTATTGTTGCTGACATCAGTTAAAACTTAACCTTTGCTCTGTGAATTTTCTGTTAATCTCTCATAAGCCGTCATACTTAGATCAAGATTTTTATTTTAACTTTTTTTTTACTGTTGCAAAGGTCACGATAAAATTATGCCCCGGGGGGGGCATCGAAAATGAAATGGGAAACATGTGGGATAAACCATTCACACTTCAGAACAAGAATGAAATGCACTACATTCTGTGTTGCTGAGGGGTACTGCAGAGGGGTACCATGCCTCCAGAACTGTCGCACAATTGCCTGGTAAAAACTGGGGGGGATGTTGGATCCACGTTAACGCTGTGTAATATATATATATATATTTTTTATCTTTTGTTGTAGCTTTTTAGACCACATTGTGATTGTACAGATTATTTTGCCGATTTGTGCTGCAGATATTTTGAGTTTCTTGTATTTATTCCATTACGTGACGCCTACAGCTTGCTGCTTCGTATTCTAGAGGCATTCACTGTGTTTGAGACGACGAGAGAGGAAGAAAGGAATAACGTTTGTGGTAAGGTATGATTCAAATGTGTGCTGTCCCATGGTCATGTATATTTCTGTTTGATATTTTGTACTGAAGCCATTAGAACATTTTGCTGCGTCTTTGTCACCTGGAAAAGAGATAACAGGAATGGTGAGTGAGAGAGAGAGAGAGAGAGAATGAGAGACAAAACGAAGAGTTTGAAATTACAACTGACCTTCAAGGGGCTTTTAAAGGAGAGGTTTGCTGTTTTTAACCCATAATTTATTTAAATTGTTGTTTACCATCATTTGTAATTTCGCAGAGCAACAAACTCCTGAGCAGTTTCATTACTGACAAACTTACCATTCATGCATCTTCTCAGTGGGTTTAAACACAGTCCACTGAGCTATCATTTAAGCATTCAAAAGCCCGGATAAATCTCCCTTTCAAAAACAGGAAACACAGTCAAGGGTACTGAAGTGTGCTTTTATGCATTTCGTGTTTATTCAGAACATGCTTTGAATAATAGCATGCTTCAGTATCACATTTTACGTGTGCAACAGTACATCTGCACCCTTTGGAAACCTGTAAACAAAATCAATAAATGTAATAGAATACAAGACATGCCATTTTAATTTGATTTTGATCTGTTTGTTTATTTATATTACACGAGACAGTACTGTGTGTATACATAGAATCTTTGATGGCCTAGACAACTACGCCTTTAACATCTGATCATGCCTCTTGTGGATGGTAAATTTCTTCTTACCAAATTATCAGTGAGGTTGTGTCATGTAGATTTTTTTTTACCGGGCTAACAGCAAGTTTACCAAGGTATGAGCTGAAAATAGCAAACCTGCTTTTCAAGTGCTTCTGAATGAAGTTCAGGGCTTTATAATGGGTGATGCCCTTATTAATTAATCTCATATGGATGTGAGAATAGCTGTGCGCAACATGTACACAGAATATGCGACTGGATCATTGAGGGCTGGAAGCTCCATCCAGAACCAAGCAGCTCCTGCGATGCTCTTGAAGCACAACACTACGTTGTCACAAAAAAACTCATGGAAATATTCAAACAGTACATTCTGATATTCTTGTGTCTACCACTGTTGTTCCAAGCCTCTGTTCAGGATCTCTGGTGAACAATATTAAACTTACTTGAATGAAATGTGATAATGCGATAGTGTCCGTTCCTGAAGATATTTACATGCTGAGTTTATGTACAGTCGGGTGCTGGTCACTGCTCTGGAGTTCTGTGTTAAAAAGTAGAGCCTTGTCACGTGGATATTACATTTTAAAACCCGTGTACATTTTCTTGACATCTTTTTCCTATTTATAGTTTCGGTATGTATGTGAAATGTTGTCTGCTCCGCATATTACATGTTATGCTGCAAAAACTGTTTTTCCGGTGTGTGTGTCTGGAAATATAAATCTGACTTTGGGGGGGGTTCACAAAGAAAACAAAAGCAAGGGAAAAGCAGAAACCATGTCACTACAGTCTTGCATAGCCCATCCAGTAATGCATGACAACGTGTTACCCAGGAGATGGGGGATTCCCATTCCACAGCTGTTGCCGATGGTAATGTGGGTCATGACCCTAATCGTGGAATTGCTGTGAAACAGAAGCCAGCAGCCTTCCAACCAAAGTTGTTCACAGACGCCATCCACCATAACAGATTACATGTCAGGATGAGAATTATTTGCTAGGGTTGAAGGTTAGGATCATCGTTTTCAAAATGTATCATTTTTCAAAACTATTTCAGCTTCATTTTCAACCATTTACACATTTATTTTACCCAGTATAAGTCACTAGCAGTTCCTAGTTGTCCTCTAGAGCTCTCTCTTATCACAAAATAGTTACCGAACTGGTGAGCATCTTTAGGGGCAGTCAGTCATCCAAACATCACAGCTCAACAGAACAAAACTGCTAGATTTCATTCACAGTCTAAGAAGTGGCCACAAATCACCCTGAGTTGAAGAACAGAGAAAGACAAACTAACTAAACTTAAGTAACCACCAACCCAGTTCGCAGTTCTGTTTATATGTGGACCCTATAGACATTGGGCAAAACTTTTATCATGTATGTGAACAAGTAAGATAGAAAAACCTCATAGAGTTTAAGTGACTATTCTACTTACGTATTCATGAGCGATAAACGTTCAGCTGATTATCATCATAAAATCCTGTATATAAAATAGTTGCATATCTACCTATTTTCAAAACTAAAATTCCTCATTAAACATATGAAATGCCATGCGAAGGCAATGCAAATGTGAATTCACAGGGAAGCACTAGATTGTTTATGCAGATGTAATTCCCACCTAAAAAATGTTATTTCTAGCACAAACTACATGGAGTCATGGCTGTGTTAAATATTAAAATGCCATTAATATTGATATGTCAATATTGATATGAATATGATTTATAGTGGCAGCCAAATGCAGTAATGCTGTAACCTGTAGTAGTAAAACAAAGTATGGCAGTTTGAAAATTATGATTTTAATAGTATGATTTATGTTTTTTATTCAAAGTTAAAACCATGGCTTCAGTCTTGACTTTGGCTTCTAGACAATGCAGGCATGATGAATTTGCATACACATGTGGCAAAGGAGTGTTGGTCCAGTCGAAGGATTTCAATAATCATGGACTACTCAATGAAAACGAGTCGGAATCACTTTAACGATTACATAATCACGTTAAGAAAAATGCCGTGTCATTAGTTGCGCTGTTCTAGGTTTACAGATCATACAAACCAACATCAATAAAAATGTGTATTCCAAAATGTTTTCATATCAAATTCCACTATCAGGGCCCACTTCTTACAAAACCGTAATACATATTCAGTTAGTTTACAAATGAATAGATGGAAAAATCTGTAAACATTTAATTTGGCAGATTTACTCATTTCAAACAGGTTAATAAATAGAATAAAATGTATATTTAGCTCTATTTACAATAATCAAATTCTGCAATTACAGAAACTTCTAGTGAAGAAAGCGCACTGAGTTAAGTGTTAGAGCGTGGCTTAACGACATGGACATTATAAGCAATGGTAGACGTCCTGATGGCTACACCTACTTAAAGGCATCGTCATGCATGAATTCTGCTACACAAGTCCTCCTTCCACAAGCTGCATCATCAACTCCTTATCAGTACCACAAATCAATCAGTCACTCAAGTCAAGGATCAAGTGTTCGTATATCCGAGTCTGTCCCTTAAAACTGGAAGCGAGTAGGAACTCCCGGCTGTCGATGGAAACCAGCGAGAACGCTCTCGGGGCCTGGATGTTCAGCTCCTGGAAGTGAACAAACTGGCCTTTCTTGGCATCCCAGCGGTAAACCTGCGTGAAGGAGTAATCGCTGCCCAGGATTGCATACTGCCAGCTCTCCACAGCGAACGGCTGGAAGACCATGGAGCCTCGTGACGGCACGGTCTGCACCTCCTCGAACATGCTCCCGTCCCACCGCATGACCTTGGAGTCGCCAATGAAGCGGGTCAGGCAGACGTACAGCTCGCTGCCGACCTTGAAGTGCTTGACGGCGTACACGTCCTCCATCTCGGGGATGTCTGTGCGGCGCTCGAACTGCTTGGAGCTCTTGTTCCACTGGTAGACAACCGGCCGCTGGGAGCTGCTGGACAAGATGAGGTGCGGCTTGCCGGAGATCTCCAGGTACTCCACGTCCGTGTCGCGATACCACGGGTGGAGGGACTGGTGGGAGTAGAAGCCGTTGCCGTTCCACTTGTAGACTGTGGTGGAGCCTGCCTTGGAGCTGTCGGCGATGACGAAGAACGACTCGCCGTCCACTCGAAATGTCTCCACGTCGTTGGGCTTGCGGATTTTTAGGATGTCTATGTCCTGGATTTTGATGAACTTGTTGGCGGAGATGTCCCTCTTGTAGATATGCGACCCACCAAACAGCTGTGCTACGATGACGAACAGTTGGTTGTCAATCACCAGAGGTTTGCAGATGACCGTGGAGATGCCTATTGGGGAAAGAATTGCTAAGCCATGTGCTTAATTTTAAACACAAATTCTATATTGTTCATTATAATTTGTTGTCAAATGTTCCTACTACAGATACAAAATATACTGGCAGTTTTTGTATGGTAGAATTTAATTAATAATAGATATAGAAAGTGAGATACAGACTGTAGAATAATAAACAACACAAGCCAGTGCAGGCCTAATGTCACTTAAAATCAGCACTCTATATCTATATTTAATATATAATAATAACCAAATCAACAATGGGTGTTTTAGTGCTGAAGGAAGATTGTCCAGCACAGTTGAATTTTCCTGCTTGACCACACCTGCTAAGTTTGAACAGGATAATGACCGATTGGTGGTGGATTGTGGCTGTCCCGGACCTTAGTTGGGAAGTATAGATGAGACTGTTGAACACTTACTTGTTATATTATCGTAATTACGAAATTCCATCTGAACGTGGTCCCATTCCATAAAACTACATCTCCCAATGAATGGCTGGGCAAACACCACATACTGGTCCCCACCGAAGGGGAATGTTTCCACGGAAATGGACTGGAAATCTAGAGACTTCAGCAATGAAAAATCTGTAAGAGAAGAGCTTAATATTGTGATGGTGTTTCTCCATCATGCAAAGCCATTTCCCTTTTCTCCTGAAAAACATTCTAGATATGTCCAGTTGTTTCTACATTGTTAAAACATTACATTGTATGGGCAGGTTATTAAAACATGAATGTATTGGTGAGACTAGTAAGGCTATAACTTAGAATATTGAAATCTTGGCACATTGAGTTCTCTTTCAATTTCAATACTTTTTCCCTACCATTTTCTGATTTCTGAAGTCTGGAAGGACTGGTTTTAAATTACACTCTCCATACCCTTTCTGATTTTCCAGACTTGGAGAAGAACGCTATCATAGCATACATATTTAGCATCTGCTAAAAGTAAGTACTGACCTGTTGTTATACAATCAAATGACTGTGGTGTGAGGTCATTGATTTTCTTTCCTTGATATGGAGTAGGGCTGTTGCAAAATATCTGGTCTACCGTTGCATTTGTATGGTAAATCCAGTCCACCAGCCACTTCAGTTTACAGTCACAGGTGAAAAGATTTCCACGCAAGTCCCTGGACAACACACAGTAGTAATCATGGTTTTATCCTCAATCCTCGTTTTGTTACACCCACCATATTAGTCAAATGTATGTTTCATAATAATACCTACACTTTTGTCAATGCTTCCATTCCTTTAAAAAGCTCTTTCGGTAGGGTCTCCAAGTTGTTATAGGCGAGGCTTCTATAATGAGGCAGAAGGAGGGAAATGCTATTCAGTGGAAGACAAAGCTCTTTTTAGTTTTTGGCATTTTTTAAAACTTTATCAAGAGTTGCTAATGAAAATAATTTGCAAGGCTGGTAAATCTAGCTGTCTTTTGGTGGTTCAGCTCTCACTTTGTAGATGGTGGACTTTGTAAATGAAAAGTCTGCTCCACCACAAGAATCTTCTCTATTTCAGCAGGACAGGTGGTCAGGTACACGGATACCTTTTGTAATCTCCCTTCATTATAAACTCTGGCACCGATGGGAAAAAGAGAAACCTACCTCACTTAACCATTAATATGGCAGTTTGATTACTCCCCTATATAATGGTTGTCATGGGTGTCCATTAATGATGCTTTTGGCATCTAAGCGATTTTACAATTATAAACAAAGAGCGGAGTTGAGCTCAAGGTCCCTAGCCTCATTTCCATGGAATAATTATTTGACCATCACCATGATGAAAATTACAAACATGTGTACAGACCATGACCATAGCATTCTCTGCTAAATCAGACTGCTGAGCATAGCTGTCAGTTGTGTGCTGGGAAAGACTCGGGCCACATCGTAAGGCGAGCCAGAAGGAGGGTGGTCGTTTCATAAAAACCCATGTACTACGTCTCATGACCTGATGAGACTGGGAGGCAGATGACAGCAGATCATTTACAAGCGCTCGGTGAGGGGGAGGGGGGGGGAGAGAGAAGAAATGCTGCATTTTTGCTCCTCTTATTTCTAGCCACTTAGACAAAACTGCAGAAATGATGCAATGCGATCACATGCTAATGCTAATTTGGAATCACACAGAGTGACTCCGTCCAGCTGGAGGAGGTAGATGTTTCCTAGCGCTCTGCTCCAGGGTCTGGTGTTGAGTTTTGTGTTAAGCTCTTGTTAGTATGAAGGCCATAGTGCAAAATCCACCCTACCTGACTTTATGTAGGCGGGTTATCCTTTAGGCTTTAATGCTTTTCCTCTCTATTTGCCAATTTTCTGTGGTTGTTCCACACCTCATATGAATCAGACACTGAGAGTGTGAAGTTTGCTCGCACTGCCTGTAGGGCTTGTAATAACCACAGCCAGATTTTCTGATCCACTGACATCACCACAGTCACTCCAAGACGGCCTGTGAACACGACAGGCATGAAGTACCCTTCAGCTCCAGGTGGGCCATTTACCAGGTCGGTTCATTTATCTCGTGAACCGATGAATACTCAACACAAAAAACTTCACAGTTGTAAGCTTGGAATTTGAACAGTGCTATCTTAACTACTAGAGGTTTCAAAACCATATTCAAAATTTGGCCACTTTCTTTTGGGAAAACCAGCCCAGATAAACCGGGGAACATAAACTATGACCAGTTGGGTTCCCTCGGCTGCCCAGTCATATGGTTGTCCTCTAACCTGCAGTCAGTGTCTCCTTCAGCAGCCCTTGTTTTGAAGGCAGGGGTAGAAAACCTGGGGTTGTGTAATGCTTCATGGATTACATGGATTGGAGAATAACATGAAACATCTGCTAAGGTTCTCTCTTATTGCAAGGGTGGGAAAAATGTGATGAAGGTGGCCTTGATCACCCTCTGTTCAGTCAGGTTTAATTCTAGGCTCTTGATAAAAATAGCTGCACGAGCTGCTGAATACCTTAAATAACAGAAACATCTAATAAAAGCAAAGAGAGCCTGCAGTTAGTGTGTAATATACATAATGCACAATGTGCAGTACTCACAAGTGTATTAGGGACTTGAGACCTCTGAAGGCAAAAGGTGATATTGACTTGATTTGATTATTTTCAATAAATCTGTAAAAGGAAAAAAAATTATTAGGCAGTAAGTAAGTTTGTGTCCCCTGGGTTTTAGTCTTCTTTAAAGGGGATTCTTTCTAAGTCTATTGACCACACGGAAACCATAGTGATGTGGTGTGCGACAGAGACTCACAGGTATTCCAAATGCGGAAGACCAAGGAAAGCGTCCTCATTTATGGAATCAAACATATTGGCTGTAAAAAGACTAATAAAAACGACAAGCAAAAAAATTAGTGATTTGACATGGCAAGTGGCCTACATATTTGTAAGGCTAGAAGGCCAGTGTTTTTTTTTTATTATCGATTAGTTTTTACAAATGGGACGGCACACACGCACAATTGGTTGCCATGGCCCGTGTTTTAAAAGTAGCAAGAATAACTGCGGCATGTTACAGGCGAGCAGACACGTTTTACATAGTGTCACGACTAGAGCTTTCGCACCACGTTATTTAAGCTAGGTTTTCGTACAGGACCTCCTAATAAACAATTGTCTAAATCGGTGCTTAAAGACACGATCGTGCGTTTTACGCTCTCATGAGGGCTTAGTGGTTAATATGAAAACATGGCGATCATAAGGCTACTTAGTAGCAACAGCCTTATCCTAGCTGACGGTTAGGATCATATTATCCGAATCTTACAGGAGGTGTAGTGCCGGTATGTGACTGAAACCCTCCTTGGGGATTTCGCTGAAGCCGGACTTCACGAATGATCTTTAAAGCAAAAGAACAGTAAATTAATTTCATTCATGCATGTATAATGACCTAATGCAATATATGTATGCACATCGACTTTATACAGTGACTACTACAGAATAAGTCATTAAAAACGTGGCGTTATTCTTAGAAGAAAAGTCATTATAAACAGGAATGCAGCAAGTGGTGCATACGTAACATTCTGCTCGCATAACCTTTGCTTGTTGAGCTACAGATACAGTTATCTCCCTAATGCACTTACAATGAAATGACATCACGTGGAAAGATTCGAGGAATCGATCCGGTGTTTGCACATAAGGCGTTATCTTTGGTGCATGTACAAGTCTCGTGGCACCGAGTTTGCCGTTTCTTACTCTCGACCAGAAACAGAAGAAAGGCGAACCAAAGAAAGGCAGTAAATCTTCTGACGACCCCCTTTGCACATCCCATCCTTTTGAGTCAGCCCGGTTCCGACCCGTGTGTCGAATATTCCTGAGCATGAAACAGAGTTTCTCTGAAAATAAGAGCCAATTTATCCCGTGGTGCCAAAGCGCGTATAGTTTTTTCCCCTCTTTGCTGAGATGTGGTTGAGGAGCCCCTGGTACGGTGGGCAAAGGAACGAATCCCGCGAGCGCGTCACGGGTCTTCTGTCGAGTCTGCTGCTGCAGAAGGAGGAATCTTCTCGCGGGCGGCGAACACACAATTATTATCCTATAGCATATTACTACATGGTAATATTCCAGTTGGCGAGAAATCGTACAGTCTGGTCATGAGACAGGTGGATACACCAGTTGGATATTAAAACGCAGCGGGTTTCTAACCACGCCTTGAATTTAATAATTATTTCCCATCAGTGGTTAGGAGGGTCGGTGCGTAGGAAAATAACAGTAGGACATAAAGTGGCGTAGCTCTATTGTGAAGTGAATAAATGAATTTCTCGTTGATTAATTTGCAAATTATAATGTTAAGCGTGGCTCACGATTAGTTTATGATAATCTATTTTCATTGCCACTGGGTTGGGCCACATTGATTTTGACAGGTGCTACAAAATAATGAATTGGCTTACGTCAAAAGCTTAGAAAAAAGGCACATTTGATGCAGTTTTGGTTTTTAGAAGGGATTATAGTACCCTTTCGAACTGTGCCTGCAACATTTTGACTTATGTAATACTTGATAGCTCACCGGAAACAAGTGTTTTAGGTTGGTTAAACACTTTTGATTCCAGAATTACTTTTTGTCGTAAATTAAAATATCGTCATTAAATCAAATGGGTGAAAATAAAGAAATTGGTTAAAATGTTTATTAGACTAAAATGTGCTCAGGATAGGATTTTAATCTGCTTTCTTTTGGGTCTGGGGGTCTGTTTTCCAGCAGTGTTTAGTGGCATATTTACATTGTTTAGTGACTATCAATTTTAAAATGTTCCACATCATACTTTGCAATAATCCAAATACAAATGTAAACTGAATTGTGGTCAGAGTAGGGGAGTTTTTTTAGGCTGAAGGCTCATTTGAATTTGATGCACTGCTAGTGTGCTCGTGCGGGAAGAAAGGTCAGGCTTCAGATTGATCCATTTTATTTACTCTGGTCCCGTAGACAGTTCTGGTAAAACTTGTCATGCAGAGTACAGACTGGAGACCACGCGATAATGTAAAGGGCAAGGGGAGTTTTCCTGAGATTCTTCATTGGCCATTTACAAAGTAACATCTTTGTTTCCTACGCTGACAATAGCGCATTTATTTTCATAATAAGGAAGAGATGTCATCTCCGCTCTCTCCTGTAGGCGGCGAGCTTTCTTTGGTTATACACTCATTTGGCTTGTGCCTTCAAAGCAGTCATTTTTAAGGAATTCTTTTGTGTTCTAGGGGCACTAACTATACTGTGGATAATACTGGAGTGACTTTCTGTTACTAAAAGTTCAAACATTAAAGCCAATTATATCCTATTTTGTTGAAAGATTATTAAAGGCAGATATGTCAAAAATGTTCATACCAGTGCAAAACAATGTTCTAATTTATCATTAGCAGCTTGAATGGGTTATTGGAACTACAACTGTTATATGACCCATAACTAATTTTGTTATATTTGTCTTGGAATTCACTTCCATCGTCATTGATGAGGTCATGAGATAGTTAAGGAAATTCTTCCTTGTTTCCTGTCAACAACATTTTGATAAATTCTCAACAAACGTAAGACCAAGTATACTCCCTCACTTTCCCTCCTATGTATTCCTGTCTTACCCCTCCAGTGGGTGGTCATATTTTTTGTTCTCACATTCGAGCCTTCTGCCAGGGGCCATGGGAGTTTGAGGGTGTGGTGCAGTATTTTTGCCGTTCCCAGGACGGCGCTCTTCTGGACTGAAGTCGATGTTGTCATTCCTGGGATCTGTTGGAGCCACTCCTCCAGTTTAGGAATCACAACTCCAAGTGCCCCTTATAAACAGCAACCAGCAGGCATAATAAGCTACGACGAGGATTCCAGAGAGTATGTGCAGTGTTCTGAAGTGAAACATGGACAAATAGTCAGAATTGCACAGTGCTGTAAAGGGTTTCTGGAGAAATAACATGACAAAGATCCAACACCTGAGGACATTAGGAGAAAAAGAGAGGAAAGGTGGAGTGACAGAAACAAATGAAAGAAGAATGAAGAATTGAAGAGAACAGTTTTTGGGTGGATAGAAAGAGAGCAATGGCTTTAACAAAAACAAAGACACTCCTCTCTTCCATTCTGAGACCTCTTCCATTCTGAGTGACTTAAACAAACCTTTTGCGGTTTGTTTACTGCTAATTTCTGTCACAGTTTTTGGGACATTAGTGAAGTAAAATACCTGCACGCCACACCCGAAAAGAAAGTCTGTGCTCTCACAATGCCTGTGATTTGACAAACTGCTCATTTATGGTGTTGTTAGGGCTCATTTATTAGCTTTAAACATGTTTTTCCTTGATGTCCACTTACATCATTATCATTCCTTTTTATTCAAATATTTTCCACCCTCTTTATTCCTTAGAATAACAGTCTGTTTATGTTAATGTGCCTTTAAGGTGGATGAAAGATGATTGAGCTTTGTTCTGATTGGTTGTCTTCTGTTGTATGCCTCAAGTCAAAAAGCTCTCAAAGCTGAAACATACCCTATAACTGCATTGAAATTGCAAGTGACTGAGGGTAAAATGCTAAAGGTTGTGTTTCATCTCACGACATCAGAGAAACTTTGTTTTTAGACATTCCATATATGGTCCGGATTGACTGTGGGTGTGAACAGTGTATTTTTAAACTTTAACAATATTCACATATTATTTCACTATTTGAAATGGAAAGGTCCCTTTAATCAGTTTTTGCCTTCTTTCCACTTGGTTACACTTATTAATAGTCTCTAATAAAGGATTAAAATAGTCACATAAACCTATATACACATTAGCAAGATCAGAGATGGAAACTGACCACACCATTTCCATTTAGAGCACATTTAGAGTCATTAATCGACCACGTTATCCTGGATATCAGTTAGGCTGCCCCCAAACTCTAAAATACTGCTGAGAATGTGATTACGGAACAGCTGACATTCAGACTTTTATCGGGGCCTACAGTAAAGAGGCGGAGAAGTGCATGTATAGGAATAATCCAGACTAGACATGAAATCAAACTGGGAAAAAAGGGCTGTCAATATTTCCTTGGTCGATTGTGTCAAACTAAATGAATTTAGGACATAATGTGAATACCCAAAAAGAACCTAGATCTGGCGGCATTTTATCTAGGTGCAGTAGCCTTAAATTATGATGCAAACATGGCTAATTCATGAATTCTTATACATAATAATAAAACATTTCAATAATTCAATAACACAGTGTTGAGTCTTACTTAGTGTCTGGTTACAGGTCATTAGTGTATTTGTGGCCCATGTCATGACAAAAGCCACCAACAACCATAGCAAAGGGTTTCAAGCCGTGTAATGCTTCTTCAAGTTACCACTCTGCATTAAAGAGGAACCCAGGGCCGGCGCCAGAACATATACAGTGAGGGGGCGTCAGAAAATTTCGGGGGGGCAAACGTAAGTTGTTGAAGGGGGGGGGGGGGGGGGGGGGGTGCGTAGCGATTGTTGTAAAATAAATGGGTCTTATTTTTTACACTGAGGGGGCGGGACACCTCGCCTGAGGGGGCGACGCCCCCATTCACCCCCCCGTGGCGCCGGCCCTGGAGGAACCAAGCCAATTTTCCTGTTAAGCTGATGGGCTCAGAACATCTTTTTGTGTAAAAACTAAAATGCTTCTAGACTGGCTTAACCAATTCAGCTGCTTCTAGAATATTCCTATGCTCTTCAAGCTAAGGAAGATTCAGCAGGCAGACTTGGCATTGCTAGTATTTGCAAACTATTTATATTCTCTCTGCCAGCTACCCATGGCTTCTTCAGCAAGATTAAAAACAAGTCCATGCCAGTGTGTAGTAAACTGTGCCAGTTTTCCCAGTAAGAAAATTCCATTCCTGCTATTCAGTCATAATAAAAAGGGGATTTTAGCATTCAGTGATAAATAGGCTGTGATATGTGAGAGACCTTAAGATTAAAATCCTTATAGATTTCTTAAATATCAAAATATCAACATGAAAAAGAGATCAGTGCAATAAGTGTTAACATTCCTACAAAGTAAAGATGATTTCAGTACAGTAAATCTTTGTTGTATAGTATATAGTAACACCTCAACAGAGAGGTTTCCATTTTTTTGGCTCCAGTAAATTACTCAACATGTATAAAGAATATGTATATGTAAAAATATGTAGATCAAATCTCAGATTAGATGACATGTTTGTTAGATTTAGAGAATTTGGTGTCTCCGTGCTTGTTTACTGTCATGACAACGGCAGTTGGATCCTTGCCATTCAGTGTGGGCACTGACAGAAAGTTCTTGGTGAAAGTCACTGACGTTATTGCGCCTGTAAGAGTACAATCACATATAAGCTATTTTATTTTTGATTGCATTTTGTAGCATATCAGTATTTACTGATAACTCAACTGTAGAGTATATGTGGAAAACATTATTTTAAAGGAAAAAAATATACATACTCTATATTATACTTATTTCCTTGCTCTAGATTTGCTGACAATTTGAAAGCTGTTTTATATGGAAATCTCCATGGTATCTTGGTTGCCATGGATCCTTGGTATTTTGCCACAGGCAGAGGAACATCAAACAGGTGTTATGAAAATGGAGGAGGGAAAGAGGAGCTGGCTCTCAGTGGCTCAGAGCCTTGAGGAGGACATCCCTCAACCTCTTATGAACACCGGAAACCAATACGCTGCTCTCAGGATTATTGAGAATGGGAATCTGAAGAATTATCGAGGACTAGGGGACAGAACCCCATGCCAGGAGGCCCAGAGCTTTCTAATCCTGTTAATCCTGTTCATTCCCACCATTAAAAAAAAAAAAAAACCCAAAGTTTGCAAATATAGGGCAACTACATTCTCAATCACATAAAAAAAACTCATCACCTCTCAAGTCTGCTGACACTTGGCATCAGTGGTCTACAAAAACATTCTGGGGCCTCAATTAATAGGGCGTGCCATTACCAAAATGTGTTTTAAATGTTTTTTTAATGTATGATTGCCTCATGTTGCCCCCGTTCAGCCATTACTCTACATACCCCTTCCCTGTGCCAGCAGTGTTTTAGTGTCTTAACTCAAAGAATAAAGAGACATTGCAGAAACAATCAAATTGAACCAAACCAAGAACATTTGTGCGAACATCTGTGATTGATATTTTTTCCATGCTTTTTACCAGAGGTGGGACCAAGTCAGTGTTTTGCAAGTCTCAAGTAAGTCCAAGTCTTTATACCTCAAGTCCCGAGTCAAGTCTCAAGCAAAGACACTCAAGTCAAGTCAAGTCTCGAGTCAAGACAGGCATCAGTCAAGTCAAGTCCCAAGTCTGAAACTTGGAATTTCAAGTCCTTTCGAGTCTTTTTTTTTTTTTTTACCAATGTTGCAGGTATATTTTAAATGTAAATAATAGACATGCGTTCTTTTTAAAATCTGTATTCTCCTCAAATCTTGATAAAACATGTGCAACTGAAAACACGAAGTATTAAAAAAAATTAAAATTACACCTCTTTATTGCACAGTTCAATTTGTTAAACTTAGCTGCAAAAATATTCATACTTTAAACTACAATTTTCCAGAAATAAATATTCTGTGAAAAAGTCATAAGTAGAACTCCATGTTCAAATAAAAAGTGCTGATATTTTCACAGTACAATACAAAGAACCATAACAGCATTTTCCCTCTCTTCTCTTATCTGGTTTCTTGGAGAACATGTGTGAGTGACACAAGACAAACAAATATAAGAACTGAACAATTAACAGGAATCTGCAACTTTAGACATTTCAGTAAACTATTCTGCATTGCATTTCCTGGCCAAAAGTCTGTATGTCATTTGTGCATGATGAATGATGTCCCCATAGCTGAAAACTCGCTCCACTTTTGTCAATATATTTTTTTCTCGACGTAGATGTCTTCAAATACACAATCCATGCTGAGATAGAACTGGATATTATGATGGTGACAGAGAGAGGCTCTCTTCCCCGAGTTCAGATACAGAACCCAGGGTTGCCAACTCTCACGCATTGAGCGTGAGACACACGCATTTGACCGTCTTCACACGCTCTCACGCCACACGTCCGATTTCTCACGACGGAAAAAATCTAGTTTATTTACCTCTGATCCACATCTATGATTCAATGAGTTACTAGTTCGCTCTGGCACCAACCCCTGGCGATCGATCGATCGCGATATAATACTTAATTTGTGTCCATTTTACACCCCGCCCGGTAAAAATTTACGTTCGCCAACCCCCCATTTGATTGGTTGTGCTGCAGCTCACGCACACACACGTACAGAGTATGGAAAAGCAGAGGACTGGTCTGCGTCAGAAGGACGGAAATGAAATTAATGGGGCGCACTTTATAAATATTAATATGCGTTTTAAAATTTAGATTTGGTGTAAAAAAAAATCAAGTCTTTGCAAGTAAACAGGTTCAAGTCCAATTCAAGTCCCAAGTTATTGGTGTAAAAGTCCAAGTCAAGTCTAAGTCTCTGAATATTTTTTCAAGTCAAGTCAAAAGTCTTAATATTAATGACTCGAGTCTGACTCGAGTCCAAGTCATGTGACTCGAGTCCCCACCTCTGCTTTTTACAGTATGTATAACATTACATCTTTTGTCAGAAACTGTACTGATCTTGAATGAGTTTGGTATTTTGGTTATCAAAAAGATGAGCATCAATAATCAGTCAAGCTAATCAGGAGCCCAGCTCTCAGAATTATCCTGTCAGTGGTACCTGTAACTTATGTAAATGCCATAAATACTTGACATTTAATTACATACACAGAATTAAAGCTGAATCCAAATATTCATACATAATTGTATGATAATATATAGTACAAAGCATAGTGCAAGGCAACATGCAATATATGTAAAGCAAACGACACAGGAACACATTAAAGATGTAAAAACCCAAATTTTCCAGATATTACATACAAAAATTAATCTCTGTTTGTTCCTTTGGCACAACAAATCTTATGCCAACTATTCCTCAAATGGCAAACGCTGTAGAGGATAGGGTTGATGGCTGAGTTAGCCATGGTGAAGGTCACCACCCAGAAGAAGACTGAGGAGGTGATGGGGAGATTGGCGTGGAAGTTACGTATAAGGATGAGAAAGGTCACAACAAAGATGGGGGTCCACATGATGAAGAAAGACACCACCAGCACGAGGAGAGTGCGGAACAGTTTGTAATCCTGCTTAGACACCGCACATGGTTGGGGACGGCTATATGGACTGCTGGACACTGTGCATGGTTGAGGATGGCTCTGTGGAGAGGCAGTCTGAAGTGACCATTTTGAGTGCTGCCTTATCTGTGTTCACAAAAAGGAAGCAATTCAGTATCTTAATGAAATCCTTAAAATAATGTCTGTGAAAATATATGGGATTAAGTATAATGGATATTATTTTATAGAATAGCTGTTTTCTCGTTCCCAATTTTACATTTTAAATAGAGAATAAGCATATGTGCCTGTCCCTATTCCCTATTGTAACAGTCAGGCTATAAGTGTGCAGTCAAGCTCACCATCTTGACATCTGTCCCCTTTTTGCATGGGATAAGTGGCTATGTCCATCAATAAAATGATAAACAAGGATAAGATGGAAACGCTATGATAAGCTGCTCCTTTTACTGTTTACCAGAAAGATCATATAAACCATCATATAAAATCCAGGATGATAAAAATACATCCACAGCACACAATAAACTTGATAAGATTATAATTTGGTTCCATCTCTTCTCTGGCAATGCTGGACACAGACATGTGGCTGACACATGGACCACACTGATCTCAGGACTCTGGAAACACATTTTCCTTTTACCTGCAAGATTTTGCTGTAACTGATCACAATGCTTGTGCCCGGGAGCAGGAATCCTAATGCAATGAAGATGGCATTCCATGCGATCTCACCCATCAAATGTGGCCACATAAGGGTGCAGATCAGTATTTCTTCCTGTAAGCAAAAACACAGTGCTATACGACAGCAACCGATTTCGAATTGATAGGACAAAAAATGCAAAAATGCAAAAGCAGCTAGAGAAAACCACAACAACCTGTTCGTGAGAGATGACTGGTACCACCCTGGAGAAGACAGACAGAGGCAACAGTGTGACCGCCGAGAAGAGCCAGATGAGGAGCGACACTCCAGATGATCTTCTGAGATTCAAACTGGGAGTGGCCTCCATCTTCAAGATGGCCAGCAGCCTATCAACACTGATGGCAGCCAGCATGGTGATGGACACAGTGCCACTCAAGCTGATGAAGTACATGACCACCTGGCAGGTGGGAGAACCCAGCATCCAAGCCTTGGTCCACCTGACGGCGATGATGAACGGAATTGTGCTGACGAACAGGAGGTCGGCCAGGAAGAGGTTGAAGGTGAAGATAGCGTGGTCAGCAAGCCGCCTCACACGGGGCACCTTAACGAGCGCGCTGACGTTGCCGACCACTGACACCAGGAAGATGGTCAGCAGTACCAAAGTTTCAAAAACGGTTACTAACCAGTGAGAAGGCCGGAGCTCAGAGAAGAAGGGGAAGTGAGAAAAGTTCTGCACGTGGAGTTGAAGGGAATTGGACTTGTGGTCTGGTGAGAAAAACATCCTGCCTTTCTGACTTGAATTTCAGACTCGGGTTCCTTTCAGAAGTTTGTCACACTGGATGACTCCCTTGTGGTGTGACCACGCCTCTTCTGACCTACACACTATTCTTTACTTCTCTGTAACTGCTGCCTTTTACTACATATTAGTGATATGAGTGATATATGCAATGGGAACCTCCTTGACAACAGTGACGTTTTAAAATCTAGCTAGTTATTCAACATCAGTTAGGTAAACTCATTAATGTTTCACTGTTCATTGGAAACAGAATAATTTTCAGAGTGCATTTCTAAAACTATTTTTGTCACCATGAAAGCTATAGCTCTTTGGAATTTTACAACTTTTTTTGGTTTGTTTGCTTTTATTCTGAATACAAGTTGCTTATACTTTTACAAACTAGGTCATAGTGGTTGACTCATTTAAAGTGTAATGATCATTAGTTGGCAAACATGCTGATGACAGTAGCACAGTACACTCAAGCAGCCAATCTACAGCATACATAACAAACGGCTCGATCAACATTCGTCATAAGCAAATGTGCCTGTTTACTTTGAGATCAATCAAGGAACACTTTCTGGTTAAAAACAGATTTAGACACATATATACAAATACACACTGTCTGCTGAAATCTTTTATCTCCTTGTAGACAATACAAGTTTTTGTAAGCAATATAACAGAAATCTCTTTTGAGGCCTCCAATAATCAGAAACATCTTTTGGGTGTCACCACTCCCCAGTGAGACTACATTAGTGAGGGTTTGATTTGACGAAGGTTTGCTTATGTAATTTGAGCATCTGATCTGTATGGCAGAACCAACCAAACTCTTAAGTCATCAAAATTATTTTTATTGACTTAAAATCAAAAGACAATGAAACAAAATGCTCTTCAGATATGGCTGTGGGTTTCAAAAGGAGTCAGCTGGAAAGCAAAGTGAACTCAAACTCAATAACATATTTACAGATCGTTTGGTAGCAGAGGCACAGGGCTTCACTCAAGACACTGGTCAATATGCATCAGCAGCTCTCTATGACGACTGGTTGGATACTGAGCTCGGCAATTGGGGCACTCCAGAAAACTCTCGTCCAGCAGGCCATGTGCTTTTGTAGGGGACTCGCGGCTCCGTAGACCTCCCGTAGTTGCTCTTTCCACTCCGGTGTAGGCACTGTGAGACGAAGGCATCACGGCCCGCTCCTTCTGCCACCCACAATGCACAGGGTTTGTCAGTTCACGCTCGGATTTTTCTCAGCCCATGTGGCAGATGGGCCTTGCCAGCGCGTTTCTTACCTCGCCTTCTAATCTGGCCGCTCTGTCCTTGGCTTTCCGCAGCTCCTTCAGAACTTTGTGAAGATGCCGTTGGAGATGGTGGTTATCACGCTTCTCCTCCTCCAGATCTTTGGCAGACACCTGAATCTGTGGGTGGACAAATAAATAAATGTCATGCTGTCGTACAACAGATGGGTACGACACGTTCACTTAATTCACATTTTAAATTTACGTCTTTGTAATTTCACAGCTTTTTAACCAGTAACACAGCTAATAACTGGGAAAGGCATTCTAAAAGATGCTGATCAGTTATCATTCAACAAAAGCTGGTCCTCTAATGGATTTGCCCTTAGGAACAGGCATGTTATAACATCTTCAGCAGTCAAATAAATCTTTAAATAGGGTGATGAGTAATTATAGACATTAATTGCCTATAGGTCTAATTTAAGTGTGTAGACACTCATAGTAAACCAACCCATTTGATGGCTAACCAGAGTCTATTTTAATCCAGCCTTGGGCATAAGCCCACACAGGCTAGTCAATGACTGCATTAGAGAGTGTTACTGAATTTTATGTGGATTAGAAATAATCTCTGATTTACTTCAGGCTTTAAATTGTTAAGTAAAGCCCTTGAGGAGATGGTGAGGGAGATTATGGGCTAGTGTCCATTAATACCTGCTGCTCTAAAACAGACATCCGATTCTCGTCATCTTGCTGAGTCAGGATAACCTTCTGGAAGTGGTTCACCTTGAGGAGAGTGACATTAATCAGGTGCGTCCCTAGAGTTGGTGCACCTGCACTGTAAACACAGTCCGGTATGCTGGCCAACGACAACAGCAGGTCACTGAAAGCGTGATTTGGCTTAGCTACGTCCCACAAGCTTCCTTACTAAATGCTTCACTGAGTTCACTGAAAAGCACGACCGCGGCCCGGGCTGCGAGTCAACTTTGCGATCTTACGCTGAACACCCTCAAACAAACACAAATCCTCATCTGAACTGCTTATCTCCTGGCTAACTCAGCCAAACACAGCGGGGGTTTTGGGGCCAGTTACACCAACTCTATCCCCTCAGAGCTCTTAGCCGTTTAAGGCTTTCATTGTCTTGCTTTCTTTTATTCGTCGCTCCTGGATTTATTTACTCTGGCGAAGTCGGTAAGAAAACGTCGGCCTGCCGACGACTGCTACCTGCTCCAGAAGCACCGAGGACCTCAGTTTCTCCTCTTCCAGCCTGGCGTGGGCGTCTTCCAGGGCGTCCTCTGCACGCCTCCTCTCCTCCTCAGACCGCCTCTGCGCCTCCCGCTGTTTCTCCTCAAGGTGTTTGGCCTTCTCACGCTCCACCTCCAGATCGGCACGGGTGGAGCGCAGCAGCTCCGCGTGATGTTGAAGTGACTCTTCATGGTACAGAGCTAGCACACCATGTTCATAGCATAATTACCTCCAGAACATACATGGTACTTGAACACATGGGAAAAATATTGTTACTATTGGTAAAATATTGTTGTGTCTGAAGGGATTGTGCCAATGTAAGAAATAATGTGGGGTGTTATGCTTGATCCTCATTCATTCTTGATCCACACCATTCTCATTCATTCCCTACACTAAGAACTCCAATTCCCATGATCCTCTCTGCCCCCTTATCAGAGCTAGTTTCCCTGCCTACTAGTCTCCCACTTATTACCTACTGTTTCATCAACCCCTGTGGATTTAAGCTCTTGTTTCATGCATGTTTGTTGCAACATCATCTTTTGTTGTTACCTTTTGGTTTGGTTTAGTCTGAGGGATCAGGCTATACTGAATCCTGTATGGTTTTGTCTTCCTTGCCTTCATTTGCCTTGCTGTTGTGGCTGACCCTCTGTCTGAATTTTTACCTCATCTCGTGTTTCTTAGTGGTGTCCCGGAAAGCATGTTTAGCAATAAAACCAGGTCTGTTAAATTAGAGTTGGTGGAAACTAAAGGTTCTCCGTTCCAAAAACTCAAAATAATTGAATTGAGTTATTTGCTACAGCAACATGCGCTGCAAAGCTACATTGAAACTTTAGCATTGAAGCTAATTGAAGCAGTTTTTTTGGACACAGAATTAATCCTCAGTGGGTACATTCCTATCACTGTTCCTAGAACATTCCTAACACTATTGCTAGAGGTATAAGCTGATATCATGGGACGTATTTTTGATTGCAAAGAGTAAAATCAAATTATGAAGCGTGATTAGGGTTAACATAACGTAAGGCCATTTTTGCTGTTGTATGTTGGCCCTCCAAACACTCCCTGGGTATAAAGTCAACAACAGCTTCATAGAATTCTAAGTATTTTTACTAGACTTATAAAGTATTGATAGTGCTTGGCCAGTTTAACACTATGAATCTTATATATATTTTCATAGGCTACATAGACCCATCCTCTTTCTGCTTCTTTTTGACAGTACTGTACATATTTGAAATCTTTCATACCTAAAATGTGCAGGCGATTTCTTCCGATTCAAGGCTTTGTTTCACAATACATTTGCTTTTCTCCGCTATAAACAATAGTTAATAACAGCTATAATTATTAATACTAATCATTAATAAAAATCTTAAATAGTCTATAAATAGGTTACTAATAGCGTGTAAATGTTAATTTGAAGGTCTGATGGAGTGGAATAAGTAGTGCTACAGTTTTTTTTTAGCTTTTGCGTGTATGTTGGGAGGACCAGCCTGGGTGGTGTTGGTTTCTGGAGGACCAAGGTTTCTGGAGGTTTCTGGTGTTGGTTTGAAAAACAGTAACACTGTTCACATTTGTGCTACTGTGAAAACAAACTGGTTTGACTTAACTGATGTAATACCTTTGGACTGTGTTTATAACAATATGAATGCATACACACCAGTTCCTTCATTAGAAAGACCTACACACTGTAGACACACGAAATTAGATATGTCTAGGTTCATTCTCTGAGTGAACAATTAATGACTATAACCCCTTTGTTGGTATACCACCCTCTAGTAGTACAAATTGTACCAGTCAACAGATGGGTGCTTTAACAACACCTACTAGGTGTGCTTAACAGTGCCTATATATGTAACAATAAGAGTTAGTGTTTAACCACCACATCTGAATGGAAGTCTGGTGCCGGATTTCTCCATAACCATGAAACACTTTTCTTAAGGGTTGATGGAAGCTGCCGTTCACCTTCCAAACGGGCCTCCTCATCTTTCTGCTGGAGGGCTTCGTTGGCCTGGCGGAGCTCCTGCTCTAGGTGGTGCATCCTCTCCATCACCGTCCTGACATAGGCCTCCCGCTGCTGGTCGTAGGAGAGCCACTGCTGGTTCTTCTCCAAGGCCTTTCTTGACATCAGAAAAGTGGATGACACTGCATGACACTTGCTGTTGTGGAAACGTACCTGCAGTAAAGGTTTTTGCTCCACAGACTGCAGGATCATTACTGTCATACTGAAATAGGACACTGAGATTATGTAATAAATGAAAACAGTCAGTAACGCAGTACCATACATCTTTCAGATGCTCCTGGATGACTGCGACATTCCTGTCTGTGGAGCCATCCTGTTC
Organism: Brachyhypopomus gauderio; assembly: GCF_052324685.1. Lineage (NCBI taxonomy): Eukaryota > Metazoa > Chordata > Actinopteri > Gymnotiformes > Hypopomidae > Brachyhypopomus > Brachyhypopomus gauderio. Next base: position 34,592,350 of record NC_135211.1, on the reverse strand, counting down.
ACAAAATGAAAAAATCTCATTATCCAAAACAGTGAACTTAAATTAAATGAATATATCTATAAACGGAACTTCAACAGTGGGAATAGTTGACATAAGGTATCATTTGAGTTGTTTAACCTGTGTGAGCTGCTGTTATCAGGCAAGCACTGCTGTAATAAAACCAACATTGTGAGACTCCAGAATAGTTTCAAGGCATCTGGGCAAGGAAGCCGATTGCAGACTGCTGACCACAATGAGCTCCACTTTCTAACGTCTCTCTTTTACTTTTGTTATAGACAGTTGAGCTCTTGTTATGATGATTCCATTTTCTTAGGGGTAAACAGCAGTACATCTGATATGAATTGAAACAGTGTTTTAATTTTGCTGTTGGACATCCTTAAGAAAGATGCATAGGGATTGCAACAAATAGTCCACTGTGGAGCGTGACATTGAAGAGGCTTGGTCAGCAATGATTTTGAAATATTCAATGGAAATCAGTTGCAAGACAGATGTACATTTTCTTTTTAAGCTGTCCTGTGTCAGGTTTGCAACAATGTGTCCCAAAATAATAATGTCAATGATGTTTATAACACAAAGCCGTCCTTTAATCTTTATACATTTTCAGGGCTAAGACTGTTAAAATGCTGCCATCTTGTGGCCAAGCTGTAAAACCACTCAAATGTGGTCCGTGAGTCCAGCGTGTCTGTGGCATAACCCACCTTTGTTGGTTCAGTTGTGTTCTCCTGGCACTTAGCAGACATGACTACTAACTTGGTCTTTAGCTCATCTGTCTCTTGTTTAAGGGACTGGAATAGGTTCTCCCTCATCCCTGCATCCAGTTTCTGCTGGTTCAGCTGAGCCTGCAGGCTGGCCACAACCTCGGCATTGTCTGAACAAAGCTGCTCCCTAAGACTTGCAATCTCCTGATCTCTGGCTAAGATCTGTTGGGAGTTCCTCTCCTTTAATGTCTCTAGTGCAAGGATTCTCTTAGAAGGTCAAAGAACAAAAATAAAATTAGGAAAATGAAGATACATGCATAGTTAAGCAAGTGTATTACAGAATTTTAATTACAAAACTTGAGTGTAATAATCAAGGCCAGGTTTACTATAACATAGATGATCTTTCAGTGATGGGGCGAGCATCAGACTGAAGTCCTTCTCTCATTCAAGATCAACACTACAACCCTTGGACAGGGCCCCGCGGGCTTTACCTCTAATAGCACCGTGTTGTTTTCAGATTCCCATGGCGCCCCCTTCTGGCGGGAAAGCTCATCAAGGGACATTTTCAAGTACGCATTTTCCTTCCTGAGTTTCATTATTTCATTCTCGATTTGAGGATTGGGGCACCTTGGGCATACTCCGTCGACAGTCTTTCCTTTCGAAATATTAAATGCCATTGTCCTCTGACTCTGCAAAACAACACCACTTTAGACGCCATTAGCACCACCAAAACTAGCTAGGTTAACTAACTGTTTAGTTAATTTGGCCATAATCTTGTTCTCATTGTAATATAAGACGTGTCAAAATAAAGACTTGCACAAAAATAATACTTCTCTCTAAACTGCTCATCTAGACCACTTGACAAAGTGAACAGATTTGAACAGCAAACAGCGAGCTACAGAAAATATAAAACTTTAGTCAAGGTTAGCTAGCTAGCTTGCAAGATACCTAAAGTCTAATCATGTGGAATCTATGCTATGCTATTATTAACTGGAAGTTTTATTGATTCATTTGCACAGATCTTGTCTAAATCTTACACGGCAGTGTTGGGCCAGAGTTGCTCTCACTCCTGGCTAGCATGTAAGTAGCTAAGGCTAGCCGACGCTGTTATTCTGCCGCCCCCATCTTTAACCGCTAGGGGCGACATCGCTAAATAACGATTGTTGCGCTCACACTCAGAACAGAAGAAGAGCGTGTGGCCCCGCCCCCATTTGGCCCCGCCCACTGTGTTGTTGTGGTGTGAGTCAGACTGCTGCGCCTCCCCAGCGGTTACAACACGCCGATATCGGACAGTCCGGCATGTGCAGCGCCTCAGAAACCACAGGTACACGAACCCGAGCAGACAAACAAAGCCGTATCGGTGTTAAGTGGTCAAGTGTCGTGCCTCATGTGCCGTAAATCTTAAGCAGACGTCGACGTGTTTGCCCGCAGGTGGAGGCCTGTAGCACCATGATCCGCGCAGCCGCCCCTCTCCTCCACCACCGCACCATCTGGGCGCCCTCCGCCCCGCAGCGAGCGGCCCTGGTCTCGGCCGGTGTGGCCCGTGGACCATGCTGAGAGCCGTACCGCCATGGACAGGTACACCGTTCTGCGGAGGCTTGGCGACGGCACCTACGGCTCGGTCACCCTCAGCCGCTGCCTGCAGTCCGGGGAACTTGTGGCCATCAAGAAGTGAGTGAGGCGCGATTCCTCTGCGTTATCCAGGCGGTCAGCCCAGCGTGTTGCCTTTGAACGTTATTCTAAAGGCGACGTGTCTTTTCATTTGATTGTGCATTTGTAGTAAATCGGCATTCAAGTCCAGTAGTTTCCAGACCCCGTGTTTACTTTGGATCACAGACATGTGTGTAGATCTTCTTCAGTACTCAAGTCAAGCCCGGACATTTCACTGATTACTAAGACATCTGTCAGGCTGCTGAAACCCACAGTTGCGATGTTGTGCTCTATATTTAGCTCAAACCGGATGAGTTCACGGTGAAAGGCACATCACGCGTAATCTGTAGACCCCATTAGGCTTCTCCCCAGTGTCTCATTTATTTAATGGCACTCATGTACTTAGGTTATGAGTCACGGGATGTTGTAGTAGAAAAATGAATTAAGGTACTGAGACAACAACTACTTTGCAAAATGCACTCATGACAAAAATCATAAAACTGTTATCAGAGTCTTGATTAGCCGGTTGATTTCTTTCTGAGGGAATTTTGCATGTACAGTCATTACTGCTCTTCCAACGCTCATTTTCTTATCATGCTAGGCACCATGCACATAATAGAATACACAGATATATGAAATAGCCCTGACAATGAGTGGCTCCAAGCTGCTGTGTGCAGTTTGGCATCACCAAAGGATAGAAAGGCCCTTTTTTCTTCTAACACTGTGACGGGTTGCATTGTTTCAGGCCCCTACACACGCGCACACACAGGCACACAGAAATTTGTTGCAACATGGTGCTGTTATGTTACATGCTCTGAATTTCTTTGTATGTATTCTGCAGAATGAAAAGAAAATTCTATTCCTGGGAGGAGTGCATGAATCTTCGAGAGGTCAAGGTAAAACAATGCTGGAGTTTTTGGCCACTCAGGATAAATAAATGCTCGTGTTCCAGCATCTTGTGTTTCTGGGCCTCAGAATGCACAAAAATGTGTTTGAACTGTTTGCAAAGTTCTTCTTAAGCGACCCATTTGTACATGTATCTAATGATCACCTCTTGTCCCTTGTCTTTATCCATAATCGCTCACTTTCTACAAGTGAAGCAACACAGTGAAGGTAGTAGACGCCTCTTGTGTGTGTCTTCAAAATAGAGTGCTTCTGGTTTCTGTTTTCCCTCTGAATCTTGCTGCAATCATAATTCATGATCACAATAACCTCCAGGTAGCACTGTCAGATATCACTGTATTGTAGTATATATTTTATATAGTTCAGACAGTTGCTGAGACTAAACGGGTGATTTGGTCCAGGTCCGGTTAATGAAAATGCGTGGTAGTTCAGAACGCAACATTTCTGTATAGATTAAATACAACGAAGAATGACTGTAGCGTCGGCCGTCCAGCGGTTTTTCAAAAGATCTGTTGATAACGAGTACTTCTTCAGAACCCCTGCTATCTCTGAAATGTGCCAGTGCATGGGCTTGCTGAGGACACTGGAGCTACTTTTCCTGTACCATTTAATAATGACATCCCTTTTGCTTTCAGTCCCTGAGGAAACTGGAGCTACTTTTCCTGTACCATTTAATAATGACATCCCTTTTGCTTTCAGTCCCTGAGGAAACTCAATCATGCCAATGTCATCAAACTAAAGGAGGTTATCCGGGAAAATGACCACCTCTACTTTGTATTTGAATACATGAAGGAGAACCTTTATCAGCTAATGAAAGAAAGGTAACCAGCATTTTTGACTGGTTGGGGCATTGAATTTACTTGACTGCTTTTAATTGAAATCATTGCAAGTTGCTTTGCTGATTGTTACTTTACTTTACTTTTACTTTATTGTCCACCGAAGTGGAAATTTGCCTTTGGCTTCTCAAGAAATGTACAAGTAACAACGTACCAGGGGGGGGGGGGGGGGCCCACACAATACACAATACAGTGCAACAGTTACTAGGATCCTACCAACCGCGATAATCAGATAGTACAACCAACTAAGGAAACAATAACCATATATCAATAAAAGTAAAATCACAATAAATAAAAATACAATCACAATACATCAAGAACAATCTACCCAGACACAATCAGTTGGCATTCAGTGCCAGCACAGCATGAGGTACAAAAGAGTTTTTATATATGTTCCGGCTTGCCTTTGGCACCCTACTAAACATTTTTGCTGATTTTCTAGGACATGCCTTTTTCCTGAGTCTGCAGTGAGGAATATAATGTTTCAGATTCTACAGGGACTTGCTTTCATTCACAAACATGGTAAGACTCCGATGTCTTTTGAAAGGGAGGACTTCTGTATCGTAACCCTCAGAAACATGCCTTGTGGTGTTGTCATGTGTGGTCAGGCAAATTCTTGAGAAACAACTGTCACCATGCTGCCGAAACAAATATTAGTTATTAGATCACATTATGGAAGTATCTGCCCTGAACTGAAAGCGGGTCCGATTGTGAAGTCTTTTGCACAAACTGCTTGCTGGGCCACCCAGTGGAGGATGGAGTCTTGGTCCTCCCAAGGTTTCTTCCTAATCTCTGTCTATAGAGATTAGGCTTGCTCATTAGGGTCTGGACAAAAAATAAGTATAATATAATTACTTTTTTTTTTCTTTTCTTCCCTTAGGCTTTTTCCATAGAGATATGAAACCAGAGAATCTTTTGTGCATGGGCCCTGAGCTTGTGAAAATTGCTGACTTTGGACTGGCGAGAGAGATTCGATCGCGCCCTCCATACACCGACTATGTGTCGACCAGATGGTGAGCTTCTATCCAAAAGATGATGTGCTATGTAAGAAGTTATGAAAGTGCCAGTGTAACATCCCTTTATTGGTTGTAGCCACTACAGACACTATTGTAGCCCCTCACATTGCATCAAAAGCCAAACTTGGAGCATTTACCCTTTCATCTGTTTACATTATTTCAGACTTTGTAAAGTAGAAGTGCCTCCAGTCCAGTTCCACATAATGGCTTATATTTATTATCATTTTTTTAAGTTTACAAAATAAATGCTGTATCTGATATCATGAGAGTTTTAAAGGAATACACAATCCACCCTGATAAAAGGACCAGAGTGAATAGCAGCAGCACATTACAGGTCATGTGATTGAGGCTGAGCTGCACAGTTTTCTTCTCGTGAATGATTTAAACCCGTATGTTCAAATGCAAATATCCATGTAGTCATCTGTGTGTGTCACATCTTGCATTGCTATCATTTGATAAGCCAGTGTTGGAGAACAGGTTATGTGCCTTCCGGTGAGCGCATTTCAATTAGACAGCAATTTTAGCACTGACCACTGTCATTTGTTTATTGAGTGACTGCTAAAAAAAATGAAAAAAATTCATTGTTTCCACATTTCCACAATGGCTGTGAAGTGAAGGAAGTCGATGTTCAGGAAAACGGGAAATGGTGGCTGAAAGCTTACAGAAACAGCTGGACTCAAACAGATCAGTGTTGAATGATCAACATTAGGTTGATGTAGAATTATAGCTGCACTCAGTAATGAGGGAGACAAACGCAGACAAACTATAGCTTACGTTTCTGGAGTCAGACTGAGTCAGCTTTTTGAACAATTATATTCATGTCATATCTGTAATATTATAGCATGTATAATAAATCTGGCACAGAAAAAAAGTTCACAACAGTCATTGACCCAAACCACAACCACAGCACCACAATGGGTTTTTAATGAAAGTATATCTGATCCGGTGATGTCCAAATGCAAGAGATCTGTATCGGATCCGATATATTGGTATCGGTTGGTATCGCATCCAGCTATATAGAAACAAATTCCCCACATATTCATTTTCATCATCTTTGCATTGTGTCTCGTTGTTAGGTACCGAGCTCCAGAGGTTCTTCTCAGGTCCACCAGTTACAGCTCTCCTATAGACCAGTGGGCTGTAGGGTGCATCATGGCCGAGCTCTACACACTCAGACCCCTCTTCCCCGGCTCCAGTGAGGTGGACACCATCTTCAAGATATGCCAGGTCTTGGGAACACCCAAAAAGGTAACGACCGCATGTTCAGATGAGACTGGAGTCCCTCCGCTTCCTGTCATGCGGTGTTCGGTGACTCTTCTCTGCTATCGGCCCTGTTAGGGCGACTGGCCAGAAGGTTACCACCTAGCAACCAGCATGAGCTTCCGCTGGCCCCAGTGTGTGCCCACCAGCCTGCCCAGCCTCATCCCCAACGCCGGCACAGAGGCCATCCAGCTGATGAGAGACCTGCTGCAGTGGGATCCCAAGAAAAGACCGGCTGCTGGCCAGGTACTTGCAGCCGTTTGTGGGTCAAACCTAGACCAAGCATACTGGACGTAACGTGACACTTGTTGCTCGCAGACCCCACCTAGGTCTGCTTTCTAAAGAAACGGTTAGTACTGGCAGAGGAGCACAGCAGATTCAAAGCCATAATATCCCAGTGTGCTCTCAAGGCTGCAGCCTATAGTCCTGGGCACCAGGGGGCGCCACTGGCATGATTCAAAATGGATACAAGAGATGGAAAAATATTTGTTCATAGAGTTGTTTTCCACTGCAACCAAGCTCCGTACAGCGACAGTTATTTCTAATTACCATTAGCCTGTTAATTAAGGCTGATTAGCATTAGTTAGCTTTTGCCTATTGTTTATTGTACTTGACCTAACCTTATCCCTGGATGGTAAGCAACAAAACATTTAAATAGATGATCACAAAGGTTCAGCCTAAACTGCGTTCACTAAAGCATTGACCTTTAGGCTTGATTGATGCCATGAATGTGGATAAGAATTAGGTGGGTAAAGTCGGGATTTAAAATTTTGCATTCATATATAGAAAACATAAAAAATGTCACATGTACACGGACGGTGGGCTTGAACCTCTTGGGCCATGGTTCTCCTCAGCTCTGCTCTCCTTGCTCTTCCTTTCCAGGCCCTGCGCTACCCTTACTTCCACGTCGGCCAGGTGCTGGGTACACCACAGCAGCTCCAGGAGCAGAGGCGGACACCGCCTCAGGCCTTGGCCCCGCCCCTGGGCCCACCCCTGACCCATGCCCCGCCTCCTCAGCTCCGCCCCGCTCCGCCTCCCCAGCCCCCTCCACCTCCTCAGCTCCCCCAGCCACACCTCTCTCCAGCGCGGCCACTCCAGCAGATCCAGCCGCTGCCCAACCTCGCCTACCCCTCACAACAGCCACGGCCACCGCATGGCCCCGCCAGGCTGGACTCGGAAACGGACAGAGCCCCGCTGAGCCGTTTCCCTTTAATATATGATAAAGTCCCGTTGAGTCAGGTGAGGAAGATGTGTCCATGCAAATGTCTTGGTGCGTTCATGTTTAACGTGCCATCATGTTTTAATACAGGTTTAATAACAAAACCTGCATTTTAACACACAAAGTAACCTGGTAGAAATGAAATGAAAGCTAAAAGCTTTGCTCTAGCAAATTTTGACAAACAAAACAAAACCAAATATCCGTTTCAGTTAAGATCAGAGCCAGAGAAGGCAAATGTGTCCAGCTACGCGGCTAAGCCCAGAGGGACCCGCAGGAGATGGGGTCACGTCACGGGGGTCTTGAAGGGGGAAGACTGGGACGACGTAGAAGACCTGGACGTCGCCCTGAACAAACCCAGTCATGTCGGCGGGGACAAGCGCTGGCAGAGAGACGGGAATCTGAGCAGGTCGTTTGGTCACTTGGTCTCAGAAAATCTCAAGTATAACGTCTCTTCCTTCAGGCATGTTGGTAACCTTTCTTTTACGCCACGTAGGTTAGGAAAAGTTTTGGATTTCAGTCCATCCAACGTCAGGGGTGAGAGAGTAACTAACATCAATGACGCGCTGCCATTTCAAGAACCTTCCAGAACCGCCTCAGCCAAACAGCATTACTTGAAACAATCAAGATATTTACCAGGTAACCGTCACCATGGTTTCAGTGATAAATCACATCAGAAAAGGCTCCCGGCCATATGAGCTGACAGACGTGTAGTACAGTGCGAGTTGAGTTACAGTGCAGACACACAATTATTTTATTTATTTGTTGTCTCTGTAACAAAAATGTGGTTATTCTGCACTCCAACACAATCAAAGTGCAATGAAATGATAGCTGTGAGCAGAGGTGGGACCAAGTCAGTGTTTTGCAAGTCTCAAGTAAGTCCAAGTCTTTATCCTCAAGTCCCGAGTCAAGTCTCAAGCAAAGACAGTCAACTCAAGTCAAGTCTCGAGTCAAGACAGGCAACCGTCAAGTCAAGTCCCAAGTCTGAAACTTGGAATTTCAAGTCCTTTCGAGTCTTTTTTTTTTTACAGGCACCAACGCTTTACGAATGCTACGCTGATGCGTTTCTTTACTCGTTTTGTTGGTGTCCGCCAGCCAAAAGATGACAGATCATTTACATTTTATCTTCTCATAATTACATAAATGTACTTAAACAAGAATGTTTCGTCATTTTACACGAAAATAGCAAGCTTCATCGTAAGCAAGATGCTGTCATTACGAATGGTTATTCTAAACATTTGGATTAAATGTTTAAATATAGACTAATAAAAGGTTAGGGTTATTTTTTCATTGTTTTCTGTTATTGTGGGGTCACGGTGTACTATTGTTACCTGGAGATTCAGTGGGGTCACATATTCTGATGGCTGCCGTCAGAATTGGTGACCCCAGTTAAAAAGGCTCACCTGTACATCCCATTCATGATTTCTTTGTTGACTGCAATGGCGAGGGGATGGTAAATCTTGTTTAAGTACATTTATGTAATTAAGAGATGATAAAATGTAAATATAAACATCTGTCATATTTTGGCTCGTGGACACCAACAAAACGAGTAAAGAAAGTGCATCAGCGTAGTTTACGTAGCATTCGTAAAGCGTTTGTGCCTCTGAACAGAAACTGTGAAATAGCGCCCCCTGTGGTCACAAAACTCGACGGTCACAGAATCTGGTGTAACACCGGTTTGCGTCAGAAGGACGGAAATGAAATTAATGGGGCGCACTTTATAAATATTAGTATGTGTTTTAAAATTTAGATTTGGGGTAAAAAAAATCAAGTCTTTGCAAGTAAACAGGTTCAAGTCCAATTCAAGTCCCAAGTTATTGGTGTAAAAGTCCAAGTCAAGTCTAATTCTCTGAATATTTTTTCAAGTCAAGTCAAAAGTCTTAATATTAATGACTTGAGTCTGACTCGAGTCCAAGTCATGTGACTCGAGTCCCCACCTCTGGCTGTGAGAGTCGAGTACAGAGTGAAACGTATATTCAGAAAGGTCTCACTCAGATTTAGTTGAGATTACTGTACATTGAAAATACCCTGTATTTGATACAGGTTGACCAGGTTAGGCTGACCACTTCTCACATGGTTGATGAGGATTGGACATTTGTACAGTTGTGAAGGGGCCGAGTGTGAACGTTCACTCCATTTAATGGTCTCAGTTCATTAGACTGAATCATGTGTGTTTTCATATGGAAGGGTTAAGCACCAAGAAGAATGTAGCAGTAAATGTGTCAAAGGACCTGAGTGGAAGCAGCCTGTGGGGGAGCAGCAGTGTTCCGTTTGGAGGTACCCTTCCTACCAGAGGCAGCCATGGTAAGAGACCAAGCTGGTGGGTGTGGTGTCATTTAGTGCTGCTGTAACTAACCGATTACAGGGCAAACGATGGCATATGGCATTACAGCTAGCATTGTTTGGTTGAACTATGCCTTTTAACTTTTGAGGCCTCTGTTTTCACATACCCATTTTGCAGTCATTACATAGGAATTCTTTTTATGAGGTAAAAAAAAGAATAAATAAAATGTAAGTTTTTCATGGTAAATTTAAAATCTGTTACAGGGTCACGTACAGGAGGATATGTCCCCTCAGCGAACAAGAAGGAGACAGGGTCATCAGGCCAAAGAGTGCGTCTAGCACCCCTAGATTCAACAGTATCGAGTGAGTTAGCATCTGCGCACGTCCGTGTGTAAGGGGAAATATGTATACGCACTCTGTTATCACCGTCTACAAGTTCGTGCTTGAAAAACCCTTGAGTTCATCTTGCATATTAAATGCTTGTGCCGTTCTTCCCAGATTATGCAACATGGAAATCGAGCAGGTCGGGCAGTCAGGTGAGCACATCGCCCTACCTGTCCTCCCCCACCAAGAGCACACCTGGCCCACGGCCACGCCCCCTGGCCCAGCCTGTCCATGGGCGCACCGACTGGACTGCCAAATATGGCCACCGATAGGGCGTCCTGAAGGCACACGCAGGATGCTTCCTGTGAGTCCTGTGACTTTTCCACTCAAGTTATTACCTTGTATATTCTTTTTATACAGCAATAATATCTGTTTTGTATTTCTCTGTGTATACGATTTATGGGAAAAAAATTTTGCATCATATGCACAAGAAATCTCAGAGTTTATGTCAGTGTATCTTAACGCTGTTGTGAATTGATCTTATTTCCTGCATAATTGTTCCAAAGCTCTTAAGTATACGTTCATGTTACGTTGCATTAATTACAAGTGGTGGAGTGAAATGTTTCGGTTTGTTTTTTTTTTGCACGCCTTGTTTGTGGATTTCTGCAAAATTGCTACCATTTGTTGATTTCCAATTTATGTTTATGAACCTTAATTTATACTTCAATTTTTTTCAGTGTTATATTGTTTTATAAAGATTTTTACAAATATCCTTTGCTAGTATGTTTTGTACACCCACGACTGAATATGATTTTTAAACATTTCTTTGCTCTTGGAAGTCCTTTTCCCCTAAAATGGTATGTATATTATGCAATGCACAACATTTATTATGCTTGTATTACCACCCTGACACTTTTTGATAATGGCAGCCTAGCTTTGGTCTCATTTTTCAACAGTAAGGGGTTTATTAATGTTATCCTTCCTCCGAATATTGTTGCTGTTCTAAAGTATTAAAAAAAATTTAAATTGCTTTCCCAATTAATCGGCCTTCATCTCTTTTGTTGACATTTTGTATTTACCATTTTCACATTTTAATTACAGAAAACAGCAGTAAATACTAGAAAGTGCTTTTCCTCAGGAAAATTTTATTTATTAATTAAATATAAAGTATTACATAAACACAGTTTTGATCTCTGAATGCCAGCCCAACAAGACCACACACAGTCAGGTTTAGGTGATATGGCTCTGTGCTAAAACACTCATACTACCTCATGAAATATCAACCCCTTAAGTAGCTGAAGGCCAAACTGTGGCCACCAGGAACCAGATGAAAGTGACAAACTACCGAGTTCCATGCATGCTGACTCCAGTCAGCCAGAAAAGTGGGGTTGAAAAATGTGGTTCCCTCTTATGGCACAGTTTTTATTGCCAAGCCAGCGGCCAATTCAATGAACACCTGAAAGATGCCTCTTCTTCATGGACGGTTAGGAGGCCATAGTTGTCTCTCATTGGTTGAGCAGATGAAAACTGGAGCCATGGTCTCAGGGTCTAATACTACAGATCTGCTAAGCTACACTCTTGGTCTGATCACCTTCACAGCGGACCAATGAGAAATCACTGTGTGTTCACAGTCAGTTCACAGTTGACTTCAATCAACTATTCATAATAAAACAAGTGGGTTTGTTTGATTTGTTGATTCAGTTACTCTAGCCCTGCAGCCTTGGTTGAAAACCGGGTTCCTTTGAGCTGTCCTGTAGTTTAGTCAAGTATTTGCCTGCAACCCTATGAGGGTTTGATGTCTGATGTTGCCACTCTGTTAGGACTCCTAACTCGGTATAAAGGTCCATCCATCAATCAGTTCCCATCAGCCCAGGGACACATTCCTCCGTGCTTTACTGTACCGTATGCTTTACGGCCTATGATATTCTCCACCGTTTGTCATGTGTCTCAGGGCAGTAAAAAGCTTTCAACCTGATAATTATGTTGAGCACAACCTTAATATTTTATAGGGGTGTAAATTTAAAAGGGGGGGGATCAACATAGCAGCTGTCTGCACACAGGTGATGGAAGTCTTTCACTTCCTTACTGGTCTCTTCTTTACTGAGGACCAGTGGTGCTGTTCATCCTTCAACATAATGGAAACTGTTGTGAGTAACTGGCTTATGACCTCCGAAATAGAATCATAAATGCCGCTAAGTCCTGCGGTCTCTCAGGCGAGAACGTGATGGGGGGGATGCACACAGCACTTGGACATGTAAATTGTACATTGTAGTGCCTGGAAATGCTTTGTTTTCAGGTAGTAAGGGAAGGGAGACGATAACGTGTTTGGGTGCTTAATGGGTTGGGTTTTGGCAGAGTGAAGTCAGCATGTTTTGGGGGCCCTTCCAATTGCGATATGTTGGATGTAATGGCCCAATCACTACCCAGACTCCCTTGTGGCATTGAGAGAGGAAAAAAGATAGAACATTTGTTTTAGGAACAGGACATCTAACCTGTGAAGTAATTCAATGTCTTTGCATTGACAGAGAGTTCAGATTGAAAATTATTAATTCAGGAATGTTCCTTTATTGTTTACCTACAGCTTTACCAATGTGCTTGTTAACAATCTCATCTCCCAGAACATCCCAGATAGTTGCATTGAGCACTGTGTGATCTTTAAGGGCCACACGTTATGTGACCTAACTCACATCTGGCTACTGGATGTGAATGAGTGGCCTTGTTGCGTTGCTGAGTATCATTGCTCAAGCCATTCACAGGGCGCAAGAAGCCTTTGCATTATAATCCCTCACCAAAGTCTCAAGCCTGGGGCACTGTGATGACCTGACCAGACCTGACTTTCCTTGTATCTGTGAGAGGCCATTGGCATTCTTGTGAAGGCTGCCCTATCTGGTTTTTATGTAGTCATAGTCCTTTTGGGCTAGGAACCAGTAAGTCTGTCTTCAGTTACTGTTCTTGGTTCAAGCCATCTGTTTGATATGAGCATAGTCGATCACCGTAGTGAATATTTGGCCTGGGATGAGGTGTTTGAAGTCTTTCGTAGTCTGCTTGACAGCAAGATCCTTGAGCTTATCTGCACTTATATCGAGAGGAATGTGCAGCTCTGCGGTGTCTGTTTGCAGCATGAACCTGAGGCTTAATTTTGCCTTGACGAGGACAAGGCACTTTCTCTGCCTGGTCTGTTTTTGCCATGTGACACCAGCGTTTTGTACAAGTGTTGACACAGAGTGTACGCGTCACAATCAGCCAGCTTGTCCACACATAGCAGTGGACTTGCCTTGACGTCTGCCAGATCCTCCAGGCTCCTGAGAGCCATTACTGTCATGGTTTGGTTCAAACACCCTGAGCTCTTGCACTTTCTCTCTCAACCCTGTCATAGGGTCTCTTATGCTTGATAGAACGGCTACTTGTGTAATGACTTATGTTTGGTGTTTTATATGTCATTCTGAACTACCTGCACCTGGTAATCAGTTCAGTACTTGTTACTGGTCTGGTTTCAGGTGGGCACAATTCCTAGGAAGGTTTTGGTTCTGTTTTTCTGTACAACTGTTAATTACAAGTGGTGGAGTCTGTTTCCAAAAGCTTAATGCGAGTAATCTGCTCACCCTTTTACCCTATCCGAAGGTGCACACTGACAACTTTAACTTGAGTGACGTTGCATTCAGAGCTACATGAAATCAATCTGAACCTGATATCAGATTGCTGTGTGCTCTTGTTCTCATTATTGAATCTTTTTTAAACCTGTACTTTCCCAGTGTTAAAATACATTTCAGGTTCCTACATTTTTATAGTAGTAGGACATAAATGGGAATTTGGAACAGTTCACCTTTAATGAAAAGCTTCTTTTTTTTAGGTGCCACAAGAAATTGGAGCAGTAAGGAAGTAATTAAAATACAGGAGATTACACAGAACTTGTGTCTATACCTTAATTATGTCGGTAAATAAAATTGTGTGTGGGTCACTAGATTTCACACATTGAAGTGTGAATTGCAGACAGAAAATAAAAGGAAATGCCAAGAATTTTCCAGGGAGTCAATGTGACAACATAATCTTTCTTTTAATTACTGCCTCCGAAACATCCTGTGAGTTTCAGTCATCGTCAGCTGTCTAAGATCAAAGATATTTTCATCTAATTGCTTAACAATTTTAGCAGCTTCAGAGAGGTCATAGTGTTGATGATTACCTTAGCCATGGGCACTTCAAATTTGCACAAGTAGATTTTTTTCTGCAGCTTTTGCTTTGTGTCGTTACACACAAACCAGAAGTCTGTCTACTTAAAGACAGCATGGGCCAATTCTTGATCATTTATTTTACAAATCACAAATATTCCCTCCCTATGTTACACTGCTGAGCTTTGCCAGTGAAGCCCATTTAACAATTTTTTCACCCCCACTATGAATTTGTCTGTACTTGTTGGTAAACTGGTATCTTCTGGCGACATCCAGCTTCCATGCTGAATTACACGTTTGCCCTGTAAACATCTGCATGTGGCTTTAACCAACACACATCATAATTAGATCCACTGGATTCCTGAGCTGAAATGGGAAGCAGTGAACCATGTAGAATCAAACTGATCACATTTCCTATGCCACCTAAATACAGACGTATGGGGAAGGTGGTTGGGCAGTTGAGTTGTTTAATGGGAATTATCCTACCATCCACTAATTCATGTCAACAGTGAGGTTTTGCTAGCTTTCAGTGGAGACATGGGTGTGACATGATGATAACTTACTTCTTTGGTTACTGCATTAAAAACCATGCAACATGGAAGCTAGGACTGCTAAAAATATTGAGCTCTTACAATAACTCAAAGCCTAGTTATTCTGGCTAGCAAAAAATGTGGTTCCACACCAACTCAAAACAGTTTGGAGCACAGATTCCATGAGGTCAGATATCTTAATTCAGGAAAATTACTATAGTTCACTCTGGCATTTTGTCCTCTTTCTCTCACTCAGAGTTATAAAATGTCTCCTCTTGAGATGCAAGTTTGGCAAGAGGTTCTGCAGGTTTCTGTGTTTATATATAGTTGACTGGGTGGTGGTGGTGAGGATGGTTTTGTCGCGAGCGTGCTGATGAAGCCGCAAAGCTTGCCCCAACAGCCCACCACCTGCAGCGCTCAAGGCCAAGCAATTTCATTGCCATCTTCTGGCATCCCGGAGGAATGTGAGTTCAGCAGACGGAGCTCTGAGGCTTGAAGGCAGATCTTCCCTGCTCTGGGATGTTTTGTGAGACATGTTTGATTTCGGTGACCATGCACTGGATAGCGATACGCGCAATACAAATCGCAAGCAATGGGCATTAGTATGTCGGGGCACGTTGGGGCATGTAGGGGCATGAGGCAGGGGCACTGAACGTGCTGCCCCTCGGCACATTCTTTAGAATGAGAGCAGCCATGGCCACCAAAGGATCTGTCGCTCTCCGTCTTCCTCCGTCTCGCTCACGATCAGGTCATGATCAGGTCTCTGCTGCAAAACGTTGTTGAAATTACCTCATCTTCCACATTCATATAACCTATGGCCTAAAACTAACAGGTTAACAAACAAGTGACTGCTTTGGTGTTTTTCTCAGATGGGCAAACCCCCCCCCCCCAACTGCAACTGCATCCAGTCAGACTTTAGGTTTGGAGCTTCATTAAGTGTTCCAGCGCTGGGGCCCAGGTGGTCTACTATGTCTCGTTATAAATAGAGTAAGAGATATGATTGAGACATACTGAGCCTTTCTCCTCTCTGTTCCGGCTCTCTGAGCCACTGAACCAGAGGAGGGACACGAGTCCTATCACATGACCCTGAACAGAGCTCTCCTTCTGAGAGAGAGGGGGAGAGAGAAGGAAGTAACTAGTCCTCGTAAAGCTGAGCATTTTGGTGTGTGTAAATGCAGTCTTTTAAGAGACAAGTGCCAATGAAACGCAAAAATAGAGTTACTAGGGGGAGACATAAACACCTCAAAATACCTACACAATTCCATGCTTACATGTGATATTCATTCTGTCTGAAGTTAACGTGCATCAAAGTTTTACTCAAACCTTTACAACAAGTGTGAAGAAAGGGGGGATTAGTTAATCGAATTAGTAAGGTGTCTCATTTCACATTACATTCATAAGAGTTTAATTCTAGTTGCTTTTTCACACCTAATTTTAAAGGTACACTAGGAATATTTAATTTAATGTAACACTGTGTAATTATGCCTGTGTATGATTCGCTGAGACAAACACATGTAAACCAGCCTCAAGGCAATACATTTTGGTAAACTACACACAAAACAGTTTGCAACCACAAATGAGCTAAATGCTTCACTGACGAGATTGTAGCACACTGCCATTTTACACCCATTATCCCCCTGCAGTAGCTGGCAGGCATTTCCTGAGTACTTAGGATATATATTTTTTGGCATTTAAGAGCATATCTTATGATCGTGGTCTTGGCTGCAATAAAACATTCTAACCTGTTTCTCACCCTCCCAGATTCGAGTCTACCATAGCAATGTTTTTTACTTTTTTATTTTTTTTTATCTGCAGCTTATTACCACATTCCCTCTGGCAATGCAAACCTCCACTAAATCTCTGCAGGTGAATGACACCCCATTTAGAATAGTTAAGACAAGGCACAGGTAGTAATAAGTACTACTACACATAGTTCTAATCCTAACTATCCCATAGTTACAATTTGCTAAATACATATGATTGGACAAAATGGGGTTTTGGTAGTTTTTTTCTATTATCTAGAATATCAAAGCAATATTTACAGTAGATCCAAAAGTGTCCCTGGAAGGTATTACACCCAGAGATAAATATGCGTTCCTGAAAAACAAACATAAATTTGATGTTGCATATGGCTAGGGGCAGGCTGAATAGGGTGATAGGGCAGATTTTAATAGTTTTATTGTGCACCTTAGTACAGTAGTTATGAGCTTGTCATAGCTGTCTTGTCCACGTTATTCACACTGTTCTTGCGTCCGGTATGTACCTATAGAACCCCTGAAGTGAACCAAAGAAACCTTACAGGTGTATAGCAGCTGGGTTGTGAAATGTTTTCAGATCAGATTACCAAAAAGCAGGTGTGCAAAAAATAGACAAAATTAGAACCAGGAACACATAACATGGGTATATGGTGAGATTTAAACTTAGCTTGTTGTCACCAAACTATTAGCAAAAGCAAAAGAGACTACAGGGTACAAAGAATAACCATATTCATTAAATCAACTTTTTTCTTTTAGACCCTGTGGTAGAGTGCTGCTCATGTGGGAAATGAATGCTGGGGTGTCTTTTACTAAATGTGATATGTAAATGTTTAATTGGCTATTCAAACTATGGTCTGTGAAACATCAATCCTAAGGGCAAAATGTATATTAATTATGCTACGTGTGGGCTACATTCACATAACATATGGCATTGTTCAATTCTGATTCTTTTGCTCAGATCACGTTTGATTTCTTGATGATTCACATTTGTAAATCACCTGTGTCTCTAATGTGAACACATCTGTCCTTCAAAGCAGCACACATGCACACAACATTTGAGAGATGTCTCATGGTATTAAACATTGCCCTTTTCTCACTCTGGAGGATAACAAACAATTTGTTAGCTGCACAGAATCAGATTTAGAAGGAAAAAACTTACAGTTGAAACCGACTCGAGGCAGTTGAATGTGTTTGAAAAAGGTTTCTACTATCATGGGTGTGATTACAAATGTAGTAATTAAAAGGAGTTACAGAAGGGTATAAGTACCTGAGAGGGCAGAGGAGGTTCAGACAGTCTTTTTAAGGCCGCTTCTCACAGCTGCAGTCTTGGCAGCCCAGGGAAGTATCTCAAATGAATGCCCTTCACACCAGAGACTACATCAGGGCCAGGCGGAGAGCCAAGACCTCTCTCAAACAAAGCCAGTCAAAGACCTGAGCTTTCTGGATTATCCATCCATGTCGAGCCATGCCTGGCCTCTTACCACAGCAGGTAGGTTTGCACTGATTTACCCCTCCTCCACACACAAACACACCATCACACAAATGCTCATTCACTCCTAGAAAGACTGCCCCTGAAAAATGGACTTGTGGTTTTTCCTCTTAACTAAATCCAAAAGTGCAGGATTTGGTGTGCAAAGTGCTAAATGTCATTCTTCCCAAGAGTCATTTGTGAGACCAGCTTATGCATTTACTAAAGCGTATGCTGTAGAGGATATCTCAATAGAACAACATGCCACTCTCAGACCCCCTGCTGCCGATGGACTGGATCTGTATCTTATACAATTCGTCGCATCATTAGTGTCTAAACCTTTAACATATACTTACCAACCACTTTATTAACAAGACCACTCATAAAAAAGCACTTTAAGGTTGCTGTGACAATGCCATTTTGTGTAACTTTGTGTTTAAAATTTGCACTTCTTCTTCATGATTCCAGTGTGTGTTCCAGTTCTCTGTACGTTGCTGCCTTATGATCTTTTGACAGCTATCCTGCAAATTTAACCTCTTATTGGGCTAAAAAAGACACGTTCTTTGAATCAATGGTCCTATAGTTTCTTACCACTGGCTGAGTTTTGCTGTTACAGTTGAGCTGGCCTAAATGGCAGCCTTGTACTGTCTGAAACTGCTTTGTGGTTCTGGTCCAGCCCAGCACCGCAGGTTTGCCTTACTGTGGATTCATCATACTGTTGATAAAATGAGTCTTATGCAACTGGAAAGTACTTTAAATCAAGTGAGCTTAGCAGATGGAATGGCGCTTCTTTAGAGAAAAAATAATAAATTCTCTCCTAAATAGGTGCTACTTGCATAAGTTTCTTGCTTAAATAAATTCATGGTCAGGGATAGAATTCACCACCTGAATGGACCTGCCCTTACAAATATTTGCATGTGGTTTGGACCCAAAGACCTTGAGCCACTGAATTAAACTGTCCTGCCCTAAGAACTCTAAAATGATGCATATACAGTGAGATTTTATTGCATGCTCTTTAAAAAAGATGTTTGATAAACATTTGTAAGAGAACTTCATTGGAAGGAGTCTATAGGAATATAGACAACCTATCTTATAATCCAAGGCATAAGCCCCCATTACCCCTCTGAGTTTCCATTCTAAGAGCCTTTCAGAAGGACAATTGTGTTTTGATACAATCATCTGTTCTTTGTGTATCTGTCAAAACTGGAGCTCCGAAGATGATTGTTGAACGACAATGAGTCACATCACATCTGAGCAGAATCTGCAACAGGTGAAATGATGCTTTATGAAGGAAGGTTTCACCTGCTGACAGACTCAACAATGAAAGTGCAAAAAAACTTAGTGTAGCCTATGCAGGCAAACTTTAAATCTTCCATAACACACAGAACTCTAATTAAATTATCTGGACACCATTTTTGCTTGAGGTTATTTCCTATGTAACCTGATAGAATCACTGCAGACTGACTCTTCTATTCTCAGGTCAGTGTGGCAAGTGGATCATGCCCATAAGCTTCTAAGAGTTTCACAGCTCATAATCAGTTCATAATCCCAGTCACATGCTTAGCGACCTTAAGAACCAGTTACGTCCACCAGGAATTAACGAATCTGCCTCACACCCCAGCAATCAGCCATAACCATTTCCAAAAGTCATCATGTGCTCACACTCTTAACTCTTTCTCAGTCATCTTGTGTGACGTCATTCTCTAAAGGACATTATGTGCAGAATCCAGTGGAAACGGGTATTAAATTACTTTTAAGGAATGAGACCAGAAACCAGGATGACATCATGTCACCCCCAGCATGATATTGTGGGAGGCTTGAATGGAAATAGGCCACTGTATAGAATAACAGAAAAGCACAAAGCCATTACAAGCTATTTACACAGTCAAGTACCACAGGGTTTTTCTTTGCAAGACAGTCCCTTTGTCAGGGACATAGCACATGGAATCCTTGGATAGAGGAATTTACAGTATATAATGCAGAGATTGCAGACAAAGCCTACAGTTTTAGACAGCAGGTGTCGTGATGACAAAGCAGAAGCACCAGTCCGAGGAGAGCATGCAAACCCGGCTTGGGTGTGTTCTCTCCCGGCTCTGTCCAGAGCCGTGTGGGTTGTTTCTAAGCTGAGTGGAGGCCTGCAGTACTTCATCCCCACAGTGCTCTCTCTCTCTCTCTCTCTCTCTCTCTCTCTCTCTCTCTCTCTCTCTCTCTCTCTCTCTCTCTCTCTCTCTTTCAGCAGAGCTCATAAGGAGGGTTGATAACGAGAACCGGAAATGGCAAGCGGCCTTTTCCAGCCACATCCGGAGTGCCGGGGAAGGGGGGGTTGGTTTGGGTGGTAGTGGTGGTGTTGGTCTGCGGCTTGAGCCCTCACGGAAAACAAGGTGTGTACTGTGAACTCCGGTGCTGCTAACAGACTCCAGTTACCCCTGGTGGGGGAGGGCAAGGTGGAGAGAGAGTGTGTGCTTCAGAGTGATACAGTTTTGAGCGTGTGTGTGTGTGTGTGTGTGTGTGTGTGTGTGTGTGTGTGTGTGTGAATGTGGGGTGGGGGGAGGTTACACAGTCAAGAAGGGCGAGGCTAATGCAGACCAGGTTGATGGAGTGTGCTGCCTTGAGCTGAGCTGTCAGATTACCTCCATCTGCCATTCTTAAAAATAACCCCTAATCCCCCAAAAACGTTTTCCCTTTCCATCAAAACAAAAGGTATACCAGCATGAATGACACTAGAGTTGAATGTGAAAGCCACATTATGTTTATGGCTGTGTTTCCAAAATGAGTAAATGAAATCAAGGGCTGTTCTTAAGAGATCATGGGAATCTAATGATCTGGAGATAAGGTTGAAGACTTCCAGGGGCAGCACCTCTTGCCTTGGGGCTGAGAGGGAGGAGTTAAGGAATACATTGCCTGGTCTCAGGAGAGGCACTTCATCACCTAAATTTAGCAGTTCACCAGGGCAGGGGCAAAAACTGCTTGTTTGTAACACATTGTTATAATAGTCCCATGCAAATTGTTACCAGTCCAGATGGGGTCCAGTTGTACAAGAAAACATTATTCAAATGATTACAATCTAAACCACGACAGGGTTCAGACAACCCTGAACCCTTTCTTTGTACTGACAAAACAACTTATATTAACGTTTGAATATGCTATAGTGCTATCAAGAATCCCTGGTGTACATTGTCATTTAAAACTTTTCAGAAGGCTGGAACATTGAACATTAATAGTGTCTGAACATTGGTGCTGGACAGGTCAGTTCAGATGTGTGGAGCTACACACACACTCTACAAACCTGTTATGCATCTATGAAGATATTATCCTCGACTTGTATGTTTTATGTACGTTTTCTCTTATGTTGTCAAATTAGTTTTTGTATCTCATATATTTGTCTTATAACTTTTCAATAATCCTGTGTTTCAGTGTGTTGAAATTCTTTCTTTCAGCACCTTGGACAGTCCTAATGTCTTTGCAAATTATATAACATTAAATAATTGCTCTGTACTTTCTCCATTAATACTATATCTAAATAAGCATAAATGTTTTCAAGTTGTTATTGTTGCTGTGTTTGCAAAGTTCTTTTGTTTGTTCCATCTGTTGCACAAGTAAGACAAAAATTGGATTAGGCATGTCTGTGGTACAGAAGAGTAGCGATTGCTTGGCCAATTCATGTGGCTTCACAAAAGGATTTTTTTTACAAGTCGGGTGTGTCTAATCTATAATGGAGAAAATGGACATAAATCTGAATCTGAAAAAAGCAGTAATATCACTCAACGTGTCTTGGCGGAATAACAACTTTAGTTCTGTTGAAAACAAAGCGGCACTTTCTCAACACGGCGAGATGGTTGTTGGAGTCTATCTGCTGGTTTTGTGTGGGTAGAGTCTTGGATTGCTGTGGTTTTTGACACCTCTTGATGAAAAAAGTTTCATAGGAGGGGAAATTTTTTCTGAGATGATTTTTGCAATAATTTGCTCCATTCTTTTCCTCTTTTGCTTCATTGATCACCACTTCCACCTCTCAGACATTTGAATCTACTTCACTTAGTGAAAAGTTTAGATGAATGGTTTTTAAATTTGGAAATTAAATATAATTTTATAGTCAGAAATTATGCACTACAGCTTGTGTTTGCAATAACTAGAAAAAATAAGACTCAGGGCATATTGCTGAGTTTAGCCATTTTGCCATTTTCTCTACATTTTGCACAATATAGAGCAGCAGCGTCTTTGGACCAATAACCTCTGACCAACATAAGGTTGCTATCAGCTGGTTACATTTAACCTGGTAAACTGGATTTTTCTTGCTGGAGATTTTAGCTAAGGATTATATAATGTGCCCACAGGTCTTCTCACTAAATACACTGTTAAACATTACAGATAAATCTCAATTTGATGCTGAGGTCAATCCTGTCACTGGACGCTGGTTTTGCATGCCTTGTGTTTCAGGCTTGCTCTCTTGTGCTGGGAACGGTATCGTGATGTTGGTCCTTCACAGCCAGAGATTCATCCTTCAGGCTTCAGATCTGCTGACACTGAACCTTGCGGTCACCGATGCGGCTATGGCTGTGTTCGGGTACTCCAGGGGGATTGTGAAAATATTCAATGTTTTCAGTGATGGTGGATATGTCATCACATGGATCTGGAATTGCCAGGTAGGAGATTTTAACATGTGTCTTTGGAATTATACATGTATACCATGATACAAACACACTGCATGCTTATGTGCAAACATATCTCATATGTAGTGATTATTTTATATGGTGTCTGCTTTCAGATATGTATACTTTACATGAATGATACTACTACTACTACTAATACTGCCAATAATAATAATAATAATAATAATAATAATAATAATAATAATGCTTACAAAAGCAAAATAGGGCATTTTGCACTAGCTTATTAAATAAATATGAAATGTAATAATTAAAACAACCAGCTACCCAGCTAACACACTGCAGTAGTCTAATCTGGACATAATGGAAAGTGTACACTTTCTCAGCATCATGTGGGTTTGGCATATGTCTTATTTGGGATGGTATTTGGAATATGAGGACCTCCCGGTCACTGATAATAATTCTAAATTTGAACTAGAAGTCCCATTTGAATGTTATTTTAATTTTATGTGGACATCACACATCTAACACATTTGACTTCTGAACTGTAGACTTCTGCCAAATTAAGTCAAAAATGTCTAGAAACCAAATACTTTTACAGAGGCATCACTCTCTGAAGCCAATAACCAATTATTCAGAGATGTCTACTGACGATTTTATGTCGCTAGTGAAACAAGGTCATAGGTCAGTTTTGAAACTCTCCCAATTCTTTTTGCTAGAAGCTTAAAATGATTCTTTAGAATTTCTGACTCTCTAAGTACAATATCATGAGGTGCTGACATAAACAAGTGCACACTGTTTTGTTCTTCAGCTGATAGGTTAACTGCACACACACATACACACCCACACCCACACACACACACACACACACACACACACACACACACACACACACACACACACACACACACACACACACACACACACCATGTCTCTCACCAGTTCTTGTCCTCCTTAAAATTGAATTCCAAACAATCTAAAAAGTTGGGTAACGGCGTCATTTTGTCAGTAACGGGATAATATAATTAATTACTTTTCCTGTCGTTACAATGCCGTTGACTTTACTGGTCATTAAAAGCGGTGCGTTACTATATATTGATATACTAACAGTAATTCGAGCGGACCCCTGCCCAGGCTAGTGAGGAGTAACAGATCTCGATAGGTCACAGTTCTCGGTGTAACACCTGTTTAACTTAACAAATCAGTAAGCGATTTGCTAAGGCAGCGTTATGGTAGCCAATCAGAGCCAGTGTTTTTGCACGCGTGCCGAAGCACACCAGTGACACATGACACAAACAGAGAAGAGGCAGAAATGGCGAGTCAGGAGCAAGCCGAAGAAAAATTTACATTTTCAAGGTGGCGATATAACCATTATTTTAAAAAATACTTGAAGTTCCTGAATGTCTACCAGACTGGGTATTTGATTTATTTAATTAAGAATAGAGGTTTTATTGTTAAGTTTACTTCTGTTGTGAAAAAACCAGTTGTCTCAGGTTGAGAGAATTTAATTTCATTTGATAGATGTAAATGCACTTTATATAGTGTAACTGTTTACTTTTGCTTTTTTTTTTTGGGAGATTTGGGAGATTTTGAAAGATTTGGGATTTTATCCTGCACTGGTCTGTGGATGTGCAATAGATATCAAAAGTTAAACACATTTCTGATCTACTCATTTCAACTGACTGTGAAAACTGCTTTTTCAAAAAATCCTTATTCATTGGCATATAACTTTTTTTTTTACTGTAATGCAAATAGTTACTCTCCCTGGTAACGAGTTACTTTTATTATATAGTAATTCAGTTACTAACTCAGTTACTTTTTTGAACAAGTAGTGAGTAACTATAACTAATTACTTTTTTAAAGTAATGTTCCCAACATCTGGTCAACAACCAGCTATGATGAATGTAAATACAGGAGAAAACTAGAAAGTAAAGTTTGTGAACAAACTTTAAGTTGGCTTGACAAAGCCTAACAGCATGAAAACTATGTTAACTATGTTAATTGATAAGAAGTTATAGTAATTCTACTTAGAGACTAATGGTTTAAATTTTAAATTAAATTAAATTTCTTGACAGCTGAAGCACTTATAAAATCAATGACATCCTATTGGGATGAATGAAAAATTTTAATTGGGTGGATAGATGATTTTAAAGTTCAAACAAACTTGAAAAAAAAAAGGTTTGTTTTGGTGTGGTGGATTTATTTGTAAAATATGCTGGGTTTACCAAAAGCATTAGGAAAAAAACAAACATATAACAAGTATGAATCTGCTTTTATGAGCTATTGTTCATGTTATCTGTTTGAAAGAAGAATTTCGAATGGCCACTTTGTGAACATCTTACAACAAGTCTGAGATTTGCTTGTAGTGCTCAGCCAGTCAACATTCTTGATCCAAAATCCTCGAGCACTGGTATTCAGTAAAATCTTCTGACTGTTAAAGGTAAACATTTTGGGGATTGGAGTTACGTCGTGTTAAGCTTCCTGTTTTTAAAAGTCGATGTGGTGAGGCTTGCACCACGTGAAGAGTGATGATGCAGGTCAGGAGAACATGCTGTCTGTTATGCACTGAACTGGAAGCAGAGGTGGGCAGTAAAGTTTCAGAAAGTAAAAGTTCTCACCAGGATTTTGCCCAAGCTTGCTAGATTTTCTGATTAGTGCAATCCATGTCAAATTAGTGGAAGCACCACAAATGATCACGTCTATGTGACTTCCACCGAAGGTGAGACATGGCACATCGGAACAATAGTCTGCGTTTTCCTCGTACTTGGCTTGGAATTTGTCCTGCTTATTTTCACGTTCCAGGGTAGTTGGGAGGAAATCTCCCCGCGCCGGCCTCTGTGTGTGTGCTGTCCATGCAGAGCCTTAGAAAAACTCACTTGGCAAACAATAACAGGCTGAAGCTCTTCCTTGTTTTAGATGTACAGAGATATGAGTGCCTGCAGAGGCGCCTGTGGACCGGGGAGCACATCTTTAATCCAGACACAGCATTATCTCATCTCCCAGTCATTTTGGCCCCTGGGGCGGCAGGTTCAAGGGTGAACCTCATTTCAGGGAAGCTCCCTACACACATGCACCCTATACCCTATGCCCTACTCAAGAGTAGTCAGTGGCCTTTCAGAGTTATTTAATAACTTCATGCATCAGATCCCTTATGAAATATATATATATACATTTGCACACATGACATTTGCAAATGTTACATCTATTGATGTGTTGGTAGAGTTAAGTGGCAGCAGTGTTGCGTTGCAGCGGTATTGAGTTGCAGCGGTGTTGAGTTGCAGTGGTGTTGAGTTGTAGTGGTGTTGAGTGGCAGCAGTATTGAGTGGCAGCAGTGCTAAGCGGCCATGGCAGCAGGCTTTTTGTACAAAGCCACAATGCACCACACACAAAGAGGCATACAAGGGCACTCACGCCGGGTGAACCAGGGAAGTCCTCAAGCTAACGTTTTGGGATATCTGACCGAGCTGAAAAACAAACAGGGAGGTTACTTGGAGAGACCACTGATCAACTGTGATATAATCTCTGTCTCTTTTTAACCCCTCCCCAACTCCTCCTTTAGGTGAATGGTTTTCTAACCCTACTCTTTGGTCTGTCCACTGTCAACACCCTTACAGTCATCAGTGTTACCAGATACCTCAAAGGACGTCATTCAAAAAAAGGTAAAACGATCAAAGAACTCTGGTTAGTTTAAAGTCAAAACTGAAACATCAATCTCTGGTTAGACTAGAGTGAAAAGAAAAACTAAAGTTAGAAAAAAACACTGCCTTGCTGATTATAGGGGTATATAGACAATATTAATCTCTAAAATAAGGTCTGTAAAACTAGTTAAATGCTCACCCACATATAACTATTGATAAAAAACGTAGTTATTAATGTTTATAATATTTATTTCAGTAACTACACTGAAACAGATATGACAGGTTTGCACTTACACTGTGTGACACTGTGTAGTTAGGTATGAGTCTGAATGCACTGGCATGACCTTAGAGATACGGATAAAATGAATTCCATCATCATTTTAGGACAATGCAATTATGTAATCCGAGGTAAAATAATGCCATTAATTTTAGATGAAGTTAACCACTCTTGTCACAGCTGCTCAAACAACTGAGGATGTTATATCTGAAGCTGTATTGAAGATTATTGACACACGTGCAGTTATATAAATCATAAATTAGGGTACACATACAACAAATAACTTCAGTCTTTTTTATTGTTCCTTACTCAGTGCGATATGTGCTGTGTCAACAGTGCTTCTTTTCATTGGCAAAGGTTTGCACGGGCGGTTATGCTGAGAAGAGTTTATTGTTCCTAAAATGCCACAGTGTGACATTTATAACCACCCAAATTCTGTACTTTAACCTTCTTCCATCTGTGTCTCACTTTGTTTTGATAAACGATCGCATTGGTGCCTCCACCCACAGGCATTTCTTTCCTGTGCACATGTAGCAACACTAGCTAGGTTTAGTTTCATGCCTTAGCAATAGACTTCTGTGGGATGCTCTTGTTTCTGATCACTTCTGGTGCTACGGTTGATCCTATATTTTTATATGAACCACCCTGAGATGTCTTTTGCACAGGTTGCCCAGTCTGTTTTCTGACAGTCAGTTGAAGGTGATGACTGGTCTTCTCTCTGATGTGTGTTCACAGCATATATCATGAGCAGAAGTACTATCTTCATATCCATTGTCTGCATTTGGATGGGAGCACTTTTCTGGTCCATGGCCCCACTGCTGGGTTGGGGCAGCTATACAGGTGCACATCAGAGACAAATGGACTAATTAGACAGTATCCATGAGTTTGAAATGAGCATATTTTTACATACTTGTAGTATGCATACAGTATATGAATGTGTATGAATCTTTGTGTGCACACTGTGTATTTATAAGAGTTATGCATACTGTTAATCTAACATTATATGAGAAAATAAATGATGTCTTTAAATAGGCATGGGATCATAATGGATCAATATGATCTGTGAACATTCAGAGAAACCCTGTATTCTATTGTAAGAATAGAATAGAATAGAATAGAATAGAATAGAATAGAATAGAATAGAATAGAATAGAATATGCACCATCTCACCATGGTGTTACTCCACAGACAGTGGCTATGGCACGTGTGAAGTGGACTGGTCCAAATCCCATTGCAGCATGTACCAGTCCTTCGTTATCTCCATCCTGACCTCCTGCTTCATTGTCCCTGTGCTGGTCATTCTCTTCACATACATATCCACCATAAACACGGTTAAGAGCTGCAACACCATGTCGGTCAATGGATGCTTCTCCGAAAGGCAAAGGAGAGTGGAGAGAGAATTGACCAGGGTATGTGTCAACCCACACAAAAACACCTGCTGAACTGACATCAGATGAAACACAGACTGCAAATATTCATTCTTGATTGGGTCCCTGCTGTAGACACTTGCATCGATATTCAAGAGATTTCCCTATGTGATATCAACCGTCCAATGGGAGGAACCAAAAATGATTACAGACTTTGCAGTGTTATTCATGAATAATCAACGTCCCTCGGCAAAAGCTGGGTGGCTCGCCACAGGGCTATCATTTCCTGGAGCCAAAGCTCCAAATGAATCACTCACAAGGGTTTCATTTCAAACCCTGGTCTCCGAGGACTAATCACCAGCTCTAGTACCAGAGTACACAAAGGCGACTCAGTCAGACAAAAGAACAATTTCCAGCCCAAACAGAACATAAAGCTGTTTGATTATGTGTGGGTCTGACATCGTGTGGTGAGGACGTCATGGGTGGTGGCACATGTTCGCCTTCGAGCTCTCACAGCTGTTCCTGCTTAGGCAAATCTTGTAGCACATGCCGCCGGCAGCAGGCTCTTATATTAGCAAACGGTTGCAACAGAGCAACAGATGATGATAGTATTTCTCCTCTCGTCACATCTCATGTCTCTGTGATTCATTTGATATAATAAAAGACTTCTAATTGCACAGATGGCAGTAACAAAAACAGTGATGTAAAGATAAGCTATAGGTGAAGGAATATATCACTGTGATGTGTGCACAGCTAATGCTAAAGCAGTTTGGTAAATATCCCACAAATGTCCCTAGTGCCGTCAGACCTATGGTCATTTTGTTTGCCCTTGTGCAAAGATGAATTTGACAGATCTGTTTTCAGTTACAGGCTTTGCCATCTCTGTCTCCTGTACATGTAACTGCAGGTTTCCATGGCCATCAGCACAGCCTTCATCCTGGCCTGGTCTCCATATGCCATAATGTGCATGTGCTTGTCTTGGGGTCTACACGTGCCCAGGACGGTACATCTCTTCGCCTGCCTCTGGGCCAAGTCAGCTTGCCTTTACAACCCGTTCATATACCTTGCTGTGAGCTCCAGGTTCCGCGGGGGTGTCGCCGCCCTGGTGCCAGGCTCCTGCAGGACACACAACTCCATCCGCCTCCTGCGCTTCACGTCGTTTACACCCAGGGCTGAGCTGATGTCAGTGGCGTTGGTTAGCCCCCCACAGGGAGAGGTTAATCAGTGCAAGCTGGGCCTACTGCCAGAAGACAAAGACTCTGGGTTTAACACACTGCCTCAACTCAGCAAGGGGCACTTTGACATCCTCCTTCCTAAAGCTGCTGATTTAACAGAGTATGAGTGTGACAGACTTTGAAAGGTCACCTCAGTTTTTTTTTTTGTCTTTGAAGTTGCATTTTGGTTGTGTTGAAAGAACTGAACTTTTGCAAAAAAATGAACATTGAATCCCTAGGTCTGAGAGCTAGCCTTGGAGGTCACGACCTTTGCACTGCAACTTGACCCTGGTTTGATGATGCTAATAAAATCCTTTTTTCTCCGAAGCAGTTCTGTCTGCTCCAGGCTCATGCCAGGTAGAACATTTGATGGTTTCAAGTTCTGATTCTCTGTGTGTGCAAGCACTGTGCTATTTTGTGTAGGCCTTCGTTAAGGTAATGGGCCATCACATAGCACAAACGCTGTGGACTATTTTCCTCCTTTGTGTTTTCAATGAAGCCTCAGTGAGACTTCACTGAGACCTGCAGCCGAAGCTCTTAAAATATCACCAATAAAAAACAGTGCAGTATTAGTCGCCACATGACATAAGCAGACCCTGAATTCCCCTAAATTCTAAATACTTTTACCACCTGAATGCTTGTATGATTTATTTAATCATTTTCATTAGTATGACTAATTAAAATTATTTAATTTGAAGGTATCAAGATGGTGCACTCAAACAAGGAATGTGATTCTTTATCATTTTTGCAATCAGCTGAAACAGAATAAGGCCTTTGAAAGCCATATTGCAGCAATAGAGACCTGCTGTGGCTGTGCTTTGCCCACAGGGAGATTTTCAGATGATGTTCAGATAGGTTCAGTTAACCACATAAAACAGCCAACGTTCCCAAGCAAAAGCTAATTATGCTTCTTTGTGCTCTGCTGCAAACCAAAATTATGTCAGTGATTGCATTTGTGCTGTTGTTTCTGCAAAGAAATCATAGCTGGGAGAGAGAACTCCCAGTGTAGCACAGTGCACTGGAAATGCTGGATTTAGACTCCAACATGTGGTGCATGAGAAGCAATTACAGTAACTTAAAGGTATATTTTATGAATTGAGCTGTTTAAGAAAATGTCACACCTATGTTCTGGTACAGCCAGTAGATTGTGGACAATTTCCTTGGTTATGGAATATTCAACCTCTTTAGATTCTTTTACGCCCCCTGCTATGGGCTATGGTCATAATCACCTGCACAATGAGCCCTTTTACGGAGGTCCTAAAACCATTAATTCAAAATGTTATGCAGTCTCCACACCCATAAGTGAACATTTACCCCTTGAGAAACCTTTTTGTCCCAGTGTGCACCAAGTAGAGATCCAGTCAGATCTAGGAGAAGTTGTGAGGTGCTGTGTAAGGAATTAACCTGCCTGTGTGATTTAGGTCCCAGAGGCCATGGTTACAGATGGTGATGATCCTCAGGGTTACAGATAGTGATGATAACTAAGGGTTACAGATGGTGATGATCCTCAGTGTTACAGATAGTTATGATAACTAAGGGTTATAGATGGTAATAATTTTCGATTACAGATGGTGATGCTCCTCACAGTTACAGATGGTGATGATCTTCAGTGTTACAGATGTTGACAATCCTCAGTGTTACAGATGGTGATGATCCTCAGTGTTACAGATGGTGATGCTCCTCACAGTTACAGATGGTGATGATCCTCAGTGTTACAGATGGTGATGATCCTCAGTGTTACAGATAGTGATGATAACTAAGGGTTATAGATGGTGATGATCCTCAGTGTTACAGATGGTGATGATCCTCAGTGTTACAGATAGTGATGATAACTAAGGGTTACAGATGGTGATGATCCTCAGTGTTACAGATGGTGATGATAACTAAGGGTTATAGATGGTGATGATAACTAAGGGTTATAGATGGTGATGATCCTCAGTGTTACAGATGGTGATGATCCTCAGTGTTACAGATGGTGATGATCCTCAGTGTTACAGATGGTGATGATAACTAAGGGTTATAGATGGTGATGATCCTCAGTGTTACAGATGGTGATGATCCTCAGTGTTACAGATGGTGATGATCCTCAGTGTTATAGATGGTGATGATCCTCAGTGTTACAGATGGTGATGATCCTCAGTGTTACAGATGGTGATGATCCTCAGTGTTATAGATGGTGATGATCCTCAGTGTTACAGATGGTGATGATCCTCAGTGTTACAGATGGTGATGATCCTCAGTGTTACAGATGGTGATGATCCTCAGTGTTATAGATGGTGATGATCCTCAGTGTTACAGATGGTGATGATCCTCAGTGTTACAGATGGTGATGATCCTCAGTGTTATAGATGGTGATGATACTCAGTGTTACAGATGGTGATGATCCTCAGTGTTACAGATGGTGATGATCCTCAGTGTTATAGATGGTGATGATCCTCAGTGTTACAGATGGTGATGATCCTCAGTGTTACAGATGGTGATGATCCTCAGTGTTATAGATGGTGATGATACTCAGTGTTACAGATGGTGATGATACTCAGTGTTACAGATGGTGATGATACTCAGGGCTACACAGCAACTCTTCTCTTTGGCGCAGAGCTGTCAGAGGAGAATAAGGAGAGAAGACCAAACAATGGCTTTCTGTCATTTTTACACACCTACATATGACTCTTTGAACCTCCCGGGAGTAGTGTCTCCTCTGCTCACTGGTAAAAATCAAGTTAGACAAACAATCAGTTGAGCTGTATGCTTCAAGTGCTCCAAATAATACATTTCTGTTAAACCTTTGAGTGGATTGGATAACAAGTTTGACATTTGACCATGTAGATAGATAAATAAATAAATAAATAAATGGACAGACAGACAGACAGACAGACAGATAGTCAAACTACAATTCTTACAGTAAGACAGATAAGAGAGACAGATATTTGTCTTTGTAGTTGTGTACAGCCTTGCTGGTATAAGTGTCTATGCTGAGGGTGGGACGTGGAGAGGGGGAGTAAACTCTCACTGAGTTCTCCCTTTAATGAGCTGTCCACCACCACCTCCGCGCGCATACACACGCGGAATGCTGAAAGTGAACGCGACAGCTCCACACAGGATAAGCAGAAGCGTGCTGCGCCGACGTCAGTGGCTCCAGGGTCATGCCTCTGGGAGTGTTTTACCTGTGAGATTTTAATGCTCCTAATTATTTTGTGTTGGATTCTCATCACCTCCAAAGGTAGGTTTACCTTGATTTCCCACCTTAAAATCCTCCCGTGACGCAGTCCGTGATTTCAATATAGGCTACAGTAACTTTGTTCATAGCGCTTAAATTTTGACCCATTTCATATTTTTAAACTCTTAATGAGCTGTTTGCTTATGCAGTGTTTTCACATGTTTCCCTCGTGGTATGGTGGCAAAACACAGACCTGTTTCTAAAATCTGTTTGTTGTTATTGTTACTTAATTTAAGCATACAAATACCTATATTTTATTGCACATTGGTTAGCTTTTGAAACATATTCTCTATACCTTAGTTAAGGCAACATACTCTCATTGGGAATTTTTGATCTCTGCAGCCCGCCGTGCTATTAGGCTGCTAGTATGGACTTGAACCACTCGCCTGAAGCATTTTCTACTACTCGATTTCACCGCAACGTTTGCTTTTGCAGAATTGTTGTTTCGACATACTTCATCGTTGTATTTAGATTTACTGACACATCACATTATTGATTTGATGCCGAAAGTCTTATAATAACATATTATACGACTGAATGTTTTGTTTCCAACTCAAACCAAAACGCATGTCAGTAAACCGCCTGCCGCTTTCAGAGCGCGTGCAGCCTGCGCGTCCTCGTCGCCCTCAGCATCAGTCAGCTGTGTCTGGAGGGGGACCTGACGAGACTTGTATTACCCGTCAGTGCCAAGAGTTAAGCTAGTCGTCAACAAAAAGAAAGAAAGCAAAGGAAAAATAGCCCTGCAGAAACATGTTTGTTCTTTGCCGTTTCATCTTCTCTTGTTTGCAGATATTAGAGCTCTCTGTTGTGAAGTGTTTACCAGAAGAGATACTGTTTACAAAATGGATGTTATGTGTGGAAACTTTCCCTAACGTCACACTGGGAGGTATTTAATCCTGTTAAACAGACTGTCCTGCTTTACTTACCAAAACGGTTCCTAAATCTAAAACAAGGTTCTAGGTAAATAAATAAGCAGATACAAACAACTCACAATAATAAAGGACTGAAAGAAATCCATTGAAAAAGTACCTACTTAATTACATCAAATCTAAACATTGTGCAGATATATAGGAGATCTTAACTCTTCTTGCCTTAATTGATCTGTGTCCCCCAACCAGACCTGGTAGCAAGCAAAACAAATGATGATAACACAAAAAAATATTAAATCAAATTTAAAAAAACTTGTCAGAGTAAAACTTTACATAGTTATATAAAAGTTCAGTCTAGAGATGTGCTGTCATTTTGGCAATCACTGATTGGGACTTTAATCACAATTAATATTCAGCTTAAGGTTCTGTGAGTGATTGAATCCTAACCTGGACAACGTGCATTTCAAGTTGTGGATTATGGATGCTTCTTTGGAATATTTTAAACTTTTGCACTAAACAGACGATATCACAGTTTGTACTGTGATATAATTTTCAGTTTATCTTTCTTGGGGTGTAGGTCCTTGAGAACTTTTTAAATTTTAGATTTACTTAACATTTTGTTCAGAAGCCCCAAAATGTTCATATTAAACCAGAAAAATTTTGAAAACAATGGTATGAAGATGCTCAGAGTTTAAATGAAATTGTTCAATAGTCATCTTAAACTCTACACAAACGCATCCTGTCTCTGATCATTAAAAGCCTGTCTGTGGTGATGTAGTCAGCGTATGATGATAATGGAGATCTGTATATCCCAAAGCAACTGTCCCAATAGTCTTACTTCTCCATTTGTTGTTTTTGAAATGTGTTTGAAATCAGACAGATCACTCTATTCGGTACTACCTCAAAGCAACAGCAGAACTGACCTTTAGTTGTGGAGTTAGCAACCAACGAAGCATGAAAATATACCTTGACTTAGTTCCTGAGTCAGATGTACAAATCATATCTCACACATGGGGACTTTAGACAACCATATCAGATTCTGTTATCTTTCCATTGCTGTTAGACAAATTCACGCTCTGGAAGTAAATCCTTAGGCCTGCATCAGTCAGTGTCCATTGTGTATCTCTGTGCACCCATGTGCTCAAAAGACCGGATGAATGTTGCATGATTGATGGACAGGTGCAACCACTCGTTTTCACACCTCCTGTAAACCAACACTCTTCACATGCCATTCTCCTTTGTTACTAAACAAGATAACATCCTTTTCCCCCCCTAACCGGAACACGGCTTTGCCCTGTACACGAGTGTGGACACCTTTCAGTGCAGAGCGCTGTTGGGTACGATTAAAAACAGTGGAAATGTTTCTTCCATGTTCTCTGGGCAATGGTATGCAGCCCTTGAGTGTTTAGAAAGAGAAAAACCCAACCAGGATTATAATGAAATTAGATCCATTCTTAAGCTTATTATTAAGTTTCAATTAAGAGACTAATTGAAGACTCTTCTGGCAGAGCCTTGAACATAAAGGGAGGGTTAATGTTTAATGGTGGGAGTTGTTATCATAAATGTGAATGTCACAGCTTCAGTGTGTGTAAAAGATTATCTGTTGTTTCTCAGAAGACTTAGGAAGTTGTAGTTTTGAAAGAACACATCTTACATCTCACCACACAGTGACATTTAGGTATCACTTGCTGTAATGTATAATTATTATCATATTCTGCCCCCCAGTGAGGGAAGGAACCCCACACCCCTACCCCACCCGCCTTTTCTTAGTGTCAGGCTCCGAGCTGTACTTGGAGGGGAACCCAGGATAGGTGAACACCCAGTGGGGTTTTCATGATGGGGGTAATGACAGGGGTTTGGCACATGGTTCAAATGCTTACTTTTTGCCACAACATACTGGCCTGTCTTAATGCTATCATGCAGCAGAAATGTCTTCAATAAGGCATGCATATGTCTCGGCATGTTTTTTTTTCTCTCTCTCTCTTTCTCTCTCTGTTCTTTTCTTTATGACTGACAGGGAGACTGCAGAGTGATGTAAGATGGGCTTTATATGTTTTTTTCTCTCTATCTGTAAAAGCAGCTCAAGGACCTCACTCACTTACATACTCACATTTAACACAATTTGCCACAAACGATTCATCACTAATTATTTGAAATAACTTTGGTGCATTGCTTCAGTGACATGGAATCCTTTTTTCTGTGGTTGTCTATAATTCCTTGGGTGCCAAAATATTCAGTACTACTCATGTTTCATTGCGACCACTTTCAGAACTCAAAGAATTAATCAGTTGCAATTGGCTTGAAAATGTTCAGTTTTCAGTACCACTTCGAAGCAGCTTCAGCCCCAGTGAGTACTGAATATGGCTTCTTTTAGAGAGTTCTGAATATGATTTCTTTGGAGAGTTCTGAATATGGTTTCTATGGAGAGTACTGAAAATGGCTTCTTTGTAGAATACTGAATATGGCTTTGTTAGTGTATTTTGTGGATTATCGAGCCCACAGCAGATCTCGTTCTCTATAACTGTTTGTGCACCACGCACCAAACTTCCTACATATTAGTAGGTCCAACCTCAGTAGCTCGCCCCCCTCGCGCCTCCCACCGGTGGTCAGGGTCACCATCGGCTTGCACGGTCACCACCTTAATCATACCTGACCGTTGGATGGCCCGACCGAGACCATCTCAAGCGGCCTGCAAGTGATGGGTCCACAAGCATACCTCTCATAACCGAGATTGCATGGCCCTAATTTCAGGGCTTGTATGCCAACACCTTGTTTTCTTTTCAAAGATAACTATCATCCTTAGTAAATATGGGCACAAAAAACATATTCTGTTGTTTTATCAGGTTAATCTTGCATTGAGTATATAAGAGATATCAAAAATTCTTGAGATAAGTGAGGCAAAATTATTCAAGCTTAGCCAGATTATGTAAGGCTTGGGTGTGTTAAAAAAAACAAAGGCATTTGTCTAAAGCCATTTTTGGTTACCAGCGATGACAACAGTTCTGTAGAGCTCCATATACACTTGTGCGTGTGTCTGTGTATTTATATAAGTTGTTTACATTCTAACATTCTGTAGGTTTTTTTGCGGTGAGGAGTTACACTGGGGAAAATAACATATACAAATATACAAAAGCTGAATATTGTATAGCTTATACAAGAGAGACCACTCTTTAAGTTTAATGTTTGTAATGGATTGTCATATTGTTATAAGTAACTGCTATACGATGACTTGTTCTTTCTGGTATTGAATTTAATGCAAATAATGTGTTTATATTTGCTTTGATCTTTTCAGATACATTAGTGTGTGTCAATGGCAGTAACCAACCCTACTTTTCTTCCAGGTATTAGCTAGAAAACAAGTTACAGAACCCTCCATCTTCTCTGCTCCTTCTTCATGATGATCAGGGCACCTGTCATCACCATCTGTGTTGGTAGGGTCTTTGTTTTTGAATTTCCACTCGTGTGTCTGTGCAATGGTTTAGCTAAGGGATTAACGCTTTGCGCAATAGCAAAGGAAGAGCTGAGTGTATATACACACACATATGCTCAAATATGACAGTAAAACATAGAGGCATTCAGCACTAACAGATGTTCTTGTACCTGCTTTGTTCTAATGCAGTGGTGACACTGGCGGTTTTATTAATGGTTTTTGTACTTTTGTGCATTTAATCCCTTCTTTAGCGTTCCTTCTCATTTGTCGCAGTGAAGCTAAACCCAATGGAAAGAGCAAGAAGACAAAACAGGGTACAAACGACCACGTCACACCTTGGTCAGACGTTTATGTACTACATTAATTTTTACGACATAAGCGATATGTCACCGCTTTGTCTGTGCTTCTCAGTTGTGCCAGATATAGAGTGTGACCTGCGGGCAGGGAAGGTCAGCTATCCCGAGTTCATTGTTAAGTGTCCTGCCAGTTGCCGGGAGACCAAGCAGAGGGTGTACGGGACGGGGGTCTTCGCCTCCATATCCAGCATCTGCAATGCTGCCATCCACAAGTGAGCCATGTCGGCCAACCTAACATACGTTCTACTTTTGATTACGTATACTGCTGTGCTGTCATAGATTAAAAGGAAGGTATCTAAGACGTCTGGCTATTCGGAGTAAAATTAGCCTTTCCATGTTTTATTTTGTTGGAATAATATATTTTTTTCCATATTAGATTCACTCTCAACAATCTAAACCATTTCATTAGCCAACGATGAGTAAATTTAGTATTCCTGCATGGGAAATGAGACTTCTTCTTTGACTGTTACTCTACAGTGGGGTAATTTCTAATGGAGGGGGGAAGGTGATCGTGAAGAAGATGGCTGGACAGGCAGAATATAAGGGCAGCTTGGCCAGTGGTGTCCGATCTCTGTCCCTCCCCAACTGGAGGGAGTCTTTCACAGTCTCCGGTAACGTTTCTTTTGATTTAAGAGCAGACGGCTGAGGAAGGTTGGCCTGACGGCTCCCCCTCTCTGCTCGGTCTGAACTTTCTCGCCAAACTGTAAGTGGGTTTTCACATGGTTCTGGTCCTGTTTCAGTGGGCAAACCAAAGAAAGGTGTCCTCTACCCGTCTACGTTGGACTACGCTCCGTCCAAACCCACCACAGTGAAGACAGGTGAGGGGGCTTTGTTTCAGCTCACACAATGATGTGCGCATGGATTCAACGGTAATCCATGTAAAACAGGCGTAAAAACATTCAATGACTGTAGTATGTAATAAGTAGTTTTCATTGCATGATTTAAATGCAGATTGACTACATCTGCCTTACGTTTTAAGATGCTACACATCATTGTAAGCCTGAAGGCTTTAGTGTGAGTTTGTGGAAATTAAAAACCCTTTGTGAAAAGCAACTACAGTGTACACAGGAGTACACCGGGGACAATGTTAAACTTTTACACCAGAGAGTCATGCAGTGTAGTGTTGTAGGGCAATGGTCAATATTTACACCAGAGAGTCATGCAGTGCAGTGTTGTAGGGCAATGGTCAATATTTACACCAGAGAGTCATGCAGTGCAGTGTTGTAGGGCAATGGTCAATATTTACACCAGAGAGTCATGCAGTGTAGTGTTGTAGGGCAATGGTCAATATTTACACCAGAGAGTCATGCAGTGTAGTGTTGTAGGGCAATGGTCAATATTTACACCAGAGAGTCATGCAGTGCAGTGTTGTAGGGCAATGGTCAATATTTACACCAGAGAGTCATGCAGTGTAGTGTTGTAGGGCAATGGTCAATATTTACACCAGAGAGTCATGCAGTGCAGTGTTGTAGGGCAATGGTCAATATTTACACCAGAGAGTCATGCAGTGCAGTGTTCTAGGAGATGCCAAAACAGGCGGCTGCGTGTTGCTGAAGGAGAAAGTTGTGGCGACTGTGTTGAAGCTGATGAATCTTTGCCTCAGGCTGTCAAAGTTTCAAAGTTTATTTGTATCGCGCTTTTCACAACACATGTTGTCACAAAGCGCTTTACAGGATTTAAAAGTTTTAACAATACTATGGGTCCAGATCCCTAATGAGCAAGCCAAGGCGACAGTGGCGAGGAAAAACTCCCTAGATGGTGGGGAATAGGAAGAAACCTCGGGAGAACCAAGACTCAAAAGGGAACCCATCCTCCATTGGGCGGCCCGTTAACACACAAATTACGCAAAATACAGACAAATACACAAGTCACACACAAATCACACAATCAGACTAAGTAAAGGTAAAAATGAAAGTTCTGGGTTTTGATATTGTCACTGTAAATGTCTGTTGATGAACGCCAGGCTTTCATTCCATGTCGGAGCAGCGATGCTGGTATTGTAGGCTCCGACTGCAGTGTTACTCTCCAGGTGAACCTTGGAGAAAAGATACGAGATGTAGTAAATATGTAACAAATTAATCAAAGGCCAAACTAAACAGATGAGTCTTTAATCGAGTTTTAAACATTGAGACTGTGTCTGAGTCCCGAATAGAGGCAGGAAGATTATTCCACAATTGTGGAGCTTTAGAAGAAAAGGCTCTTCCACCTGCTGTGATCTTTTTGATCCTAGGAACAGTTAATAACCCTGCGTCCTGTGAGCGAAGTGAACGCGCTGGGTTATATTGTTCAATAAGTTCACTAAGATAGTCTGGAGCTAAGCCATGCAGCGTTTTATATGTTAATAAAAGTATTTTATAGTCAATACGGAATCTAATTGGCAGCCAGTGTAATGACGATAGTACGGGACTAATGTGATCAAACTTTTTAGTTTTTGTTAAAACTCGTGCTGCTGCGTTCTGAACCAGCTGGAGTTTGTTTATCGATTTACCAGAACATCCAGCTAAGAGACTATTGCAATAGTCTAAACGAGAGGATATGAATGCATGGATTAGTTTTTCTGCATCACTAGTATTTAATATGTTTCTAATTTTGGCAATGTTGCGCAAGTGAAAGAACGCTACCCTAGTTATATTATTAATATGTGTATCGAACGAGAGATCTGGGTCTATTGTGACGCCCAAGTTCTTTACCTCTGCGCTGGGGGTTATAGTAAAAGAATGTAGATTCAATGCTACATTATGTATCTTGTCTCTCGCAGCCCTAGACCCAACTATTATTAATTCTGTTTTATCGGGATTTAGTGCTAGAAAGTTACACGCCATCCAATGTTTAATCTCTTCTACACATTTCTGTCTTGGCCCCGTAGTGCTGGAATGCTGTTAAACACTGCTCTTACTGTAAAAGCTGTTTTTTTCCACCCCACCCATCTGTCTCCCTTAAGGTCAGAAGGAAGCCAAGACCCTGCCAGCCTCCACTATATTGCCAACCATGGCTGTCACTGATCCAACCACAACAACCACCCCGGAGCCAACCACGACCACCACCACCACCACCACCGCAACCACGACCACGACCACGACCACACCCCCAACCACGCCCACCACAACCACAGCCAAGCCAAGGGCCGCCGTTCATAAAGTCAGAGATGCAGGTGCACTTGTCTGTCTCTCTCTGTGACATGCATGAACACAGACACACACACAGACACACAGACACACACACATTTGTGTACACACACACAATCGTGCTCAGACGTCCAGGTTGCACATACAAAATCTGGAGCCTTATGGACTTTTCTCAAATGGATGGGTCATTCGTATAGTGGTGAATTGTTATTATTCATGTGAACTTCATTAGTTTTGCTCGTCTCTATGAGTAATAACAATCACAGATCCATTCATAGCCAGGTACAGTATGCCTGTTCCCCAGTTCGAACCTACATAAATGATGACTGTGTGGCGAAAGGTATGAGATGCATGGATGCTCTTTAGCAGTGATGCATACCCAAACAATTTGGATGATATTTTTAAGGGGACTGGATTAAGACTTCCTTTCTTTTTATTTGATTCTAAAGTCCAAAAAGGAGGTTAGTGTCTCTCAGTCTTTCTGTCTCTGACTCTTTAGCTGCCTCTAAAGTGTCCCCCTCTCTCTCTGATCCAGGCAGCAGTCACCCATACTTTGCCTCCATGGCTGCAGCAGCTAGCGCACGTAAGTCCAATAGGCATGGTGGAGAGATTTAATAGCATATTTCCGGAACCTTCTATCAGTCGCTGTCTGGTCACTCTGTCTTCTGGGCTTTGGAGTTCCTTGTGCACGCATGCCAGGAATCAACTGCTCTCACAAAAGCAAAGGACGTTTACTTGTAAAGTAAAATTGTAAATTCTGAAATAGTGTTGTAGTCACTTTTTACTCTCATCTATTTTCATGAATGACTTTTGGTGATACTGGGATATTTTGCTTTATATTTTATTACCGTGAGCGTCAGGAGAAGCTACACATTTATAAATTGCATGGACGGTTTAGAGTTAAGAAAGGTTCAGAAGTTAACTCCAATATTGCCCCACTA
This sequence comes from Brachyhypopomus gauderio, assembly GCF_052324685.1. Classification (NCBI taxonomy): domain Eukaryota; kingdom Metazoa; phylum Chordata; class Actinopteri; order Gymnotiformes; family Hypopomidae; genus Brachyhypopomus; species Brachyhypopomus gauderio. Next base: position 34,551,205 of record NC_135211.1, on the reverse strand, counting down.
CACGTTAAACGACTCGATGCATTTTGTCCCAATGTTGGATGTAGGTCAGTCACAGAATCGCCAAGGGAAGGTGCTTCCTCAAGGTACGTGACTCTGTGGTGTTTTGCGGTGATGCGTGCAGCGAGTGTCTGCCCGGTTGTGCTGTCCAGTTGTGCTGCCATCTGTAAACACTGAATGCTGCGTTTCTCCAAAGTGTTCAGGGGTGGCCCTGCCTTTGCCGGTAGATTCCCGTCCCGCATCAACCCAGGTAAACCACATTCCTCAATTTTCCTGAAAGTGGCCGATGTCTTGAAAACCTATAGTAAATACGTCAACATGGCTAATGATAAATGATCATTAGCGGTCACCAATTTGCATGCTCTTATTTGCATAATGATGGTAACATTTTTGACTGAACCATTTCTTCAAAGAAATGGTTCATCAAAAAAGTGCAAAAGTAGCTACCAGTATGTGAAAGGTAAGACTTGCAGTGGCTCTCGAGGCATTTTGATTTACTAATAGCACTGCTGGCATACATGTTGAAGCACTCAAAACCAAACCATCATCATCCTCAGTGTCTCACTCATGCTAGTGATAATGTGTCCATTCCACTGCATATTACATATAAACAGTTGTGTGGTTTGGACCAGTCGTCCATTCAGGGATCTGCGAATCTGGAGCCGCCTTCCACCTCACACACCTTCGTTTATTTTTTTGTGTGTCTTTCCCTTTCCCTCAAGTACCACACTGTTTCTTGTGTGAAGGCTCCAAAACCTCATGTTTATAAAAAAAAAAATGTTTCCACACTAGTCCAACACACCCATGGAGCTGCAGGATATACAAATCCATGAAACACCACCCACCTTTGAGCAGATTTATTTCTTACCTTCAAATCAAGCAAACATAATAATAATCATCATTAATAAGTCCATTAATAATGATGCATTTTTTCCATGTATACTATATTTTGCTCTTTGATTTGTTACATTGGAGTAATTTCAATCATAGTTGGTTCTTCCATTTCTTTTTCATTGGGCTCTTTAACGTGTTGGAATGTGTTGTAAATGCGACCCTAAAAGTTTCTCCTGTTTAATAATTCGCATCATCATTGCCATTTAACAGCAATAGGACCTATTGCCACTGTCATTCTTAACTTTACCTGTTGTGGCCTTGTTTATAGGGGTACGCAGGCCGGAAGCAGGCACCGCAATCAGGAGGCCGCCATCACCCCCGTCTGCATCAGGTCAGGAACTGACATGCAGTTCAGCTAGATGCTACAGCCCAAGTATGTCAGACACCTGTCCTAGAGAGACATGGTTTTGTTTGGGCTCCGTGACTCTTTAAAACATATTACATGAATTAAACCGGGTGTGAAGGAGCAGGTGCAGTAGTTAAATCTGCGTGCTTGTAGCTGAGAATGGCCTGTGTTATGATCCTGGACCATATCTGTTCTGTATTCGTGTCCTACAACCCACTTAATGAGTCCGTTCCAAGTAGTAAGTATGTTGACTGACGGGTATCTTAAGTCAGTCACATTCTGAACTTGACTGATTTGGCTAAATGACAAATAAGGTAACAAAATTGGCTTAGGAATTGTGACTAGAGTCTTCTAGAAACTTCTAGAATCCTCCAGAATATTCTTCTGAGGCTCTTCCTCAGTTCCTTTATCATCTATCCCGCTGCCCTCCTCTTCGTCAAACCGTCAGAACCGGCCTTGAATGCCTGTCTGAAGTTCTCCTCTTTTCATTTTCTGTTTTAAGACACAGTGAGTGAAAACACAGAGGAATGCTTACAGCACTTAAGACACTGCTGAGTGTCTCTCTGCATGTCTGCTAGTCAGATCCTTCTGGGCCTTCATCGCCCTCGCCCTCAAACCAAACAGCTGCTGCACGGCCTTGAATCTCTTTCTTCTCCCCCTCCTGTTCCCTTCCCTCTCTTCATTCTGCCCCCATCTGCTTCATGTGGTCCCTGCAGCTTTCAGTCGAGCCCAGCCTGAGAGGAACCAGCACGTGGGCCACTCCGACCCTAGTAAGTATTTTCAGCCCCGCGTGTTTCCGCATGCTAGCGTGCAGAGACCATGTATCAAACAGAACACGTGCCAGCTTTCATGGTTATCTAAGAAATAATGCTATTGTTTAAACCAGTGGTTCTCAAACTGTGGTACGCGTACCACTGGTGGTACGCAGAGCACCCCGCGGTGGTACGCCAGATGAGCTCGGAAAATAAAAGATGCTTTGAGTTTTTTTTTTTTTTTTTTTTTTTTTTTTTACACAACACATTTTTTAAATTAAAACAGAATTATGACAAGTCCTGAAATTCAGAAACTAAAAGGGATGACTCGTATTATTTGCGGAGAAAATGTCGCTAAACAGCTCGATCTGGTGCATCTTTCAAACGACACAGTCACTCGCAGAATTGATGAAATGGCGAACAACGTCAGACAAACATTGACCGAGAGAATTAAAATGAGTAAATGCTTCTCACTGCAGTTAGATGAATCCATAGATGTCGCAGATTTAGCCAACTTTCTCGTTTCCGTGCGATAGGAGTATGAGGGCATGTCGCACGAAGACTTTTTGTGCTGTAAACCCCTACCAACACGAACTACAGGAGAACTACATTATAACATATGTGTGTAATGAGCAGGGTTGCCAACTTTCACGCATTGAGCGTGAGACACACGCATTTGACCGTCTTCACACGCCACACATCCGATTTCTCACGCCGACAAAAAAAATCTAGTTTATTTACCTCTGATCCACATCTATGATTCAATGAGTTACTAGTTCGCTCTGGCACCAACCACCGCGATATAATACTTATCTTGTGTCCATTTTACATCCTCCCGGTAACAATTTACGTTCGCTAACCCCCCGTCAACAACTTAAACTCGCCAAACAGCTTTTTATTTTTTATTTTTTTGGGGGGGGGGGGGGGGGGGGGGGGGGGTGGTGGTACGTGGAGGTTTTTCGTTTGACAGTTGGTGGTACTTTGTGTAAAAAGTTTGAGAACCACTGGTTTAAACCATATAAACACAGGCAGTAACAACAGGGTTGTTAAAATGTCCCAGTTGAAACAATTTTCAAAGGAGTTTGCACTGAATTTTCTCTCTGTGAGTTTGTACTGGACAGGGATCCTGGCAACTCACTAGCCAAAACTGCGTCAACGGATACTCTTTATTAAATGGTAAACTTTTTCATGCTGACTGCTTATTTCATAGCTGTCCTTTTTCATTATCTATCATTTTTGGGTGATGGATATGTTTGGATGCATACAGATTTAAAATCAGTATTCCGCTTAATGTACTGTGGAGTCAGCATTGCTACAGATGATTTCTGGACAATTATTATACAGATGCCATTATCAGTTCAATAATATGCTTTTAACATATGGCTAAACTAAATTTCAATTGAACTACTCCTAAAAATGACTTTTAAAGTAGTATTAATGTAGTAAAAGTACTACCACATAACAAGGATGGATTTCTTCATCTCTGTGTAGTTGTGTAGTGAAAGTTGTGAAAATGAACATTTTGTGGTAGGACTTGGGGTGTCCATTTGAATTAGAAGTGTTCAATCTGTGATCTTTTGAGTCAGGTGTTAAATTATGTTGCGTGCGGTGTTTTACATCGAAGCATCTGGAAGGGCTCCACAAGCTTTAAGAACTTAAAGAAATGTGGGCTGGATCTTGCCCATCTCTGCAGCCACAGTACATGAATCAAGGTAGTTGCTTAGACAGCGAAGTGAACTCCGACCTCCAATGCCGAGAAGTCTCGGCAGCCCATTTTAGAAGTGGTGGTGTAACCGAGAAGACAGGGAAGCGGACCAGCAACCCAGTGGCTTTTTCAAACCACGTAAGCCGGGGTGTTTTCGAGGACGCCTTTAGATGATGTCGTGTTCGGAGGATTTGAGTGATGCATACGCCAAACCTGCTGTCTTTTAGCATCATCGGGCCGTTGCGGCTTGAACTTTGGCACCCTTCACGGCAAAGGGGCACGCTATGTGTCTCGTTAAGCCCAGTCAGGTGGGGGGGCGAGGCTTTGGGATGGCGCCAGGAAGGACGCTCAGTAATGCATGGGAGACTTGCGGTTTGCAGTGTTGAGCGCGGCTCTTTGTGGACCCTCGCTGGCCTGCCCCGCTCCCACGCGGCTTCCCCCATCTGATCCCGGGCCAGGGGGGCAGGCCTGCATAGTCATCACAATCGTGGGTCGACAGGACAGCACAGATGCTGTTGTTTCAGCCCCTCCGCCTTCCTGGGCCATGGAGAGGGCGTGGCAGGATTAGTTTGGGTTTTTCTTGCCTTGTTGCTTTGGGATGACAGGATGGGTTGGGTGCTGAGTAGTTGGACACAGCCTGGACTCACTGTTGTATTTGGGTTTTCTTTTGTGAAATTTGTCAGGTCATGGTTTTTGTAATGAAAGAATAACTGGACTTCCTTTGCACTTTCCTTAAAAGTACTAGTAGTTTAAATAGGTAGTATATCTGTTCTTATATTCTGTTTAAGTTTAATCTAATTCTAGCTTTTACACCTGGAGCATCTTTTACTTCTGATACATATGGTTGTGACGATGGGGTCGTGGCGAAGGATGAGACACTGAATCCTCCTTTAGACTTGACGTCACTTTTATTTAAATAGAAATTGCGCAATAGCGCACACGGAACACGTATACACACACACTGAGACGTGTAGACTTTAGACAACGACGAGCACAGGACACTGCGCGAGCGCACATTAAATAGACAGACCACATTAGCCCCATGTGATTACGAGACGATTCACAGGTGAGACACATTATTCACACAACAAAGCTGTCACCACGGAGTTCCGAAAACGCAGACAGAGCACGTGGACAACGTTTACACACGCCCAAAAGGGAGGGGCCGGGGTCCTCAACGTGACAGACGCCCCCTCCAAGGGCACTACCCGTCCCGGGGTGCCAACAGGACCGAGTGCCCCGAACCCACGACGATGGGCGGATCCGACGCGCTCAGTCCTGCGTCTGGGAGGTGACTGCCCTCGGGGAAGCGTCCGCCACGGACCGCCTAGAATACCCTCCCTGGGAACATAGGGGAAAAGACGTTAGACACGTTACACGGGACATTCACAAACACGCACACAGGCACATTGACACATAGAGGAACGAATGGGAAAAATGGGTTAGGAATACAGACGGGAAGACTGACGAACACAGGCACACACACACATGAAACAGGCGCCAGGCTGCGCGCCAGAAGGATAGCGATGAGGGGAGTGAGATCGGGAGCCACTGGTGCTGCAGGCGCTGCGGTGGGCGGTGCTCCTCCTGCCCTTGCTGCAAACCCTCCACCGGGCGCAGCGCGGTTGGCCGACGTGGCAGGTGCAGCGCGGTTGGCCGACGCGGCAGGTGCAGCGCGGTTGGTCCCAACCCTCGGTGGGCCGTACGGGAAACCCTCCTCGCCCGTGGATCTCCCTCCGGACCTGGCAGTGGGAGTGGCCTCCTCCGCTTCCATCACCTCAACACTGCCACGGCTCCAGCTCATGGGCTGCTCCGAGCTGCCACCCCGGGAACAGTCCATGTCGCTGGCTGGGGAGAGCTCGGGGGATGAACCCGCCTCTGGACTCCTCCTCCTCTTCGCCGTCCCGGCGGACAGTTCCGAGGGGGAAGGGCTCTCCTCCTCCTCCGTGTAGGAGCCCTCGGACGGAGGGTACTCCCCATTCTCCTCCTCCTCCCCACCGTCTTCCTCGGGGCATGCGGAGCAGTCCGACGGGGAGGGGTACTCCTCCTCGTCACACTCTTGCTCCTCGCCCTCTTCCTCGCCCTCCTCGACGGGGGGAGAGGGAACTACGGGCGGAGGGAGGTAGTCCTCTTCCTCTGACTCCTCCTCCTCCTCTTCACCGTAGTCGACGGTGGAGACATCGTCTAGCGACGGAGGGTAGGCTTCCTCCCCCTCCCCACCGTAGTCGACGGTGGAGGCTTCGCCTAGAGACGGAGGATAGTCCTCTTCCTCCTCCTCCTCGCTTGGCGAATCCTCCTCCCCAAACTCGCTCTCTGGAGTGCTCTCCGTCGAGCCAAGCACGAACGCCCCCATCCTCAGAGGCGAGGGTTCGCGGGAAGGAGAGGGGTGTCGCTCTCGCCATATCCGCCGTGCCTGCTCGAGGAAGTTGTCCGCTATCTCGGGGACGGAGGATTCCCGAGCCATGCGCAGCATATAGGCGCATAGCGGGTCCTGCTCCATGAGCTCGGGGTTGGCGGTGGCTTGGCAGCGCTGGCCAGGAGAAGAGGCGCGATGGCGCCGCTTGCTGGCTCGATTGCCCCTCTTCGGTCGGGTGGCATAGCCCGGCATGGTGTCTCACACGGCTCGTCGTTATGTGACGATGGGGTCGTGGCGAAGGATGAGACACTGAATCCTCCTTTAGACTTGACGTCACTTTTATTTAAATAGAAATTGCGCAATAGCGCACACGGAACACGTATACACACACACTGAGACGTGTAGACTTTAGACAACGACGAGCACAGGACACTGCGCGAGCGCACATTAAATAGACAGACCACATTAGCCCCATGTGATTACGAGACGATTCACAGGTGAGACACATTATTCACACAACAAAGCTGTCACCACGGAGTTCCGAAAACGCAGACAGAGCACGTGGACAACGTTTACACACGCCCAAAAGGGAGGGGCCGGGGTCCTCAACGTGACAATGGTACTTAATTCTGATTCTGATGTAGACATCGTCCTAATAACGGAACATTGAAGTTTACACTAGTGGTGTCAAAAATAATCGCAATATATATATTTTTAATGTGTTAAGTATTTAAAATTAATCCCTACAATTAACACATTAAAAATATATATATCGCGATTAATCTCAATGGGACCTTCCTGGTTAAATAAAGTTAAATTAACCACGGGGCGTTTACTTCCTGTGGACGGTTGTTTTCACTTTCAGGCCACATCATTCAAAAGAATAGAGCTGCTTAGTCCCATGATAATGTTAATAAGCCGGTCTGTCTCAGTAACTGGCTGAATGTAAAGGAGAACTAAGCTGAATTGTTATGGTTTAGTGAAAAACATTCAAGAATCTTTTCTTGTTCTTTAAATTTTGCACTGTTGATGTTGACTTTGTCTGAAATTCAACTAGCACATAGTTCACAAGAGATAATCTGTGTTAAAAGATTCAATTAAACAAAAATATTTGAATATGAATATAATTACATTGTTTTGATCTTATATTGATTCTTTTATCTTACATTTAATTAACTATTACTAAATAGTGATTATTGTGAAATAGTGAAAAAATGTGATTAAGCACAGCAAAACGTGCGATTAATTAGTAAATTTTTTTTCTTCCGATTGACAGCTCTAGTTTACACACATAATTGGCAGTGAAACCAGACCTGTGTCCATCTTGGAGTCACAAATCTGAATTAAAATTAGAGTTCAGACATGTGTGAGCAAGGATTGGATTTATTATGGATGTTTACTAAAATTGCTTGGAATTAGGCCAAATAAACAAATCAAACCACAGTTATACATGTCGTACATGTTTGACATGGAGTGTTGACATCTTTCTTATATAATCGTAATTGAGGTATTGCATCTAATGGAGTGTTCTTCATTAAAATGCAAGGCCTTACCAGAGATGACTCGTAAAGTCTCTGGGGCTGACACGTTGTAATCTCCATACTTAGCTTTTGCTAGGAGGGACTGGCTACACTCATCCTATGCACGACCTGACTGGTCTTCTCTGCCCAGGACCCCCACAGGTATCTCCCATGGTGTGGCACATTAAGAATTTCACCTTTATTTTATATAATCCATCTATAAATGTCATTCAGTCACAAGTACTCAGTCATGATAAACTTCCAAACCCTGGCACTGACCCACCTTAATCCCAAAAGAAGTCATGACGCTACTCCTCTGTGTTCAGATATCACTAACCCTGAGCTAGACTCAGGCTACACATGGACGGATGTAGACACTGGCGATTCCACAGGTAAGACCTCCAAAGTTTCACACGTAGTCTGCAGAGAGAGAAGATGGGGGAAATAAAACCTAAATGTGCTAACCGGTAATGTGTTGAACCAGTATGCAAATCATATGTCATTTCTGTCGTGCTTGGTCCATACTTATGCAGCAAACGTAGCTTTGCTAACTGTTGCTCGTTTGCCAGCTGCGCCCTATGAACTTCATGCCACAGGTATAATAATAATGTCATGTCAGTAATCTTCAAGCTGTTTTAATATACCCATGGCAATACTATCCATATGACTTAGTGTATGCATGGTGGTTCTGAGCTCTAAGCTGTATGGGTTGTTTTTATTGTCCAGAAAGTCATCGGTTGATTGGTTGACTTTTCTTAACATCACCAATCACAGACATGGACAATATGTGCATTCTCCCACAATGCACCAGGCTGACCTAACTGCATCTGAAATTCTGGGCTCTTTCCTTGCAGCTGCAGACCCAAGACCAGATATTTCAGAATATGAGCGCCGGTTTTATAACTTTGGACAGTACTGTAAGTGGCCCTTCGTTTTTGCTCCAAAAGAATACTGAAATGTCCTGGAAATGCTCTGGGATAACGTGTAATGTAAATCTGTGCGTATACATTCATTTTGAAGGCTTGCTTTGATTGATTGATACTGATGCAACTATATTGGGCCAATTGCTTGATCATCAAGCTTTTATGGACACGAGCAGCAAAATGTTTAAGTTTGTTTTATGGTATCCAGATGCATAACAAGTCTAGCCTACACAGATTTAAACTTCTCCTAAAGTCTTAAACCATGTGAACTGTGATCTGAATGGTAATGGATTCCCCAGAAAGACTTAAAATTTGTTTTTAGCATCATGGACTCCCAATCAATCTACAAATCATGAGTTTAGAGAAACCATGCAAGGGCCTTGGACAAGACACCAAATGGCATCCGTAAGGCCCCTTGGCGTTTTAGTCACTCAGAATTACAGGGCAGAGAAGTTCGGCCTCGGCTGCTGGTTTTGGAAAATGGAATGCTGGTGCTGTTCTTGTGCGCACACATATCCTGATGTAAATAAAATCTACCCAGCTGCTGTGGTAGGTGGAGCCGCTGTGGTAGGTGGAGGTGCTGTGGTTGGTGGAGATTTTCTTGGGTTTTGCGACTGATCCATTTCCTGTTTCTCGCCCGTTCTCAGCTCCTCGGCTGGCAGAGGGAGACAGTGGGCACAAGCTCTTTCCTGAAAATGAACACTCCAGAGGTACGTCACAGTGCTCTCGAGATATCTGTGAGATGTGAGACGAGACCAAACCAATTAGCACAGATGCACAATGTGAAGCTCTGTCCAACAACTGCAAAAAATGTGCAGAAATCGAATGCAATACAAATATATGCATCAAAATAAAATTATAATAGACAAATATTTATTTTATTCAAATACATGTAATTTGTAATTTAACTGTAGAAAAAACACTGGAAAGGTTTTAAACCTGTCAAAGAGTTCATTTAGGCAAGCTGTATCGCTAGAGGCAGGGACCTGAGTAAGATCCTAGAGTTGGCAGGAGACTGGATACAAACCAAACTCATCACTCTGTCAAACTGTTAATTTGCAGGTAATTAAATTACTGCTTAACTGAGTGAGCAGGCAGCTGTGGGAACAGGCTACTGGAAACTAGCTTGCATGTAATGACATATAATGATAAAGGTCTTTAGGAGGTAGCATGAGCTCAATACAGAGTCCATCGACCGTGGTACAAGAGGAGGATCTCTCGCAAAGGTCATGTCCTGATGGTTCTGCTCATGCAACCGGCATTCAGTTCTGTCTAGTGACATTGCAGTGCCATCCAATCAGCAGGCGGTTCTGTCCAACCAACATACGGTTCCATCCTGTAGGTCTGTGCTACAAACATGCGGCTCTGTCCAACCAGCATGCAATGCAGTCTTCTCAATTTGATGCCTTCTTTACTTTAGTCACTTGCTGGGTTCAAAGTGAATCCTGTTGTATTTTAGGGATGAGTTATGGTCTATAAGTGAAAAAGGCCTTTGTAGACCCATATTTACGCACCATAACCAAATTCCATATGCAAGAACTCCCGTGTTCTTGACAGCAGGTACTGTATCATTGAAGGGTGGAGACATTCAGCTCATTGACAGAATAGAAACTGAATTTGGCCAAAGACTGCACAATGTTTTATATCTAGCAGTTTATTTTACAGGCCTTCATGGGGTATGTCAACCTATACATACACACACACACAAACACACACACACACGCCCTGCATACACTTACTCTTGCTTGGATGTTTGGTGTAGTGATGTTACTGTGATGTTAGCCGTCGGATGCATGGAAGCCGAAAATGAACCCTTTTGACTCGGGTGAGGCGGCTCACTTCAGTTTTGCTTCGTAGTGTTAACTAAGTTGAACTCTAGGTGGAGTAAAACGTGTTCCAAGTTAAGCCTCTCCTACTGAACTGAAATGAGTGAACTGGTGCAATCACAGAAATGCTACATCAACAATGCTCCTTCTTCTTCCTCCTCTTCATCAGGCTTGAGCACACATGAGCAAGACTCCTTACTGCGAGCTCCAGAGTCTCAAGGAGACCCAAGTAGGTTATTGTCTCTTTATCCACTGTTTTTCCACCGCATAAGCGTACGCAAGCATCTCTCAGCGCAGACGGCATGTGCCTCTTGTTTGCAGACTGCAAAGTGGACATCGCCTTCCTAATGGACGGAAGCTGGAGCATCGGCAAGCGGCGCTTTAAGATCCAGAAAGACTTCCTGATGGAGGTTTCACAGGCGCTCAACGTGGGAATGGCCGGCCCTATGATGGGCATCATCCAATACGGGTACCTGGCTTCGCCTATCCGGCAACGATCCAGAGTGTTTGCTTGGAGAAAACGTACCGGAGATGATGAAAGGTCCTTTAGGGCATCTGTGGCTTTTATTCTTGTTTCCTTTCATGTCCACTAAAGCGATGACCCTGTGACTGAGTTCGGCCTACGCCAGTTCTCCACCTCCAAAGACCTGAAACCAGCCATCGACAAGATTGTCCAGAAGGGGGGGCTCTCAAATGTGGGTGAGTGAATTGCTGGAGTGGATTGACCACTCTACAGGACTGGCATTCGACAAATCGCTTTGCTTTCATCATTGATCAAGCCCTCTTTTTCTTCTAAATCTATCTCCCCAATGCCTTTGAGATTATGGATGAGCTCCCAGAATAAACACTGATAAGAATAAACACTGATAAGAACAAACACTGAGCGTCACAATCAAAGATAAATCTCACACTCGTGTCGCTTTCGCGAAGCTGTGCAGCTGTGTGGGCAGCACCCGGTTCGAGTGAAGCTTCGATGAGACAGCCCTCTCCCAGCATGCAAAACAACTTGCTTTACAGTGAAGGACAGAAGGCCCCAATTATCACATGGTTTCACTGGCTTTTGCCATACTTGCGCATGCAATTAAATCTAAAGCTGAAATTAAATCTAAAAGTGAAGTGGGAACTGGTGCGGGAAATTACAGGGCAGCTGCCCTGCACTAGTGTTTTACTGAAGTGATCCAAACCCCTGAGGATTTATCCACAAAGGGGGTTGGATCTGGCAATGGGTTTTAGATGCTAGGGCTGCCGCACTGCTTAATATAAGCATATGCTTATTAGTCTGAGTGTTATTTGATGGCTAATTCCTTATATGAAGCTGGAACCTCCTTTTCCCTGTATATAGAACACACAGTAATGGATATTCTGATCGAGCACTCAGGTGTTTTATGCATGGAATACAGAATGGCTGTTTCTTTGTGGGCAAGGTTCCTGAATGCAGCCAAATAGAAATATTTCTCCCACAAGCTTCACTGACAACATGGTAACACACCTTCAACATCAATAAAGGGTTCTTTAGGACTTACGATTTTTGTTTAGAATAAAGCATGTGAATATGACCTTTTAAACAAATTACATGCTTTGCCTGAATTGGTGCCTTCCTCATATTTGGTTTCTAAACTGTTAATCTTTTAGCAGTGGTCTGAAGAGACGCGGGCAAACAAAAACAGTGCCACGTCTGACACTGGCATTTGAGTGTTCAGAAAAATAAGGCAGATGTTTTCTGACCATTACATTTGCTGCCCTCTTGTGGCTGTTTAGGGAAGGCCCTCTCCTACATCAACAAGCACTACTTCAGCGATGCCAACGGCAACCGAGGGGGTGCGCCCAACGTGGCGGTGATCTTGGTGGACGGCTGGCCCACGGACAAAGTGGAGGAGGCCTCACGACTGGCGCGGGAGTCAGGCATCAACATTTTCTTTGTGACCATAGAGGGACCAGATGATAATGAGAAACACAATGTGGTGGAGCCCAACTTTATAGACAAGGTAATCTGCGTATAGTTTGGGTTGCCTGAATACATGACTGCATATTCGACTTCTAAATTACTGTCCTGTCTCTTGAAGTCTGCAATTTTAATCAGTAACTTCTGAAATTCTGACACCATTGTAATGTTAAATAAAATATCCATCACATTAATTGCAGGTTTTCATCATCTGGAGCAGGTTTTCCTAATGATTCCTTATTGTAATGCATGCGGTTGAATGAGCTTTATAAGATATTATAAGGTGTTTTCCAGTTCGTGAAACTCCAGTGACTGTAATGTTCTCGTGACGTCTCGTCCTTTTCTCCAGGCCGTGTGTCGGACCAGCGGCTTCTTCTCGCTGCCCGTGTCAAGCTGGTTCGCGCTGCGCAAGGCCGTGCAGCCGCTGGTGAAGCGCGTGTGCGACACGGACCGCCTGGTGTGCAGCAAGACGTGCCTGAACGCCAACGACATCGCCTTCGTCATTGACGGCTCCAGCAGCGTCGGCACAGGCAACTTCCGTACCGTGCTGCAGTTCGTGGCCAACGTGACGCGCGAGTTCGAGATCTCCGACACGGACACGCGCGTCGGCGCTGTGCAGTACACGTACGAGCAGAGACTGGAGTTCGCCTTTGGCCAGCACGACACGAAGGCCGATGTTCTGAACGCGATCAAGCGCATCAGCTATTGGAGTGGCGGCACTAGCACGGGTGCCGCCATCACCTACGTTGCCGAGCAGCTCTTCAGCAAGTCCAAGCCCAACAAGCGCAAGATCATGATCGTCATCACCGACGGGCGCTCCTATGACGACGTACGCGCACCCGCCCTCGCGGTACATCGCCAAGGTAAGCATCAGTGGAGGCGAGACCATCGGAGGCGGGGCCAGTGGAGGTGGGGCCAGCGGACACTATTGAAGGCAGCCTTCAATACCTTCGGGGGATTCAAACCCAAAATTGTTCTTGCTTATATGCTATCACGGACGTAATTTTGATTTCAAAAGTGGGGGGGACATGGATTCGTCGCTATTTAAATATTTGGTTTTAACCGTAAAAACTGGGGGGGACCAAAACCGGCTTTTGAAAAAGTGGGGGGGGACATGTCCCCCCCCAAATTACGTCCGTGTATGCTATGAATACATACGGGAAGGTGTATTTTTTAACATGGTGCTGATAATGTTGGTGTGTTTTAAATGTATTCACCCTGGGTCAATATTATTGTTTCGTGTGAAGTTGAAAAAGTTAAGTAGGATATACTGATGTATTCTGTAATTTAGGCATTGAACATGTCAGCAGCTTGACTTGTAATGTGAACGTCATCTTCAGCTGTTTATATCTAGAGAGAAATGTGATAATTCCCAGTGCTAATCCTCTGCTCTCTGACTCTCTGATTAACCAGGTGTGATTGCATACTCAATCGGCATTGCCTGGGCCGCCCAGGACGAGCTGGAGTACATAGCAACTGACCCGGACCGAGATCATTCCTTCTTCGTGGATGAATTCGACAACCTCTACAAGTACGTGCCTAAGATTATACACAACATCTGCCAGGAGTTCAACTCTCAGCCACGGAACTAGAGAAAGTTGGTACTGATAGACAGGGGTCCCATTAGTCATCAAGAACCTCAGACATCAAAAGGGCGTCCTGAGGGATGCAGATTATTACCCTGATAATTAGTTATTGCATCACCCTTGTCCTGCATGGCCTCATTTTTGACTCTGAGATCTGCAGAGGGAAGATCTGGGAAGAGTACCAGTGTTATTAGGCTGGGGATTGTCCTCTGGCAAAATAAAAGCTCTGGCCAGAAAGATTGTATGCTTAAGAAGCAGTGTGCACAGTTCACCAAATGCATGCTGGGTAGGTGATCGAGGAACTCAGTTAGCACAGGGCTAATATATATGTTACACCTCTTAGATAAAGACACACAGCAAACCTTTCTCTAGTCTAATCACACATCTTGCCTTGCAAATGTGTCTTACTTGATAGCATGTCTGTTGTCGAACTGAAGGTGTTTTGTAAATTTTTGCTTTTTTGGAGTTTTCAAGTTATTTTGTATTATATGGCCTTCTTATATGTCTAAACATATAATGTTGTAATTCATGCATTAAACAGATTATTATATCTCTTGCATGCTAAAAAATAACTGATATTAACATCACTTTTTGAACTCAAAATCAACCAGAATTGATATGTATTTGGTTAAGAATTATTTTAAGGAATATTTAAAAGATATTTAATAATAGAAATGGCAGTTCATAGTTGTTTTGATACAATTTGTATATTTCTACATATTTCACTATTGTAAGATTTTTAACCATTTCATTCAAACATAATCATGTCTGAGTTTTTTTCATCTTCTAATATTTAATGATCCTCTTTTTTGTCATTTGTGTCATATTTGTACATACGCACATTAAAGTAAAACCTTTGCTTTGTATTTTGTAAGTTGCAGAAATATTTGCTCACTATTTTAATGTGATTTTTAATAAAAGATGGTATTGAAAACCTGCAAATGATCTGTGGAGTGTTCTTGTGTACAAAGAGATTAAGTCAGTCTTGAAAAAGGTCACAGTCTACTGTGTCAGAGACTATAATCAAACTGAAGCAAAAAAAAGTTTGTTTTCAGTAGAGGAAAATGAATCAACCTTTGTTGATTGTTTATTTGTTACACATCATTTTATTACCCATTATTGGCCTGTTTATTACCTGTTCTATTAAATCTAAAACAACCTCTTTTGAAAAGCCAAAGATATTACATCTGAAAGATATTATATTTGATCACTGTGTACTAGAGCTGGGCGATATGGCCCTCCAAAAAAATCTTCGATTAATTTTTTTTTAATCCGATTTTCGATTTTAATAGATTTATTTCCTCTACTAAAAAACTACAGATGATAAAGGAATGGTTAAAAAAAGTTTTAATTTATTTTTCACTTAAATTTCCCCTTTGGGGTTAAAGTGCAACCAGAAACAAGCAAAAAACATTTGTAAACAAGTGAGAACATTCAGTAACTTTTAGAAGGCTTTCTCCAACATAGTTTAAGCACTGACACAATGCAACCTCAAACTTAAAATAAATAAATAAAACACACCCTCAAAAAATAAATAGATATAAATAATTTGGTGCCCTTTTTAATAAAATGGAAAACAAATACAATTTAACAATTGTTGCATGTTGCGTACTGACAGACACGCTGTCTACATTCTGAATAAGAACAGGACTGCCCTCACTTTAGCCTAAATTCCAGCACTTTTCAAACCTAAAACACAATGCAGGCCCGTAGCCAGCATTGTGATGGGGGGGATCTTTTTCCCCCAAAAGTGGGCTTCATTTGCCTCTCTACTCCAGTGCCCCCTAAATACACGAGCGCACTTCAAACCTTTTAATTTACACATATTTTATTCATTATAAGCATGGTTGCCAACTTTTCAAAATCACTAGGAGTGAGATTTGATGCGGGGGGGGGGGGGGGGGGGGGGGGGGTGTTATGTCTTATATGTTTCCTCTATGTTGCGTCTAAAGCGATCGATCGCCAGTAGTTGGCGCCAGAGCGAACTAGTAACTCATTGAATCATAGATGTAGATCGGAGATAAATAAACTAGATTTTTTCAGCGTGAGAAATCGGATGTATGGCGTGTGAAGACAGTCAAATGCGAGTGTCTCACGCTCATTGCGTGAGAGTTGGCAACACTGTTATAAGTTTGTTGTGAGTCTGTTGTTGCTGTCCTTATTTGTTTGTCTGTATATCCACCGGAGACTAACAATTCATTCGTTGAATAGCCTATCTATCTTGAGGGGGCATGTGTGTTCGGGGGGGGGGGGGGGGGGGGGGGATCGAACGAACCCTCCGATCCTCCCTGGCTACGGGCCTGCAATGTAACATTAAAATTCGTCAGGTAAATGTTCCTTCCACTGTTTTTGAGGGGTGTTTCTTTATACTACCACAGTTTATACTTTATACTACCATAGTTGCCAAGTTCGCGTTTTCACGCCAAATTGGGCTTGTTTGTAAATCCAGCCGCGGGTAAAAATTCTGGGGTCGCGAGGTGCGGTTTTTTGGGCTACTTTTGAGTTGGGCTACCGTGGGAGTTACAAGTCAACACTAAGAATGGATCGCGATATAATACTTAATTTGTCTCCATTTTACACCCCCCCCCCCCCCCCCCCCCCCCCCCGTCGACAACTTTGGTCTTTGGGCTAGTTTAGGCTGCTGAAGGGCGGGTTTTACACTGACTTTGTGCGGGATATTTTTGTAGGACCTGGCAACCCTGCCTCCACCGAGGTGTGCGGAGCCGCGCGCTACGGTCACTCGCGAAAGTTTAATCCATTGAAGCGGGTTCGGTAACCGAGGCAGAAACTGCTTAATCCAAAATATCCTGCGGAGGGAAACTTTATTCACAACGCAACTGAACAAATAGTACTCTTCGCTCTCTCCCTCTATCGGTTTCAAACACACCTTACAGAGGACTTGTTTGGTCTACGTCTGACGCCGGAAAACCGAACCAACTCCATATCACGGAGCTAGTTGCTCTTTTCTTGGGCACAAGCTCCGCCGTCAAGTTTGTGTGTGTTTGTGTGTGTGTGTGTTGAGGGTGGATGGGTGGGAGGTGCTAAACTCACTGAACTACGGGAGCCCACAGTGCAGCGTCGGTGGTGAAAATTAAAACTCAGAAAATCGATTTTCTTAAAAACACATCGTCCTTAACTATAAATTCGAATTAATAGATAATATCGATTAATCGCCCAGCTCTACTGTGTACTTATGAATTAGTGAAACTTTCCCCTCACTGGTATGCAGAGGTGGATAGGAACGCGTTACATTTACTCCGTTACATTTACTCCGTTACATTTACTCAA
Source organism: Brachyhypopomus gauderio (assembly GCF_052324685.1). NCBI lineage: Eukaryota > Metazoa > Chordata > Actinopteri > Gymnotiformes > Hypopomidae > Brachyhypopomus > Brachyhypopomus gauderio. Next base: position 34,534,070 of record NC_135211.1, on the reverse strand, counting down.
GTAGCTTTTTGGACAAAAATGTACTTGTGAGAGTAATATGAACGACTTTTACTTTTACTTGAGTAAATATGTGGTGAGAAAAACGCGACTTTTACTCCGTTACAATCGGATTTGCGCCGCGCGCTACCGTTGCTTTCATTTTGTAAATAATTCGTCTTTTCAGTGAGAAGACTGACCAACGTCTGTCACCCGAGTATGAGTATGAGTGACCAATCAAATGAAGCCGGTCAATCACGTGATCACATACGCAAACTTTCTCCACCATAGCAAGAAAGTGACAGAAAAACCTACCGAGCATCCCTGACCTCATACAGCCAATGTTTACATTACAAACGTGTAAAAGGACAGTTATATAATGCGCTGCAGGGTTGCCAAGTGTTCAAGATCACTTTTAGGGAGATTTAAACCGGGGTAGGGGGGTGGGGGTTTGGGTGGTGAACGTAAATTGTTGACGGAGGGGGGGGGGTAAAATGGAGACAAATTAAGTATTATATCGCGATCGATCGATCGCCAGTGGTCGGCGCCAGAGCGAACTAGTAACTCATTGAATCATAGATGTGGATCAGAGGTAAATAAACTAGATTTTTTTTTCGGCGTGAGAAATCGGATGTGTGGCGTGTAAGCGTGTGAAGACGGTCAAATGCGTGTGTCTCACGCTCAATGCGTGAGAATTGGCAACCTTGGCGCTGCCAATTGTGTCTGCAAACGTGTGGACATTTCAGCCTACAAGAACTCAACATCAAATATGAGGAAACACGATACGATAAGTTTGCTGTATGTATAATTTTGTGTAATGCTATATCTCTGAGGCATAACGTTTGTATGATGTAATTATTAAATGTAACGCAGTGCAATACTAAAAACCAGTTCTCACACTGATTGTACACACTAGCAATATAGGATGATTAAGTCTGCTACAAATTGATTCAGTTGGTGTCAAGTTGTAGCTACAGTATTGATTGACAGTCTCATCAGTTAGTGCCTTTGTGGAACACATTAAAGTTACACAGGCCTAATAATTAGGAACAAACAAAAATACATATTATTTATAATAAATAATTTATATATATAATAATTATTTATAATAAATTATTTTTGTTATCATTAAAAGTCATTGTTTCCCATAATTCAATTTCCCATGATGTAATTTACTGACACGAGACAGTACTCATGCATTTACTCACTACTTGAGTAGCTTTTAATCAAAGTACTTTTTTACTTTTACTCAAGTAAATTTTTGGGATGCATACTTTTACTTGAGTAACATTTGGTTCAAGTAACTGTACTTTTACTTGAGTAAAATTGTTGAATACTCTACCCACCTCTGCTGGTATGCTTCGATTAATCTAGGCAATGTTTGAATTACTGGGGTCTGTGTTGAGTAAGATTCTTTAACTACAAATCATGTCCTAAGCTTATAACGGACACTAGTGGGACCACATCTTACAGGTCTGTTTTACACGTTTTGGAGTTTCCCGCACTTCAGCACCTATTTCCTGTTTGACTTATAACGATCGAATAAGTGATGTCAACTATAAATTAAGCCTCGACCTAAAATTGCATCAGGTTACACTGAGCAGTGCTTGCTGTCCAACCATTTGCCCGTTTCATCTCAGAGGCGATAAGAATGTGAGGGAGGAGGAACTGGCAGAGGGCCAGTCAGAGGAGCTCGAGCTACTTCCTGTGCAGCTGTGCGCATCTGCTTGGGAGGAACGGAGCGATGTTATTCACAGCCTAACAAAAACGACTATATGGCGGGGGAGGGGGTTAACTATGGTGTCATTTTCATGCCAGTACTAGAAAAACATAAACGCGCACATTTTTCGCATGTGTAAATATTTAACTCGTGAACGTAAATGTGAATCTGGCAAGCACAGAAAGACGAAATGCTTCCTTTTCGATTTTATCACGGTTCTCGCGCAATATGTACATTTCCATCGGCTCTTTTGTTGCGCGAGTTTTGACAAGGGGAGGTTTTCGCTCTTGGGGGGGGGGGGGGGGGGGGGTGAGCTCATGGGAGTTCATGGTTCTGAGACTCTGCACAAGGATACACAAAACTGTTAACAAGATAGAGACACAAACTGTTTAATATGCATGTTAACATACCATTTTAAAATGGTAAACTCAAGCATTTAAAATAGCGGTATTTACTTATTATCTGTATTCAGATCGAATGATATTTGGTTCTTTAAATTGTTCTGTTGGACCTGGAAATCTCAAGCATCTGTATGAAGTTAAACTGTCAGGGATATCATTGCTGCTCAAGGCAGCTGCATCAGTGGTTATATACGGTCCAAAATACTGGACAATACAGTCCAAAATACTGGACAATACGGTCCAATTAGTCCTTCTCATCCATTTCTAACCCGATGAGAGTTGCCAAACTTTATTTTAAAAGTCCCATAACACGTCCTTGTGGTGCTCGTGCTAGTGAAAATCTGGACAGTACGTGGTTAAAGACCGCTGTCGTATCACAGCCTCTCTGCGCTTCTGTTTGCCGTTTGTTTGCAGTGACCTTTTGGACCATTTTCCAGTCCGACGTCTCCACCCCCGACTGCCTCAGACTCCACCCCGTACTGCAGCCGTCCCACTCAGTTACCCCCATTCCCTCTCCACCTATTCGCGGTTGTGAAATACACGGTTGTGTAGTCTTCGCAGTTCACGCTCGTTCATCTGTAGGTATGTTACATTTGTTACCATTCCTTGTATAACGGTTGCAGTTTGGGGGAGATGTTGGCATTACGCGTATTCTCACCAACGTGAATTGTTGTCATTTTATGTAACGATAGCAAATGAACTCCAACTGGATGTTTGCACGCACCAGAGTGCTGATCTGAGAAGAAGAAAAAACATCCGCTTGGAATTGCGCTTTTGTATCTTTAGGTTTTACTTTTATTGCAACAAGGAAAGTTTAAGGGGATGGGCGGTTACACAGTTCTGTGGCCTGCGTCATTTGCCCTGCTTTATATATACTTACCAAAAAGTCTTTAATATGGATACAGTGACTCCCCACAGGGTGTTTCTCAGTATCTCAAATCTAACCAACGATGACCACGAGCTCAGGAAGAAAGAATTTGCCCGCAGATGGAGCCGAGCCAGCCGGTACAACGATCACTGGCGGCCAAAAGCCTCTTCATCGCTTCCTCAGAGGAGAGCCCAAGTGTGTCGGGGTGAGCGCGTGCACAACGAGCCTAACGGGCCAAGGGCCGAGTTTTTGAGAAAAGACGTGAAATATAAAATCACTATGTGTTTGCTATTAGTATATGTATATAATTTTTAGTACATCTATATCTATATAGTGAATCTTCAAGGTTACAGGAAAAAGTTGGAAATAAAAAATAATAAAATAATAAGAATATGTGGAATAAAATAGTGAAGATATAATATACAGTAGATGAATCAATATATACAAATCTGATATAACAGAGCAGCGATTTGATATTTGTAAAGTGGCCGTGTAGTATAGTGTCAGTGTGCCAGATTATAATTTAGAGTTATCTAAGACTTAAGTGGGTTCTGGAATGAAACTGTTCCTCAGTCTGGTGGTTCTACACAACCTGCCTGAGGGAAACAGGACAAAAAGTGTGTGTTGGGTGGGTGGGGTCTTCATGATGCAGGTGTGTGTTGGGTGAGTGGGGTCTTCATGATGCAGGTGTGTATTGGGTGGGTGGGGTCTTCATGATGCAGGTGTGTGTTGGGTGAGTGGGGTCTTCATGATGCAGGTGTGTGTTGGGTGGGTGGGGTCTTCATGATGCAGGTGTGTGTTGGGTGGGTGGGGTCTTCATGATGCAGGTGTGTGTTGGGTGGGTGGGGTCTTCATGATGCAGGTGTGTGTTGGGTGGGTGGGGTCTTCATGATGCAGGTGTGTGTTGGGTGAGTGGGGTCTTCATGATGCAGGTGTGTATTGGGTGGGTGGGGTCTTCATGATGCAGGTGTGTGTTGGGTGAGTGGGGTCTTCATGATGCAGGTGTGTGTTGGGTGGGTGGGGTCTTCATGATGCAGGTGTGTGTTGGGTGGGTGGGGTCTTCATGATGCAGGTGTGTGTTGGGTGGGTGGGGTCTTCATGATGCAGGTGTGTGTTGGGTGAGTGGGGTCTTCATGATGCAGGTGTGTGTTGGGTGAGTGGGGTCTTCATGATGCAGGTGTGTGTTGGGTGGGTGGGGTCTTCATGATGCAGGTGTGTGTTGGGTGGGTGGGGTCTTCATGATGCAGGTGTGTGCTGGGTGAGTGGGGTCATCATGATGCAGGTGTGTGTTGGGTGGGTGGGGTCTTCATGATGCAGGTGTGTGTTGGGTGGGTGGGGTCTTCATGATGCAGGTGTGTGTTGGGTGGGTGGGGTCTTCATGATGCAGGTGTGTGTTGGGTGGGTGGGGTCTTCATGATGCAGGTGTGTGTTGGGTGGGTGGGGTCTTCATGATGCAGGTGTGTGTTGGGTGGGTGGGGTCTTCATGATGCAGGTGTGTGTTGGGTGGGTGGGGTCTTCATGATGCAGGTGTGTGTTGGGTGGGTGGGGTCTTCATGATGCAGGTGTGTGTTGGGTGAGTGGGGTCTTCATGATGCAGGTGTGTATTGGGTGGGTGGGGTCTTCATGATGCAGGTGTGTGTTGGGTGGGTGGGGTCTTCATGATGCAGGTGTGTGCTGGGTGAGTGGCGTCTTCATGATGCAGGTGTGTGTTGGGTGGGTGGGGTCTTCATGATGCAGGTGTGTGTTGGGTGGGTGGGGTCTTCATGATGCAGGTGTGTGTTGGGTGGGTGGGGTCTTCATGATGCAGGTGTGTGCTGGGTGAGTGGGGTCATCATGATGCAGGTGTGTGTTGGGTGGGTGGGGTCTTCATGATGCAGGTGTGTATTGGGTGGGTGGGGTCTTCATGATGCAGGTGTGTGTTGGGTGGGTGGGGTCTTCATGATGCAGGTGTGTGTTGGGTGAGTGGGGTCTTCATGATGCAGGTGTGTATTGGGTGGGTGGGGTCTTCATGATGCAGGTGTGTGTTGGGTGGGTGGGGTCTTCATGATGCAGGTGTGTGCTGGGTGAGTGGCGTCTTCATGATGCAGGTGTGTGTTGGGTGGGTGGGGTCTTCATGATGCAGGTGTGTGTTGGGTGGGTGGGGTCTTCATGATGCAGGTGTGTGCTGGGTGAGTGGGGTCATCATGATGCAGGTGTGTGTTGGGTGGGTGGGGTCTTCATGATGCAGGTGTGTGTTGGGTGAGTGGGGTCTTCATGATGCAGGTGTGTGTTGGGTGGGTGGGGTCTTCATGATGCAGGTGTGTGCTGGGTGGGTGGGGTCTTCATGATGCAGGTGTGTGTTGGGTGGGTGGGGTCTTCATGATGCAGGTGTGTGCTGGGTCTTCATGATGCAGGTGTGTGTTGGGTGGGTGGGGTCTTCATGATGCAGGTGTGTGCTGGGTGAGTGGGGTCATCATGATGCAGGTGTGTGTTGGGTGGGTGGGGTCTTCATGATGCAGGTGTGTGTTGGGTGAGTGGGGTCTTCATGATGCAGGTGTGTGTTGGGTGGGTGGGGTCTTCATGATGCAGGTGTGTGCTGGGTGGGTGGGGTCTTCATGATGCAGGTGTGTGCTGGGTGAGTGGGGTCTTCATGATGCAGGTGTGTGCTGGGTGGGTGGGGTCTTCATGATTCAGGTGTGTGTTGGGTGAGTTGGGTCTTCATGGTGCAGGTGTGTGTTGGGTGAGTGGGGTCTTCATGATGCAGGTGTGTGCTGGATGAATGGGCTCTTCATGGTGCAGGTGGTCCTCTTCCTGCATCTGGAGGTATAAATGTCTGTGTTGGTGGGGAGGCTGGCACCAATGGTCCTCTGTGCAGCTTTCACCACCCTCTGCCGAGCTTTCTTCTCCACCACAGAACAGCTACCACGCCACAAATTGATCCTGGAGCACTGGACACTCCTGATTTCCTAATTAGATTGGGAGTGTTTTTATTCTGCGTGAGGTTGTTACTCAGGTGCACACCCAAGTACCTGTGAACCCGTGCTGAGGATTATGGTGGAGGAGGAGACATTGTGGATCCTCATAGACTGCAGCCTGTTGGTCAGGAAGTCCAGGACCCAATTACAGAGTGAGGCATTCAATTCAAGTGTGAGGTGTTTGTTAGCCAATGTCTGGGGGGATTATAGTACTGAATGCTGATATGAAGTCCACATAGAGCACACAGACATAAGAATGCTTTTCCTCTAAGTGGGTGAGGGCAGTGTTGACCACAGAGGAGATGGCATCCTCTGTGGATCGGTTCTTACAGTATGCATTCTGGTGTAGGTCCACAGTGACGTCGATGGTAGCTTTGATGTGGGTAATGACCAGTGACTATCAGAATCTTCATGAATCTATGGAATTCTTCTTAGGTGACACAGGTTAACACAGACAATTGTTAACATTGAGGAATATTATGATAATAATAGTCATTTCTGACAATCTGTGGTATCCCAGTGGTTAGTCCACTATTTTCCTTATGCTGATCACAACAGTGGAGCATGTAGGTCTTCTGTCACACAGGTCCAGAAGGAAACTACAGATAGTGCAGGATAGCACACTGACATGAAGTAGATTGTGGGTCTTGAAGACATGAGGCAGGAGAAACATAGAGTAAAAAATCATGCAGGAGTATCAATCTGCCATTGTTTCTGAGAAATTTTGCCGCACTCTTCTTTACGATGTTAATTCAGGTCGTTGATGTTTGAGGGTAAGAACCTCTGTGGGGTTCAGGTCTGGACTTATATTCAGTATATTTAATTAGTTCATCATCCCAAAGTGTGACTACATCTATGAAAGCAGAATGTACGGTGCTTTGGTGTTTTAGAGTTTTGGTGTTTTACACTCGGGAGTGTGTCTACATTGGAAAGGACATCAGCCATGACCTCAGAGAAGTGATCGTTGTTGCTAGGCAAGAGGCCATCTCCAAATAATTTGACATGCATCATTCCACAATTTGTATGGTTTACAAAATCTTCAAGAGTTCAAATGATATTGGATTACTTTTGGGAAAAATCATAGTGCATTGATATCTGTTGTGGATATAATAGTGCAAGAATTCTCATGTTTCCTCATGTTCCTCATGAACCTCATATTTCATGACTATGCAACCAAATGCCTGACTATTACCCACATATACATACCCACATACACATTGCTTCAGAAGCTCACATAAAGAGGACCTTCTGCTCCTGTCTTAAACAATGTCTTCTAGTAGACCTTAGTGCAAATAGTCATGTGTGTAGGAAGACAAATGTTTAGGTCCTCCATGCTTTCAAGTGTACAATATCAGAAACGATAAGAAGACCTAAGGTTCTCCCTGTTGTCTGCATAGACAATGGTGTTTCGAGACGTGGTCATGTTGTGTGTTATTAGACGTCGTTGTTCGATGTGATTGGGTGTGTGAATTTGTTGTCCGGTGTTTCTCATTGGCCAGATTGTGATGCTGTTAATGGGCTTTTCGATGTTCATGTTTGGATTTCCACTGAAGGCCGATAGACTGGAGAGCTCTGCAGACCTCTTCAGTTCCTTCTGGCTGGGCATCTTGGTATGTTCATGTGTGTATTATACTGTCTGTGTGAGTTTTAAAAGTGTGTCAAATGTGAATATTGCTAATAATGGAGTGGAGCCACATATTTGCATAATACATGTTATTGCAAATATGCAAATTTCACAACAATGAGTGCATTTACATGAACAACATAATCCAATCATAATCAGATTTGTCTAGCTATATGATTTTTCAGTAAACAGCATATTTATTTCTTAGATTGGAGTATGGCCTAGATGCGGCACCCCCACAATGGCTACTTTTGTGGAGATTGTTAAACACAGTACATGGTTGAGAAAACACTATTAGTAACCATTAGTGATCATAAAAAAAAGAAGATTCATATTTGCTTGTAAAGTGGGTCCATGTAGTTGTTGTAAAGTGGGTCCATGATATGTTGCAGTTGTGTATTCGTGTATTTAAGTGTGAGTGTTGTCTATGTTCCTACATTTGTTATTGTCTTTGTTGATGGTAGTGTGCTGTATTTACTACATGTTTCTGTTAGCACTAGATGCTGATATAAATAAAACGCTGTGTTCAACCTGCTCTCTCCTCGGCATCCTGCCTCAGCCTCGCATGTTACAACCTGGAGTTTTCCTATTATATGAATACGCAAGTCCATGTAAACCAGTTGATCAGATTAACTGAATCTGATTTTCTGCAGTTATCAGATTAAGTGCATGTAAACAGATTCATTGCTTAAAAGATACTAGCTCTTGGCCTCATGTGAAGTCATTGTAATTTGGTATCATGGGGCATGATTTTAGCACCTAAAATTCTTCTCAAATCTGTTCCTAAAATGTATTTTTCTGTTTTCCAGTATGCTATCTGTGGAGCTCTGTATGTGCAGTCAGAGCGTGCGCCCACCAAGAAGATTGTGAGTGGTATAAGTCCCCTTTTGATCACGATGTGTCTTGAATTTGTACCAGCTCATATTGTAGCACAACTCTTCACAGAATTATTACCACAGTGTATGTTTGATCTGGACATCATGAGAACAAGGTTGATGTTTTCCATCTTACCATTGCATCCATGGTGATTACAGCAAAACCCTGCCTCCAACTGTGCCGTGGTATTTTTCCTAATAGCATCTTCAACTCAGGGATCCTCTGTGCCTGACATGGGTTCTGTTCTTGGACATGCATGCTTCAACATGTTGATGGATGATGGGGACAGCTGTTCATTTGAGACTCTTCCTTTACAGATCACCATCAGTTTCGCCCTTAGCATCATCTCAATACTGGGGACCGTGTTCGCTGTCATCGATTTCATCAAAGCTATGGCCAATATGAAATTTAATTACCATAGGGAGTATTATGACCATGATTATGAGAACTCCAATGGTGAAAATACTACAGCCGTGGATGCCGATAGCAAACAGCGTTTTGTAAGTTTAATTTAATAATGTGTTTGTTTTTGTCTCACAGTAGTCCTAACTGTTCAGTTATTTTACTCACATTTGTGCATGTACAGTGAACTGTAGAAAGCAACAGAAATCTATACTTCACTGGGCAGAAATGATAAAATTAACACATTATAAAGGTGTAAATTGTTCTTCAGTTGTCAGTTCATCAAAAATGATGCAGTTATCAACTATTCAAACTTAAAAAGTTGTAGGTTTTACAACCGACAAATGTCAACTTAGTATTTCAAAACAAATGGCCATTATTTTGGTCGATCATACCAACACATACACAGATTGTTTTCAGAACTCACATAAAGAGAACCTTTGGTTCCTGTTTAAAATGACTTCTGCTCCATTGACAAACATGTAATTTGCAACATTTTTGAAACTCTATAAAATACCCAATGACAATAATCTACGAAGTGATGAAGCGGCAGTCGAAAAACAGCCCTATCTTGACCTGAGTAATACTCTTGCATTTTTGCACACATCTGCTGTCTCTGTAGAAGCACAAGTTCGATCTCTGCAGTGTTCAAGGCAAGACAGACTTGCCACTAACCACTAACCCTGATCTGTATGTGTATTTCCAGTCAGCATGTTTCTCCCATTCATTTAGAAGCGCGGGGGGATCTTTCAGTGCAGCAGAGGCGGCAGGTGGACGCTGGGTTGAGAAATGTCGGGGAGCCGTTCCAAGCTCATCCATGTGTCGTTCTGGTCCCCTTTTCTCAATCCCAGATGCAGCACTACAACCTAGAAGCGGTCTTCCTGTTCCAGAGTCTGGTGGGGGGTGTGATCCTCATCACCATGTCCACGTTTGCCCGTATGGCGCTCCACTCCAGTCGGACACAGGTAAACAGCCTGGGTGTATTTTGATATGTGACCATGGTGAAAGGAGCCCCTACCCCACTGTGAGGGAATGGTGTGAACAGTGTGAAGCTCTTGTGAGGGGCATGGGGCTGATCCTAGATGAAGAGTGAATGTGTGAGGAATAAATAGTGTGTTTGCCATGCCAGGTAGATGCCTCTTTGGTTAATGATCAGACAGGGTGTTAAAAACGTCAAATGTCATATTTACCAGTTTTTCATAATATGTATATATTGTAAGGATTTTTTAGGACATGCTTAATGCTATGTCCGCTACCTTGACATGTCTGTCTCAGCCGAACGATATGACCTTTAATAGCCATGGAGTAAAGGAATTAGAATGTAATAATCATACATAACATTTCTCCCCCATCTCTCTATTTCTCTTCCCAGATGGTCGTGGTAATGCGAAACCTTCCTGCAGCAGAGTGAAGACCATCGCTACTGCGGTCCTCTACACACTCAGTGTACAAACATGACCAATTCACTGAAACGTTTAACTAGAACTAACACATAGCACTAATAAATCAGTTTCACATAGGAATTATTATTGTTATTAATGTATATTATCAAATAATCTTTTCATTTTTATATTTTAGATTTTACAGTAATGATTAAGATTTTGTTTAAAAAGATTATGCATCAATTATAAAATTATGCTCAGTGTGCATGCAGGTATTTACCGCTTACAAGTAATACTCTAATAAAAAAAAAACATTTCACTCAGTGATTTGTGTAATCAAATGAGTGACACAATAGCATTAATATACTATGTAAATACATAAATAAATACACAGCCACATATATTAATGCCACAAATTTAGCAATTCATAAGATTCATTATTATAATGATTTCTTATAACTTTAATGATAGATATAACAATGCTATTGTAACAAGGCCAAAGAAGCATCAAAAGCCATGCTTGCCATGATATACTAATTTCATACGTATCCTACATAAAGCAACATTGGCCTGACAATAACGGCATGTTCTGGCAAAAGCTTTGAATATTAGAATCTTGTTTTTCATATGAATCTTACTGTATATTCATAGGAAAACCACTAGTGCTTGAATATCACCAACGGGAGTACCATCTCTCTATACCAGCCTCTGATGCACACAGCGGCCTTTTAAATGTCAGACCTTGCTGCTCGGCATACGCGGATGCTTACTAGACATACAGCCTCAAAAGCCACTGTAAAGTTAAATGTGATAAATGTGATTTTTAAAAAATGTGTTGTATCTCAAATTTGCTGCAATTTACTCAAGTGCAGTAAAAAATAAATAAAGAAAACAGAAGATGCAGCCATTTTCTTGAACCGTGAGCATAAATTCCACATTAATTTATTTTCACTATACATGCACTATACATCTCGGATAGTAATTTATTAATCTGAACACTTGTGGCCTAGTCACTAATATCTAGTCTATATGGCTTCCTTCTCTTTGTCTTACAGCGTGATCAGTGGGGAGCACATTTATTACACCTAAGTTGGCTCACACTTAACCTGAATTAGACCAAGATTTAAACCCATACGGTCTTGGTTACAAAGAGACACATATGTTCAAACTGTGCGTCTAGACCCATCTACTGGTGAGTCTTGGCAATTGTATGCCGGGCTGACTTAGGGCAAGCCCATCCATCAAACGTCAACTCGTATGTCGCCGATCCTCAGATGGCCCGAGGGCGGAGCTTCATAGTTCCTCAGGTGCACGCGCATGTGTTCCGTGACACGGTACTGCCTGGAAAAGGTCATGGTGCAGCGGGGGCAGGAGTACGGCCGCACGCCCAGGTGAGAGCGGACGTGCCGGTTTAGCGACCCCCGCTGGCTGAAAGGCCGTGAGCATAGCGAGCACTGGAAGGGGCGGGGCTTGGAACGCCGCCCTCGCGCGGGCTCCGCCCCCAGGGTCGTGCAGCGGCCGGGCAATGGGCACGCTTGCTCGCTGTCTGAGTCGCTCGAGTCGACGGCTGGGCGCGGACGCTCCAGTAAGCAGTGGTAGCGCACCTGACCTTGATACACACTCATGTCGTTTTCTCTCGAGATGGAGAGATCGATGTTGTCGGCCTGGTCAACAGCACCCTTTTCTTGGCTCCCCATTTCTGATGGCTTCCTTTCAATCATGGATCTTTGCGTATGCAGTTGGATGACTTCAGGCCACACATCTGTGTCAAAAGTCCTTCTTTCACATGTCATATCGCTAGTGTCAGTACTGCTAGAATCTTCCAAGCACATTGGGACATCACAGTAATTTGTGGCAAATTGATCACAACATTGAGATCCATCCACAGGACCTGAATTCTTATCACTAAAGGCACGAGCGTATATTTCCACAAGGTGGTCACCTTTTCCTGAATCGAAAGCATTGAAGAACTTAATGCTGTTGATATCTGAAACACATTTACTACTGCCACTACTAGCACACCTGTTCAACTGAGGATGAGATTCAGTAGATGTACGAGCGCTCTCCACACACTGATCTTTGTTGTCTGTGTTTGGGCGGAGGTCTGTGGTGGTCTGAGAGGAATCCTCGGGCAGGACTGACCGAAGACGTCCACTCTCTCCAGACCAACCATTGACCTCCTCACTCACTACACTTTGCAGGTCATTCCCTGACCTCTCAGACAGGACCTTGTCTTGTTTCCAACGTGACGTCCCAGAGAAGCGCTCAAGCAAAGGGCCGTTTTCTAACCTATGGGAGCTCTGGGGGCTGCCATGGTGGGAAGGTTCCTCGGTGCACAAGAGCCCTCCACAGCACTCGGCATTGAGGGTGGAGTGCCGATCACGCCGATGGCTTTGTGGTGGAAGTTTGTTGCTGCCCGCTGCCCTGATGTGGCATATGACTGGAACGACTTCATAGGTTGGGGAGCATGGCGTAGGTCTGTCTGAGTCATATGGGTAATGAGACGGAGAGACTGGAGGGTTTTTGTACAGAGGCTGCTGGTCTACAGATCTCCCCTTCTGGCTGAGTTTATCTTGAACTGAAGAAGGAAGATAGTGTATTATTGGTTGATGTACCATGCTATGATATAACTGTATTCATATGCATATATTAGCAATGGGGGGGCAAGTTCAGTTCAGATTCTAAAAGCACCTGCCCTGTCATGAATTTACAGCACTAATCAGTTCCACCTGGTTATTTATGTATGTGTATATATATATATATATATATATATATATATATATATATATATATATATATATATATATATATAATTCAAGAACATTCAAATATTTATTAGATTGTGCCTACTGCAAAACCACTTTATTGTTAAGAGTTATAGTAAAGAGTACTGTATAAGATTAAAGTATGAATATCAGATTAAAGTCTGCGTATGAGATTAAAGCACCTTACATTGAGTCTAGACCAGGGGTGGGCAAACGTTTTGACTTGTGGGCCACAATGGGTTCTAAAATTTGGCAGAGGGCAGGGTCAGGAGCATTTGTCATGCACTTTAATTTATTATTTTTAGACATTTCAATTGAAGGTGCAAAGTTAATGAAATCAACATTTACTGGAAAAAGATAAATGGAACATTTTCAACATTCAAAACATATTATTACCTAACGAAATACTCGAGCTCAATAATTTCTAATTGTTTTAAACCCCGCAAAATCATGGACGGACTGTCCTGATAGACTGCATTAAATATCCTGCCTGCAGCAGAAACTAGTAAGGGGTCTTTAAATTGAGAGCGATGTGTGGTGTGTTAATTAAGCTACTGAACCCCTGCTGTGCGTAAATGCGCACATTGCGCTTAATTAAAATATGCTCCTCTAAGCTTTTCATATGCATTTTTTCATAACACAGTAGAGAAACTGCCAACTTCTGAGCAGTAGCCGCTCGTCCTTCTGTTGACTGCTTGCTAGCTGATATTGAAAACTGCAACCATTTCTTGGCATATCAGACATACAGCCTTCGTGATCGGACCTCAGTGAAAAAATATTTTGTTGTCCACTCTGTAAAGGAATTTGTGATTTACTGTCTGTGACCCTCAGACAGAACACTCTGACATTCAGTTCACTCCCTTATCCGTGTGTCTGCTCCTCAGTTAGAACCTCTCTCTCTCTCTCTCTGTCTCTACCTCTCTTTCCCCCTGTACTTTTCCACTACCCCTAGATCCAGTCCACTGTACCTCCTCTCCTGATAAGGAGAACACCAATCATACATATGTTTTATTATTCTTACCCAATTGTGTTACGACACATCTTCTTCGTTCTGTATTTAACTACTTGTATTACTACTAAACTTTGGAACTCTTTTTGGACACCCGTGTGTTATGAATCTGTTCTCCTGGATCCAGCTACGCAACTCTGAGGGCTGTACAAATTTATAATTTATGAATCCTGATGGTTTTGATCTATGTATGAAAATAATTCTTAACACACTCCTTATTAAACACTTGGCACTCACGTGTCCACTTTTCTTTTCTTTGGTCTATGCATTTTTACCGAAGGCCAAAAACGGCAGCGGGAAAGTTACACTCCAAAACAGGTCAATGTGTCTGGACTAGTGTGCCATCTATTGGGGAAACGAGGGTATTGCAAGGGAAAGGGTGAAAAGTGGGATGAATGAAAGTTTTTACTATAATTTGGACAAGTTCTGCGTGCCGTATTAAAAAGCTTAACGGACCGTATATGGCCTGTGGGGCGTCGTTTGTCCGTGTCTGGTCTAGACTCTCCTTCCTCATTCCAGATACTCCTCGTGTCCACATGCCAAAATGCCTTTTTTAGTTTCATTTTATTATTTTAATAATAATAATTACAGTATATAGTATAATTATAATTATATAATATAATGATAATATAATAATTGTTTTAATAATACAATACATCATGTAAATAATAATAAAATAAATAACAAAATGAATAAAAAGGCACACCTGGACAACACCTTGAGTAATTTAAAGCGGATTTCGTGTTTACACAATGGTTTTAATGTCATGGTCTGATCCACTGTGAAGGAGCAGATTCCGCCACTGTTAGGATCCATATGCGGGATTTTACTGGGAATAATAAAGTAGAGCCAGAGGCAAAAATCAGAGACATACATTGGTCAGACATTTAAAAATCACAAAAAACAAGCAAAAGTCAAATGATGGACTGACAGTAACAGGCTTGGTATCAGGGGCGAGGCTAGGGTATTTTTAGTGGTGCTAGAGCACCACCGTGAGGTTGCTCAGCACCCCCTGGCTCAACACATTTTAAAAATATTATATTATGCAAAAAACTTGATCTGCACCTGCGCAATACTTTGGTATTGTGCCTCTGTGAGCACTGGGGACTGGGCACCCCTAAAGACCAGATCCTAAAATCGCCCCTGCTTGGTATGTGGACTACTCAGAGTCACTCAGATCGCATGGTAATGAGGCTGACTGGACACGGGTGAGTGTGATGAGCCACCATGGAGAGGAGAAGTGAGGACCCCTAATGGCGAGAATGTCAGACATATCACTGACATCCGTATTAGTTATCAACAAAAACAATCAGGGGGTGGGGTTGGTTAGTTTTGCTAAGGGAAGGGTGTGGTGGACTGTGAGAGGGAATACATGATAACAGTAAATATTAATTTTTCTACAGGGTGAATGTACCCCTCGTACCCCATTCAAATCGAGCCTTGGCATTAAGTCATTGCAGAAAGACAACCGTAAAAAAGTGTGAAGCACCTGCGCAAACATTACTATCCTATTCAGCGTTAATAACGCATTTAAATTTTAACCTACTTCTACTATGAATCAATTTAGGTTTTTGTTACCGTTATTGTTGTTGTTGAAGGAGAAGCAGGTTGTTTAATGCCGTGCCGTAAAAGAAACTGCAGATGAATTCGGAATGTATGCCTGCGCTTTTATTGGCACACTAATGCACACATTTCCTATTGTATAATTTGGCCCCGTAAAGAAAAGTTCGCTTACTGTAAACAAAGAAACTTCCTCACCCGGGACTATGAGTTCCCCTGATGCTCTGTTCCTGCGCCTGAGGACCTGCTGGAGTTGCTCCATCTGCAGATAAAAAGCTGCCGAGAATACCAACTCTTCCAGGCTCGGTGGCGGTAGGCGGCCCGTGTAAATATATTCCAGCACACTATCCAAAGTTTCGGGAGTCAGGCAGGGCGAGTTTAAGTCCATCAGGGTCCCGTGGCGCGGAAGAAGAGACGCCAGGACCGGACTGAACGCAGCAAGCACACTCTTATGCGCCAAGAACAGTTTTGCAGGATGGCTGTGGAGTTGTATAATACAGTCACAAAACTGTCCCATTCTTCTCTGTGAGTTCAGCTCCCTCAGTAACATAAAACCATGTGTAACATTTGTTGTGTGGTCTCCTTTAAGCTAGGGCAAGAATGAATGAGTTAGGCTACTCGTAAAACAAAGAAACAAACAAAACATAATAAATAATTTGAATAATAATTCATATTAAAGACCAAACCTTATGGAACAGCCGATGATAGTTATTAGAAAGACGACAGAATGAATATCGAAACTTTTATAATGATGCTTAAATGTCTTGAATTAATTAACTGGTTTCTTACAAAGCAATATAGTACATGTACATTCGTACAAGTATTACTTACTTCCATTTTGACAGTTTGACAGCAAAAGACGCGCGAGGTACCCCACAACAGGATACGAGGGCTTTCTTTTCGCCTAACAGTCCGGCGCTTTTTCAGTAGGCTGAATGCTGACACTCCCCGGAACCTTCTTTTAGGGAGTCGCTATCCTGGTACCCCGCCGCGTGTGGGCTCACGAGAAGACTTCAGCTGGTGCCCTTTCACGTTGCGTGACGTACCACAGAATCCCATCGTGACGTTTAAATATCGGTACCAGACCACCACGTGTGTAGTGTTTGCCTTTCCGAACGCACGCGCGCATGTGGGCGGGTAGGTGTGTGTGTGTGTGTGTGTGTGTGTGTGTGTGTGTGTGTGTGTGTGTGTGTGTGTGTGTGTGTGTGTGTGTGCGTGCGTGCGTGCGTGCGTGCGTGCGTGTGTTGTGTGTGTCTTTCCTACGCTGATCTCATACGAAGTAATATATTACTGTCTTTGAATTCCATAATACGAAAAGAATACTTTCCATGAATTGCATGAATACTTTAAAAGCAATCTATACCTTAAACAGAAAAAGGCCCATAGACCCATGAGTTGGGTTGGGTTAATACAAAGAGAATACACTTTCATTGTATCTTGCAAATGGTAAGGCACAAATAATCTCCATCTGTACATTCCAAGTCTCTCTCTCTCTCTCTCTCTCTCTCTCTCTCTCTCTCTCTCTCTCTCTCGCAGTACTGCAAATAAGCCGTATTAAATTAATCACAGATGATCCTATGCTCATGGTCAGTGTGTGCTTTGAACATTCCTGACATAGTCACATGCAGTGCCCATAACAGTGTGCCTAGTGGGTAGTAAAAAGTGTCCTGGACGTGGGTGTACGTGCGTTTCCACTGGGAGCCCTCTCTGTGCCAAATGACCGCATAGCAGTCAGCTGACAGGGAGTCCCCCTGACAGGACTCAACCAACTGTTCCCCACGTGGCTCCTGGCGTCTCCGCTTTTGCCTTGGCCACTTGTGACAGGCACCACGCGCCGCCTGTAGTCCTATTATTAGCTTAGCCGGACAGAAGTCCGATGAAAGTTATTATGTCAAAATATTGGAGAATATACGTGTTATGTAGGATCAATGAAATAGGCCATTTGTCCAATTATATGATTAAAATTAATGTTTAAGCGTAATACAAAATACTAATAAAGCTTTACATTATTGTATGTATGACGTACGTATGTTTTGACAATAAAAGCGACGCAGACGAGATCACGTGCGATGACCCAGATCTATTACTTTATCACGTGCAATTATCCAGATCTAGTTATCACGTGTGATGACCCAGATCTATTAAGGGGCCAAATTGCTGACAAAACTTGTTTCAATAGATCTTTTCTGTGCTAGTAAAAATACACTTAATAAAAATTTACTAGCACAGACCTGCATGTGTATTCTTTAATGATTTGACGTGTTCTTGTAGGGAAAAAGTACACTGCTAAATGAAAAAAACATTTTGGGGCATTGGTCACAAATAGAAAAAAGTCTGAGAAAGGTTACGTGGTAACATGGCAGGTAGGGTACATGGCATAGGTTATCTGAGTGCTTATTGTTCTTGAGACCTGGCGCGTCTGGTAATCAGACTGACAACAACATATAAATGGCAAACAAGTACTCAGAACTAATTTGGCAAATTACTGGATTATTTTAGCAATAGAAAAAAAGATTATGTGTATGTACTGGTGATCTCAAGTATCCAAATATTGGTAGTCGATAAACTAATAGCACGCTGAAAGAGTAGCTATGAACTGGACTACCATTACGTGCAGAGCGTGCACGTTCGGTTTGACTAGGATACTTTACAGCCTTGTGTTTGTGTTTGTGAAAGGTCTACACTCACGTGACAATGAAGGGCGGGGTTATGCCATTAAAAGCAGATGTAACGCGAGCTCGCAGCCAGCCTTCACCGAGAGTGGCAGGAAAGGAATTATTGAGCAATACGCATGGTGGAGCTGAAATAAAGTTGTCTAAAGCCCTGTCTAAAGTTGTTGGCAGTCTTGCTTAGAATGTTGTTTTATTATGTGTTTTCTTATTATGTGTAGCAGCTTTCGGCTGTATATATTATAACCTTCTACACACTGTGTTGTGATACTGTGTTGTCATCCGGTGAGTTCAACCGTTAAGATTGAGGTGCTCACGTAGAACACTTTTAATCTAGTCGCTTCATCTCACTAGGTGGTCGCTCCTTTGAAACTAGATATAGAACTAAATTTCTTTGTTGGCACGTCTGTGTTGCCTCCTCGCTAATTCTCAGCTGCCTGTAAAGTGAACTAGAAGTTGCTTACCTGTTTCTCCTATATGGTTGTAATGTTCCTGATCCTGAATAACTGTGCCGATATATTTGGCCTGGTCCTTCAACACAGCTCTCTGACTATAGTGTAAGTAGGAGATCTTAGAGATTTTAGAGATAAAAAATGAATGTGTCATGTTTGACAGATCGGTTTAAAATCATTTGTCTACCATATGAATCACATCATGAATAAGAAAGGCATAAATTAATGTTCTAGTATGTCTAGTAAAGAGCCCATGCTGGATATTGTTTAGTTAAACAGAAAAAGGGTCCAGGACCTGGGAGGGGAACTGTGTGTGAATGCTGTAAATGCTGAATGTAAACTATGACGGAAGGGGCCAAACTGAAATTGTACAGGGGGCCAAACTCTGTGGGCCCCACTGACACCACAGGCACAAGTGTGACTGCCCACCCCTCCCTGTGTGATATATTACTGTAACTATATAAGTACAATAAGGTTTGGCTATTGTATTTAGACTAATATGAGTTATTTACAGTTGCTGTGGTAGCTGCTACAACAGAGTTATATACAAATGAGTCTAGTACAAATATTTAAAGGTGTAATTCAAACACTGCAACAAACAAAACATTCACAACACCTGACTCGAGTTGAGGTTGTGTTGTATTTTCAGATATGTGTGACAGGAGGCCTACTTACTGCAGTGACAAACTGTGGTTTGGAACCGTACACTGAGGCAGGATTCAAACAAGCAAAAAAGACAACTAAATGTTGTTTTAATCGAGCAGCACTATTATATAATTCAGTTATAGGATAATTGTCATTTATTTATTTATTTTTAAATAAACGTTAAAATGCATTTGTGGATACATTTAAAATCACATTTAAAATGTGACCGTGGCAGCGACACCTAGCGTCTGAAACGACACAAAGCAACCTCAATCACGTCTAAAAGGTTTTTCTAAACACTTTTTACCCTTCGGGCGTGCCGTAGTACGTTTCCGGGCGTTCCCATAGTTCCGTCCTTTTCCTGCTTTCTCCCGTGGCAGAGGCTGTGTTCATCACTGGGACTAAAGCCACACTACGTCCTCAGTAATGTATACCAACAACGAAAACGTTATGGAGATGAACACCGTGGAGGAGACGTTAGAGAACACCAACGAAGCCAAAGTAAGGATAAAAGAATTGACTCACTAGTGTGTTATTTATATACACGTGGCGTTCCCTCTAGCTAGCATCTTGGCTAGCTCAGCTAGCAGTGCTGTGGTAGTGCGTTAGATGGGCAGGTGTGTGTGTTGGGCTTCATCTTCTGGAAGGCACCGTTAGCGGGATACTCGTTTAGTCTGGATTGTAGCGGGTTATTTGTCTTTAAACAGTGTTAAATGTGGAGCTAGCCGGCTAAACCAGAGCACTGTGTGCGCACATGTGCTCCACGTGACTTCCTGTGCTTCACGCCGAACCGCTGCAGAAGAGAGAACACCGTGCTCGTGTGTGAACACCGTGCTCGTGTGTGAACACCGTGCTCGTGTGTGAACACCGTGCTCGTGTGTGAACACCGTGCTCGTGTGTGAACACCGTGCTCGTGTGTGAACACCGTGCTTGTCGACATGGTTTACCCACTTGTGCAGTGATAATCGATTATGCCCAGACGAGCATGTTATCTAGTTAACTAGCTAAATTGTGGTTTGTTGGTGTAATGCAGTAGTGTGTAAAACGTTGTGCTGTCTCATACACACACAAACACACACACACCAGTGTTGGCTAGATTTCATCTGTCGTCAAAATTGAAATGGTCTGTATAACCTTCAGAAAAAGAAAATTAAGACCAAGAAAAATACAGTGGCAGCAACAGAGGAAACAGATGAGTGTGATCCACCAGCTCCCAAGAAGATAAAGAAACAAAAGATGAGCACAGCTAACGGGACAGTGCGAACATCTCCTGACGTTAATGGAAATCTAAGAGAAGAACCACTTAAAATGAAAACTGCTCATTCCAGTGATGAGCTTATGGATTCAGCCAGTGACCAGTCCACTGAGGTAATCACTCTTAGATGTAGATTAGGTGTTCCATCTGATATGCAAAACTGTTTTGCAGGGGTTTTTTTGTATGTTATTATTAAATAATTTTAATAATATTAATTTACATTTAGGGCATTTAGCAGACGCTCTTATTCAGAGTGCTTACAGAGTATTCACATAATTCTATATCTCATTGGTCTGGTTCTTGCTTTGGTGCTGGCTTGCAAACACTACACAGAAGACGACAACAAAGAAGAAGAAAAAGAAAAAGATGGCAGTGGAGGCAGAAGACTCTGCATTCAGCGGCGCAGCAACCGTCAACAGTATTATTGGGAAGTCTCTGAAGCTTCAAGCAAAGCTTAATGGACATTCCTCGGATGTTACCCCAACGCAGTCCACTGATGACTCCAGCAGTGATGGTGAAAAGGAATTGGTGGGTTGCTGCTTATTATTATTATTATTATTATTTATTTATTGTTTATTATTGATCTTTGAGAAATTGTTGAGGAATAAACTTTTTTAAATACAGGTATAAGCACATTAACATTTTATTATGAGTATTTTTTGCTATGGTGCTAAGGACTTTAGTGTAAAAGGTTTGTATTCCTAAATAGAAGTGTTAACAAATACCTATTTGTGATGGCTTTATAAGTGTGTGTCTCATGGTGTCACAATGTGCGGGATTGAGTGAATAAATACTTGTACATCTTCTGCAGGAGACCCCGGAGCAAAAGGAGGGCGCCTTCTCGAATTTCAGAATCTCACAGGACACCATCAAGCTACTGCAGGGTACGACTTCTTGGCCTCTTCCCTTTCACCCGACATCATGTGCATTGTTGCTTTTTGCTTCTGAGGTTCAGTGTGTGGTGTTGTGTGCCTTTTGTTTGTTTGTTTTTGACAAAACATTGGTTCATCTTGCAGCGCGTGGCGTTACGTATCTCTTTGACATCCAAGTGAAAACCTTCAATGCTGTGTACGATGGGAAGGACGTGATTGGCCAGGCTCGTACCGGCACGGGGAAGACCTTCTCCTTCGCAATCCCCCTAGTGGAGAAGTTGCAGTCGTGGCCTGGGAACAGATTGAGAGGCAGAGCCCCGAAGGCGAGTTATTCAATCCGTGACTTAATCTATGTCTTTGAGGGGTAGAAAATTATTTGTCGTTGTCATCCTGTCCCGATCATGACTGCCCCCATTGATTAGCATATATATATATATATATATATATATATAATATTTATATATACCATATTTTCCGGACTATAAGCTGCTACTTTTTTCCCCACGATTTGAACCATGTGGTTTACATGCAGCTTTTCTGTAGATTTTTCTTCACCCGTCAGGGGGCGGAGCAGAAAGTTAATCAGGTGGTAGGTCAAAGTTAGAAATCAAAGAAGAAAGTGCTCATTTTCATTTAGCACATGCAAACTGCAGGCAAGACAGATAATTTTTTCAAACCAACATGTGTTGTGCCACATTCTGACTTCCCGGCAGAATCTGACTCCCCTTGTTTGCACACGCATAAAGACGCTACAAATGATATTCAGGAGTTACAGTGATTATAACTTGGTCTATTGAGCACTCTAGTTTTGTCCTAACTAGATATTCAGACATAATACTGCTGTAATACTGCAAAGTCATGTGGTCAGATGTGAACTTCTGTATAGCCAGTGTGTTTTTCATTTTAAGTAATTAACACCCTTGAGCCCGTGTGGCTTTGGACATAGATAATGCCGTGCCGTTTGCTGTGATGGATAATTAAAGTCTAGCTCTTATGTATGCATAAAAACGTAAATCGACAATATAATCTGTAACGTCTTTATGCATGTATAAAGTTGGAATTCGGCACAACACTGGCTGAAAGCCAAATCTGTCGCAGGTGAAATGCTACAGACACTGTTCAGAAACTGGTCGGTTCTGTTAAATTTATTCAGTTCAGAAGATGTATGCGGCTTTTATCCTGGTGCGGCTTATACAACATTTTCCTTTTTTTTTTACACTTTGTAGGTGTGCCTTATATTGAGGTGCACTCTATAGTCCAGAAAATATGGTATTTATATATATTTTATGTATTTTATTTTTAGGTCCTGGTTCTTGCTCCCACTCGTGAACTGGCGATTCAGGTGACCAGAGACTTCAAGGACATCACCAAGAAGCTGTCTGTTGTCTGTTTCTACGGAGGTAGCTCCTACAATCCACAAGGTATTTATTCGTGGTTTTTAAATTGGAGAGCTCCCAGCGTATTGTTCAACATCCACACATTGCTGTCTTTTACTTGGCTGCCTTACCGCTTGTGATTTGGAGTGACATCAGAGGAGGAGGCAGTGTGTGTGTTTTGCTCTTAAAGGGGAAGTTCACCCTTTTGCACTCATCAACATCTCTGGACACGTGTAGGATGATTTATGGTCACCTCAGACAGTTTTTTGTGTGGGAACGTGCGGTTTTAAGAGTTTCATGACAATGAAGAGCAAATCCTGTTGAGATTTAATCTAGTCTTTTCATGGGTCATAACTTTAGGGTGATGGAATCAGGATGAGCAACTCCAGTTATTGATTAGTTAAAAAAAAAGGTCACCAGAATGCACTGGAAGCCTGCTTTGCTTGGTCTCACTCGATGATGGCAACATGCGTAGCTGCAAGCTGAGAGCACAAATCAGCGTTAATTTCCATACATTTCCCTTAAACAGATCCATTTGCACATTATTGCTGCCAGCATTACAGTATGCTGCATATGCAAATGTCACAGATATTGAAATGTACAGTACTTCCAATTATCGTTCAATGTATTTATATGATTCAATGATGTTGGCAAAATCATTACAAGAATCGAGGTGTGCGTGAACAGCATGTGTAATATGGATATTGCAATTGAATTGGAGTCGGGGGGGGTTAATTAATTTTAACAAATGATGAAAAAACTGTCTGGTGTGCCTAGACATCACCCGATATGTGTTTACATGCAAATGGAAAAAACCTCCTTACATTAGTATTTCATACCCCTGTACATAGTACATTAACTGCTTAATAAAACACTATCTTAATAGTTTACTTCTTAATAAAATGAAAGTTTTTTTTTTGTTTTTATTACAGGTTAAAGGTTTAGCGAAAAGCCATTTATTATAGCGTGCTGTTAAATTGTAATATGTTTGTAGTTCTATGTCAGGAGTGGCCAACCTGTGGCTCTTTGCCTGGTTTCATGCGGCTCTTGGGGCGCACTCACACTAGCAGGGTACCCGCGGGTCCTTAAAAAGTCTTAAAATGTCTTAAATTTAGTTTTCCATATTCAAGGCCTTAAAATGTCTTAAAATGTCTGGAATTTTATGAGGTGAGGCATTAAATTATTATAAGTGTGTGTTGTTCAGTTGTTCTGGCGCGATGTGAACTTTGCCGAATCTAGCGCTAGGACCATGCAGAAAATAACCGCTCCAGGGTCCTAGTGCTAGATTCCTAGCGCTGGAGTATACGGCTGGAGTATACAACAATTTTCGTTGGGGAGATTGGGGAGAGGTCTGAGTCCCCAGCCGGCCCGTGCTCTCACCTGCACAAACGATCTGTGCCGTGGCCCGGTTACCTCATCAGCTCTGAGGGCGACAGACTGCTATATCTTCATGGTGCGCGGTTTGTTTACAAGCCTAGCAAGCTGCTAATACTTTTAAAATCGGTGGAGTGGAAAACTGGAGACTAGCGGCATGAAGCGACTCTGGTTTGAGTCTCGTTGGTGAGACACGGTCTTCTGTCACACGTTTTGGAATAAACCACATATGAGGTGCAGCAAAGGCACCGCAGGCGACTGAGGGAGGCTTCAAAACTACTGCTGCTGTCTGTTCTCTTCTTCCTAAAGGTGAGCGCAGGTCAGTGGCGTTGTAACGAGTGTTGATAATGGAGTTTATCCACTTTTTACCTAGAAAACAACAGTTGCGTACATAACAGAGCTCGTAGTGTGCGTGCACGCATGCGTGAGCAACCTCGCCGTGCCGTGGCCCACCTCCTCCAACCGTGCCAAAGTCCTGAAGCATATCACGCCTTATGTTTATATTGAAGATTGTGTTTGTTTTTAATGTGCTGTTCGCTTAGCTTGAGTTCACCCTGGTATTTTCGTCAAAAGCGCATGTGCGTAAGATGAGAGAACTGCTTCCCAGTCAGGACAAGATCGTTTCAATAAACAATGTCAAGTTTGCTCTCAAAATGGCAGGGAAAAAATGTACAGCAAAACAAAAATATGAAGATGAACAGAGGACGTTTTTAACAGAGTAGGCAGCCCTAGCCCGGCACCCGGGGAGCAGTTGGGGTTAGGTGCCTTACTCAAGGGAACCTCAGTCATGACCTCAGGCCTGGGAATCGAACCCAGGACCCTCTGGTCACAAGACCGGTTCCCTAACCACCAGACAATGACTGCCCCCACACTGTTTGTGTGTGACATTTACAATAAATCTGAGCAGAGGTCTCTGTGTGTGTGCGTGTGCGCGTGCGCGTGTGTGTGTGTGTGTGAGGAAGGGATGGGTGATGTTCCAGCGTGTCCATGTGTATGATGTGGCTCTTTGCTGTAACACAGTAAAAAACAGGGTTGGCCACCCCTGTTCTATGTAATATGTTAAGTGTGTGCTTATTCCATTTGTTACCTCCATAACATTTACATTTAACCTGAATCGGGCTCTGCTTGGCTGTATGGGTCATTGCTGTCACCCACTGGTTTTCTCCACTCTTCTACCTCCACCTCGCCCAGTGGATGCCATTCGCAGTGGCATTGACGTGTTAGTGGGCACCCCTGGCCGGATCAAAGACCACCTGCAGAACAACAAGCTGGACCTGAGCCAGCTCAAACACGTGGTGCTGGACGAAGTGGACCAAATGCTGGACATGGGCTTCGCCGAACAGGTGGAGGAGATCCTGTCTGCGTCCTACACTAAAGGTGAGGTGGTGCAGACTCAGTCCAACTCTGTGGTGGTGGAGGCTGTTCAGGCTTGTGCGTTTGTTTAATTTCGTATGTTGTTTTGAGATTATTTTTTGTTTTTATTTTATTTCATATGCCAAGTGAGATCTGTACTTGCTTTGAGATTGTTTATATGGTTTGTGTTAGAAATATCTTCAGAATCCTTTGGACTGTAACGTGCCTTTTTGCCCCAAGGGATATATCACCAAAGGATGGGGGGGAGTGGAGGGGGGGTTCTCCAGACATAGAAAAGTGTTCTTCTGGTTTTGTGGCATTCATGGCGGAGGATGGGCCAGAATTGAAGTGTCAAACTGCCATCATGTTCTTTGTTTTCCAAATTCAATTGGTTGATTCTAATTATCTGAATTACTTTTGGCATTGTCTTGCTGCAGACAAATGTTGCCAGTAAATGCTCTCAGAGGCGGTAATTGCATAGAGGACGCTAATGAACTTGAACTTTACTACTGTCAGGGTGTCCTCAGCTTCACCCAGATCTGTAGGTGAAATGGTTCTCCTCGCATCTGTCTCATAAGATGAGTTCTTAAAGCATCTGTCATGTAGTTTGAACATAACTGTGCAGGATTGCGGCGTGAGCCGGAGCTGAGCAGGTCTGTGATTCGGTCTTGATGCTCTGTCCAGGCTGTTCACGGGTCCAGCATGCCGGGAAAACATTTTTGGCGAAGGCTGTCGAATTTCACATACACCAGCATGCAGCAGTTGCATACTGAAATAAAAAATTATGTACTAAATGTTTTTGGTGCGCCATCCAGTCTCTTCTGACTGGCATCTCTCAGTTGCCTCCCCACACCTCCCATCACATGTACTACGACGCTGTTCCTGTTACAGAGTTCAATACAAACACGTCACACACAACTTCCTTGTCACGCTGACCCGTTTTAGCCGAGCATTGATCAACAAAAGCAATTTAGATTTTTGTTCCCACGTGCAGAAACGTGACTGCATTCCACATAGTGAACCGAGTTGACCTGTATGTTACAGATGCAGAGAAAAACCCCCAGACACTGCTCTTCTCAGCTACGTGCCCTCGGTGGGTGTACGATGTGGCCAAGAAATACATGCGTTCACAATACATCCATGTGGACCTCATAGGCAAGAAGACTCAGAAAGCAGCCACCACAGTTGAGGTAAGGCCAGGGGTGTTTATTCGGAGCAGAGCCCTCGGGCTGGTTCCATCAGATCCTCAAAGTAGATTTACAACGGCACTGTTGACTGCAGTAGTACAGTAACATACACAGGAGGAAATCTGGGTTGCAAATCTTATGTCAAGATCTGATTGAAGTACTAAAGGAACCGGGCATTGTCAAGACGTCGAGCCAAAGGTTTCGTATCTACTGGTGTTTGCGGTGCGCCTGATTTCATAAAGATGCAGTTGGCGGTCATGTTTTACAGTTTGTTTACAGCTTCCATGAGGAGAAGCTATATCTGTGAGGTGTTTGAAAGTGCGTGACAGACAGGTTCATTGGAGTTGTTAAGTCTGTGCAAATCAGCAACCAGAATCTTGCGTTTCCTTAACCGATACCTGGTCTGACCGGGTTTCCTCAAAGAATGAGGATGCATGTCTGGGCAAAAAAAAAAAAAACAATTTCTTAAGAATCGTTAGATCAGAGGCTTGGCAGTGTGCCTGCTATCTACCAACCCAAAGATGTTTTTATACCAGCCCACAGCATTTCTGAAGTCTGTGTATGATGGCCGAGGTGGTATTTATGTGCGTAACTATTCCTTTGAAGCCAACACCACTTCCTTTGTCCTTCCGGACATTTAATGGCAACGTAGTGTGGAGAATTGAAACTAAACTTTGAAGTTGTCACCGTGAATAATCTTCTGTCCAGTGTTAAATTTGTCATATCCTTAAAAAGACCCCATCCACCTTCCACCATCCCAAACGTTTTCATGTGTTCCTGTTCCTCAGCACCTGGCCATAGCCTGCCACTGGTCTCAGCGGGCATCTGTGATCGGCGATGTCGTCCAGGTGTACAGCGGCTGCCACGGCCGCACCATCGTCTTCTGTGAGACCAAAAAAGAGGCCAACGAACTCTCCATGAACACCTCCATCAAACAGGTTCATTGCCGCCTTCTGCTTTCTTGGATGCAACCGGGTAACACATTGCGCATGCGTTGAATGGTTAGCGGACCGGGTTACGAGCTTGCTTAATTTTCTTGTGCAGAGTGCCCAGTGTTTGCATGGAGACATTCCTCAGAAGCAGAGAGAACTCACACTGAAGGGCTTCAGGAACGGCAGCTTCGAGGTCTTGGTTGCCACCAATGTGGCGGCTCGAGGCCTGGACATCCCAGAGATCGATCTGGTCGTTCAGTGTTCTCCTCCCAAGGTGAGGAACACTGAGAAATCACATGTTCAGCTGACTTTTGTGATCAACAACATCTTGGTCTTTGGGTGTTATAAACAAAACCTGGTTCATCAGGAAGGGAGTCTAGATTTTGGAGGACTTCGTGCTCAAGTTGGGACTTTCTGGCATCAAGCACCCAGTACATTTCTGTATTGTTTCAGGACGTGGAGTCGTATATTCACCGCTCAGGGCGAACTGGCCGGGCTGGACGTACAGGCATCTGCATCTGTTTCTACCAGCGAAAAGAAGAAGACCAACTGCGATATGTAGAGCAGAAAGCTGTAAGTCTCCAGTAACCCCGATTCTAAACGTGACCCATCATTCTCAGCAAGAGCAACATTTTTATTTGTGTAGTTTTAAAGAGAAAAGTCTAGGACTTGTCATTGAATCTATGACTTGCATTGAAACCTGCCCCTGAAGGGATATGTTTACATAGCACCTTTCATACACTTCAGTCACTCAAAGTTCTCACTCAAAATGAGAAAATATAAAAAGAAAAGTACAGGAGATTATGAAATACAGAAATATATTTAAAATGAATAGAAATAAAACATGATTAAAACAAAAACAGAAATGAATACATTAGATGAGTCTTGCACCTCAGGCTATTGCAAAGACTTAAAAAAACATTAAAATTAGAATACAGGTAGGTATATAGCAGGCTGCATATGGGCACTTTTCTCAAAGAAATTGTAAAAGTGTGATCAGGTGTTTTGTTTTACCGCTTGCGGATTTGATATAATATTTAATCAAAATCCCAAACAGTTCTGGTTAGACTTCATGATCTTTTCCCACAAATGCACTCAAAAAAAGAGGCCTTGTTACAGATTACACAAATTACACTCTCATTACACTTTAAATATCATTTGCTCTGTTGTGTCCCTCAGGGCATTACCTTTAAACGTATCGGCGTCCCAACTGCCAACGACATCATCAAGTCCTCCAGCAAAGATGCAGTCAGGTGACCTCATCAAGTCACTTTGTTCAAGTTGAAAAGAGTGTCCTAGGTCTCCAGTGCTTGGACTGGGAAACCGTGAAGACCAGCCATATCCCCTCAGCTTGTTAGTGTTGCGATGTTCGTTGTAGGTACCTTGACTCGGTGCCGGCGGGTGCTGTGGAGTATTTTCGCGGGGCTGCGGTGAGCCTGATCGAGGAACGCGGTGCGGTGGAAGCGTTGGCTGCTGCCCTCGCCCACATCTCAGGAGCCACCAGCCTGGAGCAGAGGTCCCTCCTGAACTCTGACGTGGTAAGTGCGCCTTGACAAGAACAAGGCCAAATGACGCGCCATTTTCTACGACAACGCCTTGGGTGTTGGTGACTACATGCTTTTCAAACCACAGTGTGGCAACTTGATGGGAAAGCTGTTATTTATCGTTTGTGTGTTTTAACAGGGTTTTACAACCTTGGTACTGAACTGCTCTCTAGAGATGCATAACATCGGCTATGCCTGGCGAGGTTTAAAGGAGCAGCTTGGTGAGGAGATCGACAGTCAGATCAAAGGAATGACATTTCTCAAGGGCAAAAAAGTGGGTACATTTAATTGCTGTTTAGATGTCCTCTGTGAATTCATAGAAATACAAGTTTTTTCAACAGTTGTGTTGAAAATACCTCTTTTAGTTCAAATACTCCTTTAATTCAAATACCCATTTAATTCAATGTTTCTGCTGTAATATTGATCATTTCTAACTATTTTTATTTTCTAGGGTGTCTGTTTTGATGTCCCTAGTCAAAAAGTGAAAGAAATCCAGGTGTGTATGTGTATGTGTGTTGGTAGGGGAGGGGAGGGGTTGCATTCATAACAGAATTTGATACTACAAGTGAGTTTTGGTGTTCTCCTCTGTGAATCTATAGGTTACTCTGAAAAAGCTTGGTGGTGTTATTTGTCAAGCTGATGTTAACATGCCCTTTAGTTCTGAAAGTCTAGCCTGCCCTAGCTAGCTTGTATCAGCTGACTCCAGGGCCTCAGATTTCACAACTACAGGCCACAGAGCAGAGTCCTTTCGCTGTCAAAACAAGTCAACCAGAATTAAATGCTTCTCTTGGCTATCATGTAAAATGCAGAGTCATTACATATGAGGGGCTTCCACAGGACAATTGGCAAGATGGCCGCCGCTGGCAGCTGACCATCGCCACGGAACTCCCCGAGTTGGAGGAGAGCATGCGACGTAACCATGGAGACCAGATATCTGGTGGCAGGGGTGGAGGCCGTGGTGGAGGCCGTGGTGGAGGCCGTGGTGGAGGCCGTGGTGGAGGTCGTGGGGGAAGTCGTGGGGGTTTCCGAGGTGGCAGAAGGAGCTTCAGCAGTGACCGTCGAGGAGGAGGAGGAGGAAGAGGAAGAGGCGGCGGTGGTCAGAAGCGTAGCTTCTCCCAGGCTTTTGACTATTAACCATCAGCCCCCAATAATGGGACTTCAGTAAACTTTATTCACCAGCCTGTAATGACTGGTGTTTCATTTTAAAATGCTGTTTGGGCCTTCAGTGGACAGATGCTTCCCAAACCTTCCGTAAATCAAGCTGATTGCTTTGCAATTGTGTATTTAAAAAGACCGGTTTATGCCCATTCATATGAGTGAATTTCATTAAAGTGGTTCTTGATACAAAAATATTCAGCAATCTGTTTTAATTTCCTCTGGAGTTATTTAAGATTTAAGGATTAAGATTTCAAAGAAGGATTCACACTGGCAGTTTCCAGTCTCTGTTCCTTTACTTGTTCTTGGTTACATTTGTTCTTAGTGACAACCAACCATCGTAATGTCAAGGTGTAATACAAAGTTTATTATAAAAGCATTGATGGACTCACACGATCAGAAACCATACATACAGAGCTTCTCAGAGTGCCGTTCCAGGAATGCAAAGAAGAATCTTTGAGCAGCATTCTTGGGCTTTAAGACCGGGTGACATGACTGCCATATTCTCCAGCTGCTCTCATTAGAGCCACCTTACTTGTACATACACTCACTAGGTATGTTTGCTACAGATGATTTATTGATTCTGTCTAAGTGTTGAATGACCGAATTTAACTCCTGTTCGCAGCGCCTCTGCTTCGTTCATTGTTTCTGACTACAACTGCTACCAGTATGATCTTTAGGCAATGGGACTTTCTCAACATAGCATTGACACTGATATGTTAATAGCATGGGTGTGGGTAGGTACGTCCCATCTGATACTGCAGTGTCACTGGTGTTGGTGCAAGTCAGTGTTCCATTGAGAGGTCCGTCTCGCAAAAACTTTCAGGCAACAGTGGTCCTGTGATCAGAACGGTACAGTAGATGGGCTGCATCAGAGCTTCTACATCCAGTCCTCGCTGATACCTAGTCAAACCAGATTTGTGATCTGTTCTGGCTTGCAGCACACTTTGTCTAGGTGTTTAACTTCTATGCAGACATTAATAGCCTGGTTCATATGTACATGGAGCTGGAAAACAACATAATTATGTACTGTCAGAAAGATTTGTAGTGTGGATCTCAACCCCTGGTCTATAAGATGCCTGACACCAATTGTTAAGTGCACCAGATTGGCTGTAGTCTGCCTGTACACCTACAAAGTGTTTGTCCTTTTGGATGGTTCGTGTATGTTGTCCTGAAAGTCAATACAAGAATCATATTTGACCAGAATTTTAATATACCAACAAAGTCCTTGAACATGTCGATGAGCTTGTGCCAAACCCTTCCAATCAATCCCAGAGGGATGATGATGATGATGATGATGATGATGATTATGTTTCTGCCCGAGTTCCAGACGTTGCCCCGCAGGATCTGATACACGTTTCCCAGCTTGTAAATGTGATGATCCCAATGGTTACAGTTTCATATCACGCAATGTTTTTAATACGCATGTGCAGCCGTTCATATGTGGAGTTCTTCATGTGACAAGTAAGAATGTCCAGTGGTTGTTCCTCTTTATTTCACTTTGTCAAGCTTGTGATATGTTGTGGGCACTAGCTCTTCAGTTGGAAGGGGTGCTGGTTCAAACTTCTGTCTTGCTCATTGTCTCAGGCAAAATGACTTGCGATCCCATGATTGTAAGAGTCCATCTGGAAAGGATAGCTTGAACAGTCCGCTGTTTCATCTAAATTCAGAACAATGTAGAAATTAGATGCTTGTATTCATCTCTCTGTGTTTTGTGAAAATTGGCAGTGCAAACCTTTGCGATAGGAGGCAGATGGTCTGATATTGGGTGAAGAACTTACAGAGACATTCCATCCAGGATCCTGCTGGTCTCCAGGTTCTCTCGTGCTCGTACGCAGGACTCCAATGTTCTGTGTTCTGTAGATGGTCAACTATCTGCAAGGGGGAGAAGGGGGGATACAGAGGGACAATGTGACTTTCCTACAGTGTTTGCTTTCTGTGACAACTTGGATCCCAAACTTGATATGCTTGTAAAGTTTTCGCAACATGGAATTTCAGCCACATTTCTAACTTGCCTTTAGCACCGCTTCTGTTTGCTCATGGTCCTCCGTTGCCTTTGCTTGGGTTTCTGTTGAAGAGGTCACATTACTAAGTAGAGTACAAAGTCATTTTCACCATAACCTGTCAATGTTGACTTCTCAGGACTAGGATGTAGTCTGACCGTTAGGTGACCACTCTTCTTTCACAGCTGACAGTGTGGAGTAGTTGTTTTTGGTGGGTGCATCAGGAGCAAGTTCTGTGCTGTCCTTGTACTTCCAGAAGGCTTCTAGAGTAAAGAAGAAAGTGTGTCTAAAAGTAGTTTGTTTTTTGTCCAAGTCAGTGGTGAATGTTGAACTAAATATCTCTGTTATCTCTATTTTGGTTGCAAAAAAGCTGTCTTGCACTTCTATAAGTTTATTGTTTTGGATCAAAGTTTTGCTGCAGATGATGCTGTGATTTCTGTTAATGCAGCAGTTGTCTTACCTGTAAACCTCTCTAGAGGAGCGTTGGTGTGTGGCATTAATGCAGGCAAGTGAACTCTGGTGGCATCTGGATCTAAGCTCCTGAACACTGTAGAGAAAGATCTAAGCTCTTGAATTCTGCAGAAACAGATCAAGGCTCCTAAACACAAATCTAAAGCCTGAATGCAAATTGAGGGTGTTGTGTATGTTTGCTCTGTATTTCATCATTCAAACTTTGTTTCATAAGAAGGTGGGTTACTGAAAAATGCTCAGCTTAGCTACATGATTCGTATATGCAAATGAAGGAATTTGGTCATGTGACTTTGGTATAAGGAAATACATGGCGTAAAAAGAATGAGTAATAAAATGTGTATTTCTTATGTATGTTAGTCAGCCACATTAGTTGCCTGTCTGTTTTTATTGCATATTGCTCTTCCTCAATAGTTGTCAATGTTCATCATATACTTGAACCTGTACAACACCACCAGCTACATGAGCACCTTCATATATGCAAACTGTGGTCAGCAGTGATACCAGGAATAGGGCAACTGATGAACTGTGCATGCTGAGAGATGCTCGAGGAAATACTCGAGGAATCTTAGCAAGCATGTTAAGATTGTTGTTGTGTGGGTTTTTTTTATTTATTTTATGTTAATATGAACATGAAATGCACTGGTTGTTTTAGGCATATAACGCTCTTACTCAACTCTATGGGCATTGGCATTTTCAAAAACGAATATGTTTACAGCTTAGATGCTGCGATGTAAAATAAAGGCACCTCTGGTTATTTACCCACCTTTTCTTCTCTTTGGCGCTTTGCTATTGGGCAGTAGTATGTAGACCCTGTAAGCATTGTGCCCTTTCTTGATGCTTTTGTCTCGAAGCTCTTGGACGTCGGGGAGGGAATTCAGGGCGCAGCGGAAATTGGCTTTCCATGTCTTGGGATCAGGTTTGTCTGTGCCAGGTTTGTATCTCCCTTGATGCCAACAGTAGGAAAATAATTGAATGTTTTAATGTGTCTTGAGTCTTTCACTTGATTTATACTGATTTATATATTGTATTTAAAAGCTGAGGTAAAGTAAATCAACAAATAAAGTAGAATCTATTGCATTTCAATATATATCTGAATACACAGTGTGCATTAGAAAAAATAGCTTGCATTTTTACCCAAAACAACTAGCATATTCTATGTTACAATGTTTATTATTGCTACCAAATGTAATTATACACAGGATAAAATGTCAGATATACTTTGCCAAAACAGATAATGACTTGAAATGAATTATGACTTGACCTCAAGCTTTCAGTGACGGTGACGTATCGAATCTCGTTTAGTTTATGAGTCAATGGGGCTGGTTTGCACTAATGTTTGCAACATTATCTGTGTGTTGTCGGGGGAAACTGTTTTGAGCTGTAATCAAAGACACTGTCCACTGGTGCCTGGGCTTGCCCCTCACCTGTATGGATTGCCCAGTTTCGGAACAATGTGGCGTCCTTGTCAATATTCCAACCGTGTCGTGCAGCGTGCTTCCAAGGAATCTGGAACACCTTGGCGGTCTAAAGAGTGACCGTAGGGGGAGGGGGGGAAAGTAAACCTTTCAGGCTTCTTTTTAATAACAATAAAAAAGTTGCAGTAGCAGTTCTAAAGGTACCCGTTTGCATGTGATTTCACTGGTTCTCATACAATATAATGAAATAAAATACATACAATATATCAAGTTTAAGATAAGGACGTGTTTTCTTAGAAAAACAATTCCAAAAAAACTTAGATAAGTCTGAGTTGGCTCCATTAGATATGCCAATTTTGTTCTGAAAAAGAATTTTTAGGGGGGAAAAAAAAACAGTGAATGATTTACCTGTAGGTTTTTTTTTTCTTTTCTTGATACAGTTCTGTACACAATACTATGCAATATGTGCTTCATACTGTGTGTATCAAAGCGTTTGCTGGTAGAGTTTTTTTTTGTCAATAAACATGATTTAAATTAGTAGAGCTAACTACAAAAGGGATTTATAGCCATAGGTCTTACTTCATCCAACCACATGACTCCAGGGTATCTGCCAGACTTGATCTGTTCTTCTAGCCACGGTCGTAAGCGCAGGCGACCCTGATGCATCGTCCTCTCCGGAATCTCTCCTGGTCTCCAAGGGAATCCGTCTGGATTCGATCCACCTTCTTGTCCCACTCACAGTGTTCTTGATCGTTCAGTAATGTAGATGTTCATCAACAGCTTTCTTCTTCCTTTTCTCCAGCGAAGCTTACGTCTGTGTCATCACTCGATGATACTGATCAGACGTCCACATGCATGTGCATGACGTTAATTGACGGTTGCATGACAGTTCCTGTTGGGACCGTGAGGATGAAAGAAGCCGCTTGCAAGAGCAAATCAGATGGCAGGTACGACGGAACGGTGTACGTCTCACTCCCAGCGTTGCATTTGTGTGGCCAAATGACACAGAAATCTCTGCCGCCTCTCTTAGCTACTCAAAGCTTCCCTGTCAAGCTGAGGACCTGCACCGACAGGTTTTCTGCTGTTCCATAAACCTGCTGGAGAATTTCTCTGGTACTGGATGACATATCTACCAAAACACCTACTCACGCCCCCATTTCAGTTCATTGGAAGGTTTGTCAGGTTTTTTTTTTCCCTCCATACAGTATCGTGTCGTGATTGTCTATGAAGCAGAGGTTAAAAGAGGCCACGGGTAAGACTTTGTATAATAGGTCTACAGTATTTTGCATCAGATCCGGAAGGCAACAATTGTCATGGAATTGCTTAAAATAAGAGACAGCAATGCAAAGTGCTATTGTCTTTAATATTATCGTACTTTAAAAAATTATGTACCACTACTATAACAATGCCTAATAATAATAATAATAATAATAATAATAATAATAAACATGTCTACAGCTAAATGTTTTCCAAGCAGGTTTTCATGCACTCCTGATAAGAGCCTATAAATTACATCATCTAGTGACCAAGTTAAACAGCTTTACAAGAGAACTTTAAGACCTCACCTCTTCCCCACCTTTATCACCATGGACTTGAGTGAACGTTTGCTTTTCAAGGAATTTCTCATGACAAAAATAAATGTACGATGCAAACTTATAATTGACTGTGTGAAATGAAAGACCTCAAACCTCTGATGCTTAGAAAGTGCTCAAAAGGATCAATGGCCAGTTTTTTGAGCCTGTAGTGTGTAGAGTTGATCGCATTTATAAAAGAGGTACAATAAATCCTGCTGTGAATCTAAAGCATGGGGGCAGAATCCGATCAACCCATCTTAGCCAATCCATAGTTGTCTTATGATCTTTAGATGGTGTTATTGATAATAGGTCCACAGACGTTGGAAACAATCTGCTTCAAAACATTTCCTAACAGTATAAGATAAATATACTATAAATGGCAAAAATATGATGGATTAGTCAAATGTCTTTATTAGTTTGAAAGACAGGGTAGGCACAGTCCCTGATACAGAGCTATGGGAGAGACATGTGTGGGAAACCTTACCAGGAAGGGATTCTTTCTTTTTCATTAATCCTGTCCTATCATTGCATGGCATCACCACAAACTTGGGGGGTGTGGGCCAATCAGAGGAAGTGGATAGGGAAATAAGTTTGACTTCTATAATGTTGTGTGCCATTCTGCATGGTTTATCTAGTTAAAGGTTCAATTGAATCTTAGTTAGGTAAATAAGTAGTATGGTGTGTTATCATTTATTTTATTGCTGCTTTTAGGCCAGGTAGTGAGTAGTGTGTGTTCTCACTGTACTTATGATGATGCATGCTTTAGTTAACTATCTCACCCACCACCTTTCCCTTATCAGTTGTTCATTGCTCCACTTTTGTATTTGTGTTTGTTTTGATGTCCCTAATGAAGTGATTTTCTTTGTAGTTTTTATTATTTTATTTTTTTTAACCAAAAATGTTCTCCAGCTCTTCTTCTGCGCTGACACTACATTGGCATCAGACATGGGATGCAGATGCCAAACTGATAGGGAACGAGCAGGGCACCACCAAACTCCGAGACGGGCCAGCTAAGATGATGTACCCTGGAGGAAGGGGGTGGGGGTGGGGAAGCCTAATGCCTGGCCCCTCCTAGGTAGATCTGGTCTGCCAAGAGTGATGCGGTTGGGGTAGACGGTGAGGAGAGCAGCAAAGCAAGGCCCAGCAGCGGAGCAAGGATGGCGCCTGGCAAAAGAGAAAAACCAGATGCCAGAGACAATCAGTGATGGCTTAGTTACCTTGAAAAAGTAATCCGATTACTGATTACTCCTTTTAAAAGTAACTTAGTTACGTTACTGATTACTTGATTTTAAAAGTAACTACGTTAGATTACAAGTTACTTTAGTAGTTACATTCAGCAGCAAAATGAATTTTTCCAATACTCACTTTATTGGAAGTGCATTTGTAACAGTAACAATGTATTGAAGCAGGTTCGGTAACCGAGGCAGAAACTGCTTAATCCAAAAATCCAGAGGAGGGAAACTTTATTGATAACGCAACCCTGGCGCGCCTGCGCCGTGTCACTTAAAGGGCCAAGACTCCTTGGCTGTGTTCGAAATGGATTACTACATACTGGATACTGCATACTGGACTCAGTATACACTGGATACTGCATACTGGTCCTCGTAGTAGTATGCAGTACCGTTTCCAGTATGCGACAAAAGCAAAGCACACTACGGGGTCACGTGAACGTAGCGTTGCATGATGGGATGCAGTGCACCACGAAGATAGCTCTGTTCGCGTACTGGAATATTTTGCGGAAGTAGTAGGTCATCCGGGTATGTTTCGCGTACTGGAAATTTTCATTTTGGTCACATACTGCATACGGCATACTGATTTGGGGCTCGATCAGTATGCCAGTAGTATGTAGTAGACTATTTCGAACACAGCCCTTGAGTGGCCAAGTGTCTGTCCGTTAGGGATTTCACCGTTAGCAGTAGTAGTCGCTACAGTATCTCCTGAAATTACGTTTGTGTAGCTGCGCGGTATTATTTGTAAATTTATTTGTTAACGTAATACAAGCGAACTGTTCAGTCAGACACCTATTTGTTGTGAAACGAAATACCATTACAATTTCCAAGCATTTTAAAGTAGGCTACGTTAGTCAAAATTCCAGCACTTTTCAAGCGTGGAACACAAAGCAACATTAAAATTGGTCAGGTAAATGTTCCTTCCCCTGTTTTTGAGGGGTGTTTCTTTATACTACCACATATCGGTACGGAGAACGCTGCAAAAAATGACTTGTAAAACGTGCTCGCGCTCTCACAGGGTCGCGCGCAGCGTGCGGAGTCGAGCGCTACGGTCAGACGCAAAAGTAGAACTGACCAAGAAGAAAGCAAAAATATATATTTTTACTAGGGAAAATAAAAATAGTAACGCACAGTTACTTGGATAAGTAACTTTAATCTGATTACTGGGGGTGTGACGAGACACTCAGCTCACGAGACGAGACACGAGACTGGGTTCACGAAATTCGAGACGAGACGAGATTTTAGGAACACTAAAATTACAAATTATGTGACTGGACAACAGACTTTTATTT
The DNA here is from genome assembly GCF_052324685.1 of Brachyhypopomus gauderio. Classification (NCBI taxonomy): domain Eukaryota; kingdom Metazoa; phylum Chordata; class Actinopteri; order Gymnotiformes; family Hypopomidae; genus Brachyhypopomus; species Brachyhypopomus gauderio. The sequence goes on along the minus strand of NC_135211.1, from coordinate 34,495,735 downwards.
AAATTTTATTTAACTTTAAACATGCATTTTGAAATGTTTTATTATAACTCTTAACATGCATTATGTAAGAGACTGAAAAGTCCGTTGTAAAGCAGTTTTCGTCGTTAAGCGTGACCCTTATTAGATACGCTTTGATCGTAAATACAGTATAGAAAAAACTAACAATGTTCTCGTGCGTACAGCGTGAGAAAGAGCGATCGCGTTACCGAGATGGGCTTATCGTACACAACACTCCACTACACTACACAACACTCCACTGCTCCTCCGCGCAAAATTAAATTAAAAGTCGTGGTAACTCCGGTCCGTTGTTATCCAGACCCGTCGTTAAGCGGGGACTCACTGTATTATGTACAAAACAAAAAGTTCTTCTCTGTCAATACAGAGTGCAAATAGTATACCAAGTATGTCACTGAATTTGCTGCAACTACACTGCCATGTTCATTTTTAAGAATATTAGCATCCCCACACTGCTCCCGATATCCTTTACTGTCTCAACTTGCCAAAGCGCCGTTCTGTCCCTGCTACCTCTGTTTAAGTGAGATGTTGATTTGAGTACTGAGCTGTGGTGCGTGCAGCTGTAAATGTCTCTGCATCGTGCTCGTATTGGCCGCGGTGTACGGCATTATTTTCATACAATGTTTGCATATGTAGTGTCTTATCAGTCACTCTCTTGCCATTTATCATTTCCGCCGGGTTCCCAAAATGATGCCAAACAAACGATTTGAAAGTGGCGGGGCATCTTCAATAGTAATACCTGTATTTTCTCACGTCATTGTGACGTCATCAAATCTCGCGAGACAGATTTTTAACACGACGAGAAATCTCGTGGAGTTGAGTCTCGCGAGATCACGAGACACAGAGATCTCGTCACACCCCTACTGATTACTGGACTGGAAATAGTAGCGCGTTATATTACTCGTTACCGAAAAAGTGGTAAGATTAGAGTTAAAAAGTAACGCGTTACTGACAGCACTGGAGACAATACACATCTGCCTTCCGCGCTACAACATTTAAGGGTGCTGGGAAGCAGATTTTGCACAGTAGTTGCTCAGGATGGCTTGCTTGGATGATGGCTGATACTTGTGGCCTTCTAGTAATGTTTAGTGGTGGCGATGTTATCTGTGAAAACCGCCACCCTTTGCACAGGCGGTTGGTGCAGAGACTGCAGATAAGTGTGATGGGAGCACCACTGAGCCCAGTAGTTCTTCAGGCACACCTGGAGTTTGAGAAGGCTGAGCAGGAAGTTCTGGCAGTACGTCCTGTAGGCACTGCTGCCAGATGAGCCGGGGAGGCACACGTGGCCAGCCTTCAAGCAATCATCACCACGGCAGAGAGAGGAGCCAAGCTCATCTTTAGCCCGTGGGTACTATGGCAAACGATGCTCTGTGTCGGAGGAGCTCTGTGAAACGAGGTAGGGAAATAAGCTGCTGGTGGTACATTGGGTTGAGTGCAGCAAAAGGTGAATGCAGTTCACTTCTCTCACTGACCCAGGCTCATTGGTGTCTCTCCTTTGACCACGTAGCCCACCGGATGCATAAAAAGTGAAATGTAACAGTGCAGTATGGTGTGTTGTCATTCCTGTTTGTCTTCTTTTAGCCCAGGTAGTAAGTAGTGTTCATTCCATGCTTGTGGAGAAACTTTTAATGAACCCCCACCACACACACTTCTAGTCAGTACTTCCTTGTTCCGCTTCTGTGGTCGAGTTTGTTCGCACAGAAGTATCTTCCGGCAGAAAAACTGCAGTTTTTTTGCATTAATGCTGCAAAACCTGAAAGCTCTCCACCCTAAAAAACATTCTGTACATTCAATTCATGGAGTTCACACACATTTTTCTTACTTTCATGAAGTCTTTGCATATGTTGTTCATTCTTGCTTAGCTATGAACCTAGTCAGTAGTTACATATCTGATGTATACTATAAAATTTACCAACTAAAGCAACAGGTCATCTCGTTTGCACCATCAAACCATTAGAGAATTTTCAAAATAAAAGTCCAATTTGAACCGGAAATCATAACGTATAGCAAAGATCCAGTAAACATTGTTCGAGGCTGCATACAATGAGCTACTTGGACATGGGTTTCAGGAGGGAGGAGGGAGCCCAGCTCCAACCAAAAAAGGTGAAGACACCCCATGAACTCCACCTATTTTTATAGGTGTATGCACGCAGAATAAAATTATTGAAACCACTCCTAGAAGCTGAAAGCATACTTGTGTACCTGCGACTCCCTATGGCTTTGTCTAATTTCCAGTTTATGGTGTTCACATGTGTATTTGAAGTGATGTAATTTTTACTATTTGGTTTTCTCAAATTGTTTTCAGAAGAAACCACCACCATGCTATGTAAAAATGATGAGATATATATATATATATATATATATATATATATATATATATATATAGATATATATAGATATAGAGAGAGAGAGATGGTGTTACTTTCACTTGCGGTTGAGAAATTGTTGCACCAAGAGGTTTTATTTATATATATATATAAAACCTCTTGGTGCAACAATTTCTCAACCGCAAGTGAAAGTAACACCATCACAGACTCCTAGTTCTTCCATACCTTACATGGCCTTTTGTTTTTTAAGAGTTTGCTTTTCTCCTAAATACCCTCTGAGCAGAAAGTGAACTCTATTCTCTGACATAGTCATGATATACATCGGTTCACGGCAACTTTCCACCACTGAATTGCAGTGCCCTGTCAAATCAGATCATGGAACAGATTTTCTAACAACGATGGCTGCAGTTCTTTTACCGAACATTACTCTAAAATCATCTTGGCATCTTGATCTGATATGACGCTTGATTCTTTGTTTTCATGATGCCACTTTTCAGGCATTATGAGGTACTCTTGGTTCTCACAGCCATGGCTTCATAAGCAATGCAGCTCAACCATTGGGCAATCTTTTAGAATCTCTGAAAGGGGGAAAGTGCTTCCTTGTAATAATCGATACAAGAACTGTTCAGATGTTGTGTTGTTTTTTTTCTCTCTTTATGCTGCAGTATGCGGCTAGTAAAATGTTTTTTATTAGCCTATGCGTGAGACTACCCCTGAAACCCGTTTATCCAGCCATTAATAATGCAAGAATGTTTTATTTATGCAGTTAAGTTACACCCATGTTTTTTCTTACCTAATTACTTAGCAATATTTTGAACTTCTCAACAAATGGAAATACTGGGAGTGGCAATGGGTAGGTTGCACATGATTGACAGTGTCATGAAAGATTCCTACCTGATAGCATCAGAAGAATAGGAATGTGTTCTTTTACAATGTAAGAAACTTCCTTGTGAAGTTCTCATTGTTTATGCATACATGTACCCACCTCTTTCCTGCTTTTGACAGCAGAGCCACTTTGCTAGTTCAATGTTAATACAGATGGAGCAGAGGTAGGATCCAATTACTCTTTGTCAGTTTTATCTGGTTTAATTCTAAACTCTCAATGGTTTAACTTGAGCACAGTTGTTGTTAAAAGCCATGTTTATGTAAAATACTAAAAAAAAAACAAAGAAATAAACACTTTTTGGAGCACCTTTTTTGCAGTATTTGGCAAATGCACAGCTAGAATACAGTTGAAGATGTAATGATTCTGAACCCTGTGGTCCTGCTGTGTGTTGTGGGGCAGGCAAGCCTGGGACTCTCCTAAGGAGGTGCCCATCATCCAGGATGAGCAGAAGCCTCGTAAGCTCCTCAGCTTCATCCAGATCTTCGTCTGTACATTGGTGGGAATTCTGGTGTTTGCACTCGCCTTCTTCAGCAAAGTGAGGGTCTATATGTTTCCAACAGGCAATGGTGTTTGGTGTTTGGACTGACGTCGTGGCAGTAAATACCATTTATTTCTCCCATTGTGTTTTCTTTCCATCTAGACCTCCCTGTTGTTACTAATAAGCATTACCAACAGAAATGCCATAACCACAACAACCAAAGTCTATGGCCTTCTGTTCATTGGGTGCCTCCTGATTGCTCCAAGTGTTTTAATACTGTTCAAGAGTATTTGGAAAATTACCTTTAAGGATTCGAAAACTCCATCATGGCAAACTCTGTTATGGGTAAGTACCAAATGTAATAAGCATATTCAGTGCAGATTTGAGTTTGTCCCAGTTATCATAATTTATGCTGTCATATGTAAATGAATGGAACAATAAATTTTAGATGTATTTTTACAGATGCTCTGATTTAAGATTCTGATCAGTAATGTGGTTCAAAGGTTTAGACTGCTTGTGTGTTTTTTGTTATGCTCAGTTACTATCTAATAGTCAATTACAGGCAATTTGTGTAAACGTAGAAGTTTTTAAAAATGTGTCTCTCCTTTATTTCTACTGCCTGGAGGTTTGTTTCTTTATGCATTCAAATGTAGTTAAGCAATAGTTAAGAGTAAAGACTCATTACAAATTTATATCTAGCTCACTAGATAGAGTCCAACTGAATGCACACATATATGGGGGTATTTCGTGCTTGTTCTAGAACCCTGTATGTGTAAGGATTCTTCTTTTTGCCTTAAGTCCGTAAGTCCTACTGGCATGAAACTTGGTCAGTAGGTCATAGTTACTGCTACTACTCAGGCTCAAGTCCCATTGGACTACAGGTGGTGCTACAGCACACCCAAACATTTCTAGTCCATAACTCCTACACTGTATGTCAGACAGACAAAATGTATTGCTGCTCTTACAATCTACAAAAACTGTAAGGGGAACTATAGCACTATAGGAGAACTATAGCATTCAGAACATTTGTTCCATATGCCAGGATCATCCGATTAACATGAAAGTTATGAAAGAGTGCATGTACATACTCCCTAAGATGGTTTCATGGAGGTGTCACTTTTCTTCATAAAGGTGTCACTCATACTGTTTAAACTCCATGAGTTTGTCTGATTTTGATATGAACAGATATATTCAGACTATACCATTATGAGGGAAAAGCTGTGGTGTTTCGGACAATCAGTAACTGCATGGCTCCTCAGCGAACAATTACCTGTCTTTCATACCTAAATGAACAGAAGTCAGGAATAGAAGGTTGCATCAACACAGACATGTGCATTTCATATAATTATAGTCTGATGTTGCTGGTAAAGTATGAGAGAGCATATTGGGAGGCTGTACAGAACATGATTACCTGCTTCACATTTTGATGCCTAAACGGATAGAATTCAGGAAAGGTGGTTCATATCCACAGAGACATTTGTAGATATACACGTAATGATAGAATATCATATAATCAGTGCAGAATATAGAAGCAACATGGAACTGTTCTTTTCGTACCATCATCAAATTCTCACCAGGAGGCACAGTGAAAAATACACAACTACCTCTAGTTTATGTAATTACTTACCCGCACACATCTCTGTGGCTCACCTAAACCATTTATTATTAGGGTTCACACACGTAGTGTGGGAAACCTATTGTAATTGTCGGGTTTTTTCTTTCTTATTATTATTATTATTAGGGTTCACACACGTAGTGTGGGAAACCTATTGTAATTGTCGGGTTTTTTCTTTCTTATTATTATTATTAGGGTTCACACACGTAGTGTGGGAAACCTATTGTTATTGTTAGGTTTTTTCTTCTTTCTTATTAGGGTTCACACACGTAGTGTGGGAAACCTATTGTAATTGTCGGGTTTTTTCTTTCTTATTATTATTATTATTATTATTTTTCTCCGCATAAAACGCATACTGCAGCCTAGACCGTAAGGCCCAGAGACACCAAACTTGGCAGAATGGTGTAGTCTCTTTGCGAGACCGTGCTAAAGCACAGAGACCCACATTGGCCTGATGGTGGCGCTATAGCGCACCATTTTGCGTTTTGGTCCATATCTCCCAAACCGTAGGGCCTAGAAACAAAATTCCACTTCTGATGGATTCCTTGGCTCAAGCCAAACAAAAAAGCCTCAAGAACCATTAAGCTCCGCCTACTTAGATTTTTTGCTAATTTGCATAATATGCAAAACCTACTTTTTTGTACTAGTCCCTGGTTTTTCATCCGATCACCACAACCTTGGTGTCAAAATATTCAGGAGAGTCTCATTATCAAAGTTGCTTAAAAACATTTTGAGATTTGCATACAGTCTGGTTGTCACATGTCAATCAATAGCTCCAAGGCGTGGCCAAATTTACTTAAACAGCCATATCTCAGCAACGCTTTGACCGATCTTCATAAAATTTTAACCGTTGTTAGGGCACATGACTACGAGGTCATACGTCAAAGCTGGCCACGATTGTCCAATAGGGGGCGCTATAACATGGGAAAAACTGTATCTCAGAAACCATTAGTCACATCAAGCCAAAACTTTACAGGCATCATCAGGGGCCCAAGTGATATCAAGACACACAATGATGACATCATCACTCAAAAAACATGGCCGCCATGAGCCAATTAATTTTTATTTGAATTAATTGGCCATTTGACAGACTTACCATTGGCCAAACAACATGAAACCTCACCACTGTGCATATCTCAGGACTATGTGTCATGCTGTGCAGTTTTAAAACATTTGGCCACTAGGTGGCGCTATTTGTGAAAATCATGCATAACTCCTCCAAATTTTCACTTAGGAACATGCAACTTGTTTCTTTTTATTCCTTGCAGTAGACCTGACAACTTTGCAATTACAAGTCCTATTAAAAAATGCATACTTTTATCACATTCATCAATTGTTTGAAAATAGCTATTTATAAACTATTCATAGGAATTTGATCCAATTATGGAAAAATTGCTATGAGCATAATCAGTAGACTCTGTAGTTAAAAAGTGATTAAAAAAATGTTGGATTTTTATTTATTTGATTGGTCCATTTTCCCATTATATCATTGTGGCCATGCCATATATGACCTATATTGCTATAACTCATAAACCATGTATGCAATCAACTCCCAATTTGAAAGGCTTTTATATCCTGAAGTCCTTGTGAGGTATGCCAAGTTTTGTTCAAATTGGCCTGTCGGGGGCGCTACAGTACCCAAAAACCTAAGAAAACATAAAAACTCATGCTGCAATCTTGTTATGCAGAATACAGACAAGTAATTGGTCTTGTATGATCCAGATCAATAAGTTCTATAACATTGCAATTGCATCTTATAACAAAAAGTGCACTGCCTGACCAGAAATGAACCTTTTAATTCACCAAAATGTCATATTGCATTACTGAGATTAATGAGATATCAGTATGGTAGTACTTGGGCTCCATCTAGTGGCCAAACATCGGAACGGACTGAAAACTATTGCTCACATGAAACACCACACAAACACACACACAAAGCTGATCTCAGCATGTGATTTAGTTCTGTGATCTGACTCAATTTCCCAATACACATTATTTTGATCCTTTTGGGCCTTTAGTGCCCCAATTGAACCTTTTTTTGCACATTGATTTATTTGTGCATTTTTTCCACTCAAACAGCTTCTTTTGGGTCTAAAGGACCTATTGGGTCTATTGCCTATTGAAGCCAAGTGGCCTATTCGTGTGTGAACCCGCCAATTGCCGCTTGCGGCTATATTTATTATTATTATTTTTCTCCGCATAAAACGCATACTGCAGCCTAAACCGTAAGGCCCAGGGAGACCAAACTTGGCAGACTGGTGTAGTCTGTTTGCGGGACCGTGCTTAAGTACAGACACCCAAATTGGCCTCATGGTGGCGCTATAGCGCAGCATTTTGCGTTTGGGTTCATATCTCCCACCCCGTAGGTCGTAGAAACAAAATTCCACTTCAGGTGCATTCCTTGGCTCCAGACAAACAAAAAAGCCTCAAGAACCATTATGCTCCGCCTACTTAGATTTTTGCTAATTTGCATAATATGCAAAACCTACTTTTTCATACTAGTCCCTGGTTTTTCATCTGATCACCACAATCTTGGTGTCAAAATATTCACAAGAATCTCATTATCAAGGAACATCAACAAAACTTTGACATTGGTATACAGTCTGGTTGTCACATGTCAATCAATAGCTCTGAGGCGTGGCCAAATTGACTTCAGCAGCTATATCTCAGCAATGCTTTGACCTATCTTTATGAAAATTTATCAGTTGTTAGGGCACATGACTCAGAGGTCACAGGTCAAAGCTGGCCACGATTGTCCAATAGGGGGCGCTATAACATGGGGAAATTTGTTTCTCAGAAACCATTAGTCACATCAAGCCCAAACTTTACAGGCGTCATCAGGGGCCCAAGTGGTATCAAGGCACACAATGATGACCTCATCACTCAAAAAACATGGCCGCCATGAGCCAATTAATTTTTATTTGAATTAATTGGCCATTTGACAGACTTACCATTGGCCAATCAACATGAAACCTCATCACTGTGCATATCCCAGGACTATGTGTCATACTGTGCAGTGTTGAAACATTTGGCCACTAGGTGGCGCTATTTGTGAAAATCATGCATAACTCCTCCAAATTTTCACTTAGGAACATGCAACTTGTTTCTTTTTATACCTTGCAGTAGACCTGACAACTTTGCAATTACAAGTCCTATTAAAAAATGCATACTTTTGTCACATTCATCAATTGTTTGAAAATAGCTCTTTAAGAACTATTCCTAGGAATTTGATCCAATGATGGCAAAAATGGCATAGGCATAATCTGTAGACACTGTAGTTAACTAAATATGGAAAAAATGTTGCATTTTTATTTGTCTGATTGGTCAATTTTTCCATTATATCCTTCTGGCCATGCCATAAATGACCTTTATTGCTATAACTCATAAACCATGTAAGTGATCAACTCCCACTTTGAAAGGCTTTTATACACTGAAGTCCTTGTGAGGTAGGCCAAGTTTGGTTCAAATTGGCCTGTCGGAGGCGCTACAGTACCCAAAAACCTGAGAAATCATAAAAACTCACGCAGCAATCTTGTTATGCAGAATACAGACAAGTAATGGGGCTTGTATGATTCAGATCAATGAGGTCTATAACATTGCCATTACATCTCATAACAAAAAGTGCACTGCCTGACCAGAAATGAACCTTTTAATTCACCAAAATGTCATTGCATTACTGAGGTTAATGAGATATCAGTATGATAGTACTTGGGCTCCATCTAGTGGCCAAACACCGAAACTGACTGAAAACAATTGCTCACATGAAACACCACACAAACGCACACAATGCTGATCTCATTATGTGATTTAGTTCTGTGATCTGAATCATTTTGCCAATACACATTATTTTGATCCTTTTGGGCCTTTAGTGCCTCAGTTGAATTGAATGTTTTGTCACATTGATTTACTTATGCATTTTTTCCACTCAAACAGCTTCTATTCACTTTTGGGTCTAAAGGACCTATTGGGCTTCTTTTTGCCTATTGAGGCCAAGAGGCCAATTTGTTTGTCTAAAAGACCCTTTGGGCTTTTTTGCCTTTTTTTGTGTGAACCCGCCAATCGCCGCTTGCGGCTATATTTATTATTATTTTTCTCCGCATAAAACGCATACTGCAGCCTAGACCGTAAGGCCCAGAGACACCAAACTTGGCAGAATGGTGTAGTCTCTTTGCGAGACCGTGCCAAAGCACAGAGACCCACATTGGCCTGATGGTGGCGCTATAGCGCACCATTTTGCGTTTTGGTCCATATCTCCCAAACCGTAGGGCCTAGACACAAAATTCCACTTCAGGTGCATTCCTTGGCTCAAACCAAACAAAAAAGCCTCAAGAACCATTAAGCTCCGCCTACTTAGATTTTTTGCTAATTTGCATAATATGCAAAACCTACTTTTTTATACTAGTCCCTGGTTTTTCATCGGATCACCACAACCTTGGTGTCAAAATATTCAGGAGAATCTCATTATCAAAGTTGCTTAAAAACATTTTGAGATTTGCATACAGTCTGGTTGTCACATGTCAATCAATAGCTCCAAGGCGTGGTCAAATTTACTTAAACAGCCATATCTCAGCAACGCTTTGACGGATCTTCATAAAATTTTAACCGTTGTTAGGGCACATGACTCCGAGGCCATAGGTCAAAGCTGGCCACGATTGTCCAATAGGGGGCGCTATAACATGGGAAAAACTGTATCTCAGAAACCATTAGTCACATCAAGCCAAAACTTTACAGGCATCATCAGGGGCCCAAGTGATATCAAGACACACAATGATGACATCATCACTCAAAAAACATGGCCGCCATGAGCCAATTAATTTTTATTTGAATTAATTGGCCATTTGACAGACTTACCATTGGCCAAACAACATGAAACCTTACCACTGTGCTTATCTCAGGACTATGTGTCATGCTGTGCAGTTTTGAAACATTTGGCCACTAGGTGGCGCTATTTGTGAAAATCATGCATAACTCCTCCAAATTTTCACTTAGGAACATGCAACTTGTTTCTTTTTATTCCTTGCAGTAGACCTGACAACTTTGCAATTACAAGTCCTATTAAAAAATGCATACTTTTGTCACATTCATCAATTGTTTGAAAATAGCTATTTACAAACTAGTCATAGGAATTTGATCCAATTATGGGAAAATTGCTATGAGCATAATCAGTAGACTCTGTAGGTAAAGAGTAATTAAAAAAATGTTGGATTTTTATTTTTCTGATTGGTCCATTTTTGCATTATATCATTGTGGCCATGCCATATATGACCTATATTGCTATAACTCATAAACCATGTATGCAATCAACTCCCAATTTGAAAGGCTTTTATATCCTGAAGTCCTTGTGAGGTATGCCAAGTTTGGTTCAAATTGGCCTGTCGGGGGCGCTACAGTACCCAAAAACCTAAGAAAACATAAAAACTCATGCTGCAATCTTGTTATGCAGAGTACAGACGAGTAATTGGTCTTGTATGATCCAGATCAATAAGTTCTATAACATTGCAATTGCAACTTATAACAAAAAGTGCACTGCCTGACCAGAAATGAACCTTTTAATTCACCAAAATGTCATATTGCATTACTGAGATTAATGAGATATCAGTATGGTAGTACTTGGGCTCCATCTAGTGGCCAAACATCGGAACGGACTGAAAACTATTTCTCACATGAAATACCACACAAACACACACACAAAGCTGATCTCAGCATGTGATTTAGTTCTGTGATTTGAATCATTTTGCCAATACACATTATTTTGATCCTTTTGGGCCTTTAGTGCCCCAATTGAAAATTTTTTTGCACATTGATTTATTTGTGCATTTTTTCCACTCAAACAGCTTCTTTTGGGTCTAAAGGACCTATTGGGTCTATTGCCTATTGAAGCCAAGTGGCCTATTCGTGTGTGAACCCGCCAATTGCCGCTTGCGGCTATATTTAGGGGTCCAAGCACTGAAGGTGCTGGAACCCTATTGTAATTGTTCCGATTATTATTATTATTCTTCTTTTTCTGCCCTAAAACGCGTTGTGCAGACCAAACCGTAACACCTACAGACTTCTCCTTTGGCCAACTTGTAGTACTCCTCTCCGCTACTCAGGCGCAACACGCCGGCCCGATCCGCCCATAGGTGGCGCTATAGAGCGCAAAAAATTGTCACGCCTACACCGTATGTCATAAACAAAAAATTCCAATTGCATCTGATCAGTCATCTTCCATTCTACAAAAAATACATTTGAACCCATAAGCTCCGCCCCTTACATGTCGAGCTAATTTGCATAATATGCAAATTTGCACACATTTTTGAGCGCGTACTAGTCCCTGGATTTTTCACATACATGCACATATGTGGTATCCAGGCGCTCACAAGAGTCTGAACTTTAATTGTTATGGAGCCAAAGTGCACATTTCTGCACATGGGCGTGGCCACATGCATCACAAGTCAAGCGTCGAAAATTCCTTCGCCAAAAATCCACATATTCTGCTATATCTCAGGCATGCTTTCACGTATTCACACCAAATTTCACATACATGCACATATTGGGTGTCTAGACCTGCACATACATTTTGGCAGACATGTACACCTAGGTGGCGCTATAACGGCCAAAAAACTCTCCTGCCCTCCATGCTTTCATGTAGAAGGACAATCATGATCTCATATGATTCTATGCAAAATCACTAACAACTTTGTAATTGCAAGTGCTTTGCAAAAAAGTACAGATTTTTGTGTATAATCCAATACATATAATTTACACTTTTCATACTAGTCCTAGGATTTTCACTCCATCACCTCAAATCACATATTATAATATCCAGCAGCATGTGAAATACAAAACTGGTGGAACAAATTCTAAGATTCTTGCAATTTAATATTTTTCAAATGCATCACAATGGTACCGTCATGACATATAAACTGCATATTTCAAAAACTCCCCTATATAAGGTCTGATTGTTATGAAAATGGACAGACACATTCAGAAGACCACTGAGGTGATATCTGCCAAGTTTGTGCCAAATCCATCCACAAATAGTTGTACTGTGAATATTTTCATTTTCTATGCAGAACATGCATGCAGATCAAAGGTCATTCTTTTCCTCAAAAGAGTTAGAGTTGAGCCTATTCCAGTCAGACCCGTTAGCTCAATGGGTAGAGCAATGTGCTCCCAGCCACAATGCACGTGGACAACGGGGGTTCGAATCCCACGTTGGGCAGTATTCCACCATAAGTTTAAAAAGCTGCAATTTAGATTCTGTTTTTTGAGCAGGTTCTTCATTCACGAACGTGCTTCATATACTTTCATGTACATTTCATATACCTTTACATGATGTACCAGTGGGTGCGCAAATCTTGCCAAACCTCAGCTTGGACCCCGTAATTGCCGCTTGCGGCTATATTGGCAATTATAATTGCTTAGATAATAATGTAAAACTGTAACTACAGCCTACGGCATACATCCTACAACCATGAAACTTGGCAGAAAGGTGTAGTCTCTTTGCAAGACCGAGCACAAGTACAGAGACCCACATTGGCCTGATGGTGGCGCTATAGCGCACCATTTTGCGTTTTGGTCCATATCTCCCAAACCGTAGGGCCTAGAAACAAAATTCCACTTCTGATGGATTCCTTGGCTCAAGCCAAACAAAAAAGCCTCAAGAACCATTAAGCTCCGCCTACTTAGATTTTTTGCTAATTTGCATAATATGCAAAACCTACTTTTTTATACTAGTCCCTGGTTTTTTATCGGATCACCACAACCTTGGTGTCAAAATATTTAGGAGAATCTCATTATCAAAGTTGCTTAAAAACATTTTGAGATTTGCATATAGTCTGGCTGTCACATGTCAATCAATAGCTCCGAGGCGTGGCCAAATTTACTTAAACAGCCATATCTCAGCAACGCTTTGACCGATCTTCATAAAATTTAAAAAGTTGTTAGGGCACATGACTCCGAGGTCACAGGTCAAAGCTGGCCACGATTGTCCAATAGGGGGCGCTATAACATGGGAAAAACTGTTTCTCAGAAACCATTAGTCACATCAAGCCAAAACTTTACAGGCATCATCAGGGGCCCAAGTGATATCAAGACACACAATTATGACATCATCACTCAAAAAACATGGCCGCCATGAGCCAATTAATTTTTATTTGAATTAATTGGCCATTTGACAGACTTACCATTGGCCAAACAACATGAAACCTCACCACTGTGCATATCTCAGGACTATGTGTCATGCTGTGCAGTTTTGAAACATTTGGCCACTAGGTGGCGCTATTTGTGAAAATCATGCATAACTCCTCCAAATTTTCACTTAGGAACATGCAACTTAATTCTTTTTATTCCTTGCAGTAGACCTGACAACTTTGCAATTACAAGTCCTATTAAAAAATGCATACTTTTGTCACATTTATCTATTGTTTGAAAATAGCTATTTACAAACTAGTCATAGGAATTTAATCCAATTATAGAAAAATTGCTATGAGCATAATCAGTAGACTCTGTAGGTAAAAACTGATTAAAAAAATGTTGGAGTTTTATTTATCTGATTGGTCCATTTTCCCATTATATCATTGTGGCCATGCCATATATGACCTATATTGCTATTACTCATAAACCATGTATGCAATCAACTCCCAATTTGAAAGGCTTTTATATCCTGAAGTCCTTGTGAGGTATGCCAAGTTTTGTTCAAATTGGCCTGTCGGGGGCGCTACAGTACCCAAAAACCTAAGAAAACATAAAAACTCATGCTGCAATCTTGTTATGCAGAGTACAGACGAGTAATTGGTCTTGTATGATCCAGATCAATAAGTTCCATAACATTGCAATTGCATCTTATAACAAAAAGTGCACTGCCTGACCAGAAATGAACCTTTTAATTCACCAAAATGTCATTGCATTACTGATATTAATGAGATATCAGTATGATGGTACTTGGGCTCCATCTAGTGGCCAAACACCGAAACTGACTGAAAACTATTGCTCACATGAAACACCACACAAACACACACAAAGCTGATCTCAGCATGTGATTTCGTTCTGTGATCTGAATCATTTTGCCAATACACATTATTTTGATCCTTTTGGGCCTTTAGTGCCAAAATTGAACATTTTTTTGCACATTGGTTTATTTGTGCATTTTTTCCACTCAAACAGCTTCTTTTGGGTCTAAAGGACCTATTGGGTCTATTGCCTATTGAACCCAAGTGGCCTATTCGTGTGTGAACCCGCCAATTGCCGCTTGCGGCTATATTTATTATTATTTTTCTCCGCATAAAACGCATACTGCAGCCTAGACCGTAAGGCCCAGAGACACCAAACTTGGCAGAATGGTGTAGTCTCTTTGCGAGACCGTGCCAAAGCACAGAGACCCACATTGGCCTGATGGTGGCGCTATAGCGCACCATTTTGCGTTTTGGTCCATATCTTCCAAACCGTATGGCCTAGAAACAAAATTCCACTTCAGGTGCATTCCTTGGCTTCAGACAAACAAAAAAGCCTCAAGAACCATTAAGCTCCGCCTACTTAGATTTTTTGCTAATTTGCATAATATGCAAAACCTACTTTTTTGTACTAGTCCCTGGTTTTTCATCGGATCACCACAACCTTGGTGTCAAAATATTCAGGAGAATCTCATTATCAACGACGCTTAAAAACATTTTGAGATTTGCATACAGTCTGGTTGTCACATGTCAATCAATAGCTCCAAGGCGTGGCCAAATTTACTTAAACAGCCATATCTCAGCAACGCTTTGACGGATCTTCATAAAACTTTAACAGTTGTTAGGGCACATGACTCCGAGGTCATAGGTCAAAGCTGGCCACGATTGTCCAATAGGGGGCGCTATAACATGGGAAAAACTGTATCTCAGAAACCATTAGTCACATCAAGCCAAAACTTTACAGGCATCATCAGGGGCCCAAGTGATATCAAGACACACAATGATGACATCATCACTAAAAAAACATGGCCGCCATGAGCCAATAAATTTTTATTTGAATTAATTGGCCATTTGACAGACTTACCATTGGCCAAACAACATGAAACCTCACCACTGTGCATATCTCAGGACTATGTGTCATGCTGTGCAGTTTTAAAACATTTGGCCACTAGGTGGCGCTATTTGTGAAAATCATGCATAACTCCTCCAAATTTTCACTTAGGAACATGCAACTTGTTTCTTTTTATTCCTTGCAGTAGACCTGACAACTTTGCAATTACAAGTCCTATTAAAAAATGCATACTTTTGTCACATTCATCAATTGTTTGAAAATAGCTATTTACAAACTAGTCATAGGAATTTGATCCAATTATGGAAAAATTGCTATGAGCATAATCAGTAGACTCTGTAGGTAAAAACTGAGTAAAAAAATGTTGGATTTTTATTATTCTGATTGGTCCATTTTCCCATTATATCATTGTGGCCATGCCATATATGACCTATATTGCTATAACTCATAAACCATGTATGCAATCAACTCCCAATTTGAAAGGCTTTTATATCCTGAAGTCCTTGTGAGGTATGCCAAGTTTGGTTCAAATAGGCCGGTCGAGGGCGCTACAGTACCCAAAAACCTAAGAAAACATAAAAACTCATGCTGCAATCTTGTTATGCAGAATACAGACAAGTAATTGGTCTTGTATGATCCAGATCAATAAGTTCTATAACATTGCAATTGCATCTTATAACAAAAAGTGCACTGCCTGACCAGAAATGAACCTTTTAATTCACCAAAATGTCATATTGCATTACTGAGATTAATGAGATATCAGTATGGTAGTACTTGGGCTCCATCTAGTGGCCAAACATCGGAACGAACTGAAAACTATTTCTCACATGAAACACCACACAAACACACACAAAGCTGATCTCAGCATGTGATTTAGTTCTGTGATCTGAATCATTTTGCCAATACACATTATTTTGATCCTTTTCGGCCTTTAGTGCCTCAACTGAATCTTTTTTTTTACATAAAGTACACAGCCTGACCAGAAACGAACCTTTTAATTCACCAAAATATCCTATTTCATTACTGACATTAATGAGATATCAGTATGGTAGTACTTGGCCTCCATCTAGTGGCCATATTCTGACTGAAAACTATTGCTCACATGAAATACCACACAAACACACACAAAGCTGATCTCAGCATGTGATTTAGTTCTGTGATCTGAATTATTTTGCCAATGCACATTATTTTGATCCTTTTAGCCCTTTAGTGCCCCAATTGAACCTCTTTTTGCACATTGATTTATTTGTGCATTTTTTCCACTCAAACAGCTTCTTTTTCACATTTAGGGTCTAAAGGACCTTTTGGGCCTCTGCCTATTGAGGCCAAGAAGCCTATTTGTGTGTGAACCCGCCAATTGCCGCTTGCGGCTATATTTATTTATTATTATTATTATTATTATTATTATTATTATTATTTATTTATTATTTCTTATCTCACTGGGAGAAGTTTCTCAGTTACGATGGGAGATTACACGTCTGAGGCAACCCCATTAACCTGTGGGGTTCCACAGGGTTCAGTTTTAGGGCCTTTGTTGTTTTCTTTGTATATGTTACCTTTGGGGCAGATTTTAAATAGTTTTAATATTTCCTATCATTTATTTGCTGCTGATATTCAGCTTTATTTCTCTTTTAAACCAAGTGAGGTTCATAGTTTGTCTAGGCTATTAGATTGTCTTCAATCAATCAGAGAATGGACCTCAAATAACTTCCTACAGCTAAATGACAACAAGACTGAGGTATTGATCATTGCTCCTGATAGGCTTAGTCAAACGATTAAGCAAAATCTTGGACTTCTTTCCTCTGCTGTCCACACTAGCCTCCGAAATCTGGGAGTTATCTTCGATCAGTCTTTAGCATTTGATTCTCATGTTAAACAGCTGTCAAGATCCTGTTTCTTCCACTTGAGAAATATCAGTAAACTGAGATCTATGGTTTCAACAGCAGATCTAGAGATGCTGATCCATGCGTTTATTTCATCTCGCATAGACTACTGTAATGCCTTGTTTTCATCTCTCAGTGTATCAGCTCGTGGACGTTTACAGATAATTCAAAACGCTGCAGCGAGGTTACTGACCAAGTCAAGCAGACGGTCTCACATAACACCCATTTTAAAATCCTTACACTGGCTTCCTGTAGAATTCAGGATCCAGTTCAAGATTTTAACTTTAACATACAGAGCACTACACAACACAGCTCCTGTGTATGTCGCTGACCTGCTCCACCCCTACACTTCATCACGATTACTCAGGTCAAACAACCTGAGTTTACTGTCTGTGCCACGCTCATGTCTAAAGACTCGTGGAGACCGAGCATTTAAGGTGGTTGCTCCAAAACTGTGGAACACACTTCCTCCACATTTAAGATCTGCTGACACTGTAGATACTTTTAAAAAACAGCTAAAGACTTTCCTTTTTACGCAGGCGTTTAGTTAGTGGTGGAGGTTGCAGCCGTTGACCTTGTACACTGTATTTTATTTCTGTTTTATAGTGTGTGTTTTTGTGTCTTTGATTTATTTTATTTTATTTTCCGTTGTAAAGCACTTTGTGGCTTGTGCCTGTGAAAAGTGCTATATAAATGTATTTTACTTACTTTACTTACTTACTAAACACTTTCTCTTTCTACCTCTCTCTCTCTCTCTCTCTCATGTACACACATACTTTTGGCTTATTTATTTCTCATTTTGACATGGTGTATCGTTATATACAGTGTATTATATATACATGTGCCATTTTATTTATATATATATATATATATATATATATATATATATATATATATATATATATATATATATATTAGTGGTGGGCAGTTATCGGCATTAACGGCGTTCAATAATGTGATACTCTTATCGGGCGATATAAAAAATATCGCCGTTAATCTATTCTTAAAGTTGGTTTGGTAAGCAAACTGATGACATTCACCTTGATAGTTTAGCTCGGGTGTACTCCTAACCAAATTGCACAGTAGGGGGCGAGAACGAATTTTCAAACCTGTGTGAATTACCACCCACAACAAATTGCACATGTGCTTACATGGATGCAGCCACGAAGCCGCCAGGTTTGCTTCATGTAAAATTCATTTTTAAGAAGCTTCCTAATGGAGACATTGACAAGACTAAAGTTGTTTGCACCTTATGCAACACAGAATTAGTTTATTGTAGTCTGAAGTTACTTTTACCAGTCTGAAGTACCATTTAAACGCAAAGCACCCATTTGCTAATGCTGCTGACGCTGGTTCAATTAGGGGTGGGCGTAGATTAATTTTTTAAATCTAGATTAATCTCACTGAAATCTTGAAATTAATCTAGATTAAAATGGCTCATATGCGTGCTACCCAAGTAATGACTAAAAGTCAGTTTTTGAGATAGGGTTTCTTAATACAGAGGGTGCATTAGACCAGGGGCTCATCTCCTGTTTCCAAAATGCATCAATGACTGCTTGAGAAAGCTGTTCTACTTTGATACTTGAAGAAAAAAAAACATGCTCAATAAAATGTAGGCTACTCGTGTTCAACGGTTTATTCAGTTAAACATGAATTTGTAAGCCTACATACTGTACATTAAAAGGGGTTGATAACATGTTTATTCAGCTAAACATGATATTTGAAATGTAAGCCAACATTTAGTACATTTAACCTCACGGACGTAATTTGGGGGGGACTTTTTCAAAAGCCGGTTTTGGCCCTCTGCAGTTTTAACGGTTAAATAGAAATATTTAAATAGCGACGAATCTAGCGCTAGGACCATGCAGAAAACGACCGCTCCGAGCTCCGCTCTGGTAACACTTTACGTTCCTAAAAATGAATTTTCCATGAAGCAAACCTGGCGACTTCGTGGCTGCATCCATGTAAACACACGTACGATTTGTAATTCACAGTTTTGAAAACTCGTTCTCGCCCCTACTGTGCAATTTGGTTAGGAATAGCCTACAGCCGAGCTAAACTATCAAGTTGAAAGTCATCATAGTTTGCTTACCCATTTTGACCGAGTTCCCAACCCAACTTTAAGAATAGATTAACGGCGATAATTTTTATATCGCCCGATAAGATTATCAAATTAACGAACGCCGTTAACGTCGTTAACGGCCCACCACTAATATATATAATACATAATGCTATATATATCATTATATATAGTTATAGTTATATAGAGTGTATTATATACAGTACATTATAAACTCCAGAAACATGCCCCCTTTCAGTGCATTACAACTAAACAGTTGTCGCGGCTACAACATTTGAAAACCATAAATAAGTGGCATATACCAGTAGCCCCATGAACAGTATAGCGTTGTCTGCACATTCTTCCTAACTTTGCAAGCACCTGAATTAAATTTCCAGTACATCAGAACACTCACAAATCATTGTCACCTAACCTCACACACTTTTTTCATGGCATCTTCATGAAATTTACATTTATGGCATTTGGCAGATGCCCTTATCCAGAGCGACTTACATTTTTATCTCTTTTTTTTTTTATATACAAGTGAGCAATTGAGGGTTAAGGGCCTTGCTCAGGGGCACCTCAGTCATGGCTTCAGGTCTGGGAATTGAACCCACGACCCTCCGGTCACAAGACCAATTCCCTAACCACCAGGCCATGACTGCCCCTGTGAAATCGTGGACAAAGCCAGATTGTGTGCCCAAGGCCGGTGGTTTCTGCATCCATGTTGCTTCGAGTCAGGCTTGTGAAACTGTGCTTGGACCCGGAATTGCTATAAAAAAAACTTTTATTGCTTCTTTTGCTTCACTTTAAATACACGTTGTATTATGTGTTATTACTCGTCAACCCTGTATGAGCATGTCTCTGTTTCTGTGCAGATTGTGCTGGTGGACACTTTGGTGGCTCTTGGCTCGTCTGTCCTCACTTTGATCGCCATGCCGAATTTCGACATCATGACCAACGTGATGCTTTTGAACAGCGTCGCCACATTATCGGCTGCACTGCAGGTGATCGCGAACTGTCTCGGGCATGGGCGGAGGAGGTTTACAGCGGTCTCTGTAGTAGCCTTGCTCCTCCTGATTGCCGGCTCCGTGCTGTTTGCCGTAAACTACCTGAAAGACTGGAGCAAGGAGAAGAGTCTGTTTGTGGGATTGGCGATCGGAGGCACCATCCTGGTCTCGCTGAACTGGTGGGAGAACTATGCCATGCTTTTCCGCATTGTCTTCTTCAGCAACACTATCCGTGACATCAAGAGGTCCAGCAACCTGGTGAACATCCTGTCCAGCCTCGTGCGGATTGCTGTGACGGCCATTGTCCTGGGCGTGTACGTGAGTGCCTCGGGACAGGATTGGTCAACGGTCACGCGTGTGCCGTCATCCACCCAAACTGTGGTCCTGAGCCTCTTCGCTATTCAGGTTCTGTCGTCGGCGCTGTGCCGCTGGATGGCGGTGGTGGCATGCAAGATGCACGCTGTCCGCCGCAGCTTCGTGGTCCCCATGATCTTGACGTCCCCAGCCGTGCTGGCCGCCTTCGTGTTGGCTGTCTGGATACCTTACTGGAACTTCAATTCAATCACCGCTAGCACCAATATCAACTGCACCGACACACTTGCAAACCAATTCAATACCTTGTTCTCCGACTTCTTCGACATTTCGTTCTCCAACTACATCACAGCTTTTTTTGGTTCGAGCATCAACTCCAAATTCACAGACTTTCTCAACAGTGTACAATTACCATGCAGTGAAATGTTCATCACAAACCTCACCTTGGCTATCTATGGCAGTCATAGCACACAGCCTGTAAACGGCTCTATCCCATTCACAGAGTACTGCAACATCGTCCAAAGATATAATATGTCAGATCTCTTTGTCATGAACAACCTGCTGACGGACTTGACCCACGAGATCTGTAACCAGTCGGTCTTTATTAATAACAATGTGAATGGCTACATCCTACTGGGCCTCTGCTCGTTCTGTTGGTGGGCTGGTCTGGTGCTCTGCACCATCTACATCTGGTTCCTGAGCATACATCGCATTGAGAGGACCAAAGACATGTTCGTGCGCAACTTGTACGAAGCGGCGTTCATTGACCAGTCCATGCTGCTCAACGCTAGGTTTGAGGTCCTGCACAAAGCAGACCTTCACAGGTACTACAGTTTAATGGGGATTGTCTAAGGGGAACGTGGCATGTGATGTTGGCATCTGTAAGTCACTGTCATTCTTCCATCAGCAGGCAGACAGAGATGATGCATATTAACCTCTGTGCCACCATGTGGCACGAGACCTATGACGAAATGATGAAAATGATCATCTCCATGTTCAGGTAAGCTGACACTGAACAATCTGTCACTGAACACAAAGACCTTCCGGGTCAACCTTAAATCGAAACATTCGTCTTTCAGACTGGACAAGTTCCGACCAAAGAAACACCAATTCAATGATGTCACTTTTGACTCTCACATCTACTTTGACGACGCGTTCGTAAAAGACGGGAACGAGCTGAAAGTCAACGAGTATGCAGAGACCCTGGTGGAAGTTATCAGAGAAGTTTACATGTAAGTGGTCAAGACTTCATTCATACAATGTCTCATTGCCATTGCGTTAATTATACCATAACCACTTTAAATGAAAGCTATTGCAGTATCAATATATTTAAAAGTTTAAAGAGCTAACGCAGAAGGAACTCTTTTTTTAAGTTTCATTTACATTTTACATTTATGGCATTTGGCAGACGGCCTTATCCAGAGCGACTTACATTTTTTAATCTAATTTTTTATACAAGTGAGCAATTGAGGGTTAAGGGCCTTGCTCAGGGGCACTTCAGTCATGGCCTCAGGTCTGGGAATCGAACCCACGACCCTCCGGTCACAAGACCAGTTCCCTACCACCAGGCCATGACTGCCCTGGTGGTTTCAGTCAATTTTGTGAATATGTACTCCATTAACATGCCATAGATGGAAGAGCTCTGACAATGTGTATTGACACATTAATAAAATAACAGCATCTGTAGTACTACTGACACTTTAACTATCACTATTTACTGATAATAACAATAAAATTAATTAAACAGCAATACATAAAAATATATGTTTGTGCTTATAAATTCATACTGTTTGCTTTGTAATTTCAGCAATTTCAGTGACACTATTTAACTTTTCAATTTATATTAGGATGTTCACCGCTGTTTTAAAAAATATTTGTAGACTTTTAAAAAATTTATTTACTTTTTTGTGTTAGCTTTTAAATCCCATTATCCAAGTATTCCAATTTTATTAACTTCCAACCAATAAACTTGAACTGGAGTTCCAAAAATGTTGAACACACTTCAAATGTGCAGACTTACAGCTCCCACGTCCTAACCCTCCAACATACAGATTATTTACCAGTGAAGGCGGAAGCATGTTTAAGACAAGGAGACAACTCCCTGATCAGAAACTCATCCAGACACCATATGGGTGCCGGCTGCAGTACACCCTTCCGCAAGGCAACACGCTGTTCATCCACTTTAAGGACAAACACCGCATCCGCCACAAAAAGAGGTGGTCTCAGGTACGCTCGTGCAATATCCATGGTTACTGCCGATTGTTAGTTGCCATAACTACCACCTGAAATCTGGTTCAGCTCCTGGAGAATGCAAAGACAATGTGGAAAGTATTCCCTCTAGAGCACCTTGAAATTCATAAGTATTTAAAAAATATATATATATTAATTATGTTTTTTTTTCTTCATATATAAATATATTTTTATTGGTAAATGTTTTCATTTCCCCTACAGATTATGTACCTGTATTACCTCCTAGGCTGGAAAGTAAATGCAAAATATTATAAATTGTGGAAGGAAGGTGATGAGCCCTTAATAACGATTGAGGAGAAGTTGCAGGTAATTGAAAATTATCCTCATAGTAGGAAAGTGTAGTTCCTGACCCAATGGATTATATATCTCAGAATGTTGTAAGCACTGACAGAATTGTCTCTTTTTCAGAAAGAAAAAGAAAATACCTACCTTCTGGCACTAGATGGCGACACTGACTTCCAGCCCTCGGCGGTTATGCTACTAGTGGATCGGCTGCGTTTGTACCCAGAGGTGGGTGCCGCATGTGGTAGGATTCACCCAACTGGCATGGGTAAGGGCAAAGTGCACATCAAATGCATTCGATATTAATTGAGTACAACACCATGCAAGAACATTGGTTCAGCTGTGTCGCGTGCACGCCGCAGGGCCGATGGTGTGGTACCAGAAGTTCGAGTACGCCGTGGGCCACTGGCTGCAGAAGACGGCGGAGCACGTGTTCGGGTGCGTGCTCTGCAGCCCCGGGTGCTTCAGCCTGTTCCGCGCCGCCGCCCTCATGGACGACAACGTGATGAAGAGATACACGACCAAAGCCACCGAGGCCATCCACTACGTCCAGTACGACCAGGGTGAGCGTGGAATGAGCCACTGATGTCTGAGGCGAAACCACTTGAAACGTTTTGAAGTTTCCGTTCTCTTCACGTCTCATCCGTCCGTGTTCAGGTGAGGACCGCTGGCTGTGCACGCTGCTCCTGCAACAGGGATGGAGGGTGGAGTACAGCGCCGCCTCCGATTCCTACACCAACGCTCCGCAGGAGTTCAAGGAGTTCTACAACCAGAGGCGTCGCTGGGGCCCCTCCACCATGGCCAACACGCTGGACCTGCTCTCCAGCGGCTCCTTGACCGCTCAGAAGAACAAGTCCATTTCCAGACTCTACATCCTGTACCAGATCGGTTCCATGGCCGCCTCGCTCCTGGGCCCGGCCACGGTCTGCCTCATGGTCGCAGGTGACTGCTTCCCCTCCCTCGTTTGGGAATTGTAGTTTGTTGCAGACTGAGATTCATGTGGGGGAGGGGCATTCTGTGAGATCCTGGCCATTAGCGAACATCGCAATCTTTGTAGCAATAAATAAAATGAAAACAAAATAAATTTGTCTTCTAAACATTGACATAAGTTTACCCCGATACTAGTCTTTACTAGTCATGCCTAGTCATGAACAGATCGACAAAGTTCAGACAAACATGCATTTGCATTTCCAACCCTACTGTATATATGGAAAACTAAGATGGCAGGTGGGATGTTTGCCTGACATGATGTGGAGTGTTTATCAGATTGACAATTACGGAATCATCGCCTGCTTGCTGCTTGAGTGCCATTTTCCTTGTCTTGCTACAGGATGTTTCACATTCGTATTCGGGCTTGGTGCCAACTGGGCTCTTTTGCTTTCGATTATCCCCCCTGCCATCTACTTGTCTCTCTGTTTCTACCTGGGACACGCCAGGTCAAACCTGCAAATCAACATTGCGGCCGTCATGAGCATATTCTACGCTTTCCTCATGAGTGCGAGTATTCTGTCCATTATAGGTAGGTGATGTGACTTTTTTTTACCGAACCAGTGAACTTGTTTGTGGTTTATGTTTATGTTGTGCTGGATGGAAAGCTAATTTGGTAATGAAGGTAAAGAATAAAGTTGCTTGTGTGTTTGTGTGTGTGTGTGTGTGTGTGTGTGTGTGTGTGTGTGTGTGTGTGTGTGTGTGTGTGTAGGGGATATGGTGTTGGAGCAGACTTTCTTGACTCCCACCGGCATATTCTTTATTGGCATCACGTCCATGTATGTCATCACCGCAATCCTCCACCCGTCCGAGTGCCACCTTGTCATCTACGGCCTGCTCTATGTCATCAGTATTCCCAGTGGCTACCTCCTACTGGCCATCTATTCTATGGTCAACATGAACAACGTCTCCTGGGGCACCCGGGAGACCGGCAGCGCTGGTGGTGCAGCTAACGCGCGGCAGACGAACGTAAAATGCCAGAAGATGCTCAAATGCTGCGGCTACAACCTGCAGTTCCAGGTCAGCCAGGATGTGAAGGTCACGGCTGCCACGCCTCTGATGCCGGCCCAGGCCACGCCCCAGGCCACGCCCCAGGCCACACCTGAGGAGGGTGTCTCCGTGGATGCCGAAGAACAAGGGACACTCTCCAAAGGGTAAATAGAGCTGGCTGGAGTTCCTTTTGAAAAGCTTTTTTCATGAACCCACATCTGCTAGGTGTGTTGTAACACAGTGTTGTAAGGGAAGGGAGTCTAATGTGTCTAGTGACTAATGTCTGTTTTGTTTTTTTAGTCAACCACATGCTGATAAAGATTGTAAGTAAAGACTCTCTCATTCATCCTCACTATATATTTATATGTGAACAATGGCTATTAAAATTTTCGACACACATGGCTGAAAATATGTTTTCAGAATCCTAAAAACATTTTGGTGTGAAATATTGTTTATATTTCTCAAATATAAATGGCGAAACTAATATTATGATTTATATGAATTAATTTTTTTAAAACAAAAATATAATTAATTAAAATATCCTTGTAAACAAAAAAGTACAATATTAATAATTATAAAATGGCTATTCTAAAGTGGCTATTCTGAAGAGACTATGCTTTGTATAATAGTTTTCCTTGCTTTATGCAACACTTTATTTGTTATTTCAAAATCAAAAAAATTGCCTAACACTGTACTGAAACATACATCTGTTACAACAAATAAAAGTGAATGTTCTTCCCCAGGTTTTATTGAACAGTTGAAGGAGTGCTCTGGTGAGCTGCCCCTTACGGAAGACTATCTTAATGACGTGGGTTTTACAGTCTCTTTTATTATAATTTTTATTTTTTAAGGTGCTGAGTATATAGCTTATGGAATTACATGAAATTACATTCTCACTATAGAAAGATGTGAAACGCTTTATTATAACAATGACCATTGTTGCTGTGTGAATACTGAATAGAAAAGTTCAGTAGTTACTAAAGGATCTTGTGAACATGAATTTAAACTCCTCATTACCTCAAGCATTTGTTTTTTTGGACCTTTCTCTGAAAATGAAGCATATAAAAGGGACGGTGTATACTGAATACTCAATGTGATAACATATACTAACTACTGAACAGAGTACTGTGACAGTATATTAGAAAAGAGTTTAGTGTAGTGATCAAGACTTTTTTTGGCTTCTCTGCCGGAAAGTAACCTTTGCTCACAGCCAAGGCGGTATCAATGACCAGGAAAATATTGTTAGTTGGTTGTCTGTGGGTGTAACGCAGCTCGCGCTGCGGAGCGAGGAGGCAGACACAAACGCTGAGGAGAGCGAGATTTAATAAAGGGAATACCAAACTCAGGGTCAAACAGAAATGCATTGGTCAAAGCCGAAAGGGAGTCCGAACGAGAAACACGGAGTGGCATGACGAAACACGGGACTAGGCACTGAACAATATACTTAAACAAAACACGGGCAGAACGCAGAACAAAACGAAAGAACCAGGTAACAGAAACACAGGGCGACAGGGCAGCGAACACAAGTACTCACGAATAACAGGATAACAGGCATGAACACAGAAACACGAACCAACCAAATGAACAAAACCATAGATAACCAGACTGGGGAATCACAGGGACTAATATACGTGAACTAAATTAGGAACAGGTGAAGACAATGATGACATGGGCGTGGCAGACAGACAGAAACCAGGCAGACAGACAAGCAGGGCGGGGCTAACGGGCAAGGAACAACAGACACGAGGGAACCCAGAGTGACAGCTAGGAAAGGGGGCGTAGCCATACGTGACAGTGGGTTACAAGTCATTCAGCGATTCTTCTTTTTTGATGTCTTAGGATGAAGAAAAGTTCTGGAAAGACCTGATTGAACGCTACCTAAAACCTCTGGAGACTGACAAAGCAAAAGAAGAAAGAGTCAAAAGTGAACTAAAATCTCTACGCAACAAGGTCTGTCTCAACTTGGTTACCAAAAACACTGAAAGCATAAGAATGTTGTTTTTTGAGACTAGAGTACAAACATAGCAACACTCACTGTGTACCCCTTAAGTGGGCGTTTTTTTAATTGCTTGTGGAAGCAATACTGCAGTATTTGTGGTCTTAGCTTAAGCTTCACCATTATATATAACAAATGAACTTGTTTTACAAATTATGTATAATTTTTTCTTATTTACAGGCAGCTTTTGTGTTTTTCATTGTTAATTCCCTGTGGCTCGTAGCCACGTTTTTTCTGCAAACCATTGGTGGTTCAGTGAGCATCCAAGTGCCAGTAGTTAAGTTCTATAGCAATGGCACTGTGAGCCGTAGTGGAACGCTCTACATCGATCCCATCGGGCTCATGTTCCTCATCGGATTCGCGAGCCTTCTGATCATCCAGTTTCTTGCTATGCTGTGGCACAGGTACCCCATGCATGCATGACCATCTGAAATGTATCTAAAATGCTCAGTGAAAGTGTTCACATATTGTTTTGGGGTTTTCTTTTTTGTTTGGATGATTAATATGTCATTCATTGTGTGCGTGTGTTCTCTTCTCCACCTCTAGAATCCAGACTTTGATCCACTTCATTGCTTATAATGGGACAGAGTCCGTCATCAACAGGAAAATGTTGACGAAACCACGAATGTCTGTGGTGGAACTGATCACTGATGAAAACGTAACGTCTCCATTTTTCTTCATTTCTTTGTTTTCAGCAGTGTGAAATGTAACCACTTAATATTGCTCTCATTCATAGACATATGTAATAACTTTGGTGTTTATTCCCTTTACAGAATTTTCTGTAGAGACCAAATCAACTGCAGCGTGCTCAGCTGGACGCCTGTGGTGCATCGTTAGAAAATATTCTGCTAGAACAATGTGCGAAATGTCTTTTAAATGTATAAACCTAGCAAGCCTAATAATCTTCGCATTCGATTTTAATGAGCTTTGTATTAGGATTGAAAAGGTTGCAGCCATATAGCAGTATATACAATTATTTTCCTTCTCTGTATTTATTATTTAACATATGTAAAATTACTCTGTAATAAACTTAAGCACAGTCCGTAAGGATCAATAAGGACCTTATGGATCTATCTGTATTTGATGAATGATGATTTAATTATTTATTCTAACTTCTAGACTTATACAATTTTTTTTTTCTCATATGAAGTAAGTGAGTACTGGCCAACGTGTTGTTTATTGTGTGTATGTAAAATGTCTGTTCAGGAAACGTAAAATATGCCTTTTAACTGTTCAGATCATCCCCACCCAAATAAAGTGACTGAAATCAAGCACACTCATTTTTGGTCTAGATAAAAATGTGATCAGCAGAGGTGGATGTGATCTCAGCTAATCTCGCACAGATGACTCACGAGGTAAAGGCGTGGTGGATCCATACAGATACAGAAGATTGTGGATCGATGTGTCGTACAGAGCGAGGCGTACTGGTGCTTGTGTGAGGTTGAAACGAGTATATTCAGACAACAACAGATAATGATGACAAAAGAAAAATGGTTTGCTTAGAGAAGGGAAGGGACAGAAGGACCTGAACATAGTCATTCATTGTAGTTGGTAAAGTATCTGCACCAGATCTGCCCATGAGTTGCATCATAATAATCTCCCAACTGCAGGGTGATGTTTTAATTTAAGAATGTTTTCATATCATAGGCTTAGTGGGTCACCCTCTAAATGTCTCATTAAATATAAAGGGCAATTGGGGGCAAATAAAATTATGACTGACCCCTTATGCACCAATTCTTAACAATAACATGCCCACTTCTAACATCTGAAATGGGTGATAAAGTTATTTGATTTTATGGAGTCTGATACTGCATCTACATAAACAGTTTCCTGTTAAAGCCACAGTGGGGCTCTACACTGAGGTGATCCTTGAACCTTTTTATGACTTTACTGTACATGAACCAAGGATAAGGTCGCAGGTTCCAGTGATAACTCCAGGAGACACGTTTAAGTAACCTCGTATACAGCCACTACTTCATACGTGCTCGCTAATGGAGTAAGAGTACAACATGGAAGAGCTAAGAAATCGAGGCCACAAACGGGAGGGAAGACACCGGTACATTCACATCTCTTTCGTTATATTCATATTAATAATATTATAATAATCTTAATATTCCATTTCTTAATGTTGTGAATTGCTCATACATTTACAGGGATTGTTTAACATATTGTTCCGAAGCATTTCTTTACCTGATCTATTTAAAAATTGTTGGTATTTGTTTAATTAAGCAGAGTCTAGTTTTTGTCTTTGATGGTTTTAACACAGAAATAAGTTAAAATGTCCTCTGAAACTAGTGGATTAGAGAGTATTCCGAAGACGCAGATGACACAGTAATAAAACACAGGCACATTTTACAGTTATGTATGTTTATAATTTTTAGAGATGTATTCAACTAAGGATTTTCATAGTCGAATCTGATTCGTCAGATTTTCCCTTTAGTCGACTAATAGTCGAATCGGGTTTTTTATTTTATTTTTTTATCTAGAGCCCCTTAAACGAGATCCCGTTCTCATTCAGGTTTTTTTTTTCACTTCAAAGTAAAAACCACTCAGATAAATGAATAAACATGGTAGGTTGGCTTTATTCAGCTTTTATTTATTTACTTATTTATTTTTTTAATGAAACGTTAGAGAAAATTAACAAGAAAAGTCACCGTCAGTGCGCATATGAAACTGTCAGGCAGGTACTGTGCAAAATATTTTAAATAAAATATGCCTGCCTGAAAATATAAAAAAAATTGCCACACAACAGCAAAAAATGATAAGGAAACGTTCAAGTAGCGGGGTTTAAAAAGCAAACAACAACAAAAAAAGTTTAGGCCTACTTGCCGTGACGCACCGCGACGAGACGACACGACCGAAACGACAAACGGCTGAAGTGTTTTTTTTTCGCCTTACGCGTTTTAAATGGTATGCCATGTTGGATGTTGTCGTGCGAAATGAAAGACGTTGATGACATAACTTGCACTTTACTTTGTTTAATTCATCTTTATCTTTTTCAAAATATTTTTGAAGTTTTTTTTGTACCCATTATAATCTCGGTGGTTCAGTATGGAGTGATTTTTGTTTCAATAGTTCCACAAAAGCAAAAGTAAATCCAAGAGCAGAAAGTATATGTTATGAATGCAAAACAGAAAAAAATATATCAAAAGTATATATTTTTAATATAATTGGTTATTTGAAACTTATTTTCGTTTGCATTTTGACAAGTTTTTGGTTCCATTATTTTTGTTTTTTTGGATTTTCCCAGTAAGGTCTTTTGCTTCTGGAATCTCTCTTTGCTTCTGCTTCGTTTTTTGCTTCTGACTTTTGGAACACATTTCACGTGTGGGAGGGGCTTAGATGAAGGCGTTCCTCTGCAATCTCCATTGATCACTGATTCCGGACTGACACGGAGCTCTGAAACCGCCTCTGGGACCAAGCCACACCCACCCCACCAGCTTCCCAGCGTTTTCAAACATGGCGGAACGCGGTGGTTCTGTTTCACAGCAGCATGTAAACCGAGTTTTACCATTAAAGTTGATACAAAGGTTATAATTAATTGCTAAATGGTCTGTAAATATTGCAAATGTACACTTTATAATAACTACATTAAGCATGAAGGTTAATATTTAGCACACTTCACCACAGGGGTGGTGGGGGGTGTATATATATATATATATATATATATATATATATATATATATAAATCGTTCAATCGTTTTCATATTTTGTGGTAAAGCAAACTCTTGTGAAAAATAGGTAGTCATCTAGATAGATAGGTAACGGTGACGTAAAATAAGAAACAAGATTTTTTTGTAGTTCTAACAGGTGAATCCAGGGACGTGTGAGGATAACATTCGCACCAGAGCTGATGTGGACAGCATGGACAGCACAAGATGAATGTGATGTGTGTGTGTGTTTGGCACCTGCAGAACACTGAAAAACTGTGTGAGTGAACAAAGCTGGTTGTATATAGGGTGGCCACTTTTCAGTATTGCTTTAATTTTGGTATTTGGCTTTAATTTTGGTATTTTTTACTATTATGGATTTTACTTATATTTGGCATCACCTCCCGTCACCGTATGCCCGTGCCGTCACCTGTTGCCATACCAGATATTGCAAATACTCATATTTCTTCCACACATCAGTGTTTTCTCTCCATCCAGTTCACTAAAATTTAAAAAAGCTCACGTTAGTAAAGTGTGCTACATTTGCAATATCTACAGACCATTTAGCAATTAATTATAACCTTTGTATAAACGTTTATGGTAAAACTCCGTTTACATGCTACTGTGAAACAGAACCCCCACGTTCCGCCATGTTTGAAAACGCTGGGAAGCTGGTGGGGTGGGCGTGGCTTGGTCCCAGAGGCGGTTTCAGAGCTCCGGAATAAGTGACCAATGGAGATGGCAGAGGAACGCCTTCATCTAAGCCCATCCCACACGTGAAATGTGTTCCAAAAGTCAGAAGCAAAAAACGAAGCAGAAGCAAAGAGAGATTCCAGAAGCAAAAGACCTTACTGGGAAAATCCAAAAAAACAAAAATAATGGAACCAAAAACTTGTCAAAATGCAAACGAAAATAAGTTTCAAATAACCAATTATATTTAAAAAATATACTTTTGATATATTTTTTTTCTGTTTTGCATTCATAACATATACTTATAACATATACTGCTCTTGGATTTACTTTTGCTTCTGTGGAACTATTGAAACAAAAATCACTCCATAGTTCAGCTCCACTCGTTTGGATTGTGCAACTGCAGGGTGTGATTTATTAATGTGTAGTAAGGAAGATGCCTATTGTTAGATTTATTAGTGTGTAGTAAGGAAGATGCCTATTGTTAATGTGCACACATAATTTAAAAATATTTATTAACAGAAATTAGGATGATGTTATTAGACAAAAGGCTATATATAACGAAAACAAAGACATTTCATGTAACAACTAATTCTTAGCAGCATTGGGCACCCCCATACAGTTAGAATGGTACATTCGACTATGCCGCTCATAGTCGACTAGGGGGTATAGTCGACTATAGTCGAATCAGCTACTATTGCAGGTCACCCCTAATAATTTTACTAAATACTAGCAAAATCTATTAATTTACCAAGATTAATCCAGTCCCAAACAATATCAGGTGACAGATTGGGAAAGAGGAACACCTAGTCAAGTGTTTAAAAAGGGTTTGGTACAATACAGATGATACAATACTGAAACACAGAGGCACATTTTATGGTTATATATGTAGCCTATATAATTTTACTAAATACTAACCAGGAAAATCTATTCCTCTACCAAGATTCATCCAGTCCCAAACAATATCAGGTGAAAAATTGGGAAAGAAGCACCTAGTTGAATCCCTAACCCTAGATAAGTGTTTAAAAAGTGTTTTAAAGAGGTGCCACAGGGATGTTCTGAGTACATGGAGAAGAAAGATACGAGCGTTCCAACCTTGATCAAGCACCAATGCTTTTGTACAGGGATACATGGGATCCTTTTCAGCTGAATCCTGTTGGCTCAGAGAAAGAGAAGAAGCAGACATGTTTCGAGGTAACGCAACACATCATAGCAGTCGTCGTGGGCCTGCTTGTCTTGACCAGTGCCGTCATCAGCAAGGTGAGCCGTAATTATGGACCAGAGCGTTACTGCTTGTTCATACCACGTATCATCCTGCTGTTCTTCAGAACGCACAACTGTTGTTGTTTTTTTCCAAACCAAGTTACCAAAGAACTTGACTGTTTGTAGTTTCCATGGCGATTTATGGGCTGGTGGGGATTTATGACAGGTTTGGGCTACTTTGACTGTTATTATCTGTGAGTCCCTGATTGTTCCAAGTATAGAAGACCTGATGGTCCTTGATAACATGAAGCACCAATGGTGCATTCCCAGCAATGTCCATAATGTGTCATAGCAATGTCAACGCAGTGTTAGGCACGCGATGCAGAGGTCAGAAATACAGAGTGAGTCATTGTATTTGGTAACTTTGTAACAAGGAAATAGAAAATGTAGAACGTGGACATAAAGTATGAGAGTTGCTAAAAAAATTGAATAAACATCTATCTGTCTTCGCTATAGATTTTTTTTAGCTTATTGTATCTTTGTTCTTGCCCACAACTAACTTATATGATCATATTTTAATCTTTGAAAGTTGCCGAATCACACAACCTTTATTTTACCACTTTCTCTTTTTATACATATTCAGATGTTATAGGATGATGACAAAACTTCTAATGAATTAATACCACATAGAGGAGTTCTATATCACTTTAGGATCTGTTCATTCCATTTTGTTAGTTTGCAGACAGATTTTTTACATCACAGATGGTTGTAAATGCACTTTTGGGGCACAATTTACCTCAACTGTAGGACATCATCCAAGAGACTGGAGCTACAAGAAGGAATTTGACATAGTTAGCAAGTAAAGGAAGCCAGTCTATGCTTGGTTGATTGACCGTGTTTGAAGAAAATGTCATTTTCTGATTAAACCCACCATAATTCCATCATAATTTTTCAGGGTTCTCTGCTGGCCCTAATCACACTTTGCAGCCCAAAATCACTGAGAAACTCTACAGATCGTCAGTTCTACACACTCCTGCTGATGTGTGCTCTGGTGACACCTAACCTGTTGGTGTTCCTCAAGTGCCTGTGGAAATGTGCCTTCAAAAGTTATGTTGCACCAAACATGAAGACCTTGGGAATTGTGAGTTGAACAAATAATAGTACATTTGGTCTCACTCTGTAAATTTTCATAATAAATGAAAAATCGCCCAGTGTAATTTGTGAATATTTAAAATTACCCATATCAATATGCTGTTTGCTAATACATATAGTATGAATCTGGATGAATTCATATTTCAAAACCCTCATATAAAGAGCTTTCAGATAATTACTACATGGATTTTACTATTTTATGGCACCCAAAATCATAGGGATGAAAATGATTAAAATGTATAAATTTGTAAGCTTTTTTAAATAAGTATTCTGAAGAAGTAAATTTTCACTCATAATGAATACCTCTATCCCTAGGCTGTATGCAAATTAAGATTACATAAAATCACTTAACAGTATATCAGACAATAAAATTGCTGGTTAAAGATTAACACCTATCAACTGTGAGTCATTCCAATATCTAATATATATATCAAATCCAAGAATTTGATTGAACACTACTGATTTGGCTATATGAGGCAGTATGTTATTCATCTGTGTTTGTGGTTTGTTTGTGATATATCCCTCCCTGAAGATATCGACAATTGAGATCCTGGTGGCATTGGGTACCTCGGTGCTGGTCCTGATCGTGATGCCACAGTTCGACGTGTTCACCAACCTCTTCATAGCTGGAGGGGTCTGCATTGTCACCTCCATCCTACAGATCGTGTTCAGGCTTCAGCACCAGCGTTGGATGATCATCTTTCCTATTTGCTCCCTGATTCTGGTGCTCACAGGCTACAGCCTCCTGGCCTCCGACTACTACGTGCGCATCACGTCTCATATCTCCAACCACAAAGAAAACAGCTACATGTATGTAGGTGTTGCTGTGCTTTCCTCCCTACTCATTTCCCTCAATTGGTGGGAGAATTGTCTGCAGGCTAGCAACAAAATTCAAGACATGCTGAGTGAGCTGGACGGCTTTCGAGAGTTTGCATTCATGGTCACCAGCCTCATGAGGATTGCCATCACCGTTATCGTGTACTTTCTGTACTATGGCCTGGACGGGAGTATCAAATGGTCCGATTTCAAGGAGATCAAAGAGGACGCCCTCACGATAGGCCTCGGGGTGTTCTTCCTCCAGGCCTTCTGCTCCGCTGCATGCCACTGGTTTGGGGTCGTGGCCTGCAAGATCCACGCAGTGCGCATGAGTTTCGCCTTGCCCGTCATCTGCACCGGTCCCGTCACTCTCTTTCTCGGATTACTACTCTTCATGACCCAGGCGAGCAACCTACACACAACGTCGCCCGCCGCCTACCATTTCATCAGGTCGGGAACCAACAACACCATCAACTACACCACTATCGAGAACCCCTTCCTGGACTTCTGCTCCAGTCTTGCCTCACTGAAGGACAAAAACACCACGCCCGTGGTCCTCTTGGAGATCACCAATAGCATCTGCAGGACGTCTCTCAGCAGCCACTACGCCGTCTGGCCCTTCTCCATGCTTGCCCTCGAGGGCGCGTGCATGTGGCTCGGGCTGATCACGTGCACGTACTACGTGTGGAGCATGAAAGTGCCGCGCATCGAGCGCACGGCCCAGCTCTTTGTGCGTCGCCTGTACGAGTCGGCCTTCATCGACCTCTCACTGCTGCTGAACACCAAAATGAAAGTGAAGGATCCAGACAGGTAAGCTCGAGGTCTCGTTTTGTTTTTAGCAGAGACCCATTTTATTGGTAAAGGACCAGTATGAAAGTTTGGTTGGACATTTTGGGAATGTTTTCAATGAACTTGTGTATTTAAAAAATATTATTTTCTAGCTTTGAAGACGTGCAGAACTGTGTCATATATCTCTGTGCAACAATGTGGCATGAAACATATGATGAGATGCTAAAGATCCTAACATCAATGTTCAGGTATTTCTATTGCCTTATTCCATTTATGTGAGTAATAGGAGTCTGATGTTTTTCATGTCCAACTCATTATGATTTGCTTTGGTTTTAGATTGGACAGATACAGAGGGGATCCAAAGGAAGAGCACAAGGATTATTTTGACTTTGAATGTCATATCTATGTTGATGATGCCTTTGAGATAGATAAGCAAACTGAGAAAAAATATGTCAATTCATATGTGAAAGACCTAGTAAACGTTGTCATGGAGGTATACAGGTAATAATGATACTATCACCCATTTATTTTGGCTTAAAAACAAGTCATTTCTTAATTTAACTATACGATAAATGGATGTTTTTGAATTGTTGTACATGACTTCCTCAAACGATTACTGAATGATTATCATCAATCAATTATGTTTACAATGAGAATTATAATGTCAGTCCTATACTCCCCTTTAGAGTATTTACAAACAAAGAGCCTGATGAGGTGTCCATCATTGAAACCCCGTATGGTGGACGGCTTATATTCGTGCTACCAGAAGGAAACATGTTGTATGTCCATTTAAAAGACAAATCTCTCATAAGAAACAAAAAGAGATGGTCACAGGTAAGGTGGAACATCTTAAATATGAGTTGTAGACATATTACAATTTAAGGATCTTGTATACATATATATAACATGATTCAATGTGATTTCTTTGTAGATAATGTACATGTATTATCTGCTGGGCTGGAAAGGTTATATAGTCAAAAATCCCCAAAAAATAACAGTAAGTTCATCTGATGCCACATATTAAATTAACTAATAAGTGTTCAAGTAAACAAAACGTAGTGTTGCTTTTGCTAATTTTGGATTATGTGTGCCATTAGAGACAATTCAATCCATGTCGTGCAAGTCTTGTGTCATTGGATGCAGAGACATTTGTCCTGCCTGCCCATGACAATGACAGTAAAAGGAAACACATATCAGATGAAAATGTATATATCCTGGCTTTGGATGGAGATACAGACTTCCACCCCTCTGCTGTGATTCTTCTGGTCGATCGCCTTCGAATGTATGGCAACGTGGGCGCTGCTTGTGGAAGAATCCATCCTACTGGCATGGGTCAGGATTATTTTATCTCAAAAGGGAGGGTCTCCTTCTACTCTTCCAATTCTGTAAACCTCTTTAACTGAAGGCATATGTATGAATGCAGGGCCGATGGTGTGGTACCAGAAGTTCGAGTACGCCGTGGGCCACTGGCTGCAGAAGACGGCGGAGCACGTGTTCGGGTGCGTGCTCTGCAGCCCCGGGTGCTTCAGCCTGTTCCGTGGGTCAGCTCTAATGGATGACAACGTCCTGAAGCGATACACCACCAAGTCCACCAAAGCTTCTGAATACGTCCAGTATGACCAAGGTAACAGCCCTGCGCTTCGTTCGGTTGGAAGCCGCATGCCATCGCTCACGAGTCAAGAATCGTGACGAAGACACAAAAGAGTTGGATTTTAAAGTCTTGCAGTGCCGCTTGATCCTTTAAACGTGTGTTCAGGTGAGGACCGTTGGCTTTGCACGCTGCTCCTGCAGCAGGGATGGAGGGTGGAGTACAACGCCGCCTCTGATGCCTACACCAACTCTCCTCAAGAGTTCAAAGAGTTCTACAACCAAAGACGCCGCTGGGGTCCATCTACTCTTGCCAACACCCTAGATCTTCTACACAGCGGTAAAGAGACTGTGAAGAGGAACGCCTCAATATCCATGCTCTATATCTTCTACCAGATCTTCACTGTGGCTTCCTCTATACTTGGACCTGCTTCTGTTACTTTGATGGTAGCAGGTCAGTATATTAATGGTTTTATATTGGCTTCATAATTAACTAATTTAAGCAATTAAAATTGTGATTTGTTGAAATTATATTTAGTTGTTAAAATTAAAATCCTAAAATCCTTTATAGTTTCTTGCTTATTTTCTGTGACTATGAGAACAAAAGATTTATATAGACAAATCACATACAGCATCTCACAATAACTATTTTGTAATTGTATTTTTTTTCTTTCCTTTCTCAGGGGCCTTCCAGTTTGTATTTGGTATCCCTGGTACTCTGTCCATCATTATAGCTGTCATACCTCCACTTGTTTACATGATAATTTGTTTTCTGGCAAACGCCAACTTCCAGATCACCATAGCTTCCATTTTGAGCGTTTTCTATGCATTCCTGATGACTGCATCCTTCTTTTCCATCATTGGTTAGTTTTATCAATTAAGTTCGACACATGTTTGATGATACCAAAACATATTTTAATATCTGTGCTTGTCAAAACACAATTTCCTGTGTGTAATTTTGCAATAGTGCAGTGTAATTCACACAAAGCCAATAACATAGATGAACTATCAGCGTGTCCAAAATCCAGTCCTGCAGGACCACAGCCCCATAGAATTAAGCATTTTCCTCAAGTTAACACACGTTGTTAATTAATAAATTAAGATTCTCAATGTGCCAACAGGTGACATGATAAAGGAAGGCACGTTCATCACACCTACTGGGATATTCCTGGTCTCCATGACCGTCATGTATTTGGTTACAGCAATACTTCATCCACAGGAGTTTGGCATGATCGTCTACGGCCTCATGTACTTCATCTGCATCCCTAGTGGCTATCTCCTCCTCACCATTTACTCCCTCGTGAACATGAACAACGTCACCTGGGGAACTCGGGAGTCCAACAAGGACAAGGAGGAGAAGAAGCACGTGGGAGTTTTGTGCAATCGCAACTGCAAACTCTGCTGCTGGGACGTGAGCGTCCAAGTCACCCAAGAAACAGAAAATTTGGTCCTCCAGCAGATCCAGCAAGCAGTAAATCCAAACACTTCAGCTGATGCACCTGAGGTTGAAATGACGGCCCAGGACACTCAAGAAGGTCTGAAACCCTCTCAGACTAACAGGCAAACTATGGAAAGTAAGAGAGTTGCTCCACAAAGACCAATAGGTGACAAAAAACACGTGGCTGTTTATGAGGAAACAGACTCAGAATCTCAGAACAGGTACTTGATACTTTTACAGTGGAAAGTTCTGACTGGACAGTAACTCATAAACATCCCTAAACATATTGCTACCAACAGATTACATATTGTTTATAATTATTTACAGTGACAGTGACATGAGCACAGAGAAAAAAATTGTGATGTCTGATGACGACGACGATGACAACTATGCTAATGATCAGGATGAGGAGGAAAAGAAGATTGTCCCTGAGAATGGTAAGTCTTGTGAAAGTAGCCATAAAACATAAACATCCAAATGTTCTATTAGTGCTTTATTTCCTTAAATGTTTGGCAAGCAGAATCCATATCAATCACCATCCTTCTACAAGAGAAAGTCAAATCAAATCAAATCAAAGTTTATTTGTATAGCGCTTTTCACAACACATGTTGTCACAAAGCGCTTTACAGGATTTAAAAGGTTAACAATACTATGGGTCCAGAACCCTAATGAGCAAGCCAAAGGCGACAGTGGCGAGGAAAAACTCCCTATGTAAAGTATTGATACTAAATGATTATTACACCTACTAGATTGGGTTGAACCTGTGAAAAAAGAATTCCTAAAGAAGCTCACCTTTGCCAACCTGAAGAGGAACCTCCAGGAACAGATTAGGTACACCCTCAGGAACAAGAACCAGGAAGATGTGTGCGAGGAGTTGGTGCAAATGCTCACAGACACCTTGAACGAAGAGCTCACTGACAAAGTGGGCCCAGAGACTGTGTTGTCTGAGAGCCAGCTTGAGGAACTACAGGACGTCTTGAATGAGTCGGCCAGGAGGATCCTGAAGACGAACCGTGCAAATAGGTTGGAGCCCAGGGTCAAACGAGCTATTGAAAGAACCCTAGTGGCCCCCCAAGTTGAAACACTGACTGAGGTAACAACATTTATGTAATTAAGTTTGATGTATATGGAGGCAATAGTTGGCAGTAGCTTTTCTGTTCTTTAACTGTGGTGTTTGGTTGAATGTATACTTTCTTCATTTTATTCCCTCATAGAAAAGTCTAGTATCCCATTGGAGAAGTGTTCTCCAAGAAGTATAGCTAAGAATCACTGGGACCCTATAAGGGTTGGTCTGGGTATCATTAGCCATAACTAAGTTTTGATTACCTTATTTTTCCACATACTTGACCAGGATGAGACTGACTTCTGGAACAAACTCTTAGAGAGGTACTTGAAGCCCATTTCAGACCCCCAAAGTCATAAAGAAGAAGTAGAAAAGGAACTTAAGTCCCTTCGGAACAAGGTACTCATTTTAAGGCTTCAAGTAGCCCTGTACACTTCTTAAATATTTTGTAAAAACACATTTTAATATTCTATATTTCTCCTTTAGGCAGTTTTTCTGTATTTCATTGTGAACGTTCTATGGATTGTCGCCACATTTTTTCTTCAAGCCATCGGAAATGACGTGATTAGCATCAAGATTCCCAAATATTTTCCCAATGGTACATTGTCAGATGAACCTCTAAGGGTAGAACCCCTGAGTTTAATGTTCCTGCTTTCTTTTGCGATCCTTTTGGTGGTCCAGTTCCTGGCTATGCTGTACCACAGGTATAACAGGACCCTTTAGTGCAGAGGCACTTTATCAGTTTTTAATTTTCTGACGTTAAGCTACATCCTGAGCCTTGTTTCTATCTCTTCTAACAGAGTATACACCCTCATCCATGTGTTGGCCTATAGAAGCACTGAGAAGGATTACAAGGAAAAGGATCCAGTGAGTAACCACCTTTTGCCTCTAATGCTTGTTTGCCAAATTTAAGATTTTAAGATGGGAAATAATTATTGTCAAAGATCCAGTTAGATGCTCTTGATCCACTGACTCCACATTCATTTTGTATAGGAGGATGATGCAATGATCTTGGAGAATCACATTGAAAATGGTCTCATCATAACAAGTGATGACTTGTGATGGAGATTTTTGGATATGTGGATGCTTTTTAGGTTTGCACATTTTTTTTTTAGATTTGCACTCTTGCTCCTCAGCATTTCAGATGGAATAACATTTTTACTGTACAAGTTTTATTGTACTAGACATCATATTTCCATATCCCGAGGAGGTAAATACAAATCTGGTACAGGGGAAACGTTATGGGAAGACTAAAATATAACACTGATTTTGTGCACTAGGTAAAATTTAATTGTATTTGTAATAGTTATTTCATTAAATGTAATAACAGTCCAAACTCGTACAACTGGTAGAACTGTAAAGCTCTAATTGCTTCTATTTCATGTCATAATCATTTACAGACTTTAGACGTCACAGGCAATGGCAAGGTTCATAGCTAGTTTTGAGTTATCTCTAAGGCGTAAACCTAAGACAGTTTCCTGATGCTGAGGTGTCATCAGTACAAAGACTGAAGGTCAGCTGTCTCAAGATGAATAAAACATGACCAGATTTTTAAGATCTGTCTCATTCAGAGCACGTTTTCTTTGCATTGTCATTGCTTTTACCACTTTCATGTTCAAGCCAGACGTAAAATGAAATTTCATTTTGTTGTTTTATGGGATGCACTTGAAAAAAACATTTTATGTAAATGTGCCATATTTTGTCAGTTGCGATTTTTTTTTCACTGCAATGTAAATTTGTCCTCTGCTATTTACCCATATGTGCATTTAGAACACACACACTAGTGATTACTAGGGGGCTGTGGATCACACATGCCCAGAGCGGTGGGCAGCCCTAGCGCGGCGCCCGGGGAGCACTTGGGGTTAGATGCCTTGCTCAAGGGTACATCAGTCATGGCCTCAGGCCTGGGAATCGAACCCACGACCCTCCGGTCACAAGACCAGTTCCCTACCACCAGACCATAACTGCCCCCATAACCATTATAACCATTTAATAAAGTAACATTGTTAACAACAAATGATTCTAATCTGCATAATTTCCTATACTTATTTTTAGGAGTTTTCAAAATATTTGATTCTTTCCTCAAATTTTTGCAATACACCCTTGCACTGAGTGGTACACCACAGGTTGCCCTATTGATTTTTTTTTGCTCAATCACAATCTGACAAGAGAAACAATGCATTTTTGTCAGCTTTTATTTATTAGCTTAATGTCATTTGACACACACACACAGCATACAACCATGTTTTGAAATTAATTTCTCTAAATGATTAACGCACCCAACAAAACCTTGATGTGTACCATTAAAAAAATGTGCGTAACAGTCCCTTGAAATTTAAGTTAATTTGTATGTACATTATATTTTATTGCAATCTATTCATAAAGCTTGAGCAGTTTAACTGCATGAAATCAATTCCTGTCATGTTGTACTGAAGGTTAATTCAATAAATGGACGATCATCTATTGTAGAGCTTGACCAGAAGGGCACTTGTCCTTCACCTCAAAAACACAACCTCCCTCCCCCACTCCACGACTGCTCATGATTTGGCCATCTTTTTCTCCATGCTGCAGCAAAATAGCAACCAAAAAGCAGTTGGTTAGAAGCAGTTAAAGAATATATATATATATATTAAAAGTGAAAAACAAATGTTTTGGGAACTGTTTATCATGACAAATAGGCAGTTCATATTGGAACAACCTAGTTTTAAGAGGTGTGGCATCTTACTTGTACTTAATGAGTCTTCCTCCCTGGATGAGCTGTGCGCCTTCATTGGTGAAATGGCAGGCAAAGAGGAGCCAGTTCCTTGGCTGCACTTTGTATGCGAATCTCATGAAGAGCAGGGAGTAGCAGGTGAGGGCTAAGCAAAAGGAAACCACAGGTGCAAAAGCACAGCGTGAAAAACTTCACAGGTTACCTTAAAGCAATAACCTACATCAAAATACTCACGTGGCTAACATGGCTAATGGATGCTGATGGATACTAGATTATGGTCACCTCAATACCACCCAACTCTTACTGCCTTTCATTTTTAGCAAACCATGAAGTGAAGTGTTGCTTTAAAGAGCAATCTGTGTTGACACTAGTGCAATCAACTAAATATCTGCACAGTTAGGTAAAAATTAATCAAGCTCCTTCCCTTGGTGCCAATGAACATTAAACAGGTCATATGAGGAAATATTTTCCCCGCGCAACTGCATAGCTAAGAGGGTATATAATTTAACAGCAAGCCATATCCAATTACTTTTACCGTCCAGGATGCAGAAAAAAAACTTCATGTTTAGTAATCTGTGAGAATGCTAGAATTTTACACTTTAAAGAAAGGCTGTTGTAGGGCTCCTTGAAAAGGGAAAATGTCAACTTTGTGATCCGGAGTGCAGCTGGGGGTGGGGGAAAGCAGGTCGGGTTGTCTACACTATTGTGGAGGCTGAATTAAGTTTAAGGAATGGGGGCATTCCTGACTGGATCTGGACCAGGTGTTACCGGGCAAAACTATGACGGCGTTTCGGCTATACAGTGAGTCCCTGCTTAATGACGGGTCTGGTTAACGACGGACCGGAGTTACAAACGACTTTTTAAATTTTTTTTTTTTTGCGCGGAGGAGCAGTGACAGCACAGTGGAGTGTTGTGGAGCTGAGGCAGCGCAGCCTCCACCGCAGCCCATCTCAGCAACGCGATCGCTCTTTCTCACGCTGCACACACGAGAACATTGATAGTTTTTTATACTGGATTTACGATCAAAGCGTATCTAAATCTAGGGTCGCGCTTAACAACGAAAACTGCTTTACGACGGACTTTTCAGTCTCTAACGTTAAGCGGGGACTCACTGTATTTGGTTTCAGAGAAAAGACTTTGGCTGGAGTCTCACATGAGTCTGAGTCGTTCCCATGATAAAAAAAGTAAAGGAATACCCAAAGAC
This sequence comes from Brachyhypopomus gauderio, assembly GCF_052324685.1. Taxonomy (NCBI): domain Eukaryota; kingdom Metazoa; phylum Chordata; class Actinopteri; order Gymnotiformes; family Hypopomidae; genus Brachyhypopomus; species Brachyhypopomus gauderio. The sequence goes on along the minus strand of NC_135211.1, from coordinate 34,452,338 downwards.
TCCACAAAAAGCAGTAAAGGCTATGGGATCATATTTCTCACTTGATTCTAGAAAACACACTGCTGTGTCTGCAAGTCAAGCACAAGGAAACCAGTCGCCTGGGGCCTTCTGTTTAGACTTTAACCAGGTTCACTCTTACCAAAGGTCATTCTTCCACTGATGATTTCTGGACTTTTCTTCATGTCACTGATGGCAGCAATTGGCAATCCCCAGTTTGCAACTGGACCCCAGAAATGCTAAAAAGAAATTAAACCCATGAGAATAATTAATTATACTTAAATCCAAAAATAATAAATACATTAAATATGATTAAGCCAAGTGTTGATTTATGTTGGAGGCATGCTCTTCTAAGCTCCAGGCACTTTTTTGGTGAATATGTGTATTAACAGGCATCAGGTATCACAACAAGGCTGCTGAGGCAAGATTACTATCTTGAAGTTGTCTCTTATTAGTGGGTAAATAAATATGCATCCATGCAGATACAGATACAATTAATTTGCCATCCATGATGGCGTACCCATTTACTGCACATGCTCAGAACTGTGCCTTTGCTGTTTCCTACCGCTGGAACTCTGTCAATACAAACCAGGTTTTGAGCATATGCAGAAAAATGGCCATCAAGTAAGTAGTACAATACACTGGCGCGTAATTAAACGATCATTCTATATTATATTAGTGGTATATAAATATAAGACCCTACAAAAATTATAATATCACATTTCGAGAGATGTTCGGCCGCAAATGTAAAATAAAATTAGTTCATAATAAAGAAAACATACTCACTGTGCTAAACGTTGTTGTCGGTTCCGTATGCAATAAAAATTCAAAAATAGGGGGAAAAGTCAATGTCAATTTTGTTACAGAATATTACATAATGTGTTTAATTTGTTGGTAAATAGTGCAAACAAATTGAGCACCGCGGAGCTGCTTAGCCAAGTAAGTTAGCTAGCCGGAGTTGTGTGCAAAAGACACAGTGTAATTACTTACCTCATTAAATAATCTCTAAACTCCTTACTACGGAGATGATCGATAGCTTTGCGGGCTAATGTTCCAGCCATTATTTAACGTAGATATGACACAAATAATTGTTATAAAGACACACAAACAGGGCCCAGCCGCTCGCCGAGAAGGTTGCTAGAGGACGAATCTTTTTTTTTCGCCTTTCTAGCAACACAGCTACGTCACTTCCTTCAATGTATTGCAATCTGTATGTCAAAGTAAGGGTTCATACCGACGTCATTTTTTATGTCAATAAAAATAAATAAACGGGCTACACAAAATACTTTTGATGTGCTGATCAGTAGAAATAGTCTGTTATGCAGTAATTTATTTGACTCTTTATTTTATTTTAATTTCTATTTTATTTCTTAAAATCTTTAAAATTAAGTCTTTCATTTCTGTTAAATATAATGTTTGGGTTGTGTAAAACACTTTTAATATTAAAGGTGCTATGTAAATAAACTTACCTTGCCTAATATAAATCAATGTATAATATACGAGCGCTGTCCAACTATCTCTAGCACATTTACAATCCTCCCAGTCAGTACAGAATATCACCTGTGTAGTGTTGCTAGATTAAAGAGCCATAAACCAGTTCTGCCAGAAGTGACACATTTTGTGCATTCCAGTCATAAATTTTGAAATTCTACAAGACACTTAAAAAAATCTTTGTCTACTACATCAACTATTACTGTGAACTAGTCACACATTAATACACATTAATGATGTAGCAGATGCAAGGTGTACAGACCTGAAGACAAAATACAACTTCCAGGTTATCTATATCAGATAAAAACATACCTGATTCAAATGTGAAATAAATACATTATTATATTATTTAGTTTGGCCTAATGTAGAATTACTTCCTATCATGTCATTCCAAATAAATCAACATATTTGGAACTGCATTAATAACATAAATACCTACCACAACCTCTCAGCACTTTAATTTCATGCTTAATCTTAAAATAATCAACCATACATAGCAAATCAATCTGTTATCAATTTGACCTTGTCTTTTTTTCCATACATGTCTACGCCATGTTGTTTATCTTACAGATTAAAGCTGAGGACTTGCACTGAAATTTCTTTTCCCCCCTTACTCATTCTAACCTAAATTCATAGAAACCTTAGCCTTAGACTGAATACTTCATGTGCCTTTAAACAATTCTCAGCTACATGAGACATAATTCAAAACATTTTACATATAAGAGGAGGTCAAAATGCAATGTAAATGCAAATACGTGTAAACTGAGGCTAAGAAATGTGCGACATGTACGTTTAACAACAACATTATTCTTTGTCAACATTATGAAATTTCTTACATTAATTTGTGAGAATTGTCCGATGCTACTGATGACAGCAGGATTTATAACATACTGAAAAAAGGTATTTTAAGTGCCATTTTTCATTTAATTTCTTCAGAGATTAAACTCAGTTGCAGTATATTTATTGCACTGATGACAGTCCTAAAAATATCAAACAGACTAGGTTCTTGGTGTGACTCATACATGTTTTGAGAAAAAAGTTTGCAAGTTGCCATTCATTCAAAAAGTGCTTTTCATAAGATTATATAATGCCCCTTCTGTATAGTACTGTATATTATTGTTTTAGTAAAATACTAGAAATGTTTTGATTTAAAACCAAACTGACTAACTTTAACTTCAGTTCTAAACAAAAACAAACAGTTGATGTAAACAAAAATGTAAACAATTATATCATCTGTCTATTAAACTGCCATAAAAGTCTTCATTTCAAGAATATTCTCGGTTTTGCCATAGTTTTATAAAAATGCCCTTGTTTGAATAAAGTACCTTAGTGAATTGCATTGTGTAACTCAGTGTAGTGATAGCTCAGACTGTGGTTATATATCAGAAATGGACAGGCTTTGGCGTATCATACACTGACACTCCATCTCTGTAAAATACAAACACAAAAATGAAAAAACAAAAACAGAAGGAGAAAAAGCATTCGATGTCTCTTCAGTGTGAACTATTCCAGTTCCCTGATTATGCCTTACAGATCCCGTCTTGTCATTTTTGACTGGCTCCTCACCACTGGCAGTACACGTCATACTTGAGCCTAGCTCCGAGCTTTGTCCCCGCGAGATGTTTCTCGAACGCGGCATCCATTTGCTCACTCTGGGCCTTGCTGAAGTGATTCCTCCAGTCACCGATCTCACCTGAAAGGCCAATGGCGATAACGTACATCACTTTTAATTGGCTTACTGAATCCAGGGATGGCTTTATGGCCATGCAGCTCATTATCAAATTGAAGAACTGCACTCTTGGCCTCTATTTTTAAACAAAGCAGAAATGCATATGTTTCAGTACAACTGTATAAACACTAGTGCTGTCAATTCCAGGTGCCACGATTAAAAGTCCTCACCAGGATTTTGCTCAAGCTTGCTAGATTTTCTAATTAGCAATCCAGGTAAAATTTGTGGAATCAACACAATCCAGGAAGCCTGAGCAAAATCCTGGTGAGGACTTTTAATCGCGGCACCTGGAATTGACAGCACTAATAAACACATATTATACTGTCATATTTAGCCATTGGATAGTAACTAGTTTATTTATTTCCAAAAAATAATCTATAGAAGGGACTTGTTCTGACAGAAAAAATGTGCATGTGCAAAAGATTTTTCCCTGAAACATTGACTTATCTTGCCTGTTGTGTCTTGACCTTTGACCTCCTACCACAGAGGTCCCCCACCATAAAAATGAAGAATGGATTTCAAAACAAAAGATACCCACACCTAGTAAAATGAGTCTCTGGCACTGATAAAGGTTGTCAGTATATGGTAGGGCTAGATCCAATTTCCCCAGAGAGTCTTATAAACCAAGAACTCACAAGCCTGCTTTATGGCCTACAATTGTGTAATGTAAAGATTTGTTAATGAGTTAATAATGTCAAGACACATGAACAGGACCCCATTTCCCAGAACCACTGTTGCGTTAAGAACATAAATAACAGAAATTGTAAATGTGCCATATTTGTCAATTGGGGTGAAAATCACAATTGACAAATATGGCACATTTACAATTTCTTTACATTTACAACAGTGATTACTAGGGGGCTCTGGTGCACACATGCACAGAGCAGGGACCAGTTGGGGTTAGGTGCCCTTATGCTCAGTCATAGCCTTAGGCTTGGGAATTGAACCCACGACCCTCCGTCACAAAACCAGTTCCCTAACCACCATATAACAAATGAGGAAGAGGAAGATCTATGTTTTACCATACTTTTGTAAAACCACGCCCAGATCTACAGACATTTGTAACTATTGTAAGCACATTATTCATGCACATTATCTGTACTGTACATGACTACGACTGGGCCGTGTTTCCTGGATGGACTAGGACATCCCACCTTTCCTGAAAATGACATTGGCCATCTTCCCATGAGAATCACTGGAGCCCTTCTTCATGGCACTGAACGTGCTGTCTTCAGCGATGGCATCGATCCGAGCGTCTGCTAGTTCGTAGCCAAAGAACTCCGCCACCTTCTTGATGCTTCCGCCCAAATCCTGACAGAGGAGGAGATTCGAGTCACACCCAAGCCTCGCACAGACAGTGCAGCATTAGCAAAAAGATGAGCGCACACCTCCTTAAGCTCCTCATAAGTGATGATCATCACACTGGGGTCTTCGATATGCTTCTCCCAGGCCAGCGCGTGATCAAAATAGGAGCCCCATGGAACTGAGGAGAGAGAGAGTCCAGGTGGTGAAACCAAGTCATCTGTGCATCCCTTGCTGTCTTGAAAGGTGTGAAAACCCATCTCTTCAAAAAGCACTTAATCTCTAAACTTGAATTTAGTACTAATTTAATGAAAAACAAAAAAACTTGCTGGGGTGATCGGGTCTGTTGAAATGCAAAGGTTAATTTATAGGTGTGAGAATGATTATGTTTTGCCCGTCTACCGTCACCGTCGGTAAAATCGGCACAGAACTGATCCCAGGACTTGGCCGATGCCAAAACAGGATTGCCATTCGAGAAGTGATAATATGAGACCGCCGTGTCCTTCGGATTACGGAAAACTACCAGCATCTAGAACAAGACATGAAACATGCACATGAAGAACAGGAACCATCAGTCCAAGCACAACAGTCTAGTCACGCAACCAAACTGAGCCCGTGCGCAAGAACTGAAACGTGGCCCCACAGTTTTATTGAAAGGGCAAACCCTTTAACACCTTTTCACTGCGCTGGTCTGCTCTTACCACACAGCTTTTTCTGTGTTTTATGAAACACCCAGCACTATTACCCAGGGTCAGTCTGAACTCACATGCTGTACAGGAAATATTTGCTGCCTTACATAAGACATTCTAATGTTTGTTTATATAGGGGAAGTCGGTATGGAAATTCTTGACTGAGTGGTGGTTCAAGAGTCATTGGCTAACTTGATGCATATGGTGAAGCACTGATTAAATATGTTTATATATCAAACTCATATGCAAACGCAAACCTTGGTTTTCCTGTTAAAGAAGGAGGGTGGCATGATGTCAGGATGCAGGTGGGTTCCCAGTAATCTTGGGGGTGGGACACGGGGGAGGGTCTATGAAAGCACACAGGGATAATGAGTGGAAGGTGAGTGAAGACGGACTGCTGGTCTTTTGGAGTTCAAATGCATATGTGACCATGGCAGTCTTTGTTGTTGTTGTTTTTTTATTAGACTATTTTATGGTTTTTGTTTTTGGTGATGGTTGTGACCTGAAGTGACTATGAAGGCCTTATATACACCCATAGAGAAAGTATAATTCTGGTTATACAGTTTTATGTTGCCGGTTATATGACTTGCTCTTACGTGTGAACATTCAAAGACAGTTGACGGAAAGAAGATTCACAATAGCTGAATTTCTGTTTGGCTGTATCGCAAGAGAAAATTAATATATTGGATTTTCATACCTGCAGTAACTCTGGGCCAAAGAATTCCAGGAGAGGAGGCAAAGTGAGTTCTGATTTGTCTGTGGAGAGAGGGGCGATGATCTTCCGCAGGACAGCGAGCATCCAGTTGAAACCTGTGGCAGTTTGGGAAGCATCACTATCCAATTTCTTGCCTCGTTACACAGTTAGCCAGGCCGCCACCCCCCACGGAAAGAAACACGGGCTGTCACTGTTTATTCACCTCCATGGGCGGCTGTGCATAGCGTCAACTGTGTTTGGGGCCGGGGGGCAGGGCCAGGGCCAGGGGGTTGGGGGTGGAAGAGATAAAACGAGCTTGACATCTGTTATAGTTAAAGGGGGCGTGCGACTCCACCACAGCAGGTCCCCATCTTCCAGAAGGGGGCAAGGGTGGTGGGTGGGGGGTTTGCTCAGACACCGTATCCCCCTGTACCAAGCCCCATGACTGAGGGGCCCACTTCAGCTTGCCGTGTGGAGGGGCCCCATGTTTAATTTGACATTCCCCACTGGCTCCTATCTGTCATCTCTACACTGTGAACTGGGATTGGGGGGGGGGGGGTGCAAGCAACCCCAGCATAGAGATCCCACTCCTCAAGCTGACAAAACAGACCCTAACACAAACACGGGCAGACACAAGGACTCAACTAAGACCATGGCAAGGGCTTGCAGGAGTCATATAATAATAATCAGGATGGTTTTGATTGGATGGCTTAAAGGGCAATAAGAAAGTGTCATATGCAAATGCATATGATGGTCCCTCGAGATGCTGCATTGTCAAATATAGAGAATTGAGTATTACTCATAATGTAATCCCTCTTAATCCTTTTGTCATGTAAGATAGGTATTAAATTTGCTTTTTTTGGTATTTTGAAGGAGGAATTGAATGAATATCAATAAATAAATAATACTTACTCAGTAACATGCCATGGTCAATTTCAAAGAGTTTTTAAAAATTATTCACAAGTATTCAATAGTGAGATTTCAGGCCAGAAGATAATAAGTGAACATATGTACATATTTAATTTCTCAAATGGTGCAAAGCAAAAATATATATGCATGTATGTAAAAGATGTATAATTCAGTACCAAAATATTAAATCACCTCTGTGTTTGTTCTCTGACTAAAGACTATAGAAACTCATGCTTCCTCCTTGATTCAGTCTGTCTACATTTGACTCTGGCGAGCGACGTTCTTGCACTCACCACATTTTGGATAGGCCACCAGCACCACATCGTTGTCCTTGGCCTCCACACACTCCAGGGCCACGATGTTCTCCTCTGGGCTTATGAGCACAGGAAAGAGGACCCCCTTATACCTGTAGAGCTTCTCGTCCTCCGACATGCTCTGCGACTTGTCCATCATTGCCTTGACCCTGTTTGGGATCACGCTCATCTTTGCGTCCTGTCCTAAGGGCCCCTTTTGCTGAGTCTCACGCGTCCACGTCCCTGCTCCGCTTCCCACCTTCTCCCTCCGTGTTTGTGCAGCTGGCTGTGTACCACACACACACGCACACGCACACACACACACACACACACACACACACACACATACATACACACAAACACACCCCTAATGGGCGTGTTAGAGCACAAGGGCCTGTGTGGAATTGGGTGTGTGGTAACAGTAGACAGCAGAAGGAGGAAAGAGAGAGAGCTAAGACCCTCCCACCCCACAGGGGAACTAGCGTGAGAAGCACAAGTTTCCTTGTTCTGTGGCTGGGGGGCGTGTGGACAAACTGGTTTCCTGCTGAGACGATGATTGATTGACTGATAAAATGCGTGTGCTTCAGGGCCACACTGTGATAATAACCAGGCTAAGCCATTTCACACAGACAAAGATGCCTCTGCAATGCTAATGAACTGTGTACCATCATAAAAACAACATTTATTTATGTGAGAGTGAGAGGGAAAAGTGTGTGTGTTTGTTTGTGTGTGTGTGTGTGTGTGTGTGTGTGTGTGTGTGTGTGTGTGAGAGAGAGAGAGAGAGAGAGAGATAGAAATGAATGGGTCAGAGGTGTTGTCTCTCATCAGCTTGCGCTATTTCCATTTTCTCTATGTATTTTCTCTTCCTAAGGTATCTTGAAACCAGAGTTCTGTGTGTAGTTCTGTACGGCTCATCGTGTAACATGGTCCATGTTGCCTTTGATAGTATGAGCAACAGCTTCTTACAGGAACCGGGGTGAAAAGGCCATACCCATTCAAACTCAGTCACCCCATCTTGCTGTTTCTCAATGTCACTCGCTGAACAGTAGCGTTACAATGCAGCCATTCATGACCATAGAAATGGCATGGACATCATTCTCTGACTCCTACTTTCTCTTGGCTTGCTTCCACTCACCGAAACACATGCGGTGCCACGTTAAAACGAAGCTCTATAGACATACCCCCCCCTCTCCTTTATTTACAACTAGTCATTTCATGATAGCAGATTTTGCTTTCTGCCAGGGGTCGGCTTTATTTGAACCTGCTTGGTAAAGTTCTGAAATGATTATGAGGGGGTTTAAGTCTGTGACGACCCTTGAGATGTCAGTTTTTTGTAATCATGTCGTAAGGCTTAACAGTGAAAGAAAGTGTGGCATGATTTTGTCTGGAGCCATTTTAATCACACTCCATGATACCATTCCCCAAATTTGGTTTGTTGTCAGGTAACTCCAGTTCACAACCAGGACACCCGTAAAAATGATTTTATCAGATTTCACTCTTAAGAATGTATCTAATGTTTCTGTAGAAAGAGCTCAGCTGTATCTCAGCCTCACATAGCTACACAACTGGCTTATGTGGCGCCACAGACAAAGCGTCCAAGTAAAGGTGACATCTAGTGATAACTTTTAGCAGTGCGGCAAAGAGTCGTCTAATTGGAAAGATAAGCACATAGTTCACCATTTATTTCTATGTTGTGTAAATATTAAATGAGATGGAGGTGACTTGCTTCCTTTATTGAGCATTTATTTTAAATAAGATTAAGAAATATTGTTAGATGATTATTTATTTGTTAATTCCTGAAAATGTCATTTTATGCTTTGGTTTATCAAATAATATCGATTATAATTTGTATTTCATGCATTTTACTAAAGCAGAATAGAACAAATACATTAATTACAATTTTCCTTCTCCACGAAATATGCAGTGCAGGCAGATAGTTGTGCAGGCAGATAGTTGCTTTACCTGTTACAAGCGTGAATGGAAATCAAGAAAAACTGGTCATGAGATGTTGTTCCAGTGGATTTTACGTTGTGGTAACGTTTCATTACGTATTCCAATTGAAAATTGTTGTGGATGGACGTTAACTGGGTTTAACTTGTAAAGCAATCATATGCAATAAGGTGTGGTTATGGGGTAGACTGCTTCATTTCACCAAACACTGTGGTAACCTAAATCATAAGGGCGTGTGTTTCAGTTTGAATTTACTATATTTACACACACTGGGGTAAAAGAACAGTGCGAGGAGAGGCTCCCACATCAGCAGAGAAAGAGAGAAATTTAGCTATTCAATTTACATGAGGATACCCATCTTAATATTATGATATAAACTACTCGCCAAGTAAAACGTATTATTTCAGAAAGACTTTTTGAGAACGATTTTGCGCAATATACAGGGTATGATACATATGATGGGTAAACTGTTCTTATCTGAGCTACGGAGACCAGTACCAGCAGGTGGCGGTAATGTGCCGTGATGCTGCTGGCGAATCACGGCGGGATTCGAGAAGCAGACCTGCAAAATGGCGATGGACGGTATGTCCACGTCTCCATCGGGACTGACATACCACAATGTTTCTGATTATTATCCGAGGAAACTGGGCCCGAAGCCAGACGTAGTACCGTCCGGTGTTACCGAGAGGAAAGTTGGGCCCATTGACAAGCCTGATATGGTCGCAGTGGACGTGATTAACTTCAAGGACTCGGGTATGGTTGCGTTGTACTGGCAGCAACACTGTTAGCTAACTGGCTAAATGCTAACCAGCCTCACTAGTTAACGTCGATTTAATTACATCCCCAACTATACTGAACCGTCTGTCTGTAGACTTGGCCGGTTATACCTTTGAATGGTCTAGTTCAACAGATAGCCAGCTATATGTCCCAAAAATAACACTCTGTCTACGTTAATGTACTATCTGTGCAGCAAACTCAGACAAGATGCAAATTAATCATCAGATTAACGCATTGCAATGTAAGTCTGCATGTCGAGTGGCACTGATGGCTAAATTGTATTGTGTTTTTACAGACACATCAGTACACAGAAAGAAACAAGAGACAGACACATACGTCCTGGTAAGTTCTTTATAAGTTGGGGTTATACCTTCGGTTTATTTTTCCACCTAGTTTGAAAAGAAACGGAACATCAGAGTTGAGTGCAACACACCCACGTTGTGTGTTGGCTTCAAAGCTGATGTATTCAGCAACCCAGTACTCAGAACCCACCCGACTACAGTTCTGCTCCAGCCAAGATCCCAGTAGACTTGTGCCAACTTGGTACCAAGTTGGTACTACCAAGTATCCAGCATTTTTCTAATGGCTTTTAGAACAAAAATGTGCAATGTGTGTGGCTCTCGAGGACTTGGTTTCCCTATTTGGTGTATTTTACAAAATGTCAACACAATCCTAAGTGTGGACATTTTAACGGAGTGGTCAAGAAGTCTGTCTTTGTGTTAATTTTGAGGGTGGTGCAGTTATAATTGAAAACCATGAGTTCAGAGTGAACTTGCTCCACTTTTAGTTCCAAAGTTCCTCAGTAGCCCCCCCCCCCCTTCCAATTACGAGTTTCTGTTTCTGACCTAATAATTTCAGATCTTAAAGGAGTACATGCTGACATTCTCTATTTACTGCTCTGACAACTGAATATGTGCATTTATATTTGTTTGTTTTCTTGATGAACATCCACAGTGGGTCTTCACTGGAGCTTAGTAAAGATCCTGAATATCTAGATTTGCAATGTATTAGCAAGGCAGCATGTTTCTGACGCTCAGCCACTCTGGGATCGCAGTGCTGTAGCCCGTGGCCTCTGAGGAACTCGCTGTGTACTTGTGACAATGGCAATGAAAGTTTAATCCAATCTATTACACAAAACTAAGAATATACACAATGATTTAAAAAATATTAGTTAATTAGTTCTGCTGTCCACATAGCCTATTTCTGTAAGCAGTCACTCTTACAGATGGTGGAAGGTTTGAGCATACTGTGCAGTACAGTGTTATTGTATTAATCTGTGATGTGACCACTGGGCAGCTGTGTGTAAAGGCGCTACGATGACAAATGTTTGTCGTTCTAAAGCAGTAATTCCACTGAATTATAACTTTGTAAGGTTTTTTTTTCTGTATGCAAGCATGCAAAGTATAATTTTGATGACCAAAATTATAATTACTACTTAATATGCATGTAGTCTCTATATGCTTCAGATCTGTATTCATGGACCACTTGGGCCACGTTCATATTTGTAGTTTGGTTCCATCGCTTCAGATCAAACAGAAAATGAAACCAGGAACGAGAACCAGATCTGCTTATTGGACCAAATGTAAATGAGACTTTTTACCTCCTCGCTGCTCCAAAATGAGCCGGGATGAGACTAACCTGATTCAGGGGCACTAGGGGCCTCGAAAGGCTGCTTATTGCACTCTGGAGTTTAGCAGAATGCTTGCTTACTTGCTTTAACAATGCAGTCACACCAGGATTTGCTTTAACTTAACCAATCAAAGCACCATTAGAATGAACAACAATCTAATCCAGATATGACAGATAACATCTTATATATGTAAGCACACTGTACACTGAGGGTTATTACTGAATGAAAATTCCATATACATGCAGTCTGCAGGTTCCTTATGATCGTGATATAATATTAAACTATGTAGTGCTTCATCCAGACAGCCATCTATTTTGATGGATGCAGAAATGGAGGAGCATTGCCTTCTCCATCCATGCTGAAGTGGATATTTTCACAAAAACATAATGAAACATGGATTGTTCATTAGCTGTGTTGCTCAAAGAGGTGGAGGCCCTTTTGGGTCTTGATTCTTCCAAGGTTTCTTATTAAATTCTGCTTTTTATTTTCTTTGTCTTTGATAAATTGCTCATTAGGGTTCTGGACTTATATATTTGTCAAGCAGCTTTGTGACTGCATGTTGTAAAAAGTGCTATATGAACTTTGGCTTCTTCTAGGATTCTTGACCTGGGTCCTAGTTGAATATATGCTGCTCAGAACAGGACAAGATCCATCTGATTTGAAATATTTATTGCAACAAAATGTGTTCAGAAGCATATTTTAGCATGCAACTTTTTTGCTGCGATCTGTGTATATTGCCTTCAGTGCTATGTTGAGACTGAACACTAGATGGCAGCATCACGTTGTCACCCATTCATTAGATTATCTGAATTCTGCCAGTTTCTTTTGGCACTGGGTGAATTTGTTCAACATTTTTCTTTGCATGTTTTTGCAGGGCACCATTCACCCCTTCCGCAAGACACACAAGTCCATCTTGGGCAAGTTCATTCAAGAGTTTAACTTGGTTGCCTCGGACAGACGGGTAAGTGTTTTGCTCAGTCACGTCCCCACCATCTGACCTTCTAAGCCGTTTGTGTTTGCAGGGTTTTAGGCTTTAATCATTGGGATTTATAAGCGGTTTACTTAGCATGCCACTAAACTGCTCCAAATGCTAACTGTTTGATTTAGACCTCAGGCCAGTTTCTTAAAAGGCATCATTGTTCTTTAGGTAAACCGCCATAACAGATTTTTTTTTTTGAGGATTTCACACTGGGTGTACGATTTAATAATCTGGATAAGAGATTGCGTAGCAGTGGAAGACTGGATTAGACCACAGGGTGTTGGAGGGGGCGCTGAATTCTGATCTTGTATTGGCTGACAATAGGGTCCCACTTTACACAACAATCCTGGATTGGATTATATGCCAGAGATCAAGGAACAGACAAAGTTCAAGGAGGGGTCTGCAAATGGAGGATTAATAGCAGCTGTGGAAGGGATCAGTTAGGGTTGGTCACAAGCCTTACAAACATGTTGCCAGAAGATTCACGTCTTGCTTGTTTTTATTGGTTCTGAGCAGAGGCGGACGAAGTACTCAATTTCATTACTTGAGTCAAAGTACAGATACCACTGGTCAAATGCTACTCCGATACAAGTGAAAGTTGCATGTTCAAAATCTTACTTAAGTGAAAGTACGGAAGTACTTGCTTTTAAAAATACTTAAGTATTAAAGTACACCTTCCGTCACATTTGTAAAAAAGTTATAGTTTAAAAGTATTATACATCCTACCAAATCCTCTTTGGGCATAATATTCATACAGTCTTTGATAATAATACATAAGGCATATTCCAATGATGTACATCATTCAGGTAGTGGTAGCAGAAAAGTTTAACCTACACTTTAGTTTAAGGAACAAAAACATTTTCTAAAACCACAATTCACTGATTAGCCTAGCCTAACCTGTTTAAGCAAATTATGTTACCATATTAAAAGTCAATAATAAAATGACGGTTTTCTCTCTTTGCTAGTTAGGTATTCAGTCATCCAATACAACATTATGCTACAGTCAATATAAACAAAGACAAAGTAAAATTAGCAGTGTGGCATCTTGGTAGTCTAACCTTGCTACAACCTTTTGCAGTATGGCTAAAGCCCATCAACTCCATGCCACCCAACATGCTAACAAACTCTTTTCAAACTAGAAATCACAGCCACATTAGAATTATTGACATTAATTCTACACTGACATTAGAATGGAAACATTATTTGACAAGATTCGATTAACCCACACGGTTTCCCTTATTGATGTTTCCGTAGTTTGAATTACTTGCCAATATAATGTTAACATTATTTATAGTGATCCTAGCAGACCTAGCAGTGGAGTGAGCAGGCAAAGTCATTTCACTAGCCTTACTGCAAAGCTCCTCTGACTACATAGTCACTTAACAAAACATTTAGGCTGCATACCGTAATATACTTCCTCAGGTGGGACGGTGAATTTTGGTATGCAGTGATATAGTTTGTTTTTGGCAAACAAAGCATGCATTTAAAACGATAGGAATGATTCATCCGTTCAGAAAACTGGAACATTTTGTCGAGATACGGCCATGGGTGCAAAAGAGCATGCCAGGGTTGCCAGCTCTCACGCATTGAGCGTGAGACACACGCATTTGACCGTTTTCACACGCTCTCACGCCACAGTTCCGATATCTCACGCCGAAAAAAAATCTAGTTTATTTACCTCTGATCTATATCTATCAACCACCGGCGATCGCGATATAATACTTAATTTGTGTCCATTTTTCACCGCCCCGGTAACGTTCGCCACCCCCCCCGATCAACAATTTACACTCGCCACCAAGTCCAGGTTCAAATCTCCCTCCAAGCGATCTTGAAAAGTTGGCAACCCTGGCATGCTCCATCACCGCCGTCTCCGCTCATGTTGCTGTTATTTAGGAAAAGAACGACTAGCGACACCGAACTTGATTTTACACCTCACAGACACATCCTTGATTGCTGATAGGCTGTCACCTGTGAAAATACTATCGGGGGAGGGGAGGAGAGTTGTGTGTGGAAGTAACGAGAGCTGGACAGAAATGTAGTGGAGTGATAAGTACTGTATTTGTTATTCAACTGTAGTGAAGTGAAAGTCATAAGTATTTAAAAAAAAATCAACTTAAGTAAAGTACAAATACTCAAGAACTGTACTTAAGTACAGTACTTAAGTAAATGTACTTCGTTACTGCCCACCTCTGGTTCTGAGCTGTCAAAGCACTCTTCCTGTGTGGGATTTTGGGTTACCTTATATTGGGGGGGCTGTACAGTTAAATGTACGGTATACCTGTACGGCTACACCTGCATGGTTAAATGCGCCTTTATGGTTATGCACCTGTGTGGTTAAATGCACCTGTTTGATTAAATGCTGGCCTCGTGCATAACATACTTCCTGTCTTCTGTTAATTAAGAAGTCCTGTTGATGAAGTGCTGGATTTTATTAAGATGTTGTTTTTTATGGGGGCTGAGGTGGATGTTATTTGGAGAGATGGGCATAAAACATTTGGGAGCTCTTAAGGATTGTCCTGTTCCTATTTGACAGAATTTGACAAAGCAAATTATGCTATGCTATGGGTTATTGCTATGACCCAGGCGTAGGCCGTCTATAAACTGTTGGGCGTTTTCCCAGGCTTTCGTCTTTCCGTGGCTTTGTCCATCTACACATGATGCATTACCATGGCAGTGAAGACACCCTGCAGACCTGTGTTGAGAATGAGCCCAGACGCGTGTGACCACAGCATTGATTTACTGAAACATAAGCGACATAAATTACCTTAAATGACTTTATCGTGACCTCAAATGACCTTTCTCTGGAGCTACGCTTCCACACTCCACAGTCCAGTTTCTCAATACTTAAAGTGTTTTCGGAGTCCGAAATGTGAAACTATGTGACCGCAGGCACGCAGGACACGTTTACACCTGCTCACGCCACCCAAGAACATTTGCTTCCAGTTGTTTATCAAGGTAGTAAATGTTTATTTTCTCTGAGAAGAAAAGTGGTCCTGTGGTGGAGTCTTCCATAATTATTTTCTGTTCTCTTCAGCGCGAAGCCGCCCGGTTTTTGTAATTAGTGGGGTGGAACTCTGCTCTGCCCAGTCATTAAATATGTAGGACGTAGTTTTGTTTTGACCTGAATTAATCCATCTTAACATGAATATGAAGGTACTTTTATTTTGTGAGTCACATCTTAACACTAGAGAACCAACTTGTTTATACATCTTCTTTATACATCTTTTCAGGATATTCACATATTTTTTGGATAAACAAAACAACCTTGTTACTTTTTATCACTGTTTATTAGCAGTAGCACTTTATTATCTTATTTATTTACTCTTTTAGTGTCTTTACAAGCATATAAAAAATCTGCCTAGATGAATAGCTTAGAGTTTGTGAGATGGCCTATTCCTTTTGCCCAGTGCTTTGTTGTAGGTAATGATCCCAGCACTAAACTACAGTTAAAGTAACAGAAAATGGTTGGGAGAGTCACTCTACTGTTCTGTTAAATACGCATGCTAGAATAACACAAACCACCAACAAGGTCCTGTAGGTAGGTAGATACTTTATTGATCCCGAAGGAAATTTAGCAAATTTCTCTGTGAAGACTCGTGAATAACACAATACCGTTTAAAGGTTATTCGTATAAACATGTCCCTTTCCCAAGTATATATAGCATGGTTTGGCATTGATGAGAACAGTGAGAAAATTCTCCATATTGTACTTGAGGTTGGAAAATTAAACAATATTTTTAAAATCTTGCAGAAGGTGTTCCTATTAGGAATTGTGTACCATTCGGTTAAAAGATGTCACTATCCCAGGGATTAAAAAAATTAATATATTATATATTATTTATTTTGAAGAATTATAAATTCAGCATACATTTTTGTTTAGCTTTTCTTTTAATGGAAGCTTCTTTCGCCTTAACATAAATTTTAACTCTATTACAGGACTAACCTTCAAGTAAACGGTACCAAAAAGAGGGAAAAGACACCTTCATGATGATGTCAACATACAGGCCTAATGTAGTCGCTGTGTGGCCATGTTTGTACAGATGTCGCCCTCGTGTGGTGAACAAGTGTACAATTTCCGGCACAAGATTTAGTTGTATGACGCTCCTGATTGGCCGGTCACGGGTTACGATCACACCGAAAACAGCTGATTCTGGTCACCAGCCGATCAATCCTGATCATGCAGTCAAAAAACGAGCAATGTAGACCTGTCTTGGGACAGGCCAGTTATTATGTTAAAGCACAAAATTATCGTGCTTGTTGCTTTTCATTGGAGTAATTTTGCTCTGAAAGGTGCTGGAGACAAGAACATGCGGCCCATGCCACGAATTCAAATCAGCTGCTTCTCAAGTTCACATTTAAGAAATGCGCATTTCTTCCTTTCTTTTCTTCCTTTCTGGGACTGAAAGGAAGGAAATTATTGCTGAAAAACACAGGCTGCATTAAAAAATGCAGGCTCAAGGTACATAGGAATTTAACGGTAGGAATTCCAGAGGGAGTATTGGCTGGGTTCTGGATGTAAGGTCAGGAGCGTGAGGGCTAATTGAGGGAGAGACTGAACTGACCAGAAGGTTCTGTAGACCGGCGTCGTGAACTCGTTCCTCTGCACCGTTAGGCACAATTGCTCCGATGTTCTCACTGTACAGCAGCTGCAAGGGATGCCCAGTTAATGAACAGAAGGCTTTGTGCGCCGTGTAACCAGAGATCATTGTTTATAACGGAGAGCAAACTGCAGATCCACTTGAATATGTCATCGTTAACACACACACATGCATAGTCAAACCCGCACGCACACTTCAGCTCCCGTCTGTGTGGCCCTGTACCTCTTGCTGTCATAACGTGAAGCCCAGTAATGGGTATTGCAGTGCCCTGCCGCTCGGCTCTTGAGTGACAGGCTCTCCGGCGTTATGCTCTTTAGTTAGCGACGGCCTCTGCATGAGTCAAAGCTATGCAACTTTTTTTTTCTCATCACAACTTTTATGTCCAGGCCATAATACATATACCTTGTTTACCTCTGCATTGCATCAGTGTAATGATACAAGTGCGAATGTTTTGTTTTGAATGTGTTGCAGTCGTGGAAGACCCTGCTGTTTGGAGGGCTGAACGTGATCTGCACGGCCTGTCTGCTCACCTGGTGCAACTCCACCAACAGCATGGGTGAGTAGAGCGTGGCTCCATGGGCCTCCTTTCCTCCACAGATGACCGCACGCCTGCAGTGCCCTGTCTCGCATGTTGGAAGTTGCAGGCTTGGTTACAGTAAAGTTAGACGTCATTGCAGTTTTGCCGGTGGAAACAGTGAGTAAATGTTTATAAATATTATGAGTGCTCTCATTACTCACACAAATTAAGCTCTAAATTTAGGACGTGACGGGAGGACTCGTAATCACGTCTTTCAGTGTATTAAATCTCTGTTTAGTATCGCTTAATTGTTCTGCTTGATGATCATGCAGTGAATCAGCAGTAAATCCATTTGGCTTTAATCCTTCTGCATTACAGCTGTTAGGGGAAGGTGTCTCTCTCTCTCTCTCTCTCGCTCTCTCCCTCCCTCTCTCCCTCCCTCTCTTTCTCTGTCTCTCTCTCCCCCTCTCTCTCTCTCTCTCTCTCTCTCTCTCTCTCTCTCTCTCTCTCTCTCTCTCTCTCTCTCTCTCTCTCCATGTCTGTGTGCATGCATCTAAGCGCGTGTTTGTGTCCATTTGAGCAAAATCCCTCTGCATACAGTTGTCAAGGAAAGGTGTGTGTGTGTGTGTGTGCACGCACACACACACACACACTTGTGTATGTGTGAGTGAATGAGTAAAAGTGCAAAATGTCAAGAGACTGCTGAAACCACCACCGGTGCGTCATAGACAGGAAATGCAGCATGCTCACATATCGAGCTGTCCAGCGAAAGGCGATCCCGACGTCGATACGAAAGCATGGATCGACATGGCCAGTGAGCCGCGCTCCTTCCTGCAGACAGAGGACAAAAGATCCAGAGGACAGCAAAGTGTTGGTACACTTCCCATATGGTGTTTATACACAGCGAAATGAATCGCTAATATTTATGGCACTGAGGGAACGGTTCTCTGTCTCGCTCCCCGGGTTCCGTTGCAGTAACAGCGCATGAATATGAAGACCTGGTTTGAATGACTTTACACCTGCAGACATTAAACAGTGAGTCGCAAAAACACGCTGATAAAGCAATGTGCTGTGCCGTCTGCCCTCTGTGAAAGTCTCCTTTGTTAACATGAACTGTTTTAGCATTGGAAAGATACATACTGTGAATTGAAGATTAAACGAGATTTTAGTAAACTGTGCCAATCATGGACTGATTTTAAGAAATCGTGCGTTTTCACTGAAAATCCAGGGACAGATAGGAAGAGGTTTGTGAAAGGTTTTATAGACATGTTTATCAAAAGTCCTTTGTTATCTGCTTGTCTTCTGTTATCTAGATGGCAAACGCAGTTACGCTGCGTTTATTACCCCCATCATGGGACAGAAGTACATTTATTACCCCCATCATGGGACAGAAGTACATTTATTACCCCCATCATGGGACAGAAGTACATTTTCCGATCCTGTCACTAGGAACCGAATACATTTTATTTCACTTTCTAAAATGGATTCAGATGATTTTAGATGATTGAAAATAAGTGTTTTTCCTAATCCATCATTTTTCCCAAAGTACGCTTACAAAACAAGTGGCAGGGACATAACCATCCCTTTCAGAACGTTTTGGGAACATGTCCTCAGCGTCTCCAGCATAAATTTTGCATATGATAATTATGTACGAACAGATCTAAGGATCAAGACAAAAAAGAGCTTCCTCTGTAGCTTGTGTATTTTTGTATTTTA
The DNA here is from genome assembly GCF_052324685.1 of Brachyhypopomus gauderio. Classification (NCBI taxonomy): domain Eukaryota; kingdom Metazoa; phylum Chordata; class Actinopteri; order Gymnotiformes; family Hypopomidae; genus Brachyhypopomus; species Brachyhypopomus gauderio. The sequence goes on along the minus strand of NC_135211.1, from coordinate 34,433,068 downwards.
GGTCTTTAAAAAATACTTTTGCTACTAATTTCTGCATAGCCATTGCCTCCACTTCATCTGTAATTTTAAGGTGAATTTCTTTTTCTTTCATATAGTATTAATTTGTGCGCACATGTGTGTGTGGAGTGCAGTGCCCTGGTTCATATGCATGTTGAATATCTCCTAGCAGCTCTGCTATGCTCAGTCTATCATGTACATCGATTACCGTAGGATTGGAAAGGAAGCAAACTGGACGCTTGACCTTTTAAAGGTCGCGTTTAGGCCTCTTCATTGTGAACGGTCATCATTCGCAGGTCGTCCAGTTTGCTCGTCATGGATTTTCAGTCCTGCGATTTGCTGAGACATCCACATAGTTTTAATTTTTATGGTTTTCGAACGAACGCGACCTTCATTTACAGTCGGCGGCCTAGTCCCGTCCTCCCGTGTCGCTACGGGGTCGTTTAGGCCGTGGAAATGCCCCTCTCTCTCTCTCGAGTGTGCTGGCTTCGGTGCGTTTGCGAGTGTGTAAGCGATCCCCACACACTCCGAAGGATGCGCGGGGTAAAACGGATGAGTCTACAGGACGCCGCTTGCTTCGGTCAGCTTGCCAAGCTCAAATTCTGCATCGGAAGGCTGGGTTAGGTTACGAGCTGTTGAAAATGTACGCACTTTAACTTGATACGCGCATTCTTCTTTTGTCAACACTTCTTTTAGCTGGAATCGATGTGGCGCACCAAACCAGACTAAAGTGACTGTATATGATGGGTCAGAGAATTGGTACAGATTTTCTGTCAGTGTCTCTTTTCAGCATTTTTGTACACACAAAATAAATGGCGCTAATCATTTTTGTAGCTTCTACTTGCACCATTATAGCTACCATTAGTCAATTTGTTGTATGTAGTTTGAACGCTACTATAAGAATAAGCTTTAAAAAAACATTTTTATAAATCATACCAGATCCCACTAAAAGAAATTTGCTGTGTCCTAATGGCCAGTTTGCTCAACATAGCATTGCATTATCCCATACTGTTATGATCTAAGTACTAAATTCTTGTTGAAGAAGCATGAATGGGTTTGTTATGAGTTCTTGGTTCGACGTGGAAGTGATTCATGGCAGCTTGCCTTTGGATCTCCTTGCCTTGCATGTGACATTTTTTTTATATTAGCAGTTGAGCCAGTTTTACTGTATTTGAGAGTGAATCACATCTGCCTGGGTATCTACTGTATTTGTAGCTTCAGGAGAAAGCCTTGGCTCCACCCACAAGGCCCTGGCACAAAAATGGAGATACCCGTCGCTGCAGAAGCAAAAGTCCAGGGGGTGGAGCTGGATCTAGATCCAACTCCTCCCACCATCGTGTTTTCATTGGTCTGAAGTAATTGCACTATGCAGGAGGAGTTTATCAGATCAGCCATTCCAAATCACTGTTGCCGTCCTAAATTGCTATTCTTATTTACTCACTTGCCGTTCATTTGTGAACAATCACGAATGTGAAAGTTCATAATAAACCAATTTTCATCTTGGTAATGTTAGTAACTAGTTTCCTTTGGTGATTATACTAAATCGGACTGTTTCTGTTTGCAGGAACAATCACTGTTAAGTTTATCTTATCTAGGTGTCTAAGTAATTGACGGTAAAAACTGATGTTAGAAGATGAGCGTTTAGCTAAACAGAATACAGATGTATTAAATACTTATTAGGCCTGTGTTGAAAAAATAGATTTTCTGATTCAGAATCGATTCGCATATGATGATCTGATTATCGATTCGTACGTCCAAAGATCGATTTTTAACCTGTGTAAACTATACGATGCACGACACGCGATTGAGCCGAAACTCGGCCCGATCGAAAAATAGTCGCACGAGTGAAAAATCGGCTGAAAATGGGCCAAAAATCGCACAGTGTACGCCCAGCTTAACTGTAAAACGACTTGGCGTCGGACAGTGCCGGTGTTGTGCCGAATTCCGACTCCCCGGCAGAATCCTACTCCCCTCGCGTGCACGCGCATATAGACGTTTCAGACGATAATCACGATTTCCGTTGTTTCTATGCACAAATAAGGACTCATTTTTAATGATCTACCACAGGAAACGATGCAGCATTATCAATATCCAAATAAAGACACTGATTCACGGGTGTTAAATATTTTAATAAAATGTAAAGTACGAGGTTTGTTGTTACCGTAGCACTCAGGAGGAGCGAATGCCTTTCAAACTAAGAATTACGAGAACAGTAACACACTTGATATACCGAAGTTCACCTCCGACTACGTGACCTCGCTGTTTGACTTTGTTCTACGTCGTTACTGACAACCGTGCATCTTATATATTTTAATGACAACCTGACTTATTTCATTTTTAATAGGTTAAAATATAAAAAAGACAAATATTACCTAAATATATCTTATTATGTAGCTAGGACAAACCTAGAGTGCTCAGTGAACTAAGTTATAATCACAGTACTCGAACCCACCCCGATTAACAGGGGAGTATAAATTTGGCAATAACAGTACACCTGCCGAAATCCTACTCCCCTCATGATCTCAGGTTTGCAGTGTCTGACTGACATGTCTTTTGTTTTGGTGACTTATCTAGATGTGTAGTCCATACCATAAAAAGCACAAGTCTCTATGTTAAACAGGGGGGGAGTTAGTAAGGGGAGTAGGATTTTGGCAGCTTGATTGTAACGCCTGCCGAAATCCTACTTCCCTCATGATCTCAGGTTTGCAGTGTCTGACTGACATGTCCTTTGTTTTGGTCACTTATCTAGATGTGTATGTTATACCATGTAAAGCACATGTCTCTATGTTAAACAGGGGCTGGGTTAGTAAGTAATCAAGCTGCCAAAATACCACAGGAAACGATGCAGCATTATCTATATCCAAATATAGTGCACTGTACAAGTAGTGCTCTGTACTTGTTCTGTACCGCATGGACAGGGAGACTGTTATTCAGTAGTGCGTGCATGTAACGGCCATGATCCTCATTAACCAGTTCACTGAAAAACTTCACAACAACTAATATAATGCTATTTATATTTTTCCATCATCTATAGATGCATATCACGGTTTTGAAAAAAGGACAGACGCTTTCCGTTGTGCAGTGCACTACATGTTGCAGTAAATACCACTGTCCATTCTGCACACCTGAAGTATACCATCCTAACGAAAAAAGTAATTTTTATTAAAGGTAAAAAATAAATGAAATAGTACATATTTAAGAAATGTACTGTACTTTATTATGTTGGCAATCGCAGATCATTATTCCTGTCCACTGTTTTCTTGTAAACTTAAAAAACGTGTATTGTGTTATTTAAATAACATTCAAAGAACATTCTGATCTTTAAACGGTAAGAGTCTTAAGGGTGAAGTTATTAGATTTATATTTCCTGGTCGGAAAACGTAAGCGACACGTTGGAGGAGTTGGATTAGATGCAGCTCCGCCCCCTGGACCGACCAAAAGAAACTATGGACGGTGGGAGGTGTTGGATCTAGATCCAGCTCCACCCCCTGGACTTTTGCTTCTGCAGCGACGGGTACTTGCAAAAATGGAGGTTGAACACTGAAGTCCTTTTGGATTATGGATTTGGTCTGTTGTGTTCTTCTCCCATCTCTTGAATGACGGCGTGACTCACTCTTAGTTGCTGGTAAACAGAAAAAGACACAGAGAGGCTTCACTTCTCTCCTTTAGACATTTTAGATGTTTGGATGGTTTTGGTTAAATGGAAACAAGCATTTGGCTTTTTGACGTGAAACTCCTTGGTTGTATCGTTGTGGTGGTGTTTTTGTTTTGCACAAACATGTACACACACACACACACACACACACATGCGTGCACACACACAAAAATGCAGACAAGCCTGAACTGACACTGTTGTCATCTGCTGCAGCATTGTGCGTGCGTGCGTGCGTATGTGTTCGCGTGCATGTGTATGTACCTGTGTGTGTGTGTGTGTGTGTTTGTGTGTGTGAGCGAGAGAGAGAGAGTGAGGAATCCATAGCCCTGTGGTGTCCCTCTGTCATGTTGATGAAGTCAGCAGAACCTTTTACAGCAGTGCCTTGTGGCACATGAGCTTGTGTAATAAGTCTGTCAGCCTGAACAAAAAGAACTTTACTGTGCCATGCTGCTAATTCACGGAAACTTCAAATTCAACATTTGCAGAATATTTGGCCTTTTGAAGACTCTTTAATTCAGTCGAATCAAATCCCTATCGAAGTTTTCTCCGATGTTCATAACACTGTGCCGCTTGTTCCGACTTCTCTTAAAGTTTAAAATCTTTATTCCGTTTGAGAGCTCATGAGGCGTGAGCTGAAAGGGGAATGTTAACAACCGGCCGTCATCGTGGAACTGAGCTCCTGAGCACTCGAGAAATTGAGACAAGCTCCTTTGGGAGTCGTCTGCCCGCTTCTATTCATCACTGACAGCCTACTTAAAGTCTAGTGTTTCCTCTTCCATCTGCAGCGTCACGTTACACAACGCTATTAATTATTGTTTCAGACCAGCCCCTTAATGCGCCAGCAGTTCCAGGCCAGCCATTTGCATGCAGACATGGCCCACCTTGGTGGATATCTCCCCTCTGTGTCCATCTCGTCCTGATGCAGTTCCCCATGGTGGTGAGAGACCACTCTGATCAGCGAAACCATAGAAGGTTGTTTTGGATGGTAAGAATTTACAGCATCGGCAGTCCCCCCATATCGGTACTGACTTGCATATTGTCATGGTATCTTAAATAGGTTGGTGTTGAGGCTAAAATGACAATGAAGACAACAATTTTTGTGGTTGTAAGGTGCTCAGGGTCTTAACTGAGGTGTTCATTCCACCCAGGGGTGTTCATTCCACTACATGGGTGACAGGACACGGAAGTCTTTACTCATATTGTGTTTGTGTCTTGACAGACGGCGGCCAGAGTCGATCCATATTACAAGCATGGAGTAGAATCGTATGAAATGCTTTTAGATATGTTGGAGTTTGTCTGGCAGGTTGAATGCAAGCCTGAAATATGCAGTCTGGATGAGTTTCAGAGGTTTCAATTCACAAAATGTAAGAGACACCAGGAGTAGGTCCAGTGTCAGGACAACGAGGGATTGAACAAGCACCTGATCGAGGCAGAGAAATGTTGAGATTCCTCAATTGTAGTGGAATTCCATTATTTAATTGCACACAGCAAATAACAAAATCCTATTGATAATTCATTGGTACAAGTAATCAATAACCATTTTGCTACAGTAGCCCAATTTTATCTAATTTCTAATTTGTTAGCTAACAAACATTTTTGCAAGACTTCAGTATTGGATTTTTGGATTAATCACCAGGTAGTACAGTTGAAAAAACCTTGAACTTTGAATAAATCTAGCAACAACACTCATCAGTGTTCTAGAAATATTACTGAATTATGGATGATACCCATGATGTGTTAGGACAAGCATGTAGTGACATAATTGATATTACCACCCCTTCCTGCAACCCAGTGTCTGGCCTACTAAATGCAAGCTGGCAGTAATATGTTGTGTCTCTGCTAAAATGTCACTCTTGTCGCAGCCCCAGTCAGAGACAAGCTATAGTACGTGTGTTTCAGGCTTCGAGCTCTTGCTGTAGAAATAGCAGCGTCTGCACCTGATGAGGTATCTCGGTTTACCCCCCGAGCAGCTCGTGTCAGCAGGGCCGGGTCTCTGCTCCCATCCAAACCCCCAGACCACCAGCTTCCTGCCCTGTTCTCTCCTTTCCTTCACCAGGTGTTGCCGTGTAGTTGGTCAATAAGGCCCTTTGGTTTACATATAGGGCGATCTATTGTTATTTTAATATGCCACGTCGACAGACACCCGAGCCGCTGTCCTCCCTCCTTCTCATCGCTCGATACCTTGTTGCAGAACTCGATGACAGCCGAGCGACGCAGTTTGCAAATCTGCCCTTTACCGAAAGTACCGCGCGGTTAGGGGGGGGGGCGATCTCGGCCCGAGCTGCGGGAAACGGATATGCGCCCTGGGCCGCTGGTACCGACTGGGGTCTGGGCCTCCTTAACTTTATGCTCATGCTTTGAATAACCAGGCGGCGCTTGATGCGTTTTAATGGAGCCCGCAATCCCACGAGAGCACAAAGGAGACAGGAGGGGAGGGTGTAGAGGGCGGCTGATTAGACGTGTTTTGGTGCTCGCGACCCGCAGACGTTCATTAAATATTCAGGCCCAGAGACCGGCTTCGCTTACCACCGCTATGCCTCCTCCTTTCATCCCATTGATCAGGTCTGTAAACATACACAAGTGACCTTAATCTGCTCACAATATGCTACAAGGGTTTGTTTCACTTCCACTGGGATTTGTTTCTTTGTATCGCCGTTCGATGTCTCTCAGACATATCTGCTTTCGCCCCTGGTGGAAAGGAAAAGTTACCCTTTAGGCTGAGAAGTGTTTCCAGTTTACCTGAGAGACAGCTCGGAACATCCAAACTGGTTTTTGTTTTGTTTTTTTTTTTGGGGGTTTTTTTGTTGGTGTTCATTTTGGTGTGTGCTTTTCATTGTTGGTGTGCTTGCATCTGTCTGTGGCTGGCTCGATAATTGTGTGTGCGCACTGGGGTTTGTAGGCCCCTTGGCTCTGTGGTAGGGGCATCTGCTTGTCTCTGTTGTTTAGGGTGTGCCTCCCCTCACTGAGTCATCACACAGCAGTCACGGCGGGCGGCTCTGGGGTTACATCATCTTGGTCTCGCACTAAAAAGAAAACACAAAGGCATCTCCCAAGTATTTTTGCACTAATTTGCCCAAAAAATATGTTCTCTTTCATGTCCATCTTGCACAATTCAGTCAATTTTTCTTTCTTCAGATTATGCAGGTTCTCTTATGCTGCATACGAATGGAAGCGTGACCATCAGATGGAAAAGAAAATCATGTGATTTACATTTATGGCATTTGGCAGACACCCTTACCCAGAGCGACTTACATTTTTATCTCATGTTCTATACAAGTGAGCAATTGAGGGTTATGGGCCTTGCTCAGGGGTACCTCAGTCATGGCCTCAGGTCTGGGAATCGAACCCACGACCCTCTGGTCACAAGACCAGTTCCCTAACCACCAGGCCATGACTGTGATCTAGTGACAAAATGGCACAGATGATGGTTACCATGTTTCAAACTCCCTCTTGTCTTCACAGTATTTTGTGTATTGTGTTCTTACTTTGGCCTTGGTTGCTCTGAATCTCGCCAGCACCCTTTTGTCAATGGCCAACAAACACTACAAATCAGATCGATGATCACTCACCACCAACCTCACGGAGTCCCTGAACGCACATCCATCGCTTTGAACACTGAAGAACCTCTATTTATCTTGTCCGTCTGGCCAGGGAAGTGACATGGATCCCAGAGGGTGGACAGGACAGTCAGAATCCTGGACAGTCTAAGACTATGTGCAAAGCCCCCGCCACACTTGTGAATGTGCAATTCTTTAAAAAACAAAAAGCTTTTAAAGAGAGCCAAGAGAATGCTGTATAATCTACTTCACAGAATCCTGGATGTAGGTGAAAGTACCTGAGGGACTTCACAAGAAAAGCAGTGGGTATGTTCTTTTGATCCACAATGCTTTCCGTGGTCAGAAGAATGCACACTCCATCAGGCCTTTCTGTTCCTCTTACACAACCTGTACAGGGCTATTAGAATGCAGATACCCATGAATCTGGAGGTCCCCGTTATTGCTGGTTGGGGTTTTAAAACAAAGCTAGCCTAAAGACAGTATCTCCCACATACACTACATTGCCAAAAGTATTCGCTCACCTTCCTTGACTCACATATGAGCTTAAGTGACATCCCATTACTAATCCATAGGGTTGGTGCACCCTTTGCAGCTAGAACAGCTTCAACTCCTCTGGGAAGCCTGTCCACAAGGTTTAGGAGTGTGTTTATGGAGATTTTTGACCATTCTTCCAGAAGCACATTTGTAAGGTCACATGCTGATGTTGGACGTGAAGGCCTGGCTCTCAGTCTCTGCTCTAATTTATCCCAAAGGTGTTCTATCAGGTTGAGGTCAGGAATCTGTGCAGGCCAGTCAAGTTCATCCACACCAGACTCTCCCATCCATGTCTTTATGGACCTTGCTTTGCGCACTGGTGCACAGCCATGTTGGAAGAGGAAGGGGCCAGCTCCAAACTGTTCCCACAAAGTTGGGAGCATGGAATTGGGAGCATGGTATGCTGAAGCATTCAGAGTTCCTTTCACTGGAACTAAGGGGCTCAGCTCAGCTCCTGAAAAACAACCCCACACCATAATCCCCCTTAACCAAACTTTACACTTGGCACAATGCAGTCAGATAAGTACCGTTCTACTGGCAACCGACAAACCCAGACTTTTCTATCAGATTGCCAGATGGAGAAGCCGATTCGTCACTCCAGAGAACATGCCTCCACTGCTCTAAATTCCAGTGGTGGCGTGCTTTACAACACTGCATCTCTTCGCACTATGCGCCTCAGCATCCGCTGGCCCTGCTCCATCACTTTACGTGCCCTACCACTTCGTGGCTGAGTTGCTGTCGACCCCAAACACTTCCATTTTCTTATAATACAACTGACATCTGACTGGAATATTTAGGAGCGAGGAATTTTCATGACTGGATTTGTTGCACATGTGGCATCCTGTCACTGTTCCATGCTGGAATTCACTGAGCTCCTGAGAGCGACCCATTCTTTCACAAATGTTTGTAACAACAGTCTGCATGCCTAGGTGCTTAATTCTATACACCTGTGCCAATGAAAGTGATTGGAACACCTGATGCTGATCATTTGGGTAGGTGAGTGAATACCTTTGGCAATATAGTGTACGGTCAACCCAATCTGCAGCATGTGGAAGTACTGGACACTAGATCACAACTATACTCCCTTGATTACAGAGCCCTCTCTTAACCTCAGGCAAATCAGATCACTCCTCAGTTTTGCTCCTGTCTGTCTAGAAGCAGCATCTGAAACAGGAAGGACCAGTTATCCAGAGGGTCCATCACTGGTCAAACTGCCCCAGCCCTGACTTGGATCACATGGTTTGGGTTATGTTCTGGATAGCCTCGAACAACATTGGCTGGTGCACAGACAGTGAGCCAGATTAATCAGAAAATACCACCCGATCAGATCCACAAATTATTATGTAGCCCTGACACTGCCCTCTCCCACATGTATTAAAGAAGAACAAACATGGCTGTGGACGGTCTGTATTCAGTGCCGTGGTCTATTAGGAACTTGGCTGTTCTTGTGGGGTCTGAGTAAGTTATCTCTGCTTCTGTGCCAAGTCTTCTCCAGGTGGCAGGAATGGACAGAATCACTTCTTCACTGCTACTCTGTGCTGGGGAACCTCAGGGTTGGGCGCTCGCTCCCCTGCTGGAGTTCCTGCACATTCAAGACTGCCTGGCCACGAGTCCATCATTGTTAAATTTGCAAATGACTCTTCAGACAATGGAGCCTATAGAGAAACGACTAGCCCCATGGCACGTGGTGTCAGGAAAACGGTCTATAACATCAACTAGACCAAGTAAGTAGACTTCATTTGAGGGAGGAGAGAGCAACATACACATTACCATGAGTGAGGATACTATACTCCTGAGATGGTCCGAATCCTCAGGTTCCTTGCCATATAACTTACACTGGACCTCACGTGGGGTGACCTTGGAGAACCTTAGACCTTTCTACGTCAGGAAGCAGAGGAGCTTTGGTATGAACCCCCACATTCTCAGCTCAATTTACACCAGAACTGTTGAGAACATCCAGACTGGCTGCATTGCTGCTTAATACGGGAACTGTACCACCAACTGCCTACCACAAACCTCTGCAGTAATATGCAACCTGCGCTTACATAACACACTTGGACCTCACTGTGGACAATGTCCCTCAATGTCCCTCAGTCCAAACTCCAGTCACTCTACATTTTATTCCTACTGCGCTGTAACTGTATCTATGTACATGATATACACCCCACTAAATTTCTACTTGGTTCATGCACATTACATAGCTTGTAATCCTATATGTTTTTGTGTGTATTGTGTAGTGCACAATATGCATAATGTGAATGTGTGTATGAGTTTGTACGAGGATGTGTGTGTGTGTAGTGTGCATAACAAGTGTATTCTGGGTATTCAGTACAGTACTGGCTAAGTGCCTAAGATATTCACTCGCCTTCACTCCTGTATAATTGCTATGTGACAGTATCAGAAGTGTATCAGAAGTGATTCGATATGATGTCTAGCAATGATATAGCTGTTAGTTGTGGGAGCAGCAGTACAAGGCCACTGATTGTTTTATGTTTGTAACTCATATTGGTCTCAATATGAGTAACTCATATGTGTGTAATTCATATTGGTCTTAAATCATTTATGTCTTCTGTTTTATTACAGCCTTAACAGCATACACATACCTCACCATCTTTGATCTCTTCAGGTTAGTACCTTTAATAATCACACCCTTTTGAGCCTTTTCTTTGGAGACTGATTTACCAGATGGTTTTGAAGCTTGGATCTCGCTGTGGTAGACCTTGAAATCTGAGGCCTTGATGTTTCCATTGTAGTTTGATCACCTGTCTAATAAGCTCCTGGGTGAACATGAAGAAGCCAAGTCAGGTCTTTTCATTTGGGTGAGTTCAATCATTTGCTTCAATTACTACTGAATGTCCCTTGTATGGTTTGTTGGGTAATCTGCACGGGCAGCTCCACAGTGGTCAGCAGGCCACATCCTGTCCCCTGAGTGACGGGGAGAGGTGGGAGGGGGTGTGGTCGCCTGTTTTTGGCAGCAGTCACACTCCTGTGTCACGGCTCGCTCAAGGAAGAGGATGGAACACAGATTCAGTTTCGTCTTGATGGGAACTTGTTCAACACCCACGGCCTCCAGGCAAAATCGAAGACCTCTGTTGACTTGCTCCGAGAGCTGAGATGCGCAGATGACTGTGCTCTTTTGTCTCAGAATGCTGCTCCTATGCAAAGTGCCCGGGATGTTCTCGTCGGTGTGTATCACTCTCCGGGTCTTTCAATCAATACACCAAAGACAGAGGTCATTATTCAGGAAAGGTTACAGTCCTTTTGACATTTAATATTGAAGGTACTCCTCTCGGTGTAGTCCAGCATTGCTGCTACTTGGGTGGTGTTTTAAACTCCACCTACTCATTGACTTGGTATTGGTATTCGGGCTTGCGTTAACCTTGTGTCAGCTGTTTTTGGTAGGCAGCCATCTTAACTTATTAACGAAACCGCGTAGTCTTCCAAGCAGTTTGTGTTTCAGCACTGCTCTGTGGCTGCAAAACTTGGACAGCATATCACTATCAAATCAGACTCCTTGACACCTCCCATATAAGATATCTCCAGCGAATTCCCTGTGTTACCTGAGCGGGCCATATCTCTCATACTGACATACTTCACCGCACCCAAACACTCGGTATTGAAAAACCTCTAGACCAGAGGCAGCTTAACGTCATTCTTTGGCTTCTAACGCCAGGACAACTCCGGGCAGCTAGCAAGAAACCATGTGGTCAAACTATTTTGCGTTATCTGGCGGTGCGAGTGCGCTAGCTGCTACATTGTAAGGAGTGTAAAAGATACGTTGGTAGACAACTCAACAATGCAGTTATTCCTTAACAGGAGGGGCCGACCCCCAGCTGAACTGACACCACAAAATAGTTTAGGGCAAGTTTATTGGCCAGTTGGGCCAGCAGACCCATGTCGACTGGCTGAAGTTAGTTTCTCAAAGATGACGTGGATTTGATGGGGTTCTGTAAAGAGAGCAGGCATCAGGCCCTGAACCAGTGAGAAGTAAGATAGCACGTACAGTGTCTCCGATTAGATGTTTTAAGCAGTGAAATGCAGAAGCCTATCTGTTTCTTACAGTTGTCATTCACTAGCCTGCAGTACTGAGCTAATTGCTAAGCACTGAACATCAGGAAATGGTGTTTGGCTTCTAGCGAAGATCTTTTATTTGTCCTCCCAGGCTACAAAAAAAACAGGGGACCGGTAAAAAAATGTTATATTAGACACTGTCATGAAGTAAAAATAAACCACTAGAAATACAGAATCTAGGATAAGTGATTATTCAAAAGATATTCTAACAGGCCTGTGTCAATCCACAGTTTAATGAGTTTAAAAACAATCATACGACCTACTGGTTTTTAATGGATTACCTAACTTTTCTTTGTTTTTAATTGGATGCACATGCATCTTTGCTTGTGGACTAACTAAACTGTGAGTGTGAGCTTTCTGGTTTGCTTTCATGACCCCTTATTCTCATTCAGTCATGTCTCGCTCTACTGAGAATTGCCATCCCAAACCATTTCATGTGCCACAGGCGCCATGTCGGACATTCTTTTAAATCTCACCCACCCCCTGCCCGGTGCATTTTGGGGTCATCTGCCCTGCTGGTGAACACAGTGTTGCCCCCTCTACCTTGAGAAGAGGGGCCGGGGCTGCCACACACCACCCTGCTGTGTTTTGTTGAGAGTCAGTGAACCTGGTTAGTCCTGTAAGGGTCAAATGATGAGGCTTTCCACTGTTGTAGGATTTTAGATTTCAGGTCAAAGGAGTATTTAATTTATTTTAAAATGCATATTATTTTTTTAGTTTTTAGGGCTGGATGTTTTCGGTCATTTCTGTTATTGAAATGTATTTATTTGATTATGGTTACATTTGATTATGTAAAAACCAAAAGTTATATTTTTATGTAACCTTTTCCTAAATAATTGATTATGCAGATTATGCAGATGCATTTAAAGTATGAGGATTTAGTATAATGTACGGTATGCACGCTTTCTCCGTCCTCAGCTTCGGGCGCTTTGAGGTGCTGGCGGTTTTTGCCGCCACCGTGCTGATCCAGCTGGGAGCCCTCTTCATTCTGAAGGAGAGGTGAGTCAAACCCACCCCCTCTCTGCCCCCTCTCTGCCCCAGACACAGAGAGCCGGGAGATTTCAGAGCTCTGGCAGTGATGCTCAAAGCACAGACATAGACAGGGGTGTACCTGCTAATCCCTGCCCAAGAACACTATGGCCTCTTGGAGCAGTAAGGCATGCACTCCAGCTATACTCCAGTAATTGTCTGTAACCCAAGCCTCAAACATTGTAATTCAACCAATAGAAAGGTCAAGTTTCACTTTCAAGGAAGTTACAGATTTACAGCAGCGATGTAGCCTGTACATAATTTTTAAGATTGTAAACGTTCATTATATTGCTCGATTTTGCTTACACGAGCAAGGTAAAAGACTTGGGCCGTTATCGCAGCCTCTTCAACTGTTCCGTCATGTGACCAGAAAGCTAGATTATCCTACTTCCCTGTCTTGCAAAAAGACCATTCTGGAATTAAATGCGTCATCTGAGATTGCTACATTCAGCGGTGCGTTTAGCGCTGTCTTCTCTCTTTTGCAGCGTGGAGCGTTTCATGGAGCAGCCGGAGGTGCACACGTAAGCTTGCTTCCACTCGCGCAGCGCTCACGCGCACACAAAAGCACATGCTAATCGCACCACATTCTTCCCAAAGTCCCAAAACACAGATTGCTCACCTCTCCCAAAACACCCACCCATATCTCGTGCTTCTGATGAACACTGCATACATGTGGTCTGGACCAATTATGTGTTAAAATCCCTGATAACTCTGGCCAACAAAATCTGAACTTTTTTTGCTTTTTAAGACCTTGCATGTCTGACACTGACTTTAAATGTCTTTATAATTATTTCATCACATATTTTTTTCACGTGTGTGAATTTTACTTTAATTATATTTTACTTATTCATAACTAATGCTGTTATTACACTTTGTGTTCACACACACTTCTAAAATCTGAAAAATATAGAAAATATAGTTTGAAATATAATTTGGTGACCACTTGCAACCCCCAATTGGTCTGAAGTAATTATTTCCCAGTCTTTTCTTACTTCTCTGAGCAGTGAAAGTTCTGCTGAAATGGTTTTGAATGGATCATATTTGTGTTCCATATTGTCTGTGTTCATATTTACCTTGGATTTATTTCCCCCATGTCTCCTCTAGGGGGCGCCTTTTAGTTGGGACCTTTGTGGCTCTGTTTTTCAACTTGTTGACTCTGCTTTCGGTCAAGAACAAGCCATTTGTCTACGTCTCTGAAGGTAGGCATGGAAGAACCACTCATTTCTTGGATCTTGCTAGTGCATTTCTTTTGAAACATTTATAGGACAGAAACACTTTTAGATCCTCTTAAGAGCTCATAATTTTATTATTTTTAAATAATAAGCATAGCAGTTACAATGTCTTTACTTTTTCTTGCAATTTACATAATTCCTCTGGTGTTGATCTATGATAATGGGGTATTTGATCACTTGTAAATCGTTGGCAATGAACTAAGTGATTTTATTCTTTTTTGATTGCCATTCCCCTCTCAGCCAGCAGAGGGCCTAAGGTAACATAGGCGGTATATTGAATCTGGATGAATGGTGTGAAGAGCTGACTCCTAATGAGCTCTTGTACTGTGCAGCCAGTGTAGCCTTTGCTTCACTCTGCCTCCTCGTGCAAATGTAAATCCAGCTTCCTGTTGAAGGGGCTCAGACTTAAGCTGTCGGAAACGTCAGAATCCCTGTCCCTTTCTGACAGGAGCTGTCTGTTATCTCGGTTCATACAGCTCAGGGGTAGCATAGCCCCAAATGATCACTCGTACAGAGATCACAGAACATCTCGTGGCATCACTTAAAATGGTAATAATAATATAATAATGTAACTATTCATGAAAGTGTTGGTGGTAATTATGCGTATGTAGAGGCTCTGGGGAGTGAGCGTTGGCGTGTGCTGCGAGGAGACGACACGGACATGCTCTCTCCTCATCAGCTACACCCTAGAGGTTTGGGGTAAGGTTCCCCAAAGGGCCTTTCGCCATCCATGCGATTAAGTTGTTTACAACAGACACGCCCAGGACGCACCTCGCCTGGCTGCTGGTCTACTGTCATCTGCCCGAGGAGATTTTTCCTGGTGCATCGGTAAATCCCATTGCATTGTAGCACAGATGCTACCACAGGGCCATGCCGTACAGTGGTAGTCTTTAAGGGTGAGATACAACCTCTAATCAGCCGCTGTTTGCCAAGAATCAGGCCCTGGTCTGAGCTCATTTGAAGCTCTCTAGCATGATGTTGAATGTTGGGTAATGTTTTTTTATATATATATATATATATATATATATATATATATATATATATATATATATATATATATATATATATATATATAACAAAAGGCGGTACTTGGTTTTATTTGGTTCATGTCGAATTTACTTGGATGTGAATTCACTAATTTGTGTTAATTTCTGACATTGTTTGGAGAATAGCAGCTCGTCATTCTTGGTAATGCTGCCCCAGCAGATCTACAATCTGGGCAGCATCTGGTTCCTATGAGGTCATTCCAAATCACGAGTGTATTGTTCTGTTGGCCCGTTCACACTACAACAGAACAAAGTGGATAGAAGGCGGCTATCCACGGCTAGGCAGCATGTGCATATCTGTATGTTCTTGGAGGAAGTGAGGGCTCACACCCGCTACCCCCCACCATTGGAGTTGCCCGCCTCTGCCTTCAACCCAGTGTGATCAAAATCCGAAAATGGATACAGCCGGTTACGGTTCCTTCGTTTAATCTCTGCGATGCCCTGGTGTGGCCATATGTTCTGAGGATGAGGAGGGTTGGCCACCTTCTTCTGAACACCTCGGTTCCTCTTCACGTCTCCGTCTGTCTCTCCCAACAGCTGCCAGCACCAGTTGGCTCCAGGAGCACGTAGCGGACCTGAGTCGCAGGTAAGACCCTCGTCAACCCGGTCAAGCCTCCTGTGCCGATCTGTAGCTGTTGAGCGTGACCCACACCGTCCCTCGGGAAAGGGACGCAAACCATGCAAAACTGTTGTCAGGAAACGAACAAACAAAAAGGTAGTGAGAATGCAGTGACTTGGTTAGGGCTAAATCTGAGGCGTAGACCCGCAGGTCTTAACTCCTTCGCCATATAGTGTGAGGAATTGTGTTACAGGCCAGTGTGTCGGGGTCTTTTCATCAGTTCGAAACATGCGTCCAGTACTGCCCACACCTCCCCTACAGACACTCTGCTCTTTTAGTCCTTAGGTGGACATTATGAAGAGTGTAAGTCAACCACGCTGGTAGAAAAGTGTGATGAAGCAGCCTCGCTCAAGTCGATGTCCAGTGACTGGTGTTGATGTTCTATCTGGTGCCTTTTGGATGGCTTTATAGAGCCTATTTCAGCAGAGCGTTCAAATCCAAAACCATGCAGTTAGAATGCAAGTCAGATGGACTGTCTGTGAAGCTATATGATGTAATGCTATATCCCCTGCAAAGTAAGAGACACTTTTCCTAAACCAGTGGTGGGGTTTCTTGCAGGGCCATCTGAGGTCTCCTCTGTCTAAGTAGCCCCCAGAGATTTAGAACCTAGTATAATACAAGGTCGATTCGATAAGTTGGCCACCATTGTGAACAGAACGTTCCCTCATGTCAACCCATGTTTGAAAAGCTAAAGTAATGTCCATGTCTCCATTCATGGCAGCCTCCTCATCTGGTGGCCAGCTCATCAACCTGGCTTTGCTTAGGGGGTTCATCTGAGGCTTGTGGCTGGGGCTTATTTGCTTACTTTTTTCGTAATCCCAAATTTTTTGTCTTGATGGAGCTAGGATTAAAATGCAGTGCTCCCTGAAAACAAGGAAGGGTTCAGTAAATACACACACACACACACACACACACACACACACACACACAGAGTAATGTTTTTCTATCCTTCTGGGGATTTTCCACTAACTGATTACTAGCTAATTAATTCTAATCGTAATTTTAACCAACCAAAAGTACTGTAAAAGTACCTAACCCTAACCACGGTACCACACAGACATATATAAACACACATACACACAGCCTGTGATTACATGAAAGAATCACACTATGGTGTTCCAACTCCATTTACATCAGTGCATCAAAGAGATTATCAGATTATTGAGATTAAAATTTCAGACCATACCACAGCCGTGTCTATCCTCATATTAGATTGGTGAGGTGAAATGAGTTACGTTGGATGTATTTGGTCTATAATCTGTGTTTCCCACACATCAGTGAGATTTGTTTTTGTTTTTTTGTTTTTTTTTTTACTTCAAATCTAATTTTTGCAAAGATTTACCACACATTTTTCATTGAGGCAATCCAATGTTCTTTAGAATGGAAGAATAGAATAGAATAGATACTTTATTGATCCCGAAGGGAAAGTAGTTAAATTTAGTTAAAGACGCAAGTAGAACGTAATCTTGGCCAGTCTGCTAAATATTCAACTTGATTTACTCTTAGCTGAAGTGAGTGTTGACTTTATTTCAAACACCCTAGTGAGTTTATCCCCATCTTGGTGTCTTCTATTGAAACTATTTTTTTTTTTGCTATTATTTTCTCTTTCTCCTGACTAAAGTCATATTTTCTCCTGGATTGTTTTGGGGTATCTGCTAAATGCAGCCAGACATGAGCAGTTAGCTGTCTACACAGGCTGTGAATTCCCCACGGATAAAATAACAGCCTGTATTGCTAATTCCGTGTTATTACTTCTGTGTGGTCCACCCAAGCAAGGTGACAAGTTTGACCTCCTGTCCTCACAGAAGTAAATTCAGAGTTTATTACGCACTGCCTAACGTCAGAAGAGGGCACATGTAAGGGAATGTGACCACTGCTCAGACACACAATCCTCTATACAAAGGACAGACAGAAACAGCAAATACAATGTATCCGGATCTGCCGTGGTTGCCTGTGTGTGTTCACTGTGTAATCATCACTCTGTCTCGCTCTCTCTCTCTCTCTCTGTGTGTGTGTGTGTGTGTGTGTGTGTGTGTGTGTGTGTGTGTGTGTGTGTGTGTGTGTGTGTGTGTGTGTGTGTGTGTGTGTGTGTTGCAGTCTATGTGGGATCATCCCAGCTCTGAGCAGTATTCTCTTGCCCCGGATGAACCCTTTCGTCCTGATCAATCTGGCAGGAGCAGTTGCTCTTGGGATCACTTACATGCTCATTGAGATCAAGTAAGGGCCTCAGACTTTTTATGTCTTTCTTTTCCTGCACTCCCATTTCGCTCTGAACGCTTTAGTTTGATTACAGGTAAATTGCAGCCAAAACAAAAACCACAACAAGGACCACAACAGGGGTCGGCCCCGTTTCGCACAGGACGCAGGACTGTATTTGTTTCTCTCTAGTGAGAGGACTCAGCCAGGGGTGTCCTGAAAAAACACGGGCAGACGCAAGATATATTTTATAGATAGAATATATATTTAAAGAATATTCCAGCATTTTGCAATATGCCCATTTAATAATTGTGTGTAAAATAATTGTGACAGTAATTGTGGCACGTCTCCCGCTAATTATAATAGTTATCTGCTGACATACGTGACGGAAGTCTCAGGGCAGTTATTGGTATTTCCCTCAACAAGTTTCCTTAGGCATTCCCATAATTTAGTCTATGATCAATGATTTTGCCCTACATGTGCGGGAGCTGGGGATTTGGTAGAGAACGAGGGGGTGTCCTTGAGTGGAGTGTGTGGGTCATGTGACTGTGTGTGTTCCTGCAGCAACTACAACGCGGTGGACACTGCTTCTGCAATGGCCATCGCCCTGATGACCTTCGGGACTATGTACCCCATGAGCGTGTACAGCGGAAAGGTCCTGCTCCAGGTAAACCATGTCGACACCCCTCCTTGACCGGACACGGACATTTTTTCACTCAAAATGGTCAGCTGTGGGGCCGAGTGTAACGTTCTGCCGCTTTGTGTCCCCTCCAGACCACACCGTCCCACGTCATTGGCCAGCTGGACAAGCTGCTCCTAGAGGTGAGGGCATAGCTAGGGCCCTTAAACCTGCATGGTTGAATGCAATGTGGACTTTCAGAATGCCTGTCTAAACGTTCCATTCCAAAATGCTTGCCCTTGTGATTCTCTAGGTGTCCACGCTGGATGGAGTTTTAGAAGTCCGCAATGAACATTTCTGGACTATAGGTTTTGGCTCTTTGGTGAGTTATTGGCATTAGTTTATTAAACTTAGGACCCGTACATATATTTATGTAACAAATGGTTCAGTAATACCGTATGTAGTTCATTGCCTGGATTTTCTGGGGTGTCTAATTTTCTGCTGCACCCATGCATTAAATGAATCAGTAGTCTCAGAGATTAAGTGACTCCACTCTCCATCTGAGCATGTCCTGGACCTCTCTGGGTGTGATCAGTTGACTCCGATTTGCTCCGCATGTTAAATAGGCTAAAACAATATAAAAGCAAGCTAAATCACAGACATTCCCTTTAGCCCTTTATAATATAACTGAAGTGGAGAGTATATTGACAAAAAGGTGGTAGTTGGATCTTTGGAATTCTTGGTATGTTTGGCACAGTGAAGCAGAGAGTGTTGACTGCAGAGAAGAGAGAAAGGTAGACATTAACCCAGTGTCCCGTAACCTGTGCGCAGGCCGGTTCCGTCCACGTCCGCATTCGCAGGGACGCCAATGAGCAGCTAGTCTTGGCCCACGTGACCAACCGCCTGCACACCCTCGTCTCCGCGCTGACTGTGCAGATCTTCAAGGACGACTGGTCCCGCCCCTCATTGGTCAGCGGGGTCCCACCGGCCGGTGCACTCAGCCTATCGGATTACGGCGGCCCGTCCAGCTTCCCGGGCCCGCCGCCGTCCAAACGTCTGGATGAGCCAGAACCCCTGACCTCCACACCGGCCAAGCCGAGCCCGCCACCCGAGTTCTCCTTCAACACTCCAGGCAGGAACATCCAGCCGGTGGTGCTTCCCAACACCCACCAGCACAGGCCCTACAGCCTGGGCCTCGCCTATGGCTCCTCCACCTACGCGGGCACACTCGGCCAGGGCTTCTCGCAGCCGGGCAGTGGCCTCGGTCTGGGCGTAGGCTTGGGGGCGGGGCCAAGGATTCCCTCTGCCCAAAGCTACAGGACCTCATTCAGTGCAGCTCCGCAGAGATACAGCAGCAGTGCGCTGCCTTCACAGATGAGTCAGTATAGACCCTGATTCGAACATCAGAGCGATTAATTACCTTGTGGTCCATACTTCTGCGCTGACCTTCAGAGGATGACGACTATTAAGACTATAATGGATATATATTTATTTAATAGGACCAAGGCTGAGTCTTATCCTCATTGGATTTTCTATTTCTGTTCTTTTTTTTTTGTACTGTTAAGCAGACCACAGACATATTGGAACTATATGAAATTTGCAGTTTTCCCAACTGTGTTTATTATAAGCATTGTTAAAGAGGCCCATCATTTTTGTACAGTAACCTTTGAATTCCTCAGAACGTTTATCTAGCTAACTTTGTGCTCATGAAATGCTGGTGTTGAATGATTTGAGCAGTGTTTGACAGGGTATGGTTTATTCTCCGAGTGTTGGGAAGAGGCCATGTAAAAAGAAAGCATTTAATTAAAAGCAGTGAATGCATTTGAATTCTCATGCATTAAAATGGTGGGTAATCTAAGCATGCCCTGGTGTGAGAGGATATTTTTGCTAGTAGTAGTAAACACCACAACTACCCAATAATAAAACCAGTAGAATAACTATTTACAAGAGTGTTTAAAGTAGAACCAAACTTTAAACCAAATCTGTTGTCATGTGATGTTTCGCCATTGTTTTCAACAGCACATTGCTTCTGATGTTGATTTAGAGCACTGATGCAGAACTCCAGTTAAAGCCTGTGAGATTCAGTTGTTTACCAGTATCTTACACAGTATTGCATTTTGACCAAACAAGGGTAAGGACTGAAGACATATTTTATTGTTTTTCAGAAGCAAACATGGTCAGTTTGTATGTCTCCCCCCCCAGTTAATCTTGAGCAGAACATTATTACAGTTATTCAGTTCTGAGTATTTTGTCAGTTAAGCGTAATGCTCGATCCTTATCTGTGCAGCGTGTAGAATTCTCTCGTCATCTATTACAACGTGTCAAAATTCATACAGCTGAGATACAGAGGTTAATTTACTTGTTTTGCTTTAACTCGTATCGTGAGAGAGTGATCATTTTTTTGAAAGTTTGGCTAATTGTTGTCTTTGGCCCTTGTTTATTGTTGGTCTTTTCCTATCTTCCAGCATGAACTAGAACAGAAATTAGCTGTTATACTGTCATCAGTCATCCTGGCACATTAAAGGGTTAGCGGTGTACAGAGTACGACCTTATCCTAAGTGTACGATCTTGTTCTAAGAACACCTTGACAGTTCTGTGGATTATATGTAGTCTCTGCATGTACAGCTTCTGCATAATGACAACACTGTTCTTATGCGATCACCCCAACATTGACCTGATGGTTTATATCTTCGGTAGATGCAAATAATGGTTGTGGAGCTGTTCCTTATCAGTGTTGACTGTCTCACTGTGCTTAAGACAGTATTAGGACTTAAAAGTATTTAAGGTTGTTTCTTCAACTAGGGCCTTAACTAGGATACACGAATGCAGAGCGAGTGATTATGGGCGTCATGTAGCAACACTTTGAGTTTTTAGCATGATAGTAACACCACGCCAGCTTTTTTCCTCTGTTCAGCCAAGCAAGTTGGTGCCCAGTGCTGTTCCTCCCCCAGCGTCGGGGTTGACGGGTCCCAGTGTGCTTTCCAGTCTCCTGGAACCCTGCTGTCGCTTCCTCCTGGGGAACGGGGCTGTTACTGGTGCTGGCGGTGGCGTCGTTTTGGAACTTCGAGTGGTTCAGACGTGGCAAGCTTTGGTTTGATTAAAATTTATCCTGTTTCGATCGCTCTGTTAGTGCATTTCATTAGAGCAAGTGAGAATGCATTTCACCAGCTCTTCATTGGGTTTCTGGAGGTAAAAATACTTCCAGACATACACAAACACATTTAGCATTATTTGGTTAGCGCTATTGTAGAATCCTGTTTCAAGGAAGATACCTAACCCCTCCCACTGCATTTTCGAACAAGAGGGCAAACTTGGAGCACTGCAGTTTACAAACGCACACAAGCCTGCTTACTCTTGTTGATTGAAGGATGCTCACCGTGGGGGTTTTGAAGGGGCTCAGCTGGTGTATACAGCAGCTCTATCCTCAGTGCTGTGACCAGCATGACTTGTTGCATCACATGAGCTCGGAGAAGACTGCAAAGCACACCAAGAACTACGCCCGGGGGCGTCCAACTGCAGCGGGCCAACAAATGTTGCAAACCAGACATCGAACATCTCCCCTTTTGAACATAACCCAGTTCTTCCCTGTTGTTTTGATGCATATTGGATGAATAGTAATGTGCGATGCAGTGTGTAAGTATTTGGACAGATATTGGGGGGGGGGGGGGGGGGGTAATCTTTTGGCTCTGCTTCCTATGACATTGGATCTGAAATGAAGCAGCAATGACTGCAAAGTTTAAGGACAGTCTGTCAGATAATTCCAGGGTAAGTACATCCATATGGGGTGAAGCATCTGGGATCTCTTCCGCACTTTGTAGCAGAAGAACCTGACTTTGATTCACAGGAGAGAGCTGAAACTTCTTTGATGCCATTTTGTGCTATAAGCTATGATGACTATAGCTCATGTTTCTTATGTAAGTGTTTTTTCTGTAAAGATTCTACAGTATGGTGAACATTTGGATAAGATACCTGCATAGGTGTCTGACAAGATTAATGACATCACTGCATGTAACTACTGCTGATGTTGACCTGCAAACCCAATGCAGTTCTGTCCTCTGGTGAATAGTAAGGCCATTTATGTTTTTGCAAAATCTGAGATTTTAGACCAGCATGAGGCTCCGTGCTAGTTCCCATGGTCACATTCCTATAACAGGTTTTTGTTCCATCAACCTGAACAGGCACAGGGCACTAAAAGCCCTCAGCTTGCTGAAGAATGCAACACACTTGTCCACTTGTTCACCCTGACACTTCCTCAGACTACCAACATCTCCATCTCACATTGTCGATCTGTACACTGCCATCAGCGGCACGTGCCCACAGGGTGTGAAGTAGAATTGCATTAGCAATAATCTGCAATCTGTCTGCATTAAATTACACAGGATTTTCTCCTTTATTAGAGAACAACTATTTTTTCTACCAATAACTAATGTCTGCATTTTGTGGGTAGACGCATATTTATAGCATGGCCCATAGCCGGAGTGGCTAATCGGGAGATTCGGGAGGATTCCCGATGGGCCGCCTCATGTCAATCTCTAGTTTGGGCCGATTGGGAGGGAAAAATAATTTTGGGCCGGATTTGGGCATGAAACTCCCGGGCGGAAAAAGTGTCCCACTCCGGCCCTGGCATGGCCTATCTCGAACAAGCAGTTGCCAGATCTCTTGCTAAGTGGCTACATCCTTGGTAGCGCTTAAGCCAGCACTACAAGCACAGGACGTGATCCCTGACCGAACCTTATTTTTTTGTCTTTGTCATTGTGTTCTGATCAGTTTTGATACTTGTGGTGCCTTGAAACGCATCCCCTTGGGTTCAAAAAAGGCGACAACCTGGAGTTTGCTTTTTCTTGTGTTTGATGTGAATTGTCATTCCTATTGTGTCCATGTGGAGGTAGATCTCTGTCAGTCCGAACAATTCCCCACCCTGGCGGGAAATATTATCTATCCAGGATTATCCATGTCGGCATGCTTTGAATGAGTCAGTATTGTGTGCCAACGTTAAAGATTAGGTGCGGCAGTGACTGCGCTTGAACAAAGGGCCGCTATATTCTACTTTGTCCTGCTGATGCAAAGTAGGGTGTGGGTTCACTTCTTGGTTGTGCAGGTTGTCATCATCATCATCGTCGCCGTCCCCACCCAGTGTCTTGTGTGTTTCCGTGGTGAAGTGGGTTGGTCCTAATGGGATTTGACGTGGTGCCTCACAGGCCAGCTTAGGTCACATCTGTATTATAGCCAAAGAAGAAAGAACACATTGTACATGATTTATGTTGTTGAAGTCTTTTGTTGACATCTGCTGGTTCCATTTTAGTGTGGGATTTGTAGTTTTCTAGGGCGTGACAAATGTATTCATCCACTGATGTTATGGCTGACGGGCACCCAGATGCCCAGTGGTTTGTGTTTAGAAAACGGAAAGCTCCTGCAATGTACCAGAATTCCTGTCATTCCTTCACAATGCACTGTCAATTTAGCACTTTACTTTTAACCTAAATAACCTAAATTAATACTTTAATCATTCACCGGAAGAGGTAGCTAAAGAGCTGAAGAGACTGTGTTTTCTGCATATCTAGCTTCTCCTAGATCCGTTTTTTTCACCATATGTGCTTCACCATAACAGGATTGAAACCAAGCTACCCTGTCTGGCTTATCTGGCTTGCGCTGTCTTGGCTGAGACAGGTCATGGCGCCTTGTCTCTAGATTGTCTCGCGTTCCCCTGCCCTTCCGCTCGAGTGGGCGACCTAACCTGATGCCTCGCGACAGAGTGACCCCTCTAGGCCACTGCTTCATTCAGTGGGGAAAAACTTGCTCCTTCCCAAACTCCTTCCCCCACCCTCGTTTATCATTCTCTCGCTCTCTCTCTTGCACTCTCTCTCTCTCACACTGTGTGTGTGTGTGTGTGTGTGTGTGTGTGTGTGTGTGTGTGTGTGTGTGTGTGTGTGTGTGTGTGTGTGTGTGTGTGTGTGTGTGTGTGTGTGTGTGCCGCCCTGTCTCTTTATCCCCTGTCTGTGTGTGGTTGCTGTTCTTCCCCATGTATGTACTGTACAGTACACACAGACTCCGCAAGACTCCTGCCGCGCCACACATTTCGGGCTTGCTGTGATTTGTTCTCCCCGTTCCCAGAAGTCTTTGCTGGCTGCATGAGCAGGGCTTTGACAGGACCAAGCTAGGAAGAGGGCATAGTGACCCGGCATAGGATATTGACATCTGGTTTGATGTGGGGGTTGGATGCAGGGCTTCAGTTTTACTCAAATATTATGGATAAGTGTTTATGTACGGTACGTTCAGATTGCAGAAACAGCAATGCGTAATTTTGCTTGAGTTTTATCAAGTCACTCTTTTGTTTTTCTTTAAGCACAGGTTAGCACAGGCTGTGTCAGCCGTTGCAATCCTACCCCCTCCATTAGCAGACGGAGATGACCGTAGCTGTGGACACGGCGGCCCGTGGCTCCATGGCTCTACAGGTGTGCTTTTTTTTTTTTTGTGGGATTTCCTTTGGACCTCGGAAGCTTTTGATTTGTCAGGCCAAAGGTCATGGCAAGGTGATCCCTTGAGCTCACAGGATCTGGAGACATGACCTGAGCCAAAACACGTCTCCGCTCCCCTCAGGAAAGCCTTCCAACACGGAAACGAACGTTCATGTCGTGGTGGGAGTTGCCTGACGAGCAGGTACCATTTTATTTTTCAGTGCCTCAGAAGTTCATCCGAGGGGTCAAAAATCTTTGCACTCAGTGACCCAATAAGATTAATTTCACAGTATCTTGCAGGGGAGAAAAAGCAGCTGTGCAGGTCAATAGATGGCACACTGCCCTTTGGTCAGAGTAGCTCTAAATTCCAGCGTAGAGGTTCTTCAGATTATGGCACGTGGACCACCACACCGATTGTTCACATTACTACTGTCACCAGGCTCTTGTATTCCTGGAGTTCTCATTTGACATGAAAAGTACTTGCATGCTACTGGATTTTTTCCATGTACTACATTATGATCAGTTATGTGCAAATGTTGGGTGGTTTCATTTGCCCTGTTTCGTTAGACCTATAAGATATTTCTAACCCAGGCCTGCACTGTATGTCCAGATAAAGGGAATATAACTTGACCATTTAGATCACCTGCACTTCTGCACCTCTTAAAGCTCTAGGGTCCATGCTCCATCCGTATGTGGTCAGGAGAGAGTCCTTATCTAGTGCGTTCATGCATATGCCTACCGTCATTCAATTCTGCTGTTCAGCAGAAACATCTGGATCATTTTCTTGGATTATCTCCACTAGTTCTCTGCTAAGAGGCAAACCCAAATATGTAGATCGCAATCGGGTATTCAATGCTGAAAATGTTGGACACTTTTCTCTAGTGAGAAGTGGAGGCTTTGGCCTTCTGATATGATTGTCCGTTGGACATTCTTGTCACATCAAGCAATGCTTATTCTTACTGAAGCTTCAATTAGTTTACAGTGTGGCTTTGATGGATCCAATGCACATTCTTTATTTAATACAAGTTTTTATTCTTTTTTTTTTTTCTTACCCTTGTGAGTGACACAAGCTTTTTTCTGAATACAAGTATAACTGCCCTTGCTATTCTACCCATCACCGTTCTCTGACTATTAACTTGATTTCTGGCTATGTTGGTTCGCTTAGATCTGTGTCTGATCATAGTCGGAGCTGTTTTATGCTGGGCAATTCATTTTCCTTCAGTTCCATGGAGATGTGCAGTTGTATGCAAAAGCATGATAAGTTCAGTCTGTCTCAAAGCGGTTCTTTTGCATGCATGTGTGTGTTGCACACATGTGCGCATGCTCCAGACTTGTGAAAGGAGGCAGTAGTTGTTCAGTCTGTCTTGCAATCAGTAATTGTGATTAAGGTCATTTCACTGTCTTGATTGTCATAGCTTACAGATGTCTCAAAAGCCTCCGCAGATAACATTTTTTGTTGATTGCAGTAAGAATATGTTTAAATGTTTTTAATAAGATGCTCTTTTCTGGAAGTACTTTTAAAAATCATTCTTAAGCATTTGCCACAATAGGAAGTGCAGACAATTTAACATGGCTTCTTGTTGTCTTGAACCATAACATCATTAATAATAATTAAATCTCTTCACTGTAAATTGAATTCTATTCATTAAACAGTTTATCAAACTTTAAACTTTAAGATTGTTACTTTTCAAAAACTTCAGAACTACCTGTACTGTTCTTCATTGTCTAATCGAGCCTGACAATATGACATTAGATAAAGCCATTGGTATAAGCTTCCAGTCCAGTAGAATTAGTGGTGGAGCCAAAGGGGGGGGGGGGGGGGGGCAGGGGTAGCAATTGCCACCCCCCAACAGAGCCCTTGCCACCCCTAGTGCCACCCCACTGGAAATGGTAATTTTAAGAGAAAATATGTGTTTCCTTTCATTCATCATTTGTATATGGACTCCTCTGATAAAGCCTTGCTCACCCTTTGGCCACCCCTTGAAAAAAAGTCTACCTCCGCCACTGAGTAGAATATGACGGCGGCATGTGGGTAAAGCTGATTTTGAAGGTTCGTGCTCTCTGTGGTCGGGTCGGTAGCAATCGGGAGTGTGCCATTAAAAAGAATCAGGAGTGTATTTTATGCCAGACAGTTTTTAGGTGCGGTGCACAAACCAGGGATGTTTCTGCCAGAGAGTGTTGAGCATAAATCAGGTGATTTATGCTAGAGAATGTCTTCAGATACAGGTGCGAGCCAGTTGTTTGTTAGTTTGTTTTGGGGGTATTGCTTTACTGTACAGCTGGGCT
Source organism: Brachyhypopomus gauderio (assembly GCF_052324685.1). Taxonomy (NCBI): domain Eukaryota; kingdom Metazoa; phylum Chordata; class Actinopteri; order Gymnotiformes; family Hypopomidae; genus Brachyhypopomus; species Brachyhypopomus gauderio. Next base: position 34,405,772 of record NC_135211.1, on the reverse strand, counting down.
CTTATTTGCTGTATAACAGGTTCGTCTAGGTCAATGCCTGAGAGAAAAACAAGAGTGAATTTACAGAATCTGCTTATATAAAGATGACGGAAGGGAAGCAGGAGTAACATTTGCATGGATTTCAGTGGCAGTCGAATCAACATTAAGTGTATCTATCCCTTCATCGATAGTGATTACACTTGTGATTAAAATTGTGATTATACTTGCCACTGTTTATTAAACGTGCTAGCATGGTGGTATTTGACTTTTTAGGAATGAAAACAGTTGCTCCAACAGGTAAACTCTACTATAAATCTGTTTTTAATTACACGTTTGTTTAAACTCTTTTGTGACTTTTTGTGCAGACCTTTCTGTGGTGATGGATCTCCGGATGTAATAGCCTTTAATTATTTATACCTCATCATCCCTGCTTATTTCTGTCTTGTTTGAAGCACTTCGAAATAGTATTATTTTTGAAGAGTGCTATACAAATGAATGAATGTGCTGTCAGTTATTAACTTGGTCAGTCGGTTTCTTGCTGAAATACACACAAACAACGACGCTTTATTCGAAATAGCAATTAAAAGTTTTTGCCTAGGTGCTCATCAAGCTCCATGCGGATTTGATACAGGTCTGTTGTGATGTACATAGCTATACGTTATTAACAGGGGCGATTTTAGGATCTGGTCTTTAGGGGTGCCCAGCCCCCAGTGCTCACAGAGGCACAATACCAAAGTATTGCGCAGGTGCAGAGCAAGGTTTTTACATAATATAATATTTAAAAAATGTGTTGAGCCAGGGGGTGCTGAGCAACTTCACGGTGGTGCTCTAGCACCACTAAAAATACCCTAGCCTCGCCCCTGGTTATTAAATAGTACTGTGGAAATGTTAACAGTACTGTTTGTTTTCAGGGCAGTTTTTGTTTACTGCATCTGTTATTCGGTCATTTAATTCACTGCACATGCGTTCGCGATGGCGGGGATCCCACAGTTTGGCCTCTGAGATCAGCGGAGCGTGTTTACTGATGATCTTGACGGCGGACTCCGGTCCAGGTGACGGCCTTATGCCGGGTGCAGTGTTTTCACAGACGCTCCTTCGAGAGAGCTCTAACCTCTCGGGTAATAGATTGTCGCGTTATACGAGATTGAGACTGATATATCAGGAGTCCTGATAAGACATTTTATTGAAGGTGTTGTAATATGTGAACATATCCGTGTTCACATTTTTGTAACCGTTAAATCGAGTTTCTGTCACGAACGTGTGCGCGCCGCTCGGATAGCTTTTCATGTGGGCGAGGAAGCTTCAACTCCAGCGACGTGAAGTGCCCTCGGAGTCTGGAGCTGAGGATAGTTGTTGCTGGCAGATGGGAAAGGTTAGAGAAATGATAGTGGCCTGACCTACACATCTCCTATAGCCTCCGCTTTCCCACTTTAGATCTTAGACAGCGGAGGTTTATCTTTCACAAGCGGACCATCACGGAACGCAGGAGAACTCGAAGTGAACGGGGGGAGGGGTTGTGTACAGTAATACTGGGATACATCAGCTCGAAACCTGAATGTGATGGTCTGAAGGTACTGATGAAAAATTGATGGTTTTCAATTAAACATGACTATTGGGCAAGAGGACTTGTAGTCATTTAACCGAACTACCAATGTAAATCGGTAGTGTTCAGATGATTAGAGGTTAGGTGTGTGCACATAATCTCAATCTAGGAAGCTGATTATGTTGTGCTTATTCAGTAGTTTAGCCTTGAGGAAATATTATGCATCCAGATATCCTTTCCTACTGGCGTTCATAAAAGTTTCTTTATGCTTAACCTCAGCAGATAATCTTAATCTACCAAATCAAATTGAACCAAAATTTCAGGTGTACTGTGCAACATGTTGTAGCATTCCTACAATACCTTCTATCAAATAGAAGTTACCATATTATTGGCAGATGCAGAGGAATATATAATATATATATATATATATATATATATATATATATATATATATATATATATATATATATATATATATATATATATCTCCAAATAATTTTTCAGTAATATCAGTTATTGGTTTTCTTTTAATGAAGTATGACTGAGATGTTCTCAGCAGCTGAGTGACCTGCTCAGGTCCACATCTGTTGCAGGCCTCTCATGGGGTGCAGATTTTCGAGGTTCCGCCCACTTTCAAAGCAGAGTGTAGCATGGATGTTTTCATCCAGGAACAGCTATTTCTTCTAAAATTTCTTTTACTCAATAACTCAAGAAGACTGACATTGATCGAAATAGTGCAGCATGGCAGCCTGATTAATACCAGGCACGACAGCATGGTAAATACACTTGATGTGGAAACACTGGTCAATTGTATGTGTCTAGGATCCTTTTCATATCATTGATGAGGACTGTGTGGGAGAGTGAAGCTTATCTGTACTTATTTTATGACGCATGCTGTCAGTCTTGCTTCTGTATTTTGTCTCTGTGCTACTTGGGCACTTATATGAATTGTGTAGGAAAATACTGAAGAAGAAAAGAAAAGCAAACAGTGAACCTTACATCTCAATTAATCAAATCTAAAAAAGTACAGACGTGAGCCTGGTGACTTCTGCACCGATACGCCAATGCAATAAGGTTATGTGTAATGATAGACAAAAGTAATAATCAATCAATCGATTGCATTACATCATCTGAGAAACATGGTGAAAAAATGCAGTGGTTTCCATTCCTGGCAGCCTATAATACTGGCTGCTTATTCTTTTACTGATAGAGTAACCAAAATAAAAAATCTCCTCTGTGACTTCAGGTTTGTACAGAAATATCTGCATCTTTGTTAGGCATGCGGTGGAGTACTACCCAGCAAAGCAATTTCCCATAATGCATTGTTGTCGGTTTATACTTATTCAAGTATATATTTCACTTGGTGAACTCAAAGGCTCTTTAACACAGCCAGTAAAATAAAAATGATCCATGCAGAGGTTTGTCAAGGAGGTCTGCAGGTCTGGTGGAGTTGCCATGAACAAGACAAAAAATATCCAGGAAAGGCTTACTGATCCCAAAATACTCAGAGACAATACTGATACAGTATCATTATTAGTTTTTCTATTTTACATCATTCATTAATTAGCTGAATTGTTCATTCAGCTTTGTGGTGTGTGTCTGTCTCAAATGTGTGTGTGTGTGTGTGTGTGTATATATCTGGATAAATAATATATTGTGTGTGTGTGTGTGTGTGTATATATATATATATACATACGTATATATATATATATACGTATATGTATGTGTGTGTTATTATTATTATTATATTATATACTTACGTTATACATTTTAATATTTATATATATATATATATATATACGTATATGTATGTGTGTATGTGTGTGTTATTATTATTATTATATTATATACTTACGTTATACATTTATATATATATATATATATATATATATATATATATATATATATATATATACAGAGGCGGTCTTTGCATAGAGGCGTGGCTAGGCAACTGCCTCGGGCCCCTCCCACTGCAGCCCACTGTAGGGGCCCCCTGATTAGCTGACTTATTTCTCACATATTAATGTTGACTAATAATATATATCATATATATCATAACCCACAATGAACATTAAACCCTATTCACAAATGTAAATGAGGGTAAAATTTAAAACACATTTATTAGATTAAGATTTTTGAAGACTGCAGCTATTTAAAGAAAATGCGATTTTTTTCAATTCATGTTACAAGATCATGAGCTTGTGAAATTGACTACTTTATAAATTAAATGTACTTTTTAGTCAGATGGGGTGTGTCCTCATTGGCTAGATTAAGCAAAGTGACTCCATATTCATAGTACATTATGTTTTAGAACTTGGAGAGGAATACATTCAAGACTTAAAGTGAAAGGCAGGTTAAATGTATAGTGCATGTGATTGCATTGTTGTAACAGGAGACATGAACAAGAGATTATTTGCCACATATGTCGGTCTCTACTAAGAAGCCCAAGAGGCCACTATTGATCTTTTTGCTAATCAACCAGGGGACGTTTTGGACATATTTTTCCACAGTAATATCCTGTTTATGGCCACTTCCATATTCTTGGTCTCCATAATCCTGACCCATCTTTCTACAAAACTGTGGTGGTTCTGAAATACACAGTTAAACTGCTAGACTTGGAAGACTGCAGTTTTGTTGTACCTTCCTGCTCTGTTGATTTTAGAGAGTATATACTTAATACACATGTCACTTTGATCTGAAATGTATATTCCTTAATTCCATGTAATTTCTTCATGAAGACAGGGACATACCTAGAGATGGTATCAGTATTCCAACGAGTTGTTTAGTTTGAAATTAATGGGTGTGAAATACTAACGTCTTGCGTCTTTACGCGTATACATAGCAAAGCTACACCTCCAAGCAGTTCGTTAAGCAGTTCATTTTCCATCCAGTTCGACGTGATTTTAATGCGCGGGCCGGCGGCCACCGACCGCGCCTGTTTGCTTAACCTCTGCGAGGTGGACGCGCCCCTGTCGTTAGCTCCATTAGTTCACGCGCCATCAGGCTCACCGAGTGAGAAGGTCGAAGTGCTCGGTACGGGGGAAGGGGTCGTTGGCGAAAAGAAAACACGTTACACCGGGGAGAGGAGAAGTATGCTACCGGAAAGGAGCAACAAACAACATTCACTTTTGGGTTGTGACAAATGTAAAGCATGTAACAGTAGGACACTGTTAGTAGTGAGGTTAAAAAAAGGTTTGTAATGTGTACTTTACAATTAAGTATTAGTCATTTTATGCGCTATCTTGAGATTAGTATTCTGTTTTAATAGTGATAAATGGTCAATTGCTTACAATTGGAACAGTCTCACCGTTAGCGCTATGAATTGCGAGGTTCTGCAAATGTAGTTCAGCATCGATGTCGCCAACAAAGCAACCAAGTCTCGACGATTAATCGGTGTCTTCCAGACACTAGCTTCTGTGGTTCTATTGTTATATCATACATTTAACAACATCCATTAATTTGTTTTCGTGTCCGCGGGTTTTTATATTATGTGCCCGTTTAAACAGCAATTTACCCATACATATCACTTTATACACATAGTATAAAACATATAATTGGCAAGAAAATGCCCTCAGATTTATAGTGTTTTTCTAGTTATAATATATACAGTTATATTCATGCTTATACATTCATTTTGTTTTTGTTTTTTTTTGTTTATACTTTTTTGTCAACAATAAGTCAAGAATAATTGATACATTAGTTTATTAATTATGGCATTTCAATGGCATATTACGTTATTTAGTTATAACATAGCTATAGTTAATGAATTAATTAATACGTTACATAATTTCGTATAATTCGTATATAGCATCCCATATAGTTCCATTTGTTGTGTGTATTCCTTTCCTCTCTAACAGTTTAGACATTTGGACACAACGACGAGTAAACGCGCACACGCCAAAACCGCGTGACTCCTGTCTCTACACACTGAAATAGGTGATCTTAAAGGCTGTATATCCAACATCTCAATATCTTTACTGCACTTTACTGCGACCTCTGATACATTCACTTTAATTTGGTTTTTTTCTGCATTGCTAACTACCACCACAGTACAGAAAAACATGAATGTGCTCCTCCTTTTAAAAAGCGTTATATTACATGCTATATCTATAAAGACGCCATAACGAATGAACTACCCACATGAAGTGTCAACTGACAGCAGAGCACAGAACCGAGTCTCACGGCAGTGGTGTTTCATGTTAGTAAATGTAGCGTTAAGCGGATGTGTATTTTACGCCTGATTTTATATTAGTGCAGGTGCACGACACGTTCACTGAAACGTGAAAACTGCTTACACCACCAATCAAGTTCTCAGGTTTCAAGTCTTGGTGATTACTGCGGATAAATATATTTGAAATGTTTCATTCAGCAACATAGGTGGAATCGTGCAAGAGCATCAGAGACTTTTTAACGGATTTTTAAATTCATGAATGGTAGAAACGAATCGTTACCAGCACCACTCCATCACTCCTGTAGCGGCTCCACCTGCTTCCTCTGTGGCTAATAGTGAATGTGTCGCTACAGGTAATGAAGCCGAATTATTTCTGAACGCTCACGAAGTCCAGATGTAAACAGACTTAAAAGCATGTGGCGTATGAATCATAATATTGCATCATAAATTACGAAGGGAAAGGAGCGAGTAGAGCAGTAAAGCAACTTCGCATTCGTTGAAACGGCGCAGCGGGGAGGCCAGGCCGCGATACGGGAGGCGGGGTGTCGGCGTTGATAGCCACTCAGACAAGCCCCTGAAAATGAGGCGCGCCAAAGCCTGAGATAACCGTAATTAGATCCGACTGTCTGCACCAGAAAGCCAGCAGACCATTGGTCTTAAACCGGGAGGCTGCAGATGCAATAGGGTGGGGCATGCGCTGTAGACTCCTTGTATCCCCGCGTGCGTCGGCGGTGCACCCTGGGCTAGCGTGACACAGTCGTCGCAAAGGGTTTGCTGAGTGGGTCGAAGCTGCATGCTTTGTGGGGTGGGTTGAAGCGCAGTAAAACCGAGCCAGCAAAATGGCTAAAGTCCTCTTTGGAAAATGTCTGATTACTCTGAAACGGTAGATAGGTTCTCGTAATAAGAAATCAGTCGTGTTTTTTTTAATAATTTACTTTTACTTAAACGCAGCCAAATTATTACATACTTTGTGTTATAATGTTCCTACACTCTTCAGAGGAGTTTCAATGAACGGATTGACAATTAATAATTTTGAAAATTAATATGCTCTTTAGCAGTTCATTCTATGTTAATTTTTTGGATCATTTTTATATTTTGTATAACTATATTTCGTTTAAGATTTGTGTCTAAATAAGTATTTTATTTAGGTATTACAGTGATTAGTCTGTATTATATAACCTTTTTTGTGTATTAGCACAATTTTCACTTTTATTTACTAATACAATGTACATTACTAACATTTTCTTCTTGTGTTTGTGTTGTGTAAAATCTTTACCATAGCATTATTTAAGCCATAAATTAGACCTATAGACCTATTAGTCTATATTCACACAATTGTACATCCTCATTGTTATTCATTGTCTCTGCTCTGAGCTGTATAGGCATGGACGTAATTTTGATTTCAAAAGTCGGGGGGGACATGGATTCGTCGCTATTTAAATATTTGGTTTTAACCGTAAAAACTGGGGGGGACCAAAGCCGGCTTTTGAAAAAGTCCCCCCGTCCCCCCCCCCCCCAAAATTACGTCCGTGTGTATAGGCCACTATTGGCACTTTGGCAAATGCACGCTGCTTATTCTCGACATTGTTTGATGTCCTTACATTTTTATACTTTGAAAGGTACCAAAAGCTGTTCAGTGTTCAAATGTGCAATCAGAAAAGCAGAAAGGACTGGAAGAACGATGTCTAGAACACTGCCGTTTTAGTAGTATCGTAGTTTAAAAGGTGGGCGGCTTTTTGACATTATGCGAGATAACTTGACGATTATCGCGAGCTGAGTGTTATTTATATACCAATAGACTTTCCAGTTTGCGCTGGCTTCATGCTCTAAATTCATTAATGGATCTTCCGAACCACTTAATCCAGAACACCTGTTCGTGATGGGCTGGAGACTATCCTGACAGAACGGGGAGCAAGGCGGGAACCAACACTGACACCCACACGCCTGCCCAATCTACCAAACTACCATGCCTGTCTTTGGAATGCAGGATGAAGCCCACACACGCACAGGGAGAACGGGCACACTCTGAAAGTCAGCCTCTGAGGCAGTCTTTTGATCCGCTGGTGTAACTTCTCTCACCACGAGATTAGAGCCTATAAAATGTACAAGTTGATTGGAAAATCAATATTAGAGTTGTATAATATAGTACGTTGGGAAATATCTTAATGATTTATAGGGGCATGAGGTAAAACAATGAACCTTTTAAATGGACTTGTGCCCCACAGACAATAATATAATATAATGAAACTCTTGATTTATTAGCCACGACTCCCTGATTGTGACAGATAGCCAGGTTTGCTCAAAGCAATTTTGGAACGTTTCTGCTTGTGCAGACCTGCGCAAGTATTTGGTTTGGACCGTAGCCAATACAAATGTATTACTCTCATAGATCTGGACGTAATATGTGATCCATATATAGACGTTTGCCACATTACACACACTTTAGTGTGTAAAACCTTTTCGTTCTGTTATTATTTTTAGTGTACATAATTCATTGTGATCCTAACACTTTAGCATGGATATATCCTTCTATGGCTGTTTCTTCTAGACTGTATGGTGTAGTATATTCTCATTAACCCGTGCAGAATATATTTTACTTATGCTTATAATTACAAGCTTGACTGTAAATCCTGAATGGGTTCACATCAATGTGCTACTATTACAGCTTTATTCCATGGCAAGAATATCTAACAAGACATTCTTAGATGTACTGTTAAGATGCACTGTCCACTGGTCAACAGACATTATTATATGGCAGTAACTGAAAAAGAGATGGCTCTTTTGGGACCTCCAAGTTGTTCATTTATTTAAGTATTACACCCAAGTAAAGAGTTTTTTTTTTTTATTAAATGACAAACTCATCATTGCAATAAACAATTGTTAATCAATTGTTAATTATTATTAATCAGTATTTTGGTTTGGACAGAAATGTAAACATTCATTCTAGTTTACTCCAGATGCCACAAGATGATGACGGAAAATGTATATTTTCTTTATGAAGAACTCTGTCACCGGTTATTTCCAGTAAATTCCAATAAATTATTGTACATCATCCTTATATCTACATACCAAACATGCTTATTCATAGTCAAAATAAGCAGGCCAAGCTCTGAAACCTTAGTCAGGAATGACCGTAGAGGTGGAGGGAGGGATACATGCTCAGAAACACAAACTCCTGTCCAGTGGAAATTTCATTAAGCTGCCGCCAGTATTATGAAGAATTGTGAATCAGTAGCCCGATCCTTTGATGGTGCTTCTGTATGGCAGTGTCATTAGTATTTAGTATTAAGAAATAAAAAAAAAATGTAAATGAATTATATGCACCTTAGTGTTGGTGAAGATCTTGCTGAAAAAATAAATTAAATTAAAAATGTAAAAATAAATGGCAAGCCACACTTTTCCAAAGTGATCTCAGGACATGTTGGGACCTTTGTGACCTGAAAATAGCTTCCTTTTAGTAATACCTTTTAAATTTATTTTACTTTCTATTTATTTCTTTATATTTACACATTTTCAAGCATCTTAATGTGGTCACACTAATAAACGCTTCCTGGTGGTCTTGTGCTTCAGAACAGTGAAAACTGAGTTGGTGATGATCTGTATTGACTGTACAATCTAACCAGATGTTGTATTGTCAGAAAATGTGCATGCAGCTTAAGTTCTAACATTAGCAGCAGAAACTGGAAAACTTTTTTTCTGTAGTTGCATTTTGCAGGAAAGCTTGTGTGCCTATATGTAAAAGACCATTAATGCTCCTGTCGTGTGGATTTGCACACATTAACTATGGTGTGTAGCTGAAATGTGTTTTAAAGTGTTAAATTATTTGACATGGTACACTTTGACATGGATTTTTAGCCCGTTACATTTTTGCATTTTTTAATTGATGTGACTGACTCTTAAGGTATCAATAGCATGAAATACAGTTGCAGAGTAATTTATAGATATAGACGTTTGAAAACAGAGAGTTCTATTTTTGTTCGGGCCTGCTTGGGAGTTTGCGGGAATAATTATAAACCTTGTGAAAACAGTGTAAAACTGTCAAAGATGCAATTTACCTTAGAGGCTAGTGTTAACGTATAGGTGTCATATGTGATATCTGATGACGAACTGACGTGATGCAGCATCGTGGGTTTCTCATTCGCTTGTGTGGCATTTTTAAGTGTTATCGAAGATGCGTCTTAAAACGTTTGCTCAAATGTTACGTCAAGACATTGACTGGTGGGTAGTCTGGTGTTTTACAGTAGCCTATACACGAGCTCGGTTAGCATTTTAAGAAGATATAGACTACATTCAATAAATCCACAGCGCGAAAGGCATTAATCTAGTACTCTAAAATACGTAAGTTTGTTTTTGCTATTAAATATGTGACTATTTGAAATTAATCTTACAGAAATCGGATAATTAAAAGGGGCTGCAGTAGGAAAGTACTTCAAAGCAGTGCAATTATTATCTTAATTAAAGGAGACGTACAATATATGTAAATATTTTAGAAATTGTATAAATATTGTTTATTTGGTTGTCAGTTTATCTTTATTATGTCTTTGTTACCATTTAGGCTGTAGTGAGTAATTAGATTTCGTACACGAATAATCGCAACATATTTACCTACGGTTTCTATCTCTTCACCTCCGGGTAAAATAGCAACTATTCATTATTTTTGTGATCAGACCTCTGTTTGTGTATTTACTTAATTCTCCATCCATTTTTAAAACTATTACATTTTGGATCAATGTTCCAGGTGCTAAACGTTTGGGTAAAACCGGTATTACAAAATTTCAAATGGTGCTCGTCATTCGCAAAATCACAGTGTTGGTCCGAGGTTATGTCACTTTACATTGTCACTTGTTATATTTGTCCTGAGTCAGTTAGAGGTTTAACAAAACTTTAGATGACGATGATGATGATGATGATGATGCTGATGACAATGAATTTCGTTATCGTCACGCAGCTTGTTTTGGAGTGTGTTTGGATTTTTGGAATTGTCAGAACTGAATAAATGTCAGTAAAAACGTCGAACCAATGGTGATTGTTATTTAATTACCCAGAATCTATGCTGTAGACACAAACACCCTAAATGACGTATTGTTTAATAAAGAAAGAAGTTATGTAGACCTACTACAAGAAGCATGCTAGCGTTCTGGAAAGCGTTCATACGCTACCGAATTATCTCATAACTTAGTTAACAATGCAATTGGCGTTACAGAGCATTCGGGAGTCTGCCCTGGTGGGTTTGTTTTGTTTTGTTTTTGTTGTTGTTGTTTGTTTGTTTTGGGGTTTTGTTGTTATTGTTGTTCGTTTTTTTTTTGTTCTTTAGAACGCACTCCGACAAATTAGACTGTATTGTGCATTGTGCATACACGTATTAGGTGGATTACATCACGTACACCGTCCTTATATTGTGTGCGTGGTTGCTTATAGGCTGACCTGAGTTTGAATTTATTTATCGTTTCCCTTGACGAAATAAGAATAAGATACTTGGTTCATTTTCTTAAAAGCCACCGTTGAAACACTAGGCCTACCATCCATCATTTAAAGGAATTAGCTTTAACCTGCATATTTTTTATTTACACGGGGGCAAGTACTGGCTGTCCTATAGGACCCTATAGGGTGTATATGAAATGGTGAATTGCCTACCATACGCTAGTTCTCGTGTTATGTAAAATGTTTCGCAGGTAGCATGAAAAGACCTGTCATTCGCAAAATACTGTGACTTATTCGGTGACTTAGGGTATGTCGTTTTAACTAGTAACTAACGGTTTATAATAATAATAATAATAATATAATAATAGGCCTAATAATTGCAATTGTTGCAAATAACACGTCTCCTGCCCTGCTGTTCCTAAACACGTTCGTTTTGAAGGCCTGTAGGCCCCAAGGTAGGCTGACATGTGTCTGCGCCTGAAACGATCTAAAACATAGGCTTAATTCTTTTATATCACTAGACTAGGTGTGCATATGTGTCTGTTGTACGTTTGTATAGCTATTTAAAGACTAGCTCGATCACGATTCACTAGATGTAGGTCTATGACTGCCAAGGCTAACCAGAGGAGATGACGCAGCGTCTTATAGCGGATGAGCAGACCTCGGTGGATTTTATTAGGCTATAGGATGCTAGTCTGCTCAAATTTGCAAATAGATATCATGAAATGTTTTGAAAGGTTTTGTAAGGGCTACACGCAAACTAGACACTAGATCTAGTTGCAAAAAAGCATTTTAACAAACAATGTAATGTTTTTTGTAAATTCAAGATGGTTATAACAATCATTGAAACGTCATTGTACAGTTAAATCAGCAATATGTTCATTTGGATGTCTGCCTTTTTACTAGGCATATGATAATTCTTCACTATCAGTTGCAGGTCATGTTAACACTAACGTCCGACAAAAATACGAGTTAAATTCATTATAAAACTCGTACCAGGGAATAACAGGCTTTATACGCCGGCATTAACTTAGATTACAGGCTAATCCTATGGTTGTCCATTCGTCCCACAAACACGAGGATTACTGTCAGCTTTGAGCGATTGAATCGGGGTTGTCCTTGTTTCAGATTAAACTGCGATATAACGGTAGGCTGCTTTTGAAAATTAAACATTGAAAATAAATTTCTGTATTCGTGCGAATACACTCAATGAGTAGACTTCAGCATGTTATTCTAACGCCTGGGAGGCTGGAAATGTATAGTATTTAGATTGGAAATTGGAAATGGTAGTATTTAGCTAGTGAATCAGCGCAGGATGGGCATAGCCATATTCTTGAAAATATTATAGAAACAGGTATTTTTTCTAGTTGGTAAAACAAAGATTTTAATATGTAATTTCTTATACTTTAAACAAGTTAGTAATTTTAAAGCACAGACAAGCGACCAAAAACAAACATCTCATACAGCGTAAAACTGCCTAAATAAAAGTGCAAAAGCGTTCAAATAATACTTGCATATAAAATGTTGATCTAGACACTCAAATGACATTTGTATGAAATATAGCCTATTAACACTCATCACAGAAAACTGGTGCGGGTTTAGCCGTGCTGATTTCGTCAGATTTTCTTTATGTGTTATTTTGAAAGTTATTGGCTTAGTTTGTTTAATGCGATTAGTTTGCCCTACGTTGTCCGGGCAAGAGCTCTTCAAAATACGAAAACTTTAAAACTTTAAGACGTTGTGTCTGTTTGACATGCTGATATAATATGCACAACCATGCATCCCTTGAGTCCTTAGTAACATGAACCGACAAATTAGAGCATTGTTAGTAATATGCTTATAAACAAATCACAGATGTAAAAAAGTCCTGTCCAAAACGTGTTGTATTATTGGTTATATACAGTACATACAGCAGAGTATTACATGATTGCAGTCTGCAGGCCTAATTGACGTAAGGAAATTTAGGGGCTTTAGCCTAAGCATGTCTTCTCTCACTCTATTTAGTTACCCTGATTTGTTTTAAGGCGAAAGGACGTGCAAGTTCACAATTCATATTTACATAAATAATTTATATTATCATATGATTCTTGGTACTGAGGGAGGAATACAATGGCATTAAAAACTTAAATACATTTTACCTTAAATATAAAAATTAAATTAACTTAAAAATAGGCCTCCTGGAATTATTTGAACAGTATATAAATAATTTGGGCCTGTATCTTGTAGCGTTACCTTTGGCAAACCTATATGTAGCCTTAGCTCAAAGGTAACAAAGAGTTAAAACCCCAAAACGAACTTTTCAATAAATGTATGGCCGCGAGGCATACAGCACAAGAGTCTTTGACCTAATGTAATGCTTCTTGGTTTGGCATTTTTCTCGGTTACCATCGCTTTATTCGGTTTCTTCCTTTTCAAGCTGCGATTCAGTTTAGGAATGAGTTTGGAGTAACCCTTTTTTGATGAGACAAGATTCCTGGAAATGCGCTAGGTAGTCCTGGCGAGAAAGACGGCAAAGTTGTTCTGAGAGTGTCCGATAGCAGGGTCTGTGTGGAGCACGCGGGCACGCCGAAACCAGGCGCGCTCTGCTGGAGAGGCGACGGGTGTTGACTCCCGGAGACAAAGTAACCCGGCTGTCCCTGTAATAACCCAACTGGAGACGAGCTCATCCCGTAAGTGTTCGTCAGACCGAGAGTGCCAGTAGAACTTCCAAGAATTGGCCGTGGCATGTCTCCATTACCCAGCTGTTCTACTCCCGGGAGCAAGGACCCGTAACTATGGCCCTGATTAAGAAATCCAGATGATGAGCTGTTGTATTGGGGATGATGTAACGATAAAAATGGCGAAATTTGCCAATAAAGAGGATTATTTGCCCTGTCATTTATTCCCAAACCAAGTGGTGCGAAACGAAGCCCTCGTTTCATCGCCAGTTTGCCTCTGGAAGTAGCCGAACGTCTCCGAAGTTTGCCTGTCGTCCCACCTATAAACACATCGTCACTTGATGGATCCAGCATCCAGTAATTCCCTTTCCCCGGGTCGTCGTAGTGTCTTGGCACTTTAACAAAACATTTGTTCAGACTGAGGTTGTGACGGATGGAGTTTTGCCACCCTTGCTTATGTTCCCGGTAATATGGAAAATTTTTCATGATAAACTCGTAGATTCCGTTAAGTGTGAGCCTTTTCTCTGGGCTTTGTCTAATGGCCATCATGATAAGCGCGTTATAGCTGAACGGGGGTTTGTCGAATTTCCCGGTCTTTGTCGGTTCCGACGCGCTTTCATCTTTACCGTCACCTTCTTTTGTTTTCTCGATTTCAAGCGGCAAAGATTCAGCTTCCGCGGGGTCCACAGATTTTCCCGACTCGGAGACTAACGGAAATATTCTTTTCTCTGCAAGCCCTGAGTCCTGTTTGTCACCCTTCGACGGAAGCAATAAGCTCTTAATACTAAACGAAGTAGATCTCTGTAGCATGGTCGGTTCCTTCTTATCTCCCATTCCGAGTAATCCAGCGACGGTCGGTTTTGTGTTTAAAAAGCGCAGGTCAGGGGCGACCGGATCAGGGCTTAGCACGCATGAGGGAACTTGTAGAACAGTAGTGATCTCGGACTGGGATAAAGAAATTAGTAATTAAGGAGGTTCCGATTTATCACTACATCACCAGGGGGAGGAGCTTGTATACTTTCAACTACTTACACCCTATATGTATATATGTCTATACACAAAAGGCTTGACTCATCTTTCCTTTATGATAATACGGTTAATCCATGTGGGTAAATATAACTGAAATGAATTTCCAATGCATGTATAGCCACCGTCAAATTCTCTCTCTCTCTCTCTCTCTCTCTCTCTCTCACACACACACACACACAGTGCACGAGCAATGCGCAAAAGTGCTCACGCACCGCCATCTATAGATAAATGAATACACATGCACGAATTGCCCTTAATTTATGAACATTTGTGTAGCATTAGTTTGCTGTACATTGTTGTACAGTGCACGACGTTACTCAGCGCCAGGACTGTCTAAATCAAACGAACACCGAGTCCCCTTAAGTGCCGCCGTTTTGTAGCGCACACTGACTTTGGTCACTAAATGAAAATTCACTGATTCACGACGAAACTGCATCCATGTACTAATTGTACATATTTCTACAATACCAGTGTATACCAGTATCGGTATTAAACCAATTAGTGTTGTTAAAATTAAAGCGCCAATGTTTTTGGCAAATATAAATTACTCACCGCCGTATGTATTTCTTGCAGGTGCAAAGACTGTGCCTGTATTTTTTCAATGTATTTATTAATTGCTTGCTTATCTATACATGTCTACCTGTTTTTGAAATGTTAACTCCCAGTGAATTTTTATTTCATCTCTTTCTGTCGGCGTATAGCTACAACACCCCCCCCGTCTCTCTCTCTCTTTCCCTCTCACTCACTCACTTTCTCTCTCTCTCTCTCTCTCTCTCTCTTTCTCTCTCTCTCTCTCAATGGCTGTTGAAATTGTTTTGCATTACTAACAACGACTTCAGAATGGAGTGAGTGCAGACAAGCCTGGCGGATGTGTGTTTTCACCTTTAGACACGATTACAAACATGTCTCCGCAATTTCAAGCACATCCCCTCATAACAAACCCGGCTTGGCACTGTCTGTCAACGAAGTTCAGTGCTTCAAGCCAAACGGCCCTGAACAAACGGTCAAAACGAATGAGAGGCGTGAGGGAACGTGATGTCAAAACATAATACCGTGCCAATATGGAGACACAGTCATCTGCACAATACTGCCCTCCAATGGTTGATCGCTATCGGTGCATCGAGTTCAAGCGCTCCGGCACTGCCAGACCGAATACATATCACATCGCCTGATCTCCAGGGTCAGCTGAAGTTTACGCTAGCATAATTAAAGCGCAGGGGAAAGAAGCCTTTCTCAATGGTAACGCCTCTATCTTTCGGGGTCAGGGCTTAGTAAGGGAGGTCAGTGGGCCGGGGGGAGTGTCGGCAAAACAAGGAAGAACAACCGACACAAGCTTTCCGCCCGCCTGTGCTAAATCCTCTTGATGGGCCTCTCATTGTGAAAACGGACTAAGCGCCTGTTTATGTGAGCACGCTTGTGTTAATTTCACTTTACCTTGGGTTACCTCTGTGATGCTGACAGGAATATATGTCGTAGTGCGCACAAGAACTGCCTCACAGATGTCTGTTGTTCAAACATTTATAGGCTGCTTTATTGCCTATTTTAAAGGCAACTTTTGGCCGTTTCACCACTACTGCCCTTTCTGTTACTCAAGTGAACTGAATGGAGCAGAGGAGGGTAGGACTAGTTTGTGAACGAAATGCTTCTCCAAACTCTTTTTAAGCTCTAGGAAAACAAAATCCCAGACACTTTTTAAAGTCTCAAAAACAGGACATGTCCAGGTAAAAGAGGAAGTCTGGTCACCCAAGTATATATCAGTCAAAAGGTAGCACACACCTGACTAAATGCATGTTCTTAATAGTAAAAAAAGGACTTTACTGTAATGGATTGCTTAAATTTGTTTATAAAACATATTATTTGGTAAATTTATTATATATGAATTCATTTTCAACACAGACACACACACAACATTTTAAATGCACCCTCAGCAAACAGCTTTATTTATTTTTAACTTTAATTCCTAATTCAACAAGTGCTGTACATGTGTGAGAATGTCTTCAGGACTGATGGAAAAGCATCATAAGTGCTGCTTCAGCTGGTTAGCACCAAGAGCATGCAAAGCTGTCATCTAAATATAGGATTGTCCCCGGTACGGTTGGGCTCTAGTGCTGGGAGCATGCACCTTCCCAGAGGTGGACTCATCCCAATATGTCAGAGCTTACCAAGACTGGTATAACCTCTCGCTCTTCTCGCACATGTCAGAGGAGGAGGGGTTGCTCCTGGGCCTGGAGAGCCTGATCGAGCTTCCCAGGGAGGCTCCAGCCTTGGAAGTGGGAGCAGTCACAACCCCAGGGTGGGATTTTCCTCTGAATTTGAGGGGGAGACAGTGCAGCCCTGGTACCCCGAAGAAAGCTCCCCTCAGCCCTCCTCCGAGACTCCGTTCTTCCCAGAGGAGATGAAGTATTGGGACGAAGGCAGTGTTGATGCTGGGGAGTCCCCTTCTCCAGAGCACCAGGACATGGAGCAACTCTGCAGCGCCTCTGAGGAGGAGGAAGCTGCCACCTTGGCCATCTCAGGGATGGATATGAAGGAAGAAGGCAGGGTGGGTCTGCCTACTGATTTTAGATGTCTGTCATATGTTCTAGAGGTTTGACTAGTGTTGTAGGGGCATGACTAGTGTTGTAGTCTTACATGTAGAGGTCTTCTTGTGTTGTCCAGATATGTTTTATTGTTGTAGAGGTCTGAGATATGTTGTATACATCTTGTGTTGTAGATATCAGACGTGTTGTAGAAGTCTGTCTTGTGTTGTAGGGGTCTTATTTCTGTTTTAGAGGTATGTATCGCGCTGTAGAGATTGACATGTTGGAAGAGTCTGATT
This sequence comes from Brachyhypopomus gauderio, assembly GCF_052324685.1. NCBI lineage: Eukaryota > Metazoa > Chordata > Actinopteri > Gymnotiformes > Hypopomidae > Brachyhypopomus > Brachyhypopomus gauderio. Next base: position 34,388,154 of record NC_135211.1, on the reverse strand, counting down.
TGTGTATTATATGTTTGATGTGTTATATCTGTTTTACTTCTGTTGTAGAGGTCTGACATGTTGTAAAGGTCTGACTTGTAGCAGTCATAATTATTTTTACATTACAATTTCCTGTCTCTAACCCTTGTAATTTAAGTTTCAAGTTTCAGGTTTATTTGTCATTTGCACTACATGAAATGAGTGCAAATGACAAATATAATAAATAAATAATGAATTACACTAAAAGCTTAAATATGTATAAAAAATCTGCAAATTTCTTTTTAAAGATGTACATATGGACAAATATACACAATAGACAGTTTTAGTTTAGTGTTTTGTATTGTAACATACATACTGTAACATTGATCAAATAGCACCAGAAAGTAGATGATAGTGACGGGAAGTGATCAAGTGATGAAAAGTGACCTAGTGCTGTAAAGTGTAAAGTGATGCAGGCTTAGATGTACCAGATGTAATGCTGAGTGTGTAGAGGGAGTATATATTGTCATTTATCCCCCATCTTCTTCAGGAGCCTGATAGCCTGTGGGTAGAAACTGTTGTTCATTAGGCAGGTCATTCTGGCCTGGATGCTTCTATACCTCCTGCCTGATGGCAGTAAGGTGAACAGCCCATGTGCTGGATGACTGCTGTCCTTCTGGATTCTGTGGACTTTCCTCAAGCAGCGAGACTCATATATGTCTTCAAGAGCAGGGAGTTTGCTGCCTATTATGGACATTGCTGTCTTCACCACCCTCTTCAGAGCCTTGCTGTCACAGGTGGAGCAGCAGCTGTACCAGACAGTGATGCAGCCTGTGAAGATGCTCGCTATCGTGCATCTGTAGAAGCCGGTGAGGAGGCAGGCCTTTTCTGTTACTGTGCCTCTAAAACATTCAATAAATTTGTTCTTTTTTGATTAACTGTGCTGTATTGTTATTCAAAAAACATTCCAAACTCAAACCTGCCTGGCAACTGCAATGTAAGTGGAAAGGCATAAACTGTTGTAGGGAGAATGGGCAGAGATATGTAAATTAGAGTGTTGTGACATCAGAGAAAAATGTGATTTCAAAACCGACTGGAATTGCATACTGTATTCCATATATGGATTGTTTGAACTTGGGGAGTGAAACATATATTTCTGGAACTGTGCAAAATATGTGTGTAATGTACATATTACTTGAAATTCTGTTTTTCATAAGTGCCATGATCACCAGGTTTTTCCTACACCTCTTGAACATGTGGGTGCACCTCCCCATCAGGCTCTTTGTAGCAGGTGTCCAAGAACACTTGAGTCCATTATACTATTTTGCTAGTATAATTTGTCAGCCAGGCTAACATTCTATCATTAAGTTATGTGTGAAACCATATTAAGACAATTACAGAAAGGACGATTCTGTTTTCAATGAGGTTCAGAGGGCCCAAAAAGTGGAAATTTCACAATTGTCAGACATCGTTCATTGTTTTTAGTATGTGCTAGGATTTTCTAAAAAAAATATTAATTATTTTATGTAAAAAGTACGCTTCGAGGGTTTTACTTAAAATAGCAACTTTGAAATTGGTCTAAAACTTAAGTATTACATTTACGGCATTTAGCAGACGCTCTTATCCAGAGCGACTTACAAAGTGTTTTTTGTATTAAGTATCATTTAAGTATATGCAATCTTAAAACCAATTTGAAATATGCTTGTTCCTCTTGAATAGATCGTAATCTTTGTGATATTAAAAACACAAGTCTATCTAAAGACGTGTGTTCTGGCGCTCTTGAACGCGCCACTCCGTGACCGAGGCCTGCAGCCAATCAGAAGCCTGCTACAGTTTGAACGGAGAGCGGCTCGCTTGGGTCGAGGTGGGTTTGGTTCGCTGTAAACGGCCCTGTACTAATTCACAAACAAAAGCAATGAAGTTGACAGCTAGCTAATATCTAAAGTCCTTAGCTGTTGAAAAGACTGCTTGTGGAAGATCATTTAGAGGTGACTTTTTCTTTCTTTTGATACTTATCGACTAGATTAGCTGGTTCTAGCCCGGCAAAAGCGTCATTGTGTTTCTCTTGTCTGTCATAAAATGGCTAGCAAGCTAATCAAGCTAACCCAGCTAACCTAATGGCGGCTATGTAACTATTTAGCTTGTGCGCCCTTGTAACGTGTGTGTTCGCTTTCTACGTTGCTTTTTTAAATCAATGTTTTAATCCATTGCGAACCTAGCTGATTTAGAAGATACCTTTCTAACAAGAACCGGTATTTAGCTAGTCAGCTAGCAGGCTAACTGACTGACGTTATGGTGGTTTATGTTACTACGGTGACTAACTGCATAGTCGTTTTCATGGTCCAGCGTGCTATTAGATACATAAGAGACTGTATTGATCCCAGGGGGGAATTGAACATGGTGGTGGGATGTTTTACTGTTCGTCCCGTGACTGATGGTGTGCTTTATAACGTTTCAGTCTACCCTGCTGGGGCGGGAGCAGATACGTAAAGCCAAGATGAGCGCTTTTGGGCACAAGCGGTCCGTGTACTTGAACACATACGGCAGGCAGAAGCGAAAGGTGGAGCGCTGGTTTTCGCCTGAACTGAGGAAACAAGCTTTCTCCTTCTCCAGCACGCTGTCGTCTGATCTGTCTACCCCAGAACATAAAACGTCCAAGAAACGGTAACGTTCTGCATGCATGCATGTGGTGTATTGCTTTATTTGTTGTTTATTGTGTGTTGTTTCTTATTTAAATTGATCTTTACATGTGTGGTCTGTTTCAAATAAAAGGCACCGCAATCGCAGAACACCATTATATTCATATTTAATGTTTTTGATGTTTCAGGAGAAAAAATGAAAACATGACTTCAGTTGCTTCCAGGACATCACGGGTGGCCAAGAAAAGAGCAATTATGGCCATGAGGGAACAGGAAAGCGACGATGAAAACAATTTTGTTCGGGACACATCTTCCAGGTTGGGGACATGTACAAGATTTGCACTTTTTTTAAAAAAGCTGATGAGTCCCGGGGTGATGCTCATGTAGAAATTGTTCTGGCCCCCACCAAAAGTAGGCGTTTCAGTTACAGTCTTTAACATTGCAACTTTGACTTCAGTCCTTTAGATGTTGAAATGAATCTTCAAGATCTTCCCTTTTACCTTTTTGTCATCTGCCTCACATAATCATTTTCTGAATGCAGAAGGACCATGAGCACTAACCCAGTGAAAAGGGCTGCAGTCACAAGAAAGCGACCAGGCATGGACGCCTTTGCAGCCAGCAAGAGTGAACTGCCCAGAGGGCAGATGATGAAGAGGAGGAAGAAGACAAAGAAGCAGGTGGTTTTCAGCTCCAGCGATGACGAGTCTTTTGTGACACGGCCTAAACCCTCCACTGCCCCTAGCCCAAGCACAGTTCCTCAAGGCAAACATGCAGAGTAAGTCGCTTTCCGAGGTTCATTTTTGTAGCTTTTCACAGTGATGGGCTTTGGATGCACAAAACTCGCACAAGTAGGCTCAGGGACAGCTTCTACCCAAGAGCCATCGCTGCACTAAATAACATGTAAATAACAGTAATAATGTAAATAACAGTAATAATGTAAATTCCCAAGCCATGTGAAATATAACCCATGTAAAATACTTCCCACGTGCAATATTTGTAATATGTGCAATATTTGTAACAGACATTGTAAAATAGCTTGTGCAATATTCAAAATATCACGCAAGCAATATACGAACCATTTGTATATGTGGCACTACCTCGACTTACAGATTTGTTGTGTGTGTATTTACTGTACTGGCAAGCACCTTGGGGTAGAATCAAATTTCATTTTAATGTAAATTATAATGACAATAAAGGCGATTCTGATTCTGGATCAGATACAGGAAACATTTACCCTTTTCTTCTTAGGGCACGAGTATCGGCTGGTCCGGCCCCTCTGGGCAGGTTCGTCACACGTCGCAGGAGAGCCCTGCTGGTCCAGTCTGTGAAGCACACCACACAACGGAGTGTAAGAGTCAGACAGCCTTATGGCTGGGCGGGTACTGTTAAGAGAGGCAAGCAAAGGGTGACCTATAAAGAGAGCACTAATTAGCCTACTTAAGTCTTATTGAATAGTCTTGTCATCTTGTTTCTATGAATTAGGGGACAAATAAATAAAATAATAAAAAAACTTTTGTATACTGTGGAGAAGAATTTTTTTTCTCACTTTTCACCCTATCTCTCTCAGTCTGGAACCCCCAACGGAACTCTGAATTCATCTGGAGAGTTTGTCCACCCTGTCTCTTTTGCCCGGCGTGTCACCAGACGTAAGCAGGCTGCCATCCGGGAAGAGTTTTATTTGGAAAGCTCCGATGCTAAGCCTTCCGCCGAGTCCTTTGGCAACCCTCAGACTCGATCGGGCACCGCCTTGCGTGAGATCTCGCTCAACGATGGCGAGGAGCGAAGGGAGGGTGGGAAGCGCCCGCTGCTTTGCAGCACTCCGTCCCTGTCCTTCGCCCGGCACCTGCGCCTCCTCGAACCGTCCGTCAGTGAAATCTCATCCTTGAGTTGCGACGAGGCATACAGGCCCCCGGCTGAACATGACCCAGGCGACACCGGGCGACACTCCCGCCGTTCTCGCAGGACACTCGCGAGGTTCACGGCGAACAGAGCACACCAACGGCGGGAAGCAGAGAAGATCGGTGGATTTGGAGATGGGACGGAAGAGTCTGAGGAGGAGCCCGAGAAGAGCAAGAGGGACCATGGGGAGGATCAGAAGAGCAGGAGAACTGGATTAGTGTCGGCTCAGGCGCACCTGGACGTCCTGGTGGAGCAGCTAAAGGAGCAGTGAGTTGCTTTAATGCAAAGTTTGATCTGTGTGTGTGTGTGTGTGTGTGTGTGTGTGTGTGTGTGTGTGTGGGTGGGTTTATGAAGGAGTCAGCTGTGTCCTGAGTTTCAGTGCTGGTTTTCTCAAAAGCATCATAACCCAAAGCTTATCTCTCTGAGGTAATATTGTCCTAAAACTACAGTTAAACTTGCACTAGACTTTTACAGGTTTAACATTTCCATCAATAATAAAGTGGGGAATTTTGGGGGAGATTTGTTGCCTATTGAGAAATATGTTTATGATGCACATGGACTTGAAAATATGAGCAAACCTCATAAAGTTTATCATGTATTACCATACATTTTCTAACACATTTTTATAATACATTTGTGGGGAAAAAAGCTAATTCAGATCTATTGTATGATTATAATAATCTATTGTATGATTTAAGTTATACATCATTTACTTTGTTCAGTTAAGCAAAAGGGTGTAATCAAACCCTAAGTCTTCTATAATGCACAAAATATTTCATAGTGGTGTCATGGTAGGTTGTCACTTGTGCAGATTAGCATAAGGGCACAGAGTTTTGCCTTTGCCTACATATGTTATTGTAGGAATTAATAATTACATGACTAATACAGTTGGCACTGTAAGGAATGAGGATTTAGTTCACTAATTAACCATGTTTGCTTTATTTATTTATTTATACATTATATTTAAATACATTTTTCTGATATTGCTAAATGCAGTCTAGCTCATGAATGATTGTATATTAAGGGTTTCACTGTTTTCCACATTGGTTTGCCATAACCTACATTATTTAGCTGTGTTGGACAGTTCACTGGTAAAAATCTTCAGCTGGGTTACTATGTCAGAGGGGTACTTGGCGTCAGTGACACTTGTCTTTCTTTACAGGTGTTGTTCCATGGGCAGTGTGGTCTTGTTGGAGGAAATGGACATCTTGAGCAACCCGTCAAAACAAAGTTGTAGCGAGATAGAGGCAGCACACGTCACAGATTCACCCCATGTTCGAACAGAGCCTTCCATTATAACTGCCTACCATGGCCACCAGAGCCGTGACCTCTCCTCAGACTGCCCTGACGTCCGACCCCTCTGCCTCACCTCGTCCACATCCTCTCCGTCTGCCCCATCTGCGCTTGAGCTCCCAGCACTTGTTGACTGCCTTAAAGTGGAGTGTCTGTCCTCTTGCCTCACTGTCTCTCTCCGGCCCCTGGACCCAAGCATCCTCCGCCGGGCCCAGAAGGGTCCTGGAGACGCCTGGGTCGCCCTTCCGCTCCCTCCAGAGTCTGGAAGTGACTGCAGGGCCGAGCACGACGTGCCTCCTCTGAAAAACCCTCCGGAATTGAGCCATCATGGTGTGGAGTCGCTGTCTGGCAGCGAAGTGCAGACGGCTGGGCTGAGGAGACGCCTGTCTGCTTCTTTCCTGCGTTCTGGTTCGTCCCCCGAGCCTGGCGCGGCTCCCGGTAAAATGCTCGCACCGAGAGACCGCAACGGCACTGGCCGCAAAGCCTGTGTGAGCGGACTTAGCGCCACCCGCTGGTCGAAGAAGGTAGAGCAGAACCGAAAGCACAGGAAAAACGAGAGCACCACAAGGCCTAAACCAGTAGACAGCTCTCTAAACGACCTCCTACCTGCTGCAGCACAGAAACACACTGGGGTAACATTTGAATACCTGTGTGGGAGTAATCATTTTGTTAATCTTTTGTATACATTTATTTACTTGCATTATGTTCATTTTTAAACATAGGAGTCTTATGGATGGATGCATGGAACCAGTGGGTTTGTCCTGCCCGTGACCCCTGTCAGAGCAGAGCAGTTGAACCTCTCCTCCATTCTGGCCAATTTCACTCCAGACGCACTCACAACACACAGCTGGGGGCGGCTCAAAGCCGCGCTGTCCATACACAAGAAGAAGACAGGTGGGTACGCACCACGCAGGCGCTCGTTAGACCACCACTCTGTGGTGTTAAGGTGGTGTTACAGGAGTTTAAACACCGCTGATGGTGGAGTGTGTGTGTACTTGTGTTGTAGCCTTTCCGACCCCTCGGTGGCTGGCTATGTCCAAACTGCAGTCTCCATGTGGGATGGACACCAGTCTGGACCTGTTCAGCACACCTTTGTCTAAACTTGCTTCGTCTCGCCTGCCCAGGACCACCCTGACAAACACCCCTATGGTTAGAGTATAACATGATGGTCTTCCACCTTTACAATTTGTTTATTTATTTATTTATTTATTTATATACATAACGTTTCATATATCACAGAACTGCATTTCTGTATTCTTTCTGTTATCGCTCCGGACACGGGTGGCTTTTTAGCATGCTTACTCAGACACTCTGTGTATCTGCTGATGACGCAGGCCGTTTGTGACGAAGACATCAGCGACGCAGAGAAAGTATATCTGGAGTGTCACCAGGACGGCCCTCTCTCCTTCGAGCGCTGCATTCCTCCCCAGCGTATGGATCTTTGCCGCAAGATTGGAGAAGGGACTTTCGGAGAGGTGTTCTCCACCGTGGACGACTCCAACCAGACCGTGGCCCTTAAGGTGTGCGCAGACTTCATAATACAATCGGTGCTGCTTTCTTGTGACCTTGGGTTGTGCTTGTTGTGTCAGGATAACAAACCAGAAAATAATCAGCAGAAATTTGCCGTAAAAGCACAAATCAAGGCTGAGGAACTCGTCCAAAGCTGAGGAGCTCTTGAGGGTGCTGGAGAAGCAGGTGCAGGGTCATGGGGTCAGAAGTGCAGTGTGAACACTGCTACTGTCTTTTGTGTTTGTTAGAGCACTCGCCACACTGACCCCAGGGAGTGATCACTTGCTTTTCTCTATTCCCTGATGAGTAAAAGCAGTGCCGTCCAGTCTAATGGCGCATTTCCACACGGGCCTGCTTGGTGCGGTACGGTTTGATACAGATCGATTCGCAACGGAGCGGTACGGTCGCGTTGTATTTCCATTACAATGGTGGACCACCACAATGTGGGTGGAGTCACTGTTGGCGCGCGGGTTGTAGTGTCGTGACATCATTTGTATGCGACCACAACACCGCGGAGGAGTCGCTCTCCTGTGACGACACTCCCTGGCCAATCAGTGTCATGCTGTTCTTCCACGTCACAGAAGTTTTCCGCTTTGGAACGGTTAGAACCTCGAGCGAGTAGGTACGAAAAAAGTACCTGAAGGTATCTGCAAACTTGTACCTGGTACTAATGGAAACACTCACAAACCGTCGTGAATCGAACCGTACCGCGCCAAGCAGGCCCGTGTGGAAATGCGCCATAAGAGATCTGGCCCAGTCCCTCTGTTCTTTTGTTGTAGAGCAGTGTGAGCCAATTAAGGGTTTGTGTTTCGCCACATCCAGATTTGAGCAGCTGGATACACACTGAGCTCATGCTAACACAAAGCGTGCGCTAGCCTTTATCTTCTTTGTTAGATCAGTCATTTGACGTTCGACCTGCAGCAGGGGAAAACAGTAAATCAATCTGCAGGTTTTAGACTTTTATTGGAGATTTTTTTTACATTCACAGGCATGAAAATCTGTCACCTTTCGGCGAAATTCGCCGTTTTGAAGTTGAAAAGGGTGACCTACGGGAATCGTGTAGATCCGATGAGTTTTTTGTTTGGAAGGGGGGGGGTCGGGAGATTATATGTATTAATCATCATATTGACATAATAAGCAAACGGAGCACTTCCGAAATCGGCAATTTCAATGACAGTGGCCAGCAGTTTCCGCCCAGAACCTTCATAGAGGCCAAATTGCGTTTCAATCATACGAACGTTCTTCATTCATGTTATTCATTTACTGCTAAGCGGGACGAGAAGCAAGACCTAGTGCTACACCGGGGACAAGGCAGAAGAGCGTACATTTACCACTACATTTACCAGATCGTACATTTACCAGATCGTACATTTACCACTACATTTACCACATCGTACATTTACCACTACATTTACCACATCGTACATTTACCACTACATTTACCAGAGCGTACATTTCCCAGTGGATTTAATTGGGTTATTAATGGTTTCAATCGTTTTCATATTTTGCGGTAAAACAAAGTTACTGCCGTTCGCTACAGCGTTGAACACTGTCAGATCTAGCCACAAGCTCTTGTGATAAATAGGTAGATAGATGGGCCTATTAAGTTCGCGTCAACCCCGTGTAGTTAACGGTGACATAAAATAAGAATTAAGATTTTTTTTTCTAGTGTGTCTGTAGTTGTAACTGGTGAATCGAGGGACGGGTGAGGACATTCGCGCCAGGGCTGAAAAGGTTGAAGATGAAGTTGTAAACGCTTGTCGTTTGAGTCTACCCTGTGCTTTAGCCCATGTTAGAAAATAAAAACACGTGAACCTGGTATTTTTACACTCATTTTCGCCGCTGATGTATTTATTGGTTCATTAAGACGTAATGGTTTTGACTGAGCCATCCGGAATGGCGAAAGCAGCTTATCGCGTTTACGGATCTGGCTCCATACACTGAATCCATTGACATGACAGTCAAAAATTTTTTTTTAATGGATTTTACTATATTTTACGGAGCCCGTAAGGTGACATCATGTAAAAAAAATTTATAACGTGTGGCCACGACTTATTAACGCGTGGGAACGAGATACTAATGTCGCCTTTCACACGCGGCAACAAAGTTTATTTTTTCACAGCAAAGCAAGCAGATCCCAGGGATGTTCGCGAACTGACTGCCCAAGGAAGGTAAACCTGGCTTTATATAAAGTAATACTTAATTATCTTGTTCGCACGCGTTAATTATCTCGTTCGCACGCGTTATTAAGTCGTGGCCACGCGTTATTATATTTTTTACATGATGTCACCTTACGGGCTCCGTAATATTTGACATCACCTGTCGCTGTATCCCCGTACACCAGCAGCCACCCCCCCCAAGGTCGCCGTATACCCATGACGTCACATGTCAACGCCCCGTCGCCGTATCCCCATGACGTCACATGCCCCGCACCCCGGTCTTCTCACCTTTTTAACCCCTGACCCATTTTCATGCCTGATTCAGAGTTTGTGCAGAACTAAGTATCCTTTGTTAAAAAATTTATCTATGAACTTAATTGGGTATTGCTCTAGTGTAATACGTAATGAGTTATTTTTATGTGTAACATTACAGATTATTCCAGTGGAGGGCTGTCATAAAGTCAACGGAGAACCACAAAAAACATTTGGTGAAATTCTTCATGAAATCATTATTTCCAAGTACGATTTTTATATTATTATTAAACCTCAAGCCATTCATATGTTTTTAGTATCCTAACATATGCTAATAACTACTCTAATGCTAATAGTCATAGGTTATCCATGAGAATGCGATGACAATTGTAAAAACCAAAATTTTTATATTTATTTGTAGCTTCTAAACAAGCACAAGGTTTGTGTACCCAATATGTTGTTCTGCAAATAGATAGTTTGAAGTGATTATGGTATTTTGTTCTAGTCTGTTCTAGTTTTGTTAAGCTGAACAATGTAATGTGTTAACCAAATGTTTATATAGGCACTTTAAAAAAGTGACTTTTGGTCAGATGTGCTATTGTTGTATTAATGGTATTGATGGTATTAACCTGGCTAGTATTCTGTAGTATCTGCAGGTAATAACTGATGTTAGGTGTTCAGTTGCCCAGATCATTGGCTTTACTTTTAGCTGTGTCTTCAGTTTTTAGAGACTGCCTCATCCACACAGCTCAACCAAAAGGATGATTTTATTTGACAAAAGGCTCTATATAACAAAAACAAAGACATTTCATGTAACAACTAATTCTTGGCAGCATTGGGCACTCCCATACAGTTAGAATGGTACATTCGACTATGACGTTCATAGTCGACTAGGGGGTATAGTCGACTATAGTCGAATCAGCGACTATTGCAGGTCACCCCTAGTTGCACCTAACTGACCTGTTTTAAGAAGAAGGCATTAAATGGGACCTTTATTATGGTCCTGCTTTGTGTGGTGGAGATAGATTTGATCATTTTGCTCCTCTATTTTTTTGTATGCATGACCATGACCACTAATTTAATATTCTCCAACAGAGAGCTGAGTAGCCTGAACTCCAAGGAGACAAACAAAACAAACGGTTTCATTGGACTCAACGAGTAAGATGCATCTTCAGTTTGCCTTTCGTTTTCTCTTAGTTCACTGTCAGTTTCAAGTTTAGAAGCAGTGGGTGTGTCATGTTGTAGAGTGTGATGTCACTGTTGTTTCAGTCTCCACTGTGTGCGTGGGTGTTATCCTTGGGCTCTGCTCAGAGCCTGGGACAAATTTGACCAGGAGAAGGGATCTGAGAATGACCGCCCCGGTAAGATAATTCACACACAATCTCTCTGTCGTGTGCACACAAATATGTATGCATAATGTACATAGATACCTACACTGATCATCACTATAAAGCCACCTGCCTAATGTCGCGTTGGTGACCTTCATGCTGCTACAACAGCTCTGACCCATCAAGCCATTTCATCCATGAGACCTCTGGATGTATCCTGCTCCATCCTGCAGCAAATCCTTTAAGTCCTCTAAAGGTGTGAGGTGGCCCTCCATGGATTAGACTTATTATATTACCATAGATTCTTGTTCAGCTTAATCGGGGCGATTTTGAGGCCAGGTCAGCCCTTGAACTTTATCATGTTCTTGAAATAATTTCTGAACAATTTTTGTAGTGTGACAGGGTGCATCATCCTGCTGAAAGAGATCACTGGTGTTGGGGAATAGCGTTGCCTAATAGCAGTAGGGTGTATTTGGTGTGACAAAGTTCAGGTGATCTTGCACAGAGTAACATCCACATGAATGCTTGGCCCCAAGGTTCCCCACCAGAACATTACCTGCACCATCACACCGCCTTCATCATCTTTCCATAGTGCATTGGTCTGAGCAAGAGTATCTGGTGTCATTATAATGAGATCTTACTTCACCTATCAGCAGTTATAATGGTATTACTGTTCTCCATTACTACACAGAGGCAGGTCTATTCAAACTTTTGCTTTGCTTTTGCTAGAAATAATTGAAATGAGTGATGTTGATTAAGGATATTTCTATCTGACCCCTCTAATCTCCGAGATCAATCTGGAGATCGATATTCTATTCTATTATATATATATTTTATATGTATTTATATTATATGTATGTATGTATGTATACACACACACACACACACACAAGCCTTTTAATGTTCGGTTAAAATAATTAGGAGCTAATGAGAACATGTGTGTATGTGCCCAGATTTCTTTGGTGAAGATCAGCTTTTTGTGATTCTTGAGTTTGAGTTTGGAGGCAGCGATTTGGAGAACATGAATGGAAAGGTATACATTCACACAGTTTCTATAATTACGTCTTCACCGCTGCGTAGAGATGTATCATATGTACATTGATTCAACTGACTCATATGGTCAGTGGCATTCATTGACATCTAACCTTGCCCTATATTGAAAAGGCAACCTTAATCAAATGTCGTGTGTGTGTGTGTGTGTGTGTGTGTGTTTGTTTGTTTACATGCGCGCAGCTCTCCTCCATGACCCAAGCCAAAAGTATTTTACACCAGGTCACAGCTGCACTGGCAGTAGCTGAACAGGCCCTGTGCTTTGAACACAGGTAATCTCACAAACACACTGACCTGTTGAACCATGATTCTTACAGACATAACAGCCATTACAGACAGAACCTAGCTAATGTTTTTGCTCTCCTAAGCACTGTTAAATACAAGTAAAAGGATTTTACTAGCCACCTGAGAGACAAATGATGCACCTCATAATATGGGTTTTGGAAAGGAACTGTTCAAATGATGCAGTAAAAATGGTAATATGGTGTCTCAGGAACTATCTGGAGAGTTGAAGCTCCTCAAACTCTGTTCTCTGTTACAGAACCTGATTGAAATCCTCGGGTGACTGTTGAGATATGCGACTTAAGTGCAGTGTGATGTCATTCTTTTTCTGTAGAGACCTGCATTGGGGAAATATCCTGGTGAAAACCACCAAGCACAAGAATAATGAGTTTATACTGAATGGCTCAGTACACTCTGTAGATACACGAGGAGTTCACGTCAACGTCATAGACTACTCCCTCTCAAGACTGGAGATTGGTGTGTTTCGGGGGGTGTGTGTGTGTGTGTGTGTGTGTTAGAGCTGGGCGATATGGCCCTCCAAAAAAATCTTCGATTAATTTTTTTTAAATCCGATTTTCGATTTTAATAGATTTATTTTCCTCTACTAAAAAACTACAGATGACGAAGGAATGGTTAAAAAAAGTTGTAATTTATTTTTCACTTAAATTTCCCCTTTGGGATTAAAGTGCAACCAGAAACAAGCAAAAAACAATTGTAAACAAGTGAGAACATTCAGTAACTTTTAGAAGGCTTTCTCCAACATAGTTTAAGCACTAACACAATGCACCCTCAAACTTAAAATAAATAAAACACACCCTCAAAAAATAAATAGATATAAATAATTTGGTACCCTGTTTAATAAAAAACAAATACAATTTAACAATTGTTGCATGTTGCGTACTGACAGTCACGCTGTCTACATTCTGATTAAGAACAGGGCTGCCCTCACTTTAGCCTAAATTCCCTTTTCAAACCTGGAATACAAAGCAACATTAAAATTCGTCAGGTAAATGTACCTTCCCCTGTTTTTGAGGGGTGTTTTTTATACTACCACATATCGTTTCGGACGCCTCCACCCATAGTTGCCAGGTTTGCGGTTTTCACGCCAAATTGGGCTTGTTTGAAAATCCAGCCGTGGGTAAAAATTTTGGGGTCGGGGGATAAGGTTTTTTGGGATACTTTTGAGTTGGGCTACCACGGGAGTTACAAGTCACCACTAAGAATGGATCGCGATATAATACTTAATTTGTCTCCATTTTACACACTGCCCCCCCCCCCCCCCCCCCCCCCCCCCCTCTCCGTCGACAACTTACACTCGCCACATCGCCCCGCCTCCCCTTGACAACTTTGGGCTTTGGGCTAGTTTAGGCTTCTGAAGGGCGGGTTTTACCCTGATTTTGTGTGGGATATTTTTGTAGGACCTGGCAACCCTGCCGCCACCGTTCGCGCAGATTTGCGCGAGGTGTGCGGAGCCGCGCGCTACGGTCACTCGCGAAAGTATAAACCATTGAAGCGGGTTCGGTAACCGAGGCAGAAACTGCTTAATCCACAATATCCCGCGGAGGGAAACTTTATTCACAACGCAACTGAACAATAGCACTCTTCGCTCTCTCCCTCTATCGGTTTCAAACACACCTTACAGTGAGGACTTGTTTGGTCTACGTCTGACGCCGCAAAACCGAACCAACTCCAGATCACGGAGCTAGGTGCTCTTTTCTTGGGCACAAGCTCCGCCGTCACGTTTGTGTGTGTGTGTGTGTGTGTGTGTGTGTGTGTGTGTGTGTGTGTGTGTGTGTGTGTTGAGGGTGGATGGGTGGGAGGTGCTAAACTCATTGAACTATGGGAGCCCACAGTGCAGCGTCGGTGGTGAAAATTTAAACTCAGAAAATCGATTTTCATAAAAACACATCGTCCTTAACTGTAAATTCGAATTAATAGATTATATCGATTAATCGCCCAGCTCTAGTGTGTGTGTGTGTGTGTGTGTGTGTGTGTGTGAGAGAGAGAGCTTTCTACATTTCTCAAAATATATTCCTATTTATATATTGTATTCTGTTTGTTTGTTTCTTTTATTGCTAATTTAATTTATTTTACTTATAATTTTCTAGAATTCTGATTGTTTCTTTTCTTCTCTGTTCCCACCACCACCGTCCAACTTCGGCATCCCCACTCTCAGACGGACTGACAGTGTCGTGTGATATAGCGAATGACGAGGAGCTATTCCTGGGCCAGGGGGACTATCAGTTTGAAATCTACCGCCTGATGAGGAAAGAGAACAAGTAGGTGGCTGTCCGGTAGACCCCAACACCAAAGTTCATACGTGGTACAGATGACCTCAGACCCCAGTTAGGCCATATACGCGCACTCTTGTCAGTTGGAAACCACAAAATGGAGATTATTAAATGCATCTGTATGTGAACACAATGATAGGGGCAGTCATGGCCTGGTGGTAGGGAACTAGTCTTGTGACCGGAGGGTCGTGGGTTCAATTCCCAGACCTGAGGCCATGACTGAGGTGCCCTTGAGGCACTTAACCCCAACTGCTCGCCGGGCTAGAGATGCCCACCGCTCTAGGCACGTGTGCACCACAGCCCCCTAGTAATCACTAGTGTGTGTGTGTGTTCAGATGGGTTAAAAGCGGAGGACAAATTTCGATTGGGGTGTAAAAATCACAATTGACAAAATACGGCACATGAATGAATTAATTAATGATCAGCTGCAGTAGGGGTGTGCGATATGACGATATAAAATCGTGAATGGTGATGACGAATGGAGAATTGGAGGCGATCTACCAAATTAGAGAAATCGTATAGATCGCATTTGCCAATCAGCGCAATGACTTTTTTTAATGCTGTTTCCCGCCGATGCGGCCGACGTAGGGCGTAGGACTGACCAATCACAGCGAACTGTGCATCTTCCACGCCTCTATGTTGTGTTTGTAAAAACTAAAAGTGGGCAACCATGGCTGAAAGCCAAACCGAGGAACTGGTAACGAAGAGGAAATTTACCTCTGTAATATGGAATTGGTTCGGATTTTCTTCCACTGACCAAGACCAAACTTCAGCGATATGTAAGGTGTGCAAAGAACATGTAAAAACGTCCGATGCCAGTACAACAAATTTATTCACTTTAATCACTTGAGACGTAGGCATCCCAAGGAATATGCCGAAAGTGAAACAATGCGGGCAGCGGGGGCAGCCAGGCCTCGGTGGCTTATACTTTCGCGAGTGACCGTAGAGCGCGACTCCGCACATCTCACACGAACCCCCGCGAACGGCGAAAGCATTTAAACGGTACTTAAACTTTCTGCGTCACTCCGCATTCTTTGCAGTGTTGTTTAAAATGATATGTGATAGTATAAAGAAACACCCCTCAAAAACAGGGGAAGGATGAATTTTTACCTGATGAATTTTAATGTTGCTTTGTGTTTCAGGTTTGAAAAGTGCTGAGATTTAGGCTAAAGTACTTGAAAATGCTTGAAATTGTAACTACTTTGTTTCACAACAAATATCTATCTGACTGAACAGTTCTCTTGTATTACGTTAACAAATACGAGCCTCTTGTAATTCCAGGACGAAACATGAGAGAACGTGAAGACGTTAAGATTGGGCGTTTTGAAAATAAACAACCATTAAATAATGTGATAAAAAAGCAAATTATTTCGAATCATTTTGACTATATGTATAAATATTAAATTTAACTTTATTAAGTTTAACGTGCTGGGAAATATTGTATATTTAGTGCAATAGTGCACTTTATCAGTGTCACTCATTAAAATCTGCTTAGAAAGAAAGTGTTGTAGCCCCCCATTTTTTTTGGGATGGAATATCGTGATAAAAAATCGAAATCGTGATTTTATGCAAAAAAAAAATTGTGCTTAAAATTTTTTTTCCCCCATATCGCCCACCCCTAAGCTGCAGTAAAGTTGACTGTAATTTTTGACTTTTTAAATTATGATTAAAAAAGAGCATCAATTGATGGTAATACTCTACCTCTTCTCCCCCCCCCCCCCCCCTCTCTCTCTCTCTCTCTCTCTCTCAGTAACTGCTGGAGTGAGTATAACCCCCATTCCAATGTACTTTGGCTACACTACCTGGCAGATAAGCTCTTGGCTATGAGGTACAAGACCAAAGCACAGAGCAGCCAACTGAAGGCCGTGAAGAACAACCTTCAGGCCTTCCGCTCTGAGATCCTCAGCTTCTCCTCAGCCACAGACGCACTTCTGCACTGCAGCCTCTTTCGGTGAATTGCACTTGTTCGGTGAACTTGACTCGTATTTTGTTTGGTTTTTTAAATACGTCCTATAAGACATATGTAAATCATTGTTGTAAAATATTGTAACACTTTGTAGAAAGATTCAAATGGCAAATAAAGAAAATGTATGCCAAACAAAACACAAGCTTAGTGTAAGCAAAAAAAATATTTTTATTTCATCACGTCAGATATGTGGCTTGATGTAAGCGCACAGGTTTGTCCAGGATGGGCAAAACCAGACTCTTTGCAGTTTTGAGGTTATTTTTTTGCAGTGTGACAAAGCTCTGAATTATGCATTATTTGTAACAGTTTAAGAAGGTGCTATTAAATTGTAATGGAAAATAATGCAGCAGTAACAAGCCTTCCTTTTGGTTCAAGTGGAACATACCAAAATGTCCAGTGACCCCTCTGTAATGGTTCAACAATTTGAATTTGTTTTAATAACAGCATGGTGATGTACAGTGCCAGAAGTATTTGCACATATGGTTAAACCACAAAATAGAGTATTTACTAACCTGGTCTGAATTTGTCACAGTTATTTATACTCATGACAGAGTTAATTTGCCAGTAGAGAAGCTTCTTATAAAATTGCAGGACTGCATCACCTGAAGTTGGCTAAACAATATTCAATCTTTGCTCAGAACTGGGTTCTGTGGTTTGAGTGTTTTGGCCAAAAACACCAGAGGTAGGTTTAGTGTAAACCAGAGTTGCCAGATTTGCGGTTTTCACGCCAAATTGGGCTTGTTTGAAAATCCAGCCGCGGGTAACAATTCTGGGGTTGCGGGGTGTGGTTTTTTGGGCTATTTTTTAATTGGGCTACCGCGGGAGTTACAAGTCAACACTAAGAATCAATCGTGATATAATACTTAATTTGTCTCAATCAATCAATCAATCAATCAATCAAATTTTATTTATATAGCGCTTTTTACAACAGTTGTTGTCACAAAGCAGCTTTACAAGTGCCGAGTCCTAGCCCCCAGTGAGCAAGCCAAAGGCGACAGTGGCAAGGAAAAACTCCCTAGTTTTTTTGCATGAGGAAGAAACCTTGAGAGGAACCAAGACTCAGGGGGGGAACCCATCCTCCTCTGGCCGACACCGGTCATCATGACAACAACAACAACAATTTAGACAGAAAGAAGAGAAAGAAAAGGAAAAATATGTAATGTCCATCATGATGTATGCATCCGGTTAGGCAGGAGGTGGCTGGCTCAGGATGGATCGCTGGTATCCTCATCTCATTATTCCTCAAGCAGGCGGGCAGCCATGCGGAGAAATGAAACAGGGAAAATTAGCTCTGTATGAGGACATACAGGACAGGTAAAATTATAAACATTTCCGGAGTGTGGCAGCAACTCCGGCATTTAGTTAAATTATTACAGCCTAGCTAAAAAGGCAGAACCAGAAGGTAACATAGGCTTGGGGGCATTCTGAGACAATGGCATCCGTCCACTGCACTGTCAACAAACTTGAGTGACCACGAGCAGTGACAGGACGACAGCGCCAGCGCCCCAGTCTACCATAAAACCCTTCGTCTATGAACCCCTGGATCTGTACTTTTATCTAAGGGGGGATATTAATTATCAAACGCTAAACTAAATAAGTGGGTTTTCAACCTAGACTTAAAGATTGTGACTGTGTCGGAGTCCCGGACGCATTTAGGAAGATTATTCCAAAGCTGGGGGGCCTTACAAGAAAAGGCTCTTCCCCCTGCTGTTACCTTATTAATTTTTGGAACTAATAAAAGACCAGCACCCTGTGATCTTAGTGGGCGTGGGGGTTCGTAATAGGAAATAAGTTCCTGAAGGTACTCAGGAGCAAGCCCGTGCAATGCTTTATAAGTTAATAAAAGAATTTTAAAGTCAATACGGAATTTAACTGGGAGCCAATGCAGGGCTGATAGGACTGGACTGATATGCTGAAATTTTCTAGTTCTGGTCAGAACCCTGGCTGCGGCATTTTGAACTATTTGAAGTTTATTTAGATTCCTATTTGAACATCCTGACAGTAGTGCATTGCAGTAGTCTAATCTAGAGCTAACAAAGGCATGCACCAATTTTTCCGCATCATCCTGTGATAATGCATTTCTTAATTTAGCAATGTTACGGAGATGTAGAAAAGCTATCCTAGTAGTATTATCTATGTATTTATCAAATGATAGGTCAGAGTCGAGTATGACGCCTAGGTTTTTGGCTACTGTGCCAGGTGTAATGGGGTAGCCTGCGAGATTAAGCATTAGATCTGGAATTTTCTGTTTTGAGGCCTTAGGGCCCAGAAGGAGAACTTCTGTTTTGTCCTCATTAAGTTGGAGGAAGTTTAGAGACATCCAGCATTTAATATATTTTACACAGGCCTCAATTTTTCTTAAACTGAGTTTGTCATCAGGTTTGGCTGATATGTAAAGTTGAGTGTCATCTGCATAGCAGTGAAAATTGACACCATGTTTGTTTATAACTGTGCCCAATGGTAGCATATATAATGTAAATAATAGTGGTCCTAGAATGGAGCCTTGCGGGACCCCATATTTAACTTTTGTACGTTTGGATGGAATATTATTGAGCTCTACAAACTGTTAGCGATTTGTTAAGTAAGAATGAAACCATGAAAGGGCTGTGCCAGAGACTCCAACCCAGCGTTCTAACCTTTCTAGCAAGATCCTATGATCAATTGTGTCTAAAGCTGCACTAAGATCAAGAAGCACTAACAGCGATACATAACCTTGATCTGAAGCAAGGAGGAGGTCATTTGTTACTTTAACTAATGCTGTTTCAGTACTGTGATGGGGCCTAAAACCAGATTGGAACTTTTCAAATATGTGATGCCTATGCAGATATAGGCATAATTGCTGGGCAACAGCTTTTTCTATGATCTTAGATATAAATTATGTGTTTGAAATGGGTCAATAATTAGATAGTACAGTAAGATCAAGATTTGGTTTCTTAATCAGAGGTTTAATAACTGCTAATTTACACGATTTGGGCATGTGACCTATTGTAATGGATGAGTTAACTATAGTTAGAAGAGGTTAAGTTACCGCTGGTAATACCTCTTTTAATAACTTTGATGGAACTGAGTCTAGTGTGCAGGTAGCACAATTTAAGGAAGAAATTATTTTCTCTAATTCTGATTGTGGGAGTGGATGAAAAGCATCAAGTTTTTCTCCCAATATGTGATTTAAATCGATGTCAACCAAACCAGATGACATACCAGTTGTATTGCTAATAAAAGGTTTTATATTTTGTCTAATATTCTCTATTTTATTATCAAAAAAATCTATAAATACATTACTAGTGAGGTTTACTGGAATCTGAGGTTCTGCGCCAGCTTGATTTTTTGTAAGTTTGGAAATAGTATTAAAAAGAAATCTAGGATTGTTTTTATTTTTCTCTATCAGTGAGGCTAGGTATGCTGAGCGTGCTTTAGCGAGTGCCCGTTTGTAGTCAATGATGCTATCCTTCCAGGCACAGTAGAATACTTCCAACTTAGTAGATCGCCATTTACGCTCTAATTTACGTGCTATTTGTTTTAAGTTTCTAGTTTGGTCAGTGTACCACGGAGTGAGTTTTTTAGATCTAGTCTTTTTATATTTGAGTGGAGCTACTATATCTAGAGCTGATCTGCAGGTATTCTCTATGCAGTTGGTTAGACTGTCTAACTCTCCTGGATAGGATGGCGAGTGGGCTAGAGCAGTTAAATCAGGGAGGGCTTCAATAAACTGTGTTGCTGTTAATGAATTTATCGAGCGCTTTATACACTGCCGAGGAGACGGGCGGGTATTCAGAGCCGGAGTGGCTAATCGGGAGATTCGGGAGGATTCCCGATGGGCCGGCTCATGTCAATCTCTAGTTTGGGCCGATTGGGATGGAAATATAATTTTGGGCCGGATTTGCGCATGAAACTCCCGGGCTGAAAAAGTGGCCCACTCCAGCCATGCGGGTATTTATGTTAAGATGAATCTCAAATTTGACTAAATAGTGATCAGAGATAGCTACGGTTTGCGGGAGTATATTTATATTATCTACATCAATACCCAACGTTAAGATTAAATCTAGGGTATGATTTTGATAGTGTGTGGGTCCTACAACGTTTTGTGTAATGCCAACAGAGTTCAATATAGAAGTAAAAGCCCTTGTCAGTGGATCCTCCGCATTATCAAAATGTATGTTAAAGTCTCCTACCATTATTATTTTGTCACTACTAACTGCTAAATTTGCTGTAAAATCTGTGAAATCTTTTAAGAAATCTGAGTAAGGCCCTGGTGGTCTATATACATTTGTTAGGGAAAATGAACTTTTATTTTCAGATGGACTAATTACATTAATAGACAGCATCTCAAATGAATTAAAGATATCCAAGTATTTCTGATGAATTTCTAAACAATCACGATATATTATACATATTCCTCCTCCTCTGCCTGACAATCTAGGTTTATGTATATAACTATATCCCACAGGAGTGGCTTCGTTTAGAGATAAATAGTCACCAGATTGAATCCACGTTTCAGTTAGACATAGAATATAAATTTTCTGGTCAGTTATAAGTTCATTCATAAAAACTGCTTTAGAGTTGAGTGATCGAATATTAATTAATCCAATTTTCAGATCGGTCATATAGGTAATAATTGGATGTGAAGTTTGAATATTAGTTAAAAACTTAGGACGGACTATTTTCTTATGATTTAATTTAACCCGGGGCACAGACACAGTCTCAATCCTATGGGATCTTGGTGACGCCTCTAAGCAGCTCGCAGACAGACGGTTTAACCCGTTAGTCTGCGGCCTGGTCGCGACTCTGGTTAGTCAGCAGCTCCTAGTACTACACTGCCCACTAACTAACAGACTACGGGCTATGCTGCAAGATAACAGGGCAGCGCCATCCTGGGTGGGGTGGACACCGTCCCTGCCTAAAAGACCAGGCTTGCCCTCGAACTCTTTCCAATTATCAATAAAGCCCACTTGATTTTCGGAGCACCACTTGGACATCCAGCGGTTTAGCGACGTGAGCCTGCTGTACTGCTCATCACCGCGCCGCATTGGGATGGGGCCAGAGCAGATTACGGCATCGGACATCGTCTGGGCTAATTTAACCACCTCTTTAACATTAGCCTTAGTCACCTCTGACTGCCGCAGACGTATATCGTTGGCCCCTACATGTATAACTATTCTAGAGAATCGTTTAAGGGCTAACAGTCTAAAGCCTGGTTTATACTCGACGCGCCGCGAGCGGCGCGAGGGTCCGCGCGGCGAAAATGACGTAATCGCTGTGGCTCCGCCCGTGCGCGAGGGCCTCGCGCGCTGTCGCGGCGCGAGGTCGTGCACCTCTAGAATTTTGTAACTTCGCGCGCGCGCCGCGCTTCAGCGCGATGGACAAAGTCATGTTTGCCGGGTTCATACGCCTATACAAGGTGGAATTAAAGCACTTGTACGTCACTTTAAAGATCCATTTCAATATTTCCCAGCACGTTAAACTTAATTAATTTAAATATTTATACATATACTCGAAATGAATCGAAATAATTCGCATTTTTTATCACATTAGTTTATGGTTGTTTATTTTCAAAACGCCCAATCTTAACGTCTTCACGTTCTCTCATGTTTCGTCCTGGAATTACAAGAGGCTCGTATTTGTTAACGTAATTTCAACATTTTAATGTACTTTAGCCTAAATTCCACCACTTTTCAAACCTGAAACACAAAGCAACATCAAAATGCGTCAGGTAAATGTTCATTCCCATTTTTTGAGGGGTGTTTCTTTATACTACCACATATCATTTCGGACAACATTGCAAAGCCATATTTATGTTTGATGCCTTGTGTATATATACGGTCTCTGGTCAGGTAAAAATGTTCTTTCACCGGTTTTGCAGGGGTTTTTTATTCTCCACTGCCACCTATCGCCACCTATCGTTTCGGAGAACACTGCAGCGACGCTTGCGACGTTCGCGAAAGTATAAACGCCTACACCGCTCGCGCAGGGTCGCGCGAGGTGGGCGGAGCCGCGCGCTACGGTCGCTCGCGAAAGTATAAACCAGGCTTAAGGTTGCCACTAATGTCCGGCGCTCTGGCTCCTGGTAAACAGCTGACTGTAACCGCTGGTGCCCCTACAGGAATAACGACTTTCACGTGTCGGACTATAGAGTCTCCTATGACCAGAGTCTCCTCAGCGGGTGTAGCACTGAGCGGGGCAAACCTGTTGGACACGTGAACCGGTGAGTGGTGCTCTGGTGGGCTAGCGCTGGCGTTAGCGGTAGCTGCAGCCCTCGCTCTCCGACTACGCCGCCGAGACGTCACCCATTCGCCCCGCTGTGAGGGCTCTATCGCCGGAGTCGCGGAGGCGCTAGTTCTCCCTGGCGCGTCCACACCTACTACAGACCCTGTCTCTCTATCCCTCAATAATGAGTCTCCATTTTACACACTCGCCAAAAAAAATGTGAGGAAGCTGGCAGGACAAAGCCGCGCAGCATCTTGGGCCACCAACGCTGGCAACGAGCACGGACAAGTCATCATGTCTGTGCTCACGGCAAGTGAAGGCTATGGCTTGGGCAAGATGATCGACGGCATCATGAAGCGCTACCAAGACGCTGGTGTGTCATCTCCAGAGGTCCTGTATGTTGACCGGACTGCTGCAGGGCCACTCATCTCAGAAACATGTTTAAGAAGTTATCTAGTACAGATGTTATTGTTTATTGCATTTCTAAAGCTGTGCTGTCATCTCAGTTTTTTTAATCTTTATTGCAGATCATTAGGAGAGAAAACCATTTTGGGGGGGGGGGGGGGGGGGGGAGCGGGCCCAGCTTTAATGTTCACGGTTCGCTACTGTCATGGAGTCAACATGAAAGTATATTATTCAAAATTGATTTTGACCAAGCATCAACAGAGACCGAGTTACAAGGGGGTGCTTTTTCCGGCAGGCCACCTGGCGAGAAATGCACCCCCCCATTCTGGATACATTCTGGTGTTATACCTGTGATAAAAGGGGGGTAAGCTCATAAAAAAATATATCTTCACAAAAAGCTGCATTATATTCACATTCTGGAATATATGGAATGATATGGAATGCGGTGGAAGCGGCTCAACCCTCATGCTCACCTTGATACAACGTGATACAATTTCACGATAAACTTGAAGTTACAAGCAGACTGTATATGTCTGTATATGTTACCGATCCTACAACAAACCGCAGAAAATTTGTAGACTCGTGTTTCAAAAGTTAAAATTCAAACGCACGTAGCAGCAGACGTAGAGACGACAAACAATAAAAATAAATAAATAAGTTTGAATCTTGCTCTTTGTATATTTCCTTTACTATACTATATAATATTTGTTGTAATCGAACACTTTGTTTCCGCGTTTGAATTCGTGTAAGCGATTTATTCTATTTTATACTGTACTGCATCCAACGACAATAGTAAAGCTATTCTCGACAGAGCACACTCAAAAAGACAAGGAGAGGAAAAAACAAATTCATGTGCTGCTAAACAACTTTATTCTGATCAAATATCCAGAAAAACAAACAAATATTAAGACAGAATAAAATAATGAGTGGTTGAAATATTAATGTCTATTCCGGGTTTCTTGAAGTGGAATGTCTATTCCGGGTTTCTTGAAGAGGAATGTCTATTCCGGGTTTCTTGAAGTGCGACTCTGGAACAGAAAGAGAAGAGATTGGGCATGTTCAAATATTAGTGTGTATGTGTGCCTCTTGTGCTCGCAGTGTTTTTGAACCTTCCTTTCCATGATGTCGACAGGTGTAAGTGCCTCTTGTGTTCGCGGTGTATTGGAAACTTCTGGTCCATGATGTCGATGCCACACTGAAGAACAATTCAAAGTACACCTTACATTTTGAATAAAATCTTTTATGAAAGACAAAAATACGTACCACCACATATACTTATCGACGTACCTTCGTGTAGTTGTAGCTATAGCTACAGCTAGAGTATCTAGTCTGTGTTATAACAGTTGCTACACAGCCAGGAACCCTCTTTCCTACATTTGCGGCAGGTGTACTTGCCGCATTCAACACACACGTTGATGCTGTGGTTACGGTTGCAGTGTGTCTGCACCTGACACTGCGTCTTCTTTCCAGTTGAAGGCGAAGGACGTGGCGTTTTCTTCAATTCCTTTTCCTGTACATAACGATGACGAAGTTCCCCAGCAAGAGCATATAGAAAGGCTCTCCTACTCTCTGTGGACCCCGTGCATGCCGTGTACAAAACATGCGCGTTCATCACTGCCAGGTCAAGTAGGTTAAAGAAGACTGCAACTGGCCACCGGCGCGTTCCTGCGCGCACTGTGTATGCACGCACCTTCTGGTCCTTTGCACACTGCAAAGAACAATTACAAAGAAGTACATGTTATATTTTGAATTAATTCATTCATGTATGCTAAATTGATTTAGCAATGCCAACACATATGCATACCTTCATCCGGTTGTAGTCTGTCACGGTGTTTGGCTTCTTTTTTCGGTCGTCGGCAATCTTCACGTGCGTGTGCACAGTGCTGAGAACGCAGACGGTTTTATTGGCCTTGGGGGCATACACCGTCAGCAGCGCATCACGCGATCTGTACACCTCCGTTGATACCTTTTCACGTCCCTTGGTGTTTTTGGCTTCCAAAGGAATTTCCCGTCGAATCTTGTTTATCGTCCCAAGCAGAGTTGTGTTGGACTCCAGCAGCTTGTTAGCCAGTGACAGAGATGTGAAGTAATTGTCTGTGGCTACAGTTCTGCCCTTGCCCAGGTATGGCTTCACAAGTTTCATCACCACATTCTCGGGCACTCTTTCACCCATGGGACGATCGGGGTCCTTTCCCAGATATGGAATGGCGTTGCACATGTACTTGGTGTTCAAGTCAGAAGCAACCCAAAACTTCATTCCAAATTTGTCCGGCTTTGATGATGCAATGTATTGTGTGAATGGACTGCGAACCTTGGTAGGAAACAGCTGCTCGTCGACTGTAAGATCTTGTCCTGGGGTGTAACACAGGTTGCAGTTCTTTACAAATCGCTGCCAGATGTCCGAGATCGCAGCAAATCTGTCGCTCTTCGCACGCTCCGCACGGGTGTCCTTGTTATCAAACCGCAAGTACCGCATAATTTCCTGGTAGCGGTCCCGCGGCATCGTCTCCATGATCGAAGGCACAGCGAACATTGCCGTCCAACACTCCGTCATCGCTCCAACAGGAGAGAGGACTGTTCGTAGAAAAAGGATTGCTACGAACGCCATCAATTCACTGACGGAAAAACTCCAGGTGCGGTCTGTTCTGCGGGCTTCATGGACTGTGCAGTCGGTGATGAGTGTCAGCATCTCCATGTCGACTAAACACAGAAAACTCTGCAGTCTGCTTGTGATCGTACGCTGTATGAGTAAAAGTAAATAAATGACGCAAGGTTAATTACACGTACGAAATATCAGTCAAACACAAGCATAAACACTGCAAAAAATATTAAGTTACTATACCTTTGCATGCTCTGTAGGCCCAGCCGGCTCAACGAATGTAGAATTAGGCAAACGGCTGACACGAGTGCGTGTTATGTCAACCTTCTCCCAAACAGTTCCGTCTTTTGCCCGTACGCTTGGTGCAGGTGTGGTGTCAGCCTGTGTACAATGCCTCTTTCTTGGAGGGCTCTGTTCTACCTCATCCGATGTAAAGTCTGTGTCTTCATCTGATGAATCGCTGGTAAAACTACAGGAAAGTTCCTCTCCCCCATCGGACTCACAGCAGTCCACGTTGGTAAGGACAGCCACAAGTTCTTTAGCAGTGTACCTCCTCTGGTGTGCCATAGTGCTTTCCGTCGTCTCCACACAGGATAGTAGGGAAAATGTAAGTCACCTGCATTTGTGTTTCTGCTTTTATCATGACTCTGAAGAACACACCCACAGCAGCTCATACAAATGTAAATCTGGGACGTTTCAATGGCACCACACATTTACATCGTTGAACCATTATCACGGGTCCATATTGTTTCCGTGTATGCATGTCATTAGCGCTTCATACATAACGCCGATACCACGCTAATGACATGCATACACTGGAACAATATGGACCCGTGATAATGGTTCAATGATGTAAATGTGTGGCACTATTGAAGTGCATACACAAGAAAATCTGTGGCGCCATACCCTTAACTGAAAAGAAAAATCTATCTATCTATCTATCTATCTATCTATCTATCTATCTATCTATCTATCTATCTATCTATCTATCTATCTATCTATCTATCTATCTATCTATCTATCTATCTAATTCAAGTGCATGTAGCAGCATAGCACTAAATAATTGAAAAAAAATAGTTTGAATCTATTCTAGACAGAATATACCCAATAAAGGCAATGAGAGGATCAAATACATGTGCTATACTTTATTTGTTTTACAGTTTTTCTCAGTCGATTTGGTTCATTTCTCACATCATGATTTACATTGGCATCACAACTAGTGCATTTCTCAAAACAGTTAGTGTTTTTGCCCCAAAAGCAAATATTTAGGTCAGTCAAATTTGTCAGTGCCATCAGAGTATCTAGTCTGTGTGCCATTGCCTATGAACAAGGCAGTCAAAATACTTAGTCATGTTGTCAGTGCAACTATTATTCACAGTCAGTGTAGACTGTATATTCTGAGGGAAACTATCTAAGCTTTTGATTTCAAGAACGCTGCACATTCTGTGGTATATCAAATACATGTAGTTACACACATACAAACTTACACAGAACACAAAGTTTCACATGAGTGTATGTGGGAGACTGATAGCAAGAAATTGGACTGGAATCAAATTTGTACAGCAATATTGTTTGACTGTATTGTTCGCACTGCAATTTGTTGACAAAAACAAATCTGATTGAAATTCAGAAAAGACATACAACTGACTGGAAAAACTGCAAAATAAAAAACTTATTCTACACATTCAAAACAACCTGAGCACATACGTGAAAATGGAACCTCTGCTACCACTATGAGCTAGTCTTGATATCCTATATGGTATAAGAATGCAAAAATGCAAAACATCATTGAATAACATCAGAATTTATGTGCAGCATTACAGCAGAGAGCACATTTATGAATTACAGTGCATACATGGTTTCTCTATGAAATGTTTGAATGACTGAAGACACAGTTGTTCTTCCAATATTCAGCTGCACCCATCGACCAGCTTCAGCCATTGTAAGACCATGGCTTACATGTAAAACATGGTCCACAATTGTTGCCCTGCAGTGTTTAGCATCTATAAATGTTTGCTGACCTATGGTTGAGACCATTGGTTGATCTAAGCCGTCACCAATTCCATTTATTACTGTAACTGAATGTTCACTTGAAACAATTTAATCAAATTAGGATAAATTACCAAGCTTCCACCTATACATTCAAGCCTTTAATGTAGTTACTTATCTAAAACCACTCTAACAATTTCAATGTGTAATGTGTTTCAGTGATCTTGGCAAGCGATACATTTTTCCAGGCTTATCTAGTGGATGGCCTTGCCAGGTGGAATGAAGGGGAGGAGAGGGATGAGCTGGGTGGATTGTAAGTAACAGTCTTGTGTGTGTGTGACAGACTGTATCCTGTATCACTGTTCATGAGAGTGATGGCAAGTGGGAAGAAGCTTCTCTTTAGTCTGGTGGTCTTAGTCTTCAGTTGTCTAAAATGCCGTCCTGAGGGAAGACGCTGGAACAGGTGGTGTCCAGGCTGTGAAGCATCAGACACAATGTTCTCTGAACACTTCCTGGTTCTGGAGGTGTGTAGATCTGGCAGGGTGGGTAGTGTCACACCGATGGTCCTCTCTGCAGACCTAATGATGCGCTGCAGTCGGTGGGTGTCATGTTTGGTAGCTGAGCTGCCCCACACTGTGATGGATGCAGTGAGGACAGACTCAGTGGTGCCGATGTAGAACTGCACCATAAGCTCCTGGGGCAGGTTGAACTTCCTCAGCTGACGCAGGAAGTACAGTCTCTCCTGAGCTTTCTTGATGATGGAGCTGATGTTGTAGTCCCATTTCAGGTCCTTGGAAATTGTTGTGCCAAGGAACTTGTAGGACTCCACAGCCATCCCAGTACTGTCCAGGATGGTGAGTGCTGGAAGGGTTGGGGGGCTTCTCCTGAAGTCCACTCTCATCTCCAGTGTTTTTTTTATGTAGAGTGAGAAAAGCAGAGGGGAGAGAACACAACTTTGTGGAGCTCCTGTGCTGGTGGTCCTGGTTCCTGATGTGCTCTTTCCCAGCCTCACCTGCTGCTCTCTGCTAGTGAGGAAGCTGGTGATCCACTGGCAGGTGGAGGCTGGCACACTGAGTTGGGTCAGTTTGGTGTGTAGATGTTCGGGGATGATCGTGTTGAGAGTCAGGGGGGTGTGAATTGGTGCTGTCCGGTTGGGTGGAGCTGGGCTTTTCAAACCTGCAGTAGAATCTGTTAAGGTCATCAGCCAGTTGACGACCCTCCATTGTCTGGTGAGGGGTTCTTTTGTAGCCTGAGAGACTGTGCAGGCATCTCCAGATTGCTGATGGCTCGTTAGTGGACATCAGTCTACTCAGCTTAGTGGAGTAGCACTTCTTAGCTCTGATCTCTCTGTAAATGATCCAAGAAATAAAAAGTAAAAAGCAGTTACTGTTGGCCTGGACATTTATGCTTCTTGTTTTTATTTTTTCTTTCAGGAGAGCTCATAGGTGTGGAATACTTGTACGAGCAGACCGGCAGTGCTCTGGAAGACTATAAATTAGCCATCTTGGCTCTTGAAACCAAGGATGTCACCGTGGCAGAAGATGAAGGTTTTGAAGAGGCACAGGATTTTGAGCATTTAACTGTCCCAGCATTTGAAACAGAACCACCTGCTGTGCTATCTGCTTCTGATGCCTCCAGTGGTATTGCATTTGCTGTCCCTCCGGTCTCCATCTCTGGGCCTCCGGTCTCCATCTCTGGGCCTCCGGTCTCCATCTCTGGCCCTCCGGTCTCCAGCTCTGCTCCTCCGGTCTCTCTACCTGCTCCTTCAACCAGCAACCTGACTTCTGGTCTTGTGGCTTCCCCTAGCCAAGATGTAAGATAATAAAAATTATATATATATATATATATATATATATATATATATATATATATATATATATTTATTGCCATCATTGTAAATATATTAGTAGTAGCTGTAGTACTAGTATCTTAGTCAAGTCAAAACTTTGTATATTTTTATATATTAAACATTGTATTTTTTTCTGTTTATTTGCATAGGTATCTGTAAATATATATTATCCGTAATATATATTATTATATATATAATATAATATATTGTGGTTAGTGTTCTCTAATGTGTTCTGTTTTTAATATAAGTGTCTGGTTGGTTTTATCGTTCATAATAAATGTGTTGTGTTTGTAATATATGTGTCTGGTTGTGTTTATCACCGCGGTCAAGCTATCTGCGCTTTTGAGATTAATCCGTGCTTTAAATCTTATTGCGCATATATGCTTCAATTTACGGCATTTCACTGCTCATCGCATACTAAGGCTGTGTAAGCACAGAGAAACACTTTGCTATTATTTAAAGAGCCTTTTCTGCATTCATAAATACTTTATTTGATTTAACTAATTTACTTGCATCATTAAACACAATTAGTAATGTATTTCAATTGCTTAATAAACACTGAACAAAATATATTTTATGTTATCTGAAGTTTATTGTAGGGCTTGACTATCAGCAATAATGGGCTATTGCAATGCTGCATGTTTTTAAAAGAAAAAAATGCTTTGATTAGTGTAAAATCAACCAACAAACATAAAATGAACAAAAATAAATAAAATCACTTATGATATCATGTTATTTGAAAACATTTCAGTAATTCCCAAAGTGCAATTGGAGGGTTTCAGCAGCATATATGTAAGACAAGCTTAGATTTCACATTAGAAATGTGAATATAATCAAAATAGTATACAATAAATGATCAGAAATAGGAGACAATGTAAATCTATCTACATAAAATGTGTTTGTGGGCATGCCTTTCCTGCCTTAGGTCAATTCAGCTCTCCCTTACCAGGTTAGTGGTGATGTAGAGGTCAGAATGAAGGATAGAGATGAGTTGTGAAATAGCAGATCATTATTTGGAGGATGAGGAGAACACAAAAGGACGATGTGGTCCAGCAATGCCTAACATGATAGGACTGTAAATGGCCCATTACCAAACCTATATGAAAAATAGTGCTTAGCTCATTTGCCCTCACTCAGCTCTCGTGTGTCTACTGATTGCAGGGCAGTTTATAGTGTGACACCTTCATCATGTTTCTTTCATCTAACCCATCTGTAGATTCTTCTCAATTGACTTCTATTGTCCTCCTTACCCTCTCTAATTTCATCCCCTATGAATACTCTTGTTTATATAATCTCTATCCCCAGCATTAAAGGTCCATTTCTTGTAGGGCCATCAAGTACCAAGTGACACAGGGGCCCTTATTAGCAAAAAAAAAGACAGCCTTAGATGACACTTCATTGTCCATCCAGAAGTTTATGTAGTGTGTTATAGGCAGGGGTGGAAAGTAACTAATTACATTTACTCATATTACTGTAATTGAGTACTTTTTATGAGTAATTTGTAATTTTTTGAGTAGTTTTTGAAATATGTAATTTTTACTTTTACTTGAGTACATTTTGATCCAAGTAGTTTTACTTCACTACATTTGAACGCCCTCACATTACTGAGTAAAAAAATATTGATGGTGAAAAATTAAATGCGGGCAGATATTTTAACTTCTTAGTCCCAGAACTGAAGGCCAATTGCGTGGCCTTGCCTTGCGTGCGCCCTTTCCATTGTCTCATAATCAGGTCGTAATCTGGTGCACTTTTTTTTCCAAAAGGATGAGATTGTTCTATCTTTCAATCTTCTATCTATCAGGTTCTGTGGGATCCTGTGGACATTTTATTGTGAAAAGTGGAATCCTGTGGGCACTGTATTTTGAATAGTTGAATCTTTTGCACATTTTGTTTTATTTTGAGATGTGGGATCCTGTGGTCATTTTATATTTTATTTTGAGTTGTGGCAACCTGTGGGCATTTTATTGTGAATAGTGGGATCTAGTGGGCACTGTATTTTGAATAGTTGGATCCTGGAATTTGGTTCATGATTCATCCATGCATTAAATCACTGAAAGTAACTAAGTAACCTTTACTCAAATTACATTTTAAATGAAGTAATTTTGTACTTTTACTCGAGTAAATTTTGAGATGGGTAATTTTACTTTTACTCTGAATAGATTTTAGGCAAAGTAATGATACTTTTACTCAATTACAATTTTTCAGTACTCTTTCCACCTCTGGTTATAGGGTCTTTCAGACTGATGTCTTCAGCATGGTGTACAGAGAGTTGACCTGTTGTTTCTTTTTTCAAATCATGTTTGAGATTTCAGGTGTATGGTACAAGTTTCCCAGTGGTTCAAGTGCAGTATAAATATATTATTTACTTCTATTGATATATTCCAAGTTCAGTCTTCATGGCAAGTGAAGGCTATGGCTTGGGCAAGATGATCGATGGCATCATGAAGCGCTACCAAGATGCTGGTGTGTCATCTCCAGAGGTCCTGTATGTTGACCGGACTGCTGCAGGGCCACTCATCTCAGAAACATGTTTAAGAAGTTATCTAGTACAGATGTTATTGTTTATTGCATTTCTAAAGCTGTGCTGTCATCTCAGTTTTTTTAATCTTTATTGCAGATCATTAGGAGAGAAAACCATTTTGGGGGGGGGGGGGGGGGGTGGGAGCGGGCCCAGCTTTAATGTTCACGGTTCGCTACTGTCATGGAGTCAACATGAAAGTATATTATTCAAAATTGATTTTGACCAAGCATCAACAGAGACCGAGTTACAAGGGGGTGCTTTTTCCGGCAGGCCACCTGGCGAGAAATGCACCCCCCCATTCTGGATACATTCTGGTGTTATACCTGTGATAAAAGGGGGGTAAGCTCATAAAAAAATATATCTTCACAAAAAGCTGCATTATATTCACATTCTGGAATATATGGAATGATATGGAATGCGGTGGAAGCGGCTCAACCCTCATGCTCACCTTGATACAACGTGATACAATTTCACGATAAACTTGAAGTTACAAGCAGACTGTATATGTCTGTATATGTTACCGATCCTACAACAAACCGCAGAAAATTTGTAGACTCGTGTTTCAAAAGTTAAAATTCAAACGCACGTAGCAGCAGACGTAGAGACGACAAACAATAAAAATAAATAAATAAGTTTGAATCTTGCTCTTTGTATATTTCCTTTACTATACTATATAATATTTGTTGTAATCGAACACTTTGTTTCCGCGTTTGAATTCGTGTAAGCGATTTATTCTATTTTATACTGTACTGCATCCAACGACAATAGTAAAGCTATTCTCGACAGAGCACACTCAAAAAGACAAGGAGAGGAAAAAACAAATTCATGTGCTGCTAAACAACTTTATTCTGATCAAATATCCAGAAAAACAAACAAATATTAAGACAGAATAAAATAATGAGTGGTTGAAATATTAATGTCTATTCCGGGTTTCTTGAAGTGGAATGTCTATTCCGGGTTTCTTGAAGAGGAATGTCTATTCCGGGTTTCTTGAAGTGCGACTCTGGAACAGAAAGAGAAGAGATTGGGCATGTTCAAATATTAGTGTGTATGTGTGCCTCTTGTGCTCGCAGTGTTTTTGAACCTTCCTTTCCATGATGTCGACAGGTGTAAGTGCCTCTTGTGTTCGCGGTGTATTGGAAACTTCTGGTCCATGATGTCGATGCCACACTGAAGAACAATTCAAAGTACACCTTACATTTTGAATAAAATCTTTTATGAAAGACAAAAATACGTACCACCACATATACTTATCGACGTACCTTCGTGTAGTTGTAGCTATAGCTACAGCTAGAGTATCTAGTCTGTGTTATAACAGTTGCTACACAGCCAGGAACCCTCTTTCCTACATTTGCGGCAGGTGTACTTGCCGCATTCAACACACACGTTGATGCTGTGGTTACGGTTGCAGTGTGTCTGCACCTGACACTGCGTCTTCTTTCCAGTTGAAGGCGAAGGACGTGGCGTTTTCTTCAATTCCTTTTCCTGTACATAACGATGACGAAGTTCCCCAGCAAGAGCATATAGAAAGGCTCTCCTACTCTCTGTGGACCCCGTGCATGCCGTGTACAAAACATGCGCGTTCATCACTGCCAGGTCAAGTAGGTTAAAGAAGACTGCAACTGGCCACCGGCGCGTTCCTGCGCGCACTGTGTATGCACGCACCTTCTGGTCCTTTGCACACTGCAAAGAACAATTACAAAGAAGTACATGTTATATTTTGAATTAATTCATTCATGTATGCTAAATTGATTTAGCAATGCCAACACATATGCATACCTTCATCCGGTTGTAGTCTGTCACGGTGTTTGGCTTCTTTTTTCGGTCGTCGGCAATCTTCACGTGCGTGTGCACAGTGCTGAGAACGCAGACGGTTTTATTGGCCTTGGGGGCATACACCGTCAGCAGCGCATCACGCGATCTGTACACCTCCGTTGATACCTTTTCACGTCCCTTGGTGTTTTTGGCTTCCAAAGGAATTTCCCGTCGAATCTTGTTTATCGTCCCAAGCAGAGTTGTGTTGGACTCCAGCAGCTTGTTAGCCAGTGACAGAGATGTGAAGTAATTGTCTGTGGCTACAGTTCTGCCCTTGCCCAGGTATGGCTTCACAAGTTTCATCACCACATTCTCGGGCACTCTTTCACCCATGGGACGATCGGGGTCCTTTCCCAGATATGGAATGGCGTTGCACATGTACTTGGTGTTCAAGTCAGAAGCAACCCAAAACTTCATTCCAAATTTGTCCGGCTTTGATGATGCAATGTATTGTGTGAATGGACTGCGAACCTTGGTAGGAAACAGCTGCTCGTCGACTGTAAGATCTTGTCCTGGGGTGTAACACAGGTTGCAGTTCTTTACAAATCGCTGCCAGATGTCCGAGATCGCAGCAAATCTGTCGCTCTTCGCACGCTCCGCACGGGTGTCCTTGTTATCAAACCGCAAGTACCGCATAATTTCCTGGTAGCGGTCCCGCGGCATCGTCTCCATGATCGAAGGCACAGCGAACATTGCCGTCCAACACTCCGTCATCGCTCCAACAGGAGAGAGGACTGTTCGTAGAAAAAGGATTGCTACGAACGCCATCAATTCACTGACGGAAAAACTCCAGGTGCGGTCTGTTCTGCGGGCTTCATGGACTGTGCAGTCGGTGATGAGTGTCAGCATCTCCATGTCGACTAAACACAGAAAACTCTGCAGTCTGCTTGTGATCGTACGCTGTATGAGTAAAAGTAAATAAATGACGCAAGGTTAATTACACGTACGAAATATCAGTCAAACACAAGCATAAACACTGCAAAAAATATTAAGTTACTATACCTTTGCATGCTCTGTAGGCCCAGCCGGCTCAACGAATGTAGAATTAGGCAAACGGCTGACACGAGTGCGTGTTATGTCAACCTTCTCCCAAACAGTTCCGTCTTTTGCCCGTACGCTTGGTGCAGGTGTGGTGTCAGCCTGTGTACAATGCCTCTTTCTTGGAGGGCTCTGTTCTACCTCATCCGATGTAAAGTCTGTGTCTTCATCTGATGAATCGCTGGTAAAACTACAGGAAAGTTCCTCTCCCCCATCGGACTCACAGCAGTCCACGTTGGTAAGGACAGCCACAAGTTCTTTAGCAGTGTACCTCCTCTGGTGTGCCATAGTGCTTTCCGTCGTCTCCACACAGGATAGTAGGGAAAATGTAAGTCACCTGCATTTGTGTTTCTGCTTTTATCATGACTCTGAAGAACACACCCACAGCAGCTCATACAAATGTAAATCTGGGACGTTTCAATGGCACCACACATTTACATCGTTGAACCATTATCACGGGTCCATATTGTTTCCGTGTATGCATGTCATTAGCGCTTCATACATAACGCCGATACCACGCTAATGACATGCATACACTGGAACAATATGGACCCGTGATAATGGTTCAATGATGTAAATGTGTGGCACTATTGAAGTGCATACACAAGAAAATCTGTGGCGCCATACCCTTAACTGAAAAGAAAAATCTATCTATCTATCTATCTATCTATCTATCTATCTATCTATCTATCTATCTATCTATCTATCTATCTATCTATCTATCTATCTATCTATCTATCTATCTATCTATCTAATTCAAGTGCATGTAGCAGCATAGCACTAAATAATTGAAAAAAAATAGTTTGAATCTATTCTAGACAGAATATACCCAATAAAGGCAATGAGAGGATCAAATACATGTGCTATACTTTATTTGTTTTACAGTTTTTCTCAGTCGATTTGGTTCATTTCTCACATCATGATTTACATTGGCATCACAACTAGTGCATTTCTCAAAACAGTTAGTGTTTTTGCCCCAAAAGCAAATATTTAGGTCAGTCAAATTTGTCAGTGCCATCAGAGTATCTAGTCTGTGTGCCATTGCCTATGAACAAGGCAGTCAAAATACTTAGTCATGTTGTCAGTGCAACTATTATTCACAGTCAGTGTAGACTGTATATTCTGAGGGAAACTATCTAAGCTTTTGATTTCAAGAACGCTGCACATTCTGTGGTATATCAAATACATGTAGTTACACACATACAAACTTACACAGAACACAAAGTTTCACATGAGTGTATGTGGGAGACTGATAGCAAGAAATTGGACTGGA
Organism: Brachyhypopomus gauderio; assembly: GCF_052324685.1. Taxonomy (NCBI): domain Eukaryota; kingdom Metazoa; phylum Chordata; class Actinopteri; order Gymnotiformes; family Hypopomidae; genus Brachyhypopomus; species Brachyhypopomus gauderio. The sequence goes on along the minus strand of NC_135211.1, from coordinate 34,351,835 downwards.
ATCAAATTTGTACAGCAATATTGTTTGACTGTATTGTTCGCACTGCAATTTGTTGACAAAAACAAATCTGATTGAAATTCAGAAAAGACATACAACTGACTGGAAAAACTGCAAAATAAAAAACTTATTCTACACATTCAAAACAACCTGAGCACATACGTGAAAATGGAACCTCTGCTACCACTATGAGCTAGTCTTGATATCCTATATGGTATAAGAATGCAAAAATGCAAAACATCATTGAATAACATCAGAATTTATGTGCAGCATTACAGCAGAGAGCACATTTATGAATTACAGTGCATACATGGTTTCTCTATGAAATGTTTGAATGACTGAAGACACAGTTGTTCTTCCAATATTCAGCTGCACCCATCGACCAGCTTCAGCCATTGTAAGACCATGGCTTACATGTAAAACATGGTCCACAATTGTTGCCCTGCAGTGTTTAGCATCTATAAATGTTTGCTGACCTATGGTTGAGACCATTGGTTGATCTAAGCCGTCACCAATTCCATTTATTACTGTAACTGAATGTTCACTTGAAACAATTTAATCAAATTAGGATAAATTACCAAGCTTCCACCTATACATTCAAGCCTTTAATGTAGTTACTTATCTAAAACCACTCTAACAATTTCAATGTGTAATGTGTTTCAGTGATCTTGGCAAGCGATACATTTTTCCAGGCTTATCTAGTGGATGGCCTTGCCAGGTGGAATGAAGGGGAGGAGAGGGATGAGCTGGGTGGATTGTAAGTAACAGTCTTGTGTGTGTGTGACAGACTGTATCCTGTATCACTGTTCATGAGAGTGATGGCAAGTGGGAAGAAGCTTCTCTTTAGTCTGGTGGTCTTAGTCTTCAGTTGTCTAAAATGCCGTCCTGAGGGAAGACGCTGGAACAGGTGGTGTCCAGGCTGTGAAGCATCAGACACAATGTTCTCTGAACACTTCCTGGTTCTGGAGGTGTGTAGATCTGGCAGGGTGGGTAGTGTCACACCGATGGTCCTCTCTGCAGACCTAATGATGCGCTGCAGTCGGTGGGTGTCATGTTTGGTAGCTGAGCTGCCCCACACTGTGATGGATGCAGTGAGGACAGACTCAGTGGTGCCGATGTAGAACTGCACCATAAGCTCCTGGGGCAGGTTGAACTTCCTCAGCTGACGCAGGAAGTACAGTCTCTCCTGAGCTTTCTTGATGATGGAGCTGATGTTGTAGTCCCATTTCAGGTCCTTGGAAATTGTTGTGCCAAGGAACTTGTAGGACTCCACAGCCATCCCAGTACTGTCCAGGATGGTGAGTGCTGGAAGGGTTGGGGGGCTTCTCCTGAAGTCCACTCTCATCTCCAGTGTTTTTTTTATGTAGAGTGAGAAAAGCAGAGGGGAGAGAACACAACTTTGTGGAGCTCCTGTGCTGGTGGTCCTGGTTCCTGATGTGCTCTTTCCCAGCCTCACCTGCTGCTCTCTGCTAGTGAGGAAGCTGGTGATCCACTGGCAGGTGGAGGCTGGCACACTGAGTTGGGTCAGTTTGGTGTGTAGATGTTCGGGGATGATCGTGTTGAGAGTCAGGGGGGTGTGAATTGGTGCTGTCCGGTTGGGTGGAGCTGGGCTTTTCAAACCTGCAGTAGAATCTGTTAAGGTCATCAGCCAGTTGACGACCCTCCATTGTCTGGTGAGGGGTTCTTTTGTAGCCTGAGAGACTGTGCAGGCATCTCCAGATTGCTGATGGCTCGTTAGTGGACATCAGTCTACTCAGCTTAGTGGAGTAGCACTTCTTAGCTCTGATCTCTCTGTAAATGATCCAAGAAATAAAAAGTAAAAAGCAGTTACTGTTGGCCTGGACATTTATGCTTCTTGTTTTTATTTTTTCTTTCAGGAGAGCTCATAGGTGTGGAATACTTGTACGAGCAGACCGGCAGTGCTCTGGAAGACTATAAATTAGCCATCTTGGCTCTTGAAACCAAGGATGTCACCGTGGCAGAAGATGAAGGTTTTGAAGAGGCACAGGATTTTGAGCATTTAACTGTCCCAGCATTTGAAACAGAACCACCTGCTGTGCTATCTGCTTCTGATGCCTCCAGTGGTATTGCATTTGCTGTCCCTCCGGTCTCCATCTCTGGGCCTCCGGTCTCCATCTCTGGGCCTCCGGTCTCCATCTCTGGCCCTCCGGTCTCCAGCTCTGCTCCTCCGGTCTCTCTACCTGCTCCTTCAACCAGCAACCTGACTTCTGGTCTTGTGGCTTCCCCTAGCCAAGATGTAAGATAATAAAAATTATATATATATATATATATATATATATATATATATATATATATATATATATATATATATATATATATATATATATATATTTATTGCCATCATTGTAAATATATTAGTAGTAGCTGTAGTACTAGTATCTTAGTCAAGTCAAAACTTTGTATATTTTTATATATTAAACATTGTATTTTTTTCTGTTTATTTGCATAGGTATCTGTAAATATATATTATCCGTAATATATATTATTATATATATAATATAATATATTGTGGTTAGTGTTCTCTAATGTGTTCTGTTTTTAATATAAGTGTCTGGTTGGTTTTATCGTTCATAATAAATGTGTTGTGTTTGTAATATATGTGTCTGGTTGTGTTTATCACCGCGGTCAAGCTATCTGCGCTTTTGAGATTAATCCGTGCTTTAAATCTTATTGCGCATATATGCTTCAATTTACGGCATTTCACTGCTCATCGCATACTAAGGCTGTGTAAGCACAGAGAAACACTTTGCTATTATTTAAAGAGCCTTTTCTGCATTCATAAATACTTTATTTGATTTAACTAATTTACTTGCATCATTAAACACAATTAGTAATGTATTTCAATTGCTTAATAAACACTGAACAAAATATATTTTATGTTATCTGAAGTTTATTGTAGGGCTTGACTATCAGCAATAATGGGCTATTGCAATGCTGCATGTTTTTAAAAGAAAAAAATGCTTTGATTAGTGTAAAATCAACCAACAAACATAAAATGAACAAAAATAAATAAAATCACTTATGATATCATGTTATTTGAAAACATTTCAGTAATTCCCAAAGTGCAATTGGAGGGTTTCAGCAGCATATATGTAAGACAAGCTTAGATTTCACATTAGAAATGTGAATATAATCAAAATAGTATACAATAAATGATCAGAAATAGGAGACAATGTAAATCTATCTACATAAAATGTGTTTGTGGGCATGCCTTTCCTGCCTTAGGTCAATTCAGCTCTCCCTTACCAGGTTAGTGGTGATGTAGAGGTCAGAATGAAGGATAGAGATGAGTTGTGAAATAGCAGATCATTATTTGGAGGATGAGGAGAACACAAAAGGACGATGTGGTCCAGCAATGCCTAACATGATAGGACTGTAAATGGCCCATTACCAAACCTATTGAAAAATAGTGCTTAGCTCATTTGCCCTCACCCAGCTCTCGTGTGTCTACTGATTGCAGGGCAGTTTATAGTGTGACACCTTCATCATGTTTCTTTCATCTAACCCATCTGTAGATTCTTCTCAATTGACTTCTATTGTCCTCCTTACCCTCTCTAATTTCATCCCCTATGAATACTCTTGTTTATATAATCTCTATCCCCAGCATTAAAGGTCCATTTCTTGTAGGGCCATCAAGTACCAAGTGACACAGGGGCCCTTATTAGCAAAAAAAAAGACAGCCTTAGATGACACTTCATTGTCCATCCAGAAGTTTATGTAGTGTGTTATAGGCAGGGGTGGAAAGTAACTAATTACATTTACTCATATTACTGTAATTGAGTACTTTTTATGAGTAATTTGTAATTTTTTGAGTAGTTTTTGAAATATGTAATTTTTACTTTTACTTGAGTACATTTTGATCCAAGTAGTTTTACTTCACTACATTTGAACGCCCTCACATTACTGAGTAAAAAAATATTGATGGTGAAAAATTAAATGCGGGCAGATATTTTAACTTCTTAGTCCCAGAACTGAAGGCCAATTGCGTGGCCTTGCCTTGCGTGCGCCCTTTCCATTGTCTCATAATCAGGTCGTAATCTGGTGCACTTTTTTTTCCAAAAGGATGAGATTGTTCTATCTTTCAATCTTCTATCTATCAGGTTCTGTGGGATCCTGTGGACATTTTATTGTGAAAAGTGGAATCCTGTGGGCACTGTATTTTGAATAGTTGAATCTTTTGCACATTTTGTTTTATTTTGAGATGTGGGATCCTGTGGTCATTTTATATTTTATTTTGAGTTGTGGCAACCTGTGGGCATTTTATTGTGAATAGTGGGATCTAGTGGGCACTGTATTTTGAATAGTTGGATCCTGGAATTTGGTTCATGATTCATCCATGCATTAAATCACTGAAAGTAACTAAGTAACCTTTACTCAAATTACATTTTAAATGAAGTAATTTTGTACTTTTACTCGAGTAAATTTTGAGATGGGTAATTTTACTTTTACTCTGAATAGATTTTAGGCAAAGTAATGATACTTTTACTCAATTACAATTTTTCAGTACTCTTTCCACCTCTGGTTATAGGGTCTTTCAGACTGATGTCTTCAGCATGGTGTACAGAGAGTTGACCTGTTGTTTCTTTTTTCAAATCATGTTTGAGATTTCAGGTGTATGGTACAAGTTTCCCAGTGGTTCAAGTGCAGTATAAATATATTATTTACTTCTATTGATATATTCCAAGTTCAGTCTTCATGGCAAGTGAAGGCTATGGCTTGGGCAAGATGATCGATGGCATCATGAAGCGCTACCAAGATGCTGGTGTGTCATCTCCAGAGGTCCTGTATGTTGACCGGACTGCTGCAGGGCCACTCATCTCAGAAACATGTTTAAGAAGTTATCTAGTACAGATGTTATTGTTTATTGCATTTCTAAAGCTGTGCTGTCATCTCAGTTTTTTTTATCTTTATTGCAGATCATTAGGAGAGAAAACCATTTTGGGGGGGGGGGGGGGGGGGGGTGGGAGCGGGCCCAGCTTTAATGTTCACGGTTCGCTACTGTCATGGAGTCAACATGAAAGTATATTATTCAAAATTGATTTTGACCAAGCATCAACAGAGACCGAGTTACAAGGGGGTGCTTTTTCCGGCAGGCCACCTGGCGAGAAATGCACCCCCCCATTCTGGATACATTCTGGTGTTATACCTGTGATAAAAGGGGGGTAAGCTCATAAAAAAATATATCTTCACAAAAAGCTGCATTATATTCACATTCTGGAATATATGGAATGATATGGAATGCGGTGGAAGCGGCTCAACCCTCATGCTCACCTTGATACAACGTGATACAATTTCACGATAAACTTGAAGTTACAAGCAGACTGTATATGTCTGTATATGTTACCGATCCTACAACAAACCGCAGAAAATTTGTAGACTCGTGTTTCAAAAGTTAAAATTCAAACGCACGTAGCAGCAGACGTAGAGACGACAAACAATAAAAATAAATAAATAAGTTTGAATCTTGCTCTTTGTATATTTCCTTTACTATACTATATAATATTTGTTGTAATCGAACACTTTGTTTCCGCGTTTGAATTCGTGTAAGCGATTTATTCTATTTTATACTGTACTGCATCCAACGACAATAGTAAAGCTATTCTCGACAGAGCACACTCAAAAAGACAAGGAGAGGAAAAAACAAATTCATGTGCTGCTAAACAACTTTATTCTGATCAAATATCCAGAAAAACAAACAAATATTAAGACAGAATAAAATAATGAGTGGTTGAAATATTAATGTCTATTCCGGGTTTCTTGAAGTGGAATGTCTATTCCGGGTTTCTTGAAGAGGAATGTCTATTCCGGGTTTCTTGAAGTGCGACTCTGGAACAGAAAGAGAAGAGATTGGGCATGTTCAAATATTAGTGTGTATGTGTGCCTCTTGTGCTCGCAGTGTTTTTGAACCTTCCTTTCCATGATGTCGACAGGTGTAAGTGCCTCTTGTGTTCGCGGTGTATTGGAAACTTCTGGTCCATGATGTCGATGCCACACTGAAGAACAATTCAAAGTACACCTTACATTTTGAATAAAATCTTTTATGAAAGACAAAAATACGTACCACCACATATACTTATCGACGTACCTTCGTGTAGTTGTAGCTATAGCTACAGCTAGAGTATCTAGTCTGTGTTATAACAGTTGCTACACAGCCAGGAACCCTCTTTCCTACATTTGCGGCAGGTGTACTTGCCGCATTCAACACACACGTTGATGCTGTGGTTACGGTTGCAGTGTGTCTGCACCTGACACTGCGTCTTCTTTCCAGTTGAAGGCGAAGGACGTGGCGTTTTCTTCAATTCCTTTTCCTGTACATAACGATGACGAAGTTCCCCAGCAAGAGCATATAGAAAGGCTCTCCTACTCTCTGTGGACCCCGTGCATGCCGTGTACAAAACATGCGCGTTCATCACTGCCAGGTCAAGTAGGTTAAAGAAGACTGCAACTGGCCACCGGCGCGTTCCTGCGCGCACTGTGTATGCACGCACCTTCTGGTCCTTTGCACACTGCAAAGAACAATTACAAAGAAGTACATGTTATATTTTGAATTAATTCATTCATGTATGCTAAATTGATTTAGCAATGCCAACACATATGCATACCTTCATCCGGTTGTAGTCTGTCACGGTGTTTGGCTTCTTTTTTCGGTCGTCGGCAATCTTCACGTGCGTGTGCACAGTGCTGAGAACGCAGACGGTTTTATTGGCCTTGGGGGCATACACCGTCAGCAGCGCATCACGCGATCTGTACACCTCCGTTGATACCTTTTCACGTCCCTTGGTGTTTTTGGCTTCCAAAGGAATTTCCCGTCGAATCTTGTTTATCGTCCCAAGCAGAGTTGTGTTGGACTCCAGCAGCTTGTTAGCCAGTGACAGAGATGTGAAGTAATTGTCTGTGGCTACAGTTCTGCCCTTGCCCAGGTATGGCTTCACAAGTTTCATCACCACATTCTCGGGCACTCTTTCACCCATGGGACGATCGGGGTCCTTTCCCAGATATGGAATGGCGTTGCACATGTACTTGGTGTTCAAGTCAGAAGCAACCCAAAACTTCATTCCAAATTTGTCCGGCTTTGATGATGCAATGTATTGTGTGAATGGACTGCGAACCTTGGTAGGAAACAGCTGCTCGTCGACTGTAAGATCTTGTCCTGGGGTGTAACACAGGTTGCAGTTCTTTACAAATCGCTGCCAGATGTCCGAGATCGCAGCAAATCTGTCGCTCTTCGCACGCTCCGCACGGGTGTCCTTGTTATCAAACCGCAAGTACCGCATAATTTCCTGGTAGCGGTCCCGCGGCATCGTCTCCATGATCGAAGGCACAGCGAACATTGCCGTCCAACACTCCGTCATCGCTCCAACAGGAGAGAGGACTGTTCGTAGAAAAAGGATTGCTACGAACGCCATCAATTCACTGACGGAAAAACTCCAGGTGCGGTCTGTTCTGCGGGCTTCATGGACTGTGCAGTCGGTGATGAGTGTCAGCATCTCCATGTCGACTAAACACAGAAAACTCTGCAGTCTGCTTGTGATCGTACGCTGTATGAGTAAAAGTAAATAAATGACGCAAGGTTAATTACACGTACGAAATATCAGTCAAACACAAGCATAAACACTGCAAAAAATATTAAGTTACTATACCTTTGCATGCTCTGTAGGCCCAGCCGGCTCAACGAATGTAGAATTAGGCAAACGGCTGACACGAGTGCGTGTTATGTCAACCTTCTCCCAAACAGTTCCGTCTTTTGCCCGTACGCTTGGTGCAGGTGTGGTGTCAGCCTGTGTACAATGCCTCTTTCTTGGAGGGCTCTGTTCTACCTCATCCGATGTAAAGTCTGTGTCTTCATCTGATGAATCGCTGGTAAAACTACAGGAAAGTTCCTCTCCCCCATCGGACTCACAGCAGTCCACGTTGGTAAGGACAGCCACAAGTTCTTTAGCAGTGTACCTCCTCTGGTGTGCCATAGTGCTTTCCGTCGTCTCCACACAGGATAGTAGGGAAAATGTAAGTCACCTGCATTTGTGTTTCTGCTTTTATCATGACTCTGAAGAACACACCCACAGCAGCTCATACAAATGTAAATCTGGGACGTTTCAATGGCACCACACATTTACATCGTTGAACCATTATCACGGGTCCATATTGTTTCCGTGTATGCATGTCATTAGCGCTTCATACATAACGCCGATACCACGCTAATGACATGCATACACTGGAACAATATGGACCCGTGATAATGGTTCAATGATGTAAATGTGTGGCACTATTGAAGTGCATACACAAGAAAATCTGTGGCGCCATACCCTTAACTGAAAAGAAAAATCTATCTATCTATCTATCTATCTATCTATCTATCTATCTATCTATCTATCTATCTATCTATCTATCTATCTATCTATCTATCTATCTATCTATCTATCTATCTAATTCAAGTGCATGTAGCAGCATAGCACTAAATAATTGAAAAAAAATAGTTTGAATCTATTCTAGACAGAATATACCCAATAAAGGCAATGAGAGGATCAAATACATGTGCTATACTTTATTTGTTTTACAGTTTTTCTCAGTCGATTTGGTTCATTTCTCACATCATGATTTACATTGGCATCACAACTAGTGCATTTCTCAAAACAGTTAGTGTTTTTGCCCCAAAAGCAAATATTTAGGTCAGTCAAATTTGTCAGTGCCATCAGAGTATCTAGTCTGTGTGCCATTGCCTATGAACAAGGCAGTCAAAATACTTAGTCATGTTGTCAGTGCAACTATTATTCACAGTCAGTGTAGACTGTATATTCTGAGGGAAACTATCTAAGCTTTTGATTTCAAGAACGCTGCACATTCTGTGGTATATCAAATACATGTAGTTACACACATACAAACTTACACAGAACACAAAGTTTCACATGAGTGTATGTGGGAGACTGATAGCAAGAAATTGGACTGGAATCAAATTTGTACAGCAATATTGTTTGACTGTATTGTTCGCACTGCAATTTGTTGACAAAAACAAATCTGATTGAAATTCAGAAAAGACATACAACTGACTGGAAAAACTGCAAAATAAAAAACTTATTCTACACATTCAAAACAACCTGAGCACATACGTGAAAATGGAACCTCTGCTACCACTATGAGCTAGTCTTGATATCCTATATGGTATAAGAATGCAAAAATGCAAAACATCATTGAATAACATCAGAATTTATGTGCAGCATTACAGCAGAGAGCACATTTATGAATTACAGTGCATACATGGTTTCTCTATGAAATGTTTGAATGACTGAAGACACAGTTGTTCTTCCAATATTCAGCTGCACCCATCGACCAGCTTCAGCCATTGTAAGACCATGGCTTACATGTAAAACATGGTCCACAATTGTTGCCCTTCAGTGTTTAGCATCTATAAATGTTTGCTGACCTATGGTTGAGACCATTGGTTGATCTAAGCCGTCACCAATTCCATTTATTACTGTAACTGAATGTTCACTTGAAACAATTTAATCAAATTAGGATAAATTACCAAGCTTCCACCTATACATTCAAGCCTTTAATGTAGTTACTTATCTAAAACCACTCTAACAATTTCAATGTGTAATGTGTTTCAGTGATCTTGGCAAGCGATACATTTTTCCAGGCTTATCTAGTGGATGGCCTTGCCAGGTGGAATGAAGGGGAGGAGAGGGATGAGCTGGGTGGATTGTAAGTAACAGTCTTGTGTGTGTGTGACAGACTGTATCCTGTATCACTGTTCATGAGAGTGATGGCAAGTGGGAAGAAGCTTCTCTTTAGTCTGGTGGTCTTAGTCTTCAGTTGTCTAAAATGCCGTCCTGAGGGAAGACGCTGGAACAGGTGGTGTCCAGGCTGTGAAGCATCAGACACAATGTTCTCTGAACACTTCCTGGTTCTGGAGGTGTGTAGATCTGGCAGGGTGGGTAGTGTCACACCGATGGTCCTCTCTGCAGACCTAATGATGCGCTGCAGTCGGTGGGTGTCATGTTTGGTAGCTGAGCTGCCCCACACTGTGATGGATGCAGTGAGGACAGACTCAGTGGTGCCGATGTAGAACTGCACCATAAGCTCCTGGGGCAGGTTGAACTTCCTCAGCTGACGCAGGAAGTACAGTCTCTCCTGAGCTTTCTTGATGATGGAGCTGATGTTGTAGTCCCATTTCAGGTCCTTGGAAATTGTTGTGCCAAGGAACTTGTAGGACTCCACAGCCATCCCAGTACTGTCCAGGATGGTGAGTGCTGGAAGGGTTGGGGGGCTTCTCCTGAAGTCCACTCTCATCTCCAGTGTTTTTTTTATGTAGAGTGAGAAAAGCAGAGGGGAGAGAACACAACTTTGTGGAGCTCCTGTGCTGGTGGTCCTGGTTCCTGATGTGCTCTTTCCCAGCCTCACCTGCTGCTCTCTGCTAGTGAGGAAGCTGGTGATCCACTGGCAGGTGGAGGCTGGCACACTGAGTTGGGTCAGTTTGGTGTGTAGATGTTCGGGGATGATCGTGTTGAGAGTCAGGGGGGTGTGAATTGGTGCTGTCCGGTTGGGTGGAGCTGGGCTTTTCAAACCTGCAGTAGAATCTGTTAAGGTCATCAGCCAGTTGACGACCCTCCATTGTCTGGTGAGGGGTTCTTTTGTAGCCTGAGAGACTGTGCAGGCATCTCCAGATTGCTGATGGCTCGTTAGTGGACATCAGTCTACTCAGCTTAGTGGAGTAGCACTTCTTAGCTCTGATCTCTCTGTAAATGATCCAAGAAATAAAAAGTAAAAAGCAGTTACTGTTGGCCTGGACATTTATGCTTCTTGTTTTTATTTTTTCTTTCAGGAGAGCTCATAGGTGTGGAATACTTGTACGAGCAGACCGGCAGTGCTCTGGAAGACTATAAATTAGCCATCTTGGCTCTTGAAACCAAGGATGTCACCGTGGCAGAAGATGAAGGTTTTGAAGAGGCACAGGATTTTGAGCATTTAACTGTCCCAGCATTTGAAACAGAACCACCTGCTGTGCTATCTGCTTCTGATGCCTCCAGTGGTATTGCATTTGCTGTCCCTCCGGTCTCCATCTCTGGGCCTCCGGTCTCCATCTCTGGGCCTCCGGTCTCCATCTCTGGCCCTCCGGTCTCCAGCTCTGCTCCTCCGGTCTCTCTACCTGCTCCTTCAACCAGCAACCTGACTTCTGGTCTTGTGGCTTCCCCTAGCCAAGATGTAAGATAATAAAAATTATATATATATATATATATATATATATATATATATATATATATATATATATATATATATATATATATATATATATATATATATTTATTGCCATCATTGTAAATATATTAGTAGTAGCTGTAGTACTAGTATCTTAGTCAAGTCAAAACTTTGTATATTTTTATATATTAAACATTGTATTTTTTTCTGTTTATTTGCATAGGTATCTGTAAATATATATTATCCGTAATATATATTATTATATATATAATATAATATATTGTGGTTAGTGTTCTCTAATGTGTTCTGTTTTTAATATAAGTGTCTGGTTGGTTTTATCGTTCATAATAAATGTGTTGTGTTTGTAATATATGTGTCTGGTTGTGTTTATCACCGCGGTCAAGCTATCTGCGCTTTTGAGATTAATCCGTGCTTTAAATCTTATTGCGCATATATGCTTCAATTTACGGCATTTCACTGCTCATCGCATACTAAGGCTGTGTAAGCACAGAGAAACACTTTGCTATTATTTAAAGAGCCTTTTCTGCATTCATAAATACTTTATTTGATTTAACTAATTTACTTGCATCATTAAACACAATTAGTAATGTATTTCAATTGCTTAATAAACACTGAACAAAATATATTTTATGTTATCTGAAGTTTATTGTAGGGCTTGACTATCAGCAATAATGGGCTATTGCAATGCTGCATGTTTTTAAAAGAAAAAAATGCTTTGATTAGTGTAAAATCAACCAACAAACATAAAATGAACAAAAATAAATAAAATCACTTATGATATCATGTTATTTGAAAACATTTCAGTAATTCCCAAAGTGCAATTGGAGGGTTTCAGCAGCATATATGTAAGACAAGCTTAGATTTCACATTAGAAATGTGAATATAATCAAAATAGTATACAATAAATGATCAGAAATAGGAGACAATGTAAATCTATCTACATAAAATGTGTTTGTGGGCATGCCTTTCCTGCCTTAGGTCAATTCAGCTCTCCCTTACCAGGTTAGTGGTGATGTAGAGGTCAGAATGAAGGATAGAGATGAGTTGTGAAATAGCAGATCATTATTTGGAGGATGAGGAGAACACAAAAGGACGATGTGGTCCAGCAATGCCTAACATGATAGGACTGTAAATGGCCCATTACCAAACCTATTGAAAAATAGTGCTTAGCTCATTTGCCCTCACCCAGCTCTCGTGTGTCTACTGATTGCAGGGCAGTTTATAGTGTGACACCTTCATCATGTTTCTTTCATCTAACCCATCTGTAGATTCTTCTCAATTGACTTCTATTGTCCTCCTTACCCTCTCTAATTTCATCCCCTATGAATACTCTTGTTTATATAATCTCTATCCCCAGCATTAAAGGTCCATTTCTTGTAGGGCCATCAAGTACCAAGTGACACAGGGGCCCTTATTAGCAAAAAAAAAGACAGCCTTAGATGACACTTCATTGTCCATCCAGAAGTTTATGTAGTGTGTTATAGGCAGGGGTGGAAAGTAACTAATTACATTTACTCATATTACTGTAATTGAGTACTTTTTATGAGTAATTTGTAATTTTTTGAGTAGTTTTTGAAATATGTAATTTTTACTTTTACTTGAGTACATTTTGATCCAAGTAGTTTTACTTCACTACATTTGAACGCCCTCACATTACTGAGTAAAAAAATATTGATGGTGAAAAATTAAATGCGGGCAGATATTTTAACTTCTTAGTCCCAGAACTGAAGGCCAATTGCGTGGCCTTGCCTTGCGTGCGCCCTTTCCATTGTCTCATAATCAGGTCGTAATCTGGTGCACTTTTTTTTCCAAAAGGATGAGATTGTTCTATCTTTCAATCTTCTATCTATCAGGTTCTGTGGGATCCTGTGGACATTTTATTGTGAAAAGTGGAATCCTGTGGGCACTGTATTTTGAATAGTTGAATCTTTTGCACATTTTGTTTTATTTTGAGATGTGGGATCCTGTGGTCATTTTATATTTTATTTTGAGTTGTGGCAACCTGTGGGCATTTTATTGTGAATAGTGGGATCTAGTGGGCACTGTATTTTGAATAGTTGGATCCTGGAATTTGGTTCATGATTCATCCATGCATTAAATCACTGAAAGTAACTAAGTAACCTTTACTCAAATTACATTTTAAATGAAGTAATTTTGTACTTTTACTCGAGTAAATTTTGAGATGGGTAATTTTACTTTTACTCTGAATAGATTTTAGGCAAAGTAATGATACTTTTACTCAATTACAATTTTTCAGTACTCTTTCCACCTCTGGTTATAGGGTCTTTCAGACTGATGTCTTCAGCATGGTGTACAGAGAGTTGACCTGTTGTTTCTTTTTTCAAATCATGTTTGAGATTTCAGGTGTATGGTACAAGTTTCCCAGTGGTTCAAGTGCAGTATAAATATATTATTTACTTCTATTGATATATTCCAAGTTCAGTCTTCATGGCAAGTGAAGGCTATGGCTTGGGCAAGATGATCGATGGCATCATGAAGCGCTACCAAGATGCTGGTGTGTCATCTCCAGAGGTCCTGTATGTTGACCGGACTGCTGCAGGGCCACTCATCTCAGAAACATGTTTAAGAAGTTATCTAGTACAGATGTTATTGTTTATTGCATTTCTAAAGCTGTGCTGTCATCTCAGTTTTTTTATCTTTATTGCAGATCATTAGGAGAGAAAACCATTTTGGGGGGGGGGGGGGGGGGGTGGGAGCGGGCCCAGCTTTAATGTTCACGGTTCGCTACTGTCATGGAGTCAACATGAAAGTATATTATTCAAAATTGATTTTGACCAAGCATCAACAGAGACCGAGTTACAAGGGGGTGCTTTTTCCGGCAGGCCACCTGGCGAGAAATGCACCCCCCCATTCTGGATACATTCTGGTGTTATACCTGTGATAAAAGGGGGGTAAGCTCATAAAAAAATATATCTTCACAAAAAGCTGCATTATATTCACATTCTGGAATATATGGAATGATATGGAATGCGGTGGAAGCGGCTCAACCCTCATGCTCACCTTGATACAACGTGATACAATTTCACGATAAACTTGAAGTTACAAGCAGACTGTATATGTCTGTATATGTTACCGATCCTACAACAAACCGCAGAAAATTTGTAGACTCGTGTTTCAAAAGTTAAAATTCAAACGCACGTAGCAGCAGACGTAGAGACGACAAACAATAAAAATAAATAAATAAGTTTGAATCTTGCTCTTTGTATATTTCCTTTACTATACTATATAATATTTGTTGTAATCGAACACTTTGTTTCCGCGTTTGAATTCGTGTAAGCGATTTATTCTATTTTATACTGTACTGCATCCAACGACAATAGTAAAGCTATTCTCGACAGAGCACACTCAAAAAGACAAGGAGAGGAAAAAACAAATTCATGTGCTGCTAAACAACTTTATTCTGATCAAATATCCAGAAAAACAAACAAATATTAAGACAGAATAAAATAATGAGTGGTTGAAATATTAATGTCTATTCCGGGTTTCTTGAAGTGGAATGTCTATTCCGGGTTTCTTGAAGAGGAATGTCTATTCCGGGTTTCTTGAAGTGCGACTCTGGAACAGAAAGAGAAGAGATTGGGCATGTTCAAATATTAGTGTGTATGTGTGCCTCTTGTGCTCGCAGTGTTTTTGAACCTTCCTTTCCATGATGTCGACAGGTGTAAGTGCCTCTTGTGTTCGCGGTGTATTGGAAACTTCTGGTCCATGATGTCGATGCCACACTGAAGAACAATTCAAAGTACACCTTACATTTTGAATAAAATCTTTTATGAAAGACAAAAATACGTACCACCACATATACTTATCGACGTACCTTCGTGTAGTTGTAGCTATAGCTACAGCTAGAGTATCTAGTCTGTGTTATAACAGTTGCTACACAGCCAGGAACCCTCTTTCCTACATTTGCGGCAGGTGTACTTGCCGCATTCAACACACACGTTGATGCTGTGGTTACGGTTGCAGTGTGTCTGCACCTGACACTGCGTCTTCTTTCCAGTTGAAGGCGAAGGACGTGGCGTTTTCTTCAATTCCTTTTCCTGTACATAACGATGACGAAGTTCCCCAGCAAGAGCATATAGAAAGGCTCTCCTACTCTCTGTGGACCCCGTGCATGCCGTGTACAAAACATGCGCGTTCATCACTGCCAGGTCAAGTAGGTTAAAGAAGACTGCAACTGGCCACCGGCGCGTTCCTGCGCGCACTGTGTATGCACGCACCTTCTGGTCCTTTGCACACTGCAAAGAACAATTACAAAGAAGTACATGTTATATTTTGAATTAATTCATTCATGTATGCTAAATTGATTTAGCAATGCCAACACATATGCATACCTTCATCCGGTTGTAGTCTGTCACGGTGTTTGGCTTCTTTTTTCGGTCGTCGGCAATCTTCACGTGCGTGTGCACAGTGCTGAGAACGCAGACGGTTTTATTGGCCTTGGGGGCATACACCGTCAGCAGCGCATCACGCGATCTGTACACCTCCGTTGATACCTTTTCACGTCCCTTGGTGTTTTTGGCTTCCAAAGGAATTTCCCGTCGAATCTTGTTTATCGTCCCAAGCAGAGTTGTGTTGGACTCCAGCAGCTTGTTAGCCAGTGACAGAGATGTGAAGTAATTGTCTGTGGCTACAGTTCTGCCCTTGCCCAGGTATGGCTTCACAAGTTTCATCACCACATTCTCGGGCACTCTTTCACCCATGGGACGATCGGGGTCCTTTCCCAGATATGGAATGGCGTTGCACATGTACTTGGTGTTCAAGTCAGAAGCAACCCAAAACTTCATTCCAAATTTGTCCGGCTTTGATGATGCAATGTATTGTGTGAATGGACTGCGAACCTTGGTAGGAAACAGCTGCTCGTCGACTGTAAGATCTTGTCCTGGGGTGTAACACAGGTTGCAGTTCTTTACAAATCGCTGCCAGATGTCCGAGATCGCAGCAAATCTGTCGCTCTTCGCACGCTCCGCACGGGTGTCCTTGTTATCAAACCGCAAGTACCGCATAATTTCCTGGTAGCGGTCCCGCGGCATCGTCTCCATGATCGAAGGCACAGCGAACATTGCCGTCCAACACTCCGTCATCGCTCCAACAGGAGAGAGGACTGTTCGTAGAAAAAGGATTGCTACGAACGCCATCAATTCACTGACGGAAAAACTCCAGGTGCGGTCTGTTCTGCGGGCTTCATGGACTGTGCAGTCGGTGATGAGTGTCAGCATCTCCATGTCGACTAAACACAGAAAACTCTGCAGTCTGCTTGTGATCGTACGCTGTATGAGTAAAAGTAAATAAATGACGCAAGGTTAATTACACGTACGAAATATCAGTCAAACACAAGCATAAACACTGCAAAAAATATTAAGTTACTATACCTTTGCATGCTCTGTAGGCCCAGCCGGCTCAACGAATGTAGAATTAGGCAAACGGCTGACACGAGTGCGTGTTATGTCAACCTTCTCCCAAACAGTTCCGTCTTTTGCCCGTACGCTTGGTGCAGGTGTGGTGTCAGCCTGTGTACAATGCCTCTTTCTTGGAGGGCTCTGTTCTACCTCATCCGATGTAAAGTCTGTGTCTTCATCTGATGAATCGCTGGTAAAACTACAGGAAAGTTCCTCTCCCCCATCGGACTCACAGCAGTCCACGTTGGTAAGGACAGCCACAAGTTCTTTAGCAGTGTACCTCCTCTGGTGTGCCATAGTGCTTTCCGTCGTCTCCACACAGGATAGTAGGGAAAATGTAAGTCACCTGCATTTGTGTTTCTGCTTTTATCATGACTCTGAAGAACACACCCACAGCAGCTCATACAAATGTAAATCTGGGACGTTTCAATGGCACCACACATTTACATCGTTGAACCATTATCACGGGTCCATATTGTTTCCGTGTATGCATGTCATTAGCGCTTCATACATAACGCCGATACCACGCTAATGACATGCATACACTGGAACAATATGGACCCGTGATAATGGTTCAATGATGTAAATGTGTGGCACTATTGAAGTGCATACACAAGAAAATCTGTGGCGCCATACCCTTAACTGAAAAGAAAAATCTATCTATCTATCTATCTATCTATCTATCTATCTATCTATCTATCTATCTATCTATCTATCTATCTATCTATCTATCTATCTATCTATCTATCTATCTATCTATCTATCTATCTAATTCAAGTGCATGTAGCAGCATAGCACTAAATAATTGAAAAAAAATAGTTTGAATCTATTCTAGACAGAATATACCCAATAAAGGCAATGAGAGGATCAAATACATGTGCTATACTTTATTTGTTTTACAGTTTTTCTCAGTCGATTTGGTTCATTTCTCACATCATGATTTACATTGGCATCACAACTAGTGCATTTCTCAAAACAGTTAGTGTTTTTGCCCCAAAAGCAAATATTTAGGTCAGTCAAATTTGTCAGTGCCATCAGAGTATCTAGTCTGTGTGCCATTGCCTATGAACAAGGCAGTCAAAATACTTAGTCATGTTGTCAGTGCAACTATTATTCACAGTCAGTGTAGACTGTATATTCTGAGGGAAACTATCTAAGCTTTTGATTTCAAGAACGCTGCACATTCTGTGGTATATCAAATACATGTAGTTACACACATACAAACTTACACAGAACACAAAGTTTCACATGAGTGTATGTGGGAGACTGATAGCAAGAAATTGGACTGGAATCAAATTTGTACAGCAATATTGTTTGACTGTATTGTTCGCACTGCAATTTGTTGACAAAAACAAATCTGATTGAAATTCAGAAAAGACATACAACTGACTGGAAAAACTGCAAAATAAAAAACTTATTCTACACATTCAAAACAACCTGAGCACATACGTGAAAATGGAACCTCTGCTACCACTATGAGCTAGTCTTGATATCCTATATGGTATAAGAATGCAAAAATGCAAAACATCATTGAATAACATCAGAATTTATGTGCAGCATTACAGCAGAGAGCACATTTATGAATTACAGTGCATACATGGTTTCTCTATGAAATGTTTGAATGACTGAAGACACAGTTGTTCTTCCAATATTCAGCTGCACCCATCGACCAGCTTCAGCCATTGTAAGACCATGGCTTACATGTAAAACATGGTCCACAATTGTTGCCCTGCAGTGTTTAGCATCTATAAATGTTTGCTGACCTATGGTTGAGACCATTGGTTGATCTAAGCCGTCACCAATTCCATTTATTACTGTAACTGAATGTTCACTTGAAACAATTTAATCAAATTAGGATAAATTACCAAGCTTCCACCTATACATTCAAGCCTTTAATGTAGTTACTTATCTAAAACCACTCTAACAATTTCAATGTGTAATGTGTTTCAGTGATCTTGGCAAGCGATACATTTTTCCAGGCTTATCTAGTGGATGGCCTTGCCAGGTGGAATGAAGGGGAGGAGAGGGATGAGCTGGGTGGATTGTAAGTAACAGTCTTGTGTGTGTGTGACAGACTGTATCCTGTATCACTGTTCATGAGAGTGATGGCAAGTGGGAAGAAGCTTCTCTTTAGTCTGGTGGTCTTAGTCTTCAGTTGTCTAAAATGCCGTCCTGAGGGAAGACGCTGGAACAGGTGGTGTCCAGGCTGTGAAGCATCAGACACAATGTTCTCTGAACACTTCCTGGTTCTGGAGGTGTGTAGATCTGGCAGGGTGGGTAGTGTCACACCGATGGTCCTCTCTGCAGACCTAATGATGCGCTGCAGTCGGTGGGTGTCATGTTTGGTAGCTGAGCTGCCCCACACTGTGATGGATGCAGTGAGGACAGACTCAGTGGTGCCGATGTAGAACTGCACCATAAGCTCCTGGGGCAGGTTGAACTTCCTCAGCTGACGCAGGAAGTACAGTCTCTCCTGAGCTTTCTTGATGATGGAGCTGATGTTGTAGTCCCATTTCAGGTCCTTGGAAATTGTTGTGCCAAGGAACTTGTAGGACTCCACAGCCATCCCAGTACTGTCCAGGATGGTGAGTGCTGGAAGGGTTGGGGGGCTTCTCCTGAAGTCCACTCTCATCTCCAGTGTTTTTTTTATGTAGAGTGAGAAAAGCAGAGGGGAGAGAACACAACTTTGTGGAGCTCCTGTGCTGGTGGTCCTGGTTCCTGATGTGCTCTTTCCCAGCCTCACCTGCTGCTCTCTGCTAGTGAGGAAGCTGGTGATCCACTGGCAGGTGGAGGCTGGCACACTGAGTTGGGTCAGTTTGGTGTGTAGATGTTCGGGGATGATCGTGTTGAGAGTCAGGGGGGTGTGAATTGGTGCTGTCCGGTTGGGTGGAGCTGGGCTTTTCAAACCTGCAGTAGAATCTGTTAAGGTCATCAGCCAGTTGACGACCCTCCATTGTCTGGTGAGGGGTTCTTTTGTAGCCTGAGAGACTGTGCAGGCATCTCCAGATTGCTGATGGCTCGTTAGTGGACATCAGTCTACTCAGCTTAGTGGAGTAGCACTTCTTAGCTCTGATCTCTCTGTAAATGATCCAAGAAATAAAAAGTAAAAAGCAGTTACTGTTGGCCTGGACATTTATGCTTCTTGTTTTTATTTTTTCTTTCAGGAGAGCTCATAGGTGTGGAATACTTGTACGAGCAGACCGGCAGTGCTCTGGAAGACTATAAATTAGCCATCTTGGCTCTTGAAACCAAGGATGTCACCGTGGCAGAAGATGAAGGTTTTGAAGAGGCACAGGATTTTGAGCATTTAACTGTCCCAGCATTTGAAACAGAACCACCTGCTGTGCTATCTGCTTCTGATGCCTCCAGTGGTATTGCATTTGCTGTCCCTCCGGTCTCCATCTCTGGGCCTCCGGTCTCCATCTCTGGGCCTCCGGTCTCCATCTCTGGCCCTCCGGTCTCCAGCTCTGCTCCTCCGGTCTCTCTACCTGCTCCTTCAACCAGCAACCTGACTTCTGGTCTTGTGGCTTCCCCTAGCCAAGATGTAAGATAATAAAAATTATATATATATATATATATATATATATATATATATATATATATATATATATTTATTGCCATCATTGTAAATATATTAGTAGTAGCTGTAGTACTAGTATCTTAGTCAAGTCAAAACTTTGTATATTTTTATATATTAAACATTGTATTTTTTTCTGTTTATTTGCATAGGTATCTGTAAATATATATTATCCGTAATATATATTATTATATATATAATATAATATATTGTGGTTAGTGTTCTCTAATGTGTTCTGTTTTTAATATAAGTGTCTGGTTGGTTTTATCGTTCATAATAAATGTGTTGTGTTTGTAATATATGTGTCTGGTTGTGTTTATCACCGCGGTCAAGCTATCTGCGCTTTTGAGATTAATCCGTGCTTTAAATCTTATTGCGCATATATGCTTCAATTTACGGCATTTCACTGCTCATCGCATACTAAGGCTGTGTAAGCACAGAGAAACACTTTGCTATTATTTAAAGAGCCTTTTCTGCATTCATAAATACTTTATTTGATTTAACTAATTTACTTGCATCATTAAACACAATTAGTAATGTATTTCAATTGCTTAATAAACACTGAACAAAATATATTTTATGTTATCTGAAGTTTATTGTAGGGCTTGACTATCAGCAATAATGGGCTATTGCAATGCTGCATGTTTTTAAAAGAAAAAAATGCTTTGATTAGTGTAAAATCAACCAACAAACATAAAATGAACAAAAATAAATAAAATCACTTATGATATCATGTTATTTGAAAACATTTCAGTAATTCCCAAAGTGCAATTGGAGGGTTTCAGCAGCATATATGTAAGACAAGCTTAGATTTCACATTAGAAATGTGAATATAATCAAAATAGTATACAATAAATGATCAGAAATAGGAGACAATGTAAATCTATCTACATAAAATGTGTTTGTGGGCATGCCTTTCCTGCCTTAGGTCAATTCAGCTCTCCCTTACCAGGTTAGTGGTGATGTAGAGGTCAGAATGAAGGATAGAGATGAGTTGTGAAATAGCAGATCATTATTTGGAGGATGAGGAGAACACAAAAGGACGATGTGGTCCAGCAATGCCTAACATGATAGGACTGTAAATGGCCCATTACCAAACCTATTGAAAAATAGTGCTTAGCTCATTTGCCCTCACCCAGCTCTCGTGTGTCTACTGATTGCAGGGCAGTTTATAGTGTGACACCTTCATCATGTTTCTTTCATCTAACCCATCTGTAGATTCTTCTCAATTGACTTCTATTGTCCTCCTTACCCTCTCTAATTTCATCCCCTATGAATACTCTTGTTTATATAATCTCTATCCCCAGCATTAAAGGTCCATTTCTTGTAGGGCCATCAAGTACCAAGTGACACAGGGGCCCTTATTAGCAAAAAAAAAGACAGCCTTAGATGACACTTCATTGTCCATCCAGAAGTTTATGTAGTGTGTTATAGGCAGGGGTGGAAAGTAACTAATTACATTTACTCATATTACTGTAATTGAGTACTTTTTATGAGTAATTTGTAATTTTTTGAGTAGTTTTTGAAATATGTAATTTTTACTTTTACTTGAGTACATTTTGATCCAAGTAGTTTTACTTCACTACATTTGAACGCCCTCACATTACTGAGTAAAAAAATATTGATGGTGAAAAATTAAATGCGGGCAGATATTTTAACTTCTTAGTCCCAGAACTGAAGGCCAATTGCGTGGCCTTGCCTTGCGTGCGCCCTTTCCATTGTCTCATAATCAGGTCGTAATCTGGTGCACTTTTTTTTCCAAAAGGATGAGATTGTTCTATCTTTCAATCTTCTATCTATCAGGTTCTGTGGGATCCTGTGGACATTTTATTGTGAAAAGTGGAATCCTGTGGGCACTGTATTTTGAATAGTTGAATCTTTTGCACATTTTGTTTTATTTTGAGATGTGGGATCCTGTGGTCATTTTATATTTTATTTTGAGTTGTGGCAACCTGTGGGCATTTTATTGTGAATAGTGGGATCTAGTGGGCACTGTATTTTGAATAGTTGGATCCTGGAATTTGGTTCATGATTCATCCATGCATTAAATCACTGAAAGTAACTAAGTAACCTTTACTCAAATTACATTTTAAATGAAGTAATTTTGTACTTTTACTCGAGTAAATTTTGAGATGGGTAATTTTACTTTTACTCTGAATAGATTTTAGGCAAAGTAATGATACTTTTACTCAATTACAATTTTTCAGTACTCTTTCCACCTCTGGTTATAGGGTCTTTCAGACTGATGTCTTCAGCATGGTGTACAGAGAGTTGACCTGTTGTTTCTTTTTTCAAATCATGTTTGAGATTTCAGGTGTATGGTACAAGTTTCCCAGTGGTTCAAGTGCAGTATAAATATATTATTTACTTCTATTGATATATTCCAAGTTCAGTCTTCATGGCAAGTGAAGGCTATGGCTTGGGCAAGATGATCGATGGCATCATGAAGCGCTACCAAGATGCTGGTGTGTCATCTCCAGAGGTCCTGTATGTTGACCGGACTGCTGCAGGGCCACTCATCTCAGAAACATGTTTAAGAAGTTATCTAGTACAGATGTTATTGTTTATTGCATTTCTAAAGCTGTGCTGTCATCTCAGTTTTTTTTATCTTTATTGCAGATCATTAGGAGAGAAAACCATTTTGGGGGGGGGGGGGGGGGGTGGGAGCGGGCCCAGCTTTAATGTTCACGGTTCGCTACTGTCATGGAGTCAACATGAAAGTATATTATTCAAAATTGATTTTGACCAAGCATCAACAGAGACCGAGTTACAAGGGGGTGCTTTTTCCGGCAGGCCACCTGGCGAGAAATGCACCCCCCCATTCTGGATACATTCTGGTGTTATACCTGTGATAAAAGGGGGGTAAGCTCATAAAAAAATATATCTTCACAAAAAGCTGCATTATATTCACATTCTGGAATATATGGAATGATATGGAATGCGGTGGAAGCGGCTCAACCCTCATGCTCACCTTGATACAACGTGATACAATTTCACGATAAACTTGAAGTTACAAGCAGACTGTATATGTCTGTATATGTTACCGATCCTACAACAAACCGCAGAAAATTTGTAGACTCGTGTTTCAAAAGTTAAAATTCAAACGCACGTAGCAGCAGACGTAGAGACGACAAACAATAAAAATAAATAAATAAGTTTGAATCTTGCTCTTTGTATATTTCCTTTACTATACTATATAATATTTGTTGTAATCGAACACTTTGTTTCCGCGTTTGAATTCGTGTAAGCGATTTATTCTATTTTATACTGTACTGCATCCAACGACAATAGTAAAGCTATTCTCGACAGAGCACACTCAAAAAGACAAGGAGAGGAAAAAACAAATTCATGTGCTGCTAAACAACTTTATTCTGATCAAATATCCAGAAAAACAAACAAATATTAAGACAGAATAAAATAATGAGTGGTTGAAATATTAATGTCTATTCCGGGTTTCTTGAAGTGGAATGTCTATTCCGGGTTTCTTGAAGAGGAATGTCTATTCCGGGTTTCTTGAAGTGCGACTCTGGAACAGAAAGAGAAGAGATTGGGCATGTTCAAATATTAGTGTGTATGTGTGCCTCTTGTGCTCGCAGTGTTTTTGAACCTTCCTTTCCATGATGTCGACAGGTGTAAGTGCCTCTTGTGTTCGCGGTGTATTGGAAACTTCTGGTCCATGATGTCGATGCCACACTGAAGAACAATTCAAAGTACACCTTACATTTTGAATAAAATCTTTTATGAAAGACAAAAATACGTACCACCACATATACTTATCGACGTACCTTCGTGTAGTTGTAGCTATAGCTACAGCTAGAGTATCTAGTCTGTGTTATAACAGTTGCTACACAGCCAGGAACCCTCTTTCCTACATTTGCGGCAGGTGTACTTGCCGCATTCAACACACACGTTGATGCTGTGGTTACGGTTGCAGTGTGTCTGCACCTGACACTGCGTCTTCTTTCCAGTTGAAGGCGAAGGACGTGGCGTTTTCTTCAATTCCTTTTCCTGTACATAACGATGACGAAGTTCCCCAGCAAGAGCATATAGAAAGGCTCTCCTACTCTCTGTGGACCCCGTGCATGCCGTGTACAAAACATGCGCGTTCATCACTGCCAGGTCAAGTAGGTTAAAGAAGACTGCAACTGGCCACCGGCGCGTTCCTGCGCGCACTGTGTATGCACGCACCTTCTGGTCCTTTGCACACTGCAAAGAACAATTACAAAGAAGTACATGTTATATTTTGAATTAATTCATTCATGTATGCTAAATTGATTTAGCAATGCCAACACATATGCATACCTTCATCCGGTTGTAGTCTGTCACGGTGTTTGGCTTCTTTTTTCGGTCGTCGGCAATCTTCACGTGCGTGTGCACAGTGCTGAGAACGCAGACGGTTTTATTGGCCTTGGGGGCATACACCGTCAGCAGCGCATCACGCGATCTGTACACCTCCGTTGATACCTTTTCACGTCCCTTGGTGTTTTTGGCTTCCAAAGGAATTTCCCGTCGAATCTTGTTTATCGTCCCAAGCAGAGTTGTGTTGGACTCCAGCAGCTTGTTAGCCAGTGACAGAGATGTGAAGTAATTGTCTGTGGCTACAGTTCTGCCCTTGCCCAGGTATGGCTTCACAAGTTTCATCACCACATTCTCGGGCACTCTTTCACCCATGGGACGATCGGGGTCCTTTCCCAGATATGGAATGGCGTTGCACATGTACTTGGTGTTCAAGTCAGAAGCAACCCAAAACTTCATTCCAAATTTGTCCGGCTTTGATGATGCAATGTATTGTGTGAATGGACTGCGAACCTTGGTAGGAAACAGCTGCTCGTCGACTGTAAGATCTTGTCCTGGGGTGTAACACAGGTTGCAGTTCTTTACAAATCGCTGCCAGATGTCCGAGATCGCAGCAAATCTGTCGCTCTTCGCACGCTCCGCACGGGTGTCCTTGTTATCAAACCGCAAGTACCGCATAATTTCCTGGTAGCGGTCCCGCGGCATCGTCTCCATGATCGAAGGCACAGCGAACATTGCCGTCCAACACTCCGTCATCGCTCCAACAGGAGAGAGGACTGCTCGTAGAAAAAGGATTGCTACGAACGCCATCAATTCACTGACGGAAAAACTCCAGGTGCGGTCTGTTCTGCGGGCTTCATGGACTGTGCAGTCGGTGATGAGTGTCAGCATCTCCATGTCGACTAAACACAGAAAACTCTGCAGTCTGCTTGTGATCGTACGCTGTATGAGTAAAAGTAAATAAATGACGCAAGGTTAATTACACGTACGAAATATCAGTCAAACACAAGCATAAACACTGCAAAAAATATTAAGTTACTATACCTTTGCATGCTCTGTAGGCCCAGCCGGCTCAACGAATGTAGAATTAGGCAAACGGCTGACACGAGTGCGTGTTATGTCAACCTTCTCCCAAACAGTTCCGTCTTTTGCCCGTACGCTTGGTGCAGGTGTGGTGTCAGCCTGTGTACAATGCCTCTTTCTTGGAGGGCTCTGTTCTACCTCATCCGATGTAAAGTCTGTGTCTTCATCTGATGAATCGCTGGTAAAACTACAGGAAAGTTCCTCTCCCCCATCGGACTCACAGCAGTCCACGTTGGTAAGGACAGCCACAAGTTCTTTAGCAGTGTACCTCCTCTGGTGTGCCATAGTGCTTTCCGTCGTCTCCACACAGGATAGTAGGGAAAATGTAAGTCACCTGCATTTGTGTTTCTGCTTTTATCATGACTCTGAAGAACACACCCACAGCAGCTCATACAAATGTAAATCTGGGACGTTTCAATGGCACCACACATTTACATCGTTGAACCATTATCACGGGTCCATATTGTTTCCGTGTATGCATGTCATTAGCGCTTCATACATAACGCCGATACCACGCTAATGACATGCATACACTGGAACAATATGGACCCGTGATAATGGTTCAATGATGTAAATGTGTGGCACTATTGAAGTGCATACACAAGAAAATCTGTGGCGCCATACCCTTAACTGAAAAGAAAAATCTATCTATCTATCTATCTATCTATCTATCTATCTATCTATCTATCTATCTATCTATCTATCTATCTATCTATCTATCTATCTATCTATCTATCTATCTATCTATCTATCTATCTATCTATCTAATTCAAGTGCATGTAGCAGCATAGCACTAAATAATTGAAAAAAAATAGTTTGAATCTATTCTAGACAGAATATACCCAATAAAGGCAATGAGAGGATCAAATACATGTGCTATACTTTATTTGTTTTACAGTTTTTCTCAGTCGATTTGGTTCATTTCTCACATCATGATTTACATTGGCATCACAACTAGTGCATTTCTCAAAACAGTTAGTGTTTTTGCCCCAAAAGCAAATATTTAGGTCAGTCAAATTTGTCAGTGCCATCAGAGTATCTAGTCTGTGTGCCATTGCCTATGAACAAGGCAGTCAAAATACTTAGTCATGTTGTCAGTGCAACTATTATTCACAGTCAGTGTAGACTGTATATTCTGAGGGAAACTATCTAAGCTTTTGATTTCAAGAACGCTGCACATTCTGTGGTATATCAAATACATGTAGTTACACACATACAAACTTACACAGAACACAAAGTTTCACATGAGTGTATGTGGGAGACTGATAGCAAGAAATTGGACTGGAATCAAATTTGTACAGCAATATTGTTTGACTGTATTGTTCGCACTGCAATTTGTTGACAAAAACAAATCTGATTGAAATTCAGAAAAGACATACAACTGACTGGAAAAACTGCAAAATAAAAAACTTATTCTACACATTCAAAACAACCTGAGCACATACGTGAAAATGGAACCTCTGCTACCACTATGAGCTAGTCTTGATATCCTATATGGTATAAGAATGCAAAAATGCAAAACATCATTGAATAACATCAGAATTTATGTGCAGCATTACAGCAGAGAGCACATTTATGAATTACAGTGCATACATGGTTTCTCTATGAAATGTTTGAATGACTGAAGACACAGTTGTTCTTCCAATATTCAGCTGCACCCATCGACCAGCTTCAGCCATTGTAAGACCATGGCTTACATGTAAAACATGGTCCACAATTGTTGCCCTGCAGTGTTTAGCATCTATAAATGTTTGCTGACCTATGGTTGAGGCCATTGGTTGATCTAAGCCGTCACCAATTCCATTTATTACTGTAACTGAATGTTCACTTGAAACAATTTAATCAAATTAGGATAAATTACCAAGCTTCCACCTATACATTCAAGCCTTTAATGTAGTTACTTATCTAAAACCACTCTAACAATTTCAATGTGTAATGTGTTTCAGTGATCTTGGCAAGCGATACATTTTTCCAGGCTTATCTAGTGGATGGCCTTGCCAGGTGGAATGAAGGGGAGGAGAGGGATGAGCTGGGTGGATTGTAAGTAACAGTCTTGTGTGTGTGTGACAGACTGTATCCTGTATCACTGTTCATGAGAGTGATGGCAAGTGGGAAGAAGCTTCTCTTTAGTCTGGTGGTCTTAGTCTTCAGTTGTCTAAAATGCCGTCCTGAGGGAAGACGCTGGAACAGGTGGTGTCCAGGCTGTGAAGCATCAGACACAATGTTCTCTGAACACTTCCTGGTTCTGGAGGTGTGTAGATCTGGCAGGGTGGGTAGTGTCACACCGATGGTCCTCTCTGCAGACCTAATGATGCGCTGCAGTCGGTGGGTGTCATGTTTGGTAGCTGAGCTGCCCCACACTGTGATGGATGCAGTGAGGACAGACTCAGTGGTGCCGATGTAGAACTGCACCATAAGCTCCTGGGGCAGGTTGAACTTCCTCAGCTGACGCAGGAAGTACAGTCTCTCCTGAGCTTTCTTGATGATGGAGCTGATGTTGTAGTCCCATTTCAGGTCCTTGGAAATTGTTGTGCCAAGGAACTTGTAGGACTCCACAGCCATCCCAGTACTGTCCAGGATGGTGAGTGCTGGAAGGGTTGGGGGGCTTCTCCTGAAGTCCACTCTCATCTCCAGTGTTTTTTTTATGTAGAGTGAGAAAAGCAGAGGGGAGAGAACACAACTTTGTGGAGCTCCTGTGCTGGTGGTCCTGGTTCCTGATGTGCTCTTTCCCAGCCTCACCTGCTGCTCTCTGCTAGTGAGGAAGCTGGTGATCCACTGGCAGGTGGAGGCTGGCACACTGAGTTGGGTCAGTTTGGTGTGTAGATGTTCGGGGATGATCGTGTTGAGAGTCAGGGGGGTGTGAATTGGTGCTGTCCGGTTGGGTGGAGCTGGGCTTTTCAAACCTGCAGTAGAATCTGTTAAGGTCATCAGCCAGTTGACGACCCTCCATTGTCTGGTGAGGGGTTCTTTTGTAGCCTGAGAGACTGTGCAGGCATCTCCAGATTGCTGATGGCTCGTTAGTGGACATCAGTCTACTCAGCTTAGTGGAGTAGCACTTCTTAGCTCTGATCTCTCTGTAAATGATCCAAGAAATAAAAAGTAAAAAGCAGTTACTGTTGGCCTGGACATTTATGCTTCTTGTTTTTATTTTTTCTTTCAGGAGAGCTCATAG
Organism: Brachyhypopomus gauderio; assembly: GCF_052324685.1. NCBI lineage: Eukaryota > Metazoa > Chordata > Actinopteri > Gymnotiformes > Hypopomidae > Brachyhypopomus > Brachyhypopomus gauderio. The sequence goes on along the minus strand of NC_135211.1, from coordinate 34,323,058 downwards.
GTGTGGAATACTTGTACGAGCAGACCGGCAGTGCTCTGGAAGACTATAAATTAGCCATCTTGGCTCTTGAAACCAAGGATGTCACCGTGGCAGAAGATGAAGGTTTTGAAGAGGCACAGGATTTTGAGCATTTAACTGTCCCAGCATTTGAAACAGAACCACCTGCTGTGCTATCTGCTTCTGATGCCTCCAGTGGTATTGCATTTGCTGTCCCTCCGGTCTCCATCTCTGGGCCTCCGGTCTCCATCTCTGGGCCTCCGGTCTCCATCTCTGGCCCTCCGGTCTCCAGCTCTGCTCCTCCGGTCTCTCTACCTGCTCCTTCAACCAGCAACCTGACTTCTGGTCTTGTGGCTTCCCCTAGCCAAGATGTAAGATAATAAAAATTATATATATATATATATATATATATATATATATATATATATATATATTGCCATCATTGTAAATATATTAGTAGTAGCTGTAGTACTAGTATCTTAGTCAAGTCAAAACTTTGTATATTTTTATATATTAAACATTGTATTTTTTTCTGTTTATTTGCATAGGTATCTGTAAATATATATTATCCGTAATATATATTATTATATATATAATATAATATATTGTGGTTAGTGTTCTCTAATGTGTTCTGTTTTTAATATAAGTGTCTGGTTGGTTTTATCGTTCATAATAAATGTGTTGTGTTTGTAATATATGTGTCTGGTTGTGTTTATCACCGCGGTCAAGCTATCTGCGCTTTTGAGATTAATCCGTGCTTTAAATCTTATTGCGCATATATGCTTCAATTTACGGCATTTCACTGCTCATCGCATACTAAGGCTGTGTAAGCACAGAGAAACACTTTGCTATTATTTAAAGAGCCTTTTCTGCATTCATAAATACTTTATTTGATTTAACTAATTTACTTGCATCATTAAACACAATTAGTAATGTATTTCAATTGCTTAATAAACACTGAACAAAATATATTTTATGTTATCTGAAGTTTATTGTAGGGCTTGACTATCAGCAATAATGGGCTATTGCAATGCTGCATGTTTTTAAAAGAAAAAAATGCTTTGATTAGTGTAAAATCAACCAACAAACATAAAATGAACAAAAATAAATAAAATCACTTATGATATCATGTTATTTGAAAACATTTCAGTAATTCCCAAAGTGCAATTGGAGGGTTTCAGCAGCATATATGTAAGACAAGCTTAGATTTCACATTAGAAATGTGAATATAATCAAAATAGTATACAATAAATGATCAGAAATAGGAGACAATGTAAATCTATCTACATAAAATGTGTTTGTGGGCATGCCTTTCCTGCCTTAGGTCAATTCAGCTCTCCCTTACCAGGTTAGTGGTGATGTAGAGGTCAGAATGAAGGATAGAGATGAGTTGTGAAATAGCAGATCATTATTTGGAGGATGAGGAGAACACAAAAGGACGATGTGGTCCAGCAATGCCTAACATGATAGGACTGTAAATGGCCCATTACCAAACCTATTTGAAAAATAGTGCTTAGCTCATTTGCCCTCACCCAGCTCTCGTGTGTCTACTGATTGCAGGGCAGTTTATAGTGTGACACCTTCATCATGTTTCTTTCATCTAACCCATCTGTAGATTCTTCTCAATTGACTTCTATTGTCCTCCTTACCCTCTCTAATTTCATCCCCTATGAATACTCTTGTTTATATAATCTCTATCCCCAGCATTAAAGGTCCATTTCTTGTAGGGCCATCAAGTACCAAGTGACACAGGGGCCCTTATTAGCAAAAAAAAAGACAGCCTTAGATGACACTTCATTGTCCATCCAGAAGTTTATGTAGTGTGTTATAGGCAGGGGTGGAAAGTAACTAATTACATTTACTCATATTACTGTAATTGAGTACTTTTTATGAGTAATTTGTAATTTTTTGAGTAGTTTTTGAAATATGTAATTTTTACTTTTACTTGAGTACATTTTGATCCAAGTAGTTTTACTTCACTACATTTGAACGCCCTCACATTACTGAGTAAAAAAATATTGATGGTGAAAAATTAAATGCGGGCAGATATTTTAACTTCTTAGTCCCAGAACTGAAGGCCAATTGCGTGGCCTTGCCTTGCGTGCGCCCTTTCCATTGTCTCATAATCAGGTCGTAATCTGGTGCACTTTTTTTTCCAAAAGGATGAGATTGTTCTATCTTTCAATCTTCTATCTATCAGGTTCTGTGGGATCCTGTGGACATTTTATTGTGAAAAGTGGAATCCTGTGGGCACTGTATTTTGAATAGTTGAATCTTTTGCACATTTTGTTTTATTTTGAGATGTGGGATCCTGTGGTCATTTTATATTTTATTTTGAGTTGTGGCAACCTGTGGGCATTTTATTGTGAATAGTGGGATCTAGTGGGCACTGTATTTTGAATAGTTGGATCCTGGAATTTGGTTCATGATTCATCCATGCATTAAATCACTGAAAGTAACTAAGTAACCTTTACTCAAATTACATTTTAAATGAAGTAATTTTGTACTTTTACTCGAGTAAATTTTGAGATGGGTAATTTTACTTTTACTCTGAATAGATTTTAGGCAAAGTAATGATACTTTTACTCAATTACAATTTTTCAGTACTCTTTCCACCTCTGGTTATAGGGTCTTTCAGACTGATGTCTTCAGCATGGTGTACAGAGAGTTGACCTGTTGTTTCTTTTTTCAAATCATGTTTGAGATTTCAGGTGTATGGTACAAGTTTCCCAGTGGTTCAAGTGCAGTATAAATATATTATTTACTTCTATTGATATATTCCAAGTTCAGTCTTCATGGCAAGTGAAGGCTATGGCTTGGGCAAGATGATCGATGGCATCATGAAGCGCTACCAAGATGCTGGTGTGTCATCTCCAGAGGTCCTGTATGTTGACCGGACTGCTGCAGGGCCACTCATCTCAGAAACATGTTTAAGAAGTTATCTAGTACAGATGTTATTGTTTATTGCATTTCTAAAGCTGTGCTGTCATCTCAGTTTTTTTTATCTTTATTGCAGATCATTAGGAGAGAAAACCATTTTGGGGGGGGGGGGGGGTGGGAGCGGGCCCAGCTTTAATGTTCACGGTTCGCTACTGTCATGGAGTCAACATGAAAGTATATTATTCAAAATTGATTTTGACCAAGCATCAACAGAGACCGAGTTACAAGGGGGTGCTTTTTCCGGCAGGCCACCTGGCGAGAAATGCACCCCCCCATTCTGGATACATTCTGGTGTTATACCTGTGATAAAAGGGGGGTAAGCTCATAAAAAAATATATCTTCACAAAAAGCTGCATTATATTCACATTCTGGAATATATGGAATGATATGGAATGCGGTGGAAGCGGCTCAACCCTCATGCTCACCTTGATACAACGTGATACAATTTCACGATAAACTTGAAGTTACAAGCAGACTGTATATGTCTGTATATGTTACCGATCCTACAACAAACCGCAGAAAATTTGTAGACTCGTGTTTCAAAAGTTAAAATTCAAACGCACGTAGCAGCAGACGTAGAGACGACAAACAATAAAAATAAATAAATAAGTTTGAATCTTGCTCTTTGTATATTTCCTTTACTATACTATATAATATTTGTTGTAATCGAACACTTTGTTTCCGCGTTTGAATTCGTGTAAGCGATTTATTCTATTTTATACTATCCAACGACAATAGTAAAGCTATTCTCGACAGAGCACACTCAAAAAGACAAGGAGAGGAAAAAACAAATTCATGTGCTGCTAAACAACTTTATTCTGATCAAATATCCAGAAAAACAAACAAATATTAAGACAGAATAAAATAATGAGTGGTTGAAATATTAATGTCTATTCCGGGTTTCTTGAAGTGGAATGTCTATTCCGGGTTTCTTGAAGAGGAATGTCTATTCCGGGTTTCTTGAAGTGCGACTCTGGAACAGAAAGAGAAGAGATTGGGCATGTTCAAATATTAGTGTGTATGTGTGCCTCTTGTGCTCGCAGTGTTTTTGAACCTTCCTTTCCATGATGTCGACAGGTGTAAGTGCCTCTTGTGTTCGCGGTGTATTGGAAACTTCTGGTCCATGATGTCGATGCCACACTGAAGAACAATTCAAAGTACACCTTACATTTTGAATAAAATCTTTTATGAAAGACAAAAATACGTACCACCACATATACTTATCGACGTACCTTCGTGTAGTTGTAGCTATAGCTACAGCTAGAGTATCTAGTCTGTGTTATAACAGTTGCTACACAGCCAGGAACCCTCTTTCCTACATTTGCGGCAGGTGTACTTGCCGCATTCAACACACACGTTGATGCTGTGGTTACGGTTGCAGTGTGTCTGCACCTGACACTGCGTCTTCTTTCCAGTTGAAGGCGAAGGACGTGGCGTTTTCTTCAATTCCTTTTCCTGTACATAACGATGACGAAGTTCCCCAGCAAGAGCATATAGAAAGGCTCTCCTACTCTCTGTGGACCCCGTGCATGCCGTGTACAAAACATGCGCGTTCATCACTGCCAGGTCAAGTAGGTTAAAGAAGACTGCAACTGGCCACCGGCGCGTTCCTGCGCGCACTGTGTATGCACGCACCTTCTGGTCCTTTGCACACTGCAAAGAACAATTACAAAGAAGTACATGTTATATTTTGAATTAATTCATTCATGTATGCTAAATTGATTTAGCAATGCCAACACATATGCATACCTTCATCCGGTTGTAGTCTGTCACGGTGTTTGGCTTCTTTTTTCGGTCGTCGGCAATCTTCACGTGCGTGTGCACAGTGCTGAGAACGCAGACGGTTTTATTGGCCTTGGGGGCATACACCGTCAGCAGCGCATCACGCGATCTGTACACCTCCGTTGATACCTTTTCACGTCCCTTGGTGTTTTTGGCTTCCAAAGGAATTTCCCGTCGAATCTTGTTTATCGTCCCAAGCAGAGTTGTGTTGGACTCCAGCAGCTTGTTAGCCAGTGACAGAGATGTGAAGTAATTGTCTGTGGCTACAGTTCTGCCCTTGCCCAGGTATGGCTTCACAAGTTTCATCACCACATTCTCGGGCACTCTTTCACCCATGGGACGATCGGGGTCCTTTCCCAGATATGGAATGGCGTTGCACATGTACTTGGTGTTCAAGTCAGAAGCAACCCAAAACTTCATTCCAAATTTGTCCGGCTTTGATGATGCAATGTATTGTGTGAATGGACTGCGAACCTTGGTAGGAAACAGCTGCTCGTCGACTGTAAGATCTTGTCCTGGGGTGTAACACAGGTTGCAGTTCTTTACAAATCGCTGCCAGATGTCCGAGATCGCAGCAAATCTGTCGCTCTTCGCACGCTCCGCACGGGTGTCCTTGTTATCAAACCGCAAGTACCGCATAATTTCCTGGTAGCGGTCCCGCGGCATCGTCTCCATGATCGAAGGCACAGCGAACATTGCCGTCCAACACTCCGTCATCGCTCCAACAGGAGAGAGGACTGCTCGTAGAAAAAGGATTGCTACGAACGCCATCAATTCACTGACGGAAAAACTCCAGGTGCGGTCTGTTCTGCGGGCTTCATGGACTGTGCAGTCGGTGATGAGTGTCAGCATCTCCATGTCGACTAAACACAGAAAACTCTGCAGTCTGCTTGTGATCGTACGCTGTATGAGTAAAAGTAAATAAATGACGCAAGGTTAATTACACGTACGAAATATCAGTCAAACACAAGCATAAACACTGCAAAAAATATTAAGTTACTATACCTTTGCATGCTCTGTAGGCCCAGCCGGCTCAACGAATGTAGAATTAGGCAAACGGCTGACACGAGTGCGTGTTATGTCAACCTTCTCCCAAACAGTTCCGTCTTTTGCCCGTACGCTTGGTGCAGGTGTGGTGTCAGCCTGTGTACAATGCCTCTTTCTTGGAGGGCTCTGTTCTACCTCATCCGATGTAAAGTCTGTGTCTTCATCTGATGAATCGCTGGTAAAACTACAGGAAAGTTCCTCTCCCCCATCGGACTCACAGCAGTCCACGTTGGTAAGGACAGCCACAAGTTCTTTAGCAGTGTACCTCCTCTGGTGTGCCATAGTGCTTTCCGTCGTCTCCACACAGGATAGTAGGGAAAATGTAAGTCACCTGCATTTGTGTTTCTGCTTTTATCATGACTCTGAAGAACACACCCACAGCAGCTCATACAAATGTAAATCTGGGACGTTTCAATGGCACCACACATTTACATCGTTGAACCATTATCACGGGTCCATATTGTTTCCGTGTATGCATGTCATTAGCGCTTCATACATAACGCCGATACCACGCTAATGACATGCATACACTGGAACAATATGGACCCGTGATAATGGTTCAATGATGTAAATGTGTGGCACTATTGAAGTGCATACACAAGAAAATCTGTGGCGCCATACCCTTAACTGAAAAGAAAAATCTATCTATCTATCTATCTATCTATCTATCTATCTATCTATCTATCTATCTATCTATCTATCTATCTATCTATCTATCTATCTAATTCAAGTGCATGTAGCAGCATAGCACTAAATAATTGAAAAAAATAGTTTGAATCTATTCTAGACAGAATATACCCAATAAAGGCAATGAGAGGATCAAATACATGATATATAAAATAGGATGGGGTACATGTAACTTTGTTATCAAAGCCGTCTTGACAGGTTTATTGCCCCCCAATAAAACTTTATGACCCCAATAAATTTTTATGACCCCTCCCCCTTATCGTGTTCTGTACATAGTGGGGATGAGATCTAATAGTAATTGTTTTTTTATCAGGAGTCCCTAAATGCTCCTCTTTGAAGTAATATGTGTGTGTGTGCCAGGTACACAGATTGCCCCCCCCCCCCCCCCCCCATTGTCATTTTGAAGTATAAGTTGTGTGACCCTGGCCCAACCTGAGAGTGTCTCTAATTTAAATTAGTTGATTTTTATCAGAAACATATGGCTGTAGAGAGTCGTTTGATCAGGACCATCGTGAGACCCCTTTATCTAAATTAGTTTAGATAGTGTCTTCCATGGAAAATATTTTAGAGAAATAAAAAGTTTAATTACCTTAAAATATTTACAGCCTAAAAAGTCCTGTGGTTCATAGCTGATATGGGTGTAGAGAGTCGTTTGATCAGGACCATCGTGAGACCCCTTAATCTAAATTAGTTTAGATGGTCTGAGCCATCTAACGCAATTACCGTTGCAATCACCTGTCTGCATCAACTTCACACAGATAGTGTCTTCCATGGAAAATAAATATATTTTAGATAAGTAAAAGTTTAATTGTCTTAAAATATTTACAACCTAGAAAAGTCTCGTGGATCGGCAGTTATCTCAGTCAACTGGTTCGTACCGGTTATGTACAGATTTGGTCTAGATTTAGTCTACTGGACTCGGCCTGATGGGCGTATTGCCGGATTTGTGTTCCCCCCCCCCCCCCCCCCCCCCCCCTTCTAACATCCCACTTCTCACTAAAACATCTCCGGGCGATCTGTTGTGAACTCGTGCGGATCAAATGTTAACTTTTGACTGTAATAATCGGAATCTGTTCCGAAAATGGTGTTCCCTGCTAAAACTTTTACACTTTTTGTTCACGTTTTGTTCTCTGAAGCGCATAGCATACGAGTTACCCTGACTTTAGGTTTTAACAGTCCATTTTCTCTGATGTGTTAAAATCCCACAAGCTTAAAGAAAGTTTATTATATTACAACATTAACTAACCTGACTTTAAAAATAATTAGAACCAACTAAAATTTTATCGTCAATTGTCTTTGAAGTAAAGGGTACGCGTACTAACCTTAAGCTTAAAGCTTGTGTTTTTGTCAGAGCCATGCTTCCTGACACAAGGAAAACACCCAAATGACTAGCCCTGGCTCACCTCTTACATGTCCCCGCCCTGTCCACTGATGACGTGAGCATGGTCACTGACAGTTATGAGCTTGCTAATAAACCGGCATCATAAATATTTCTTCCTAATCTTGTTTTTAACGGTTGTCTTCACATTTTATATCACAAATGACAGCAGCATTTTAAGGTCTTGTACAAGCATTCACTTTACAGCCATAGGGATATAAAACATTTGTTTTCTGCGTACAATGTACTGATGTAAACAAGTGAAAAAACTCCTTCTGTCCATTTAGAAATGTATTTTGAAGTTGAACAAGTAAAACTAAAATCTACAACCTGTTTTTAAAGGTAATTGCAACTTTCAAGTCTTAACTTTACACCACCTCTGGCAAAATCTTTTTTAAAGTAAACATCTATTTACTCAGAATATTTTTGTTTGTTTGGCTATTTATTAAAGCACTTATGAAACTTTCATAAATATTTTATCTTCCTAAACCTTTGTTTTTGAAATTCCACATATTTGAAACATGTAAACATACTTTGCTTGCCCTACTTTCCGAATGATGCTGAAACTGCAGCCTTGACGTTGCAATTCATAGTTGTTCTATTTGACCTAACCTAAACCCAAACTTGCTGGAATTATTCATTTTACAACTGTGTAAAAACACGCCCTAAACATTATTGTGTTACATTCATTCTCTTTTATTTTTGACTCATAAAAGTTAAACAGTACATTAATTAAAGCTTGCCCTATTATGAAGCACAGCATTATACATTTTAATATCATGTTAAAAATGTCAAACAGGTAAAAATAGGGTTTGAAGACAAAGATTGTTTTTATTTCACACAAATCTGAGCTGCAAATTTTAGTTAGTTAATGACATTCTAGCTAAATTCTTACAAATTGGCCTGTCATTGAGTATAGTCTTTCCATCAGGCGTCGGTACCGCCGTAACCCACTTTTTAGCACAGTTGCTGTGAATTGAATGTCTTTTGACACAGAGGTGAATAGCACTGAAGAGCTCCTGCCAATTTAGAAGGTAAACGTACCCAAACAAGTGTGATATTAATTTATATCAATGTAACAAATTGCCGTACGAGGGAAAACACATGCTAATTCTACCTGCATCTTGGTCACTGTTATCTTTTTGTTTCCATATGCTCAAGATTGGGATTTCACAGCTAAATAACTACCCTTTTTGTTGCTTTTCATGGTTTTACATAACGTACACATGTATTAAATATATAATCAAATTTCAGAACTCTACACTCTACCTATTCGCCTATTCATGTATTTTTTATTTGGACACACGTATTGCACTCATGTATTTATTTATTTTGCAAAACTATTTCCCCTGAAATCCGCCAAAGACATCGCGGCGACCTTCTTCATTCGCTCACGTATAATCAAACCATGTCTTTACTGTCAGAAATGCAGTCGATAAAAAGCTGGCGCAGTGATTAGTTTTATTTCACAGGATGAGTTTACACAGAAAAAACAATGCATGTATAAGCTATGGTGATTTATGATCTAAAGCGATAGCGGCAAACATTTAGCCTTTTATCTAAAAACACAAATCAGCCGGTCTGCTAATTTTGGGTGGCCGCCATCTGTGTTTCCTCACATCTCCCATTCAGTTCTGTTTAGAGAAAATACAAAGTTGATCATTCAAATTGCCAACAGTTTTAGTCACAAAACAGCGGTTGAACACAGGGCGAATTAGATTATTAAACAAGCCATGTCTCAATAACTACTTGAAATTCAAGGTTCCATTACAAACATTTGGTTACCGGCACGTTTTTATTTTATTTTATTTTTTACCCATCATTTTGTTAACGTTAGCGCAAGGTTTTTTTGCACACAAATAGGCCTATATATACACGTATGTATGAATTAGTTACACATAAAGGACTTTTGTTAAGATTTTTACTGGCGTAACTAAATGTATTACATGACACATCCCAGCATCAGCCCCTCCATCAGGAAGTGGACCAATAGGGGAGGAGCATAGTAGCAGCGCTGTGATCGCACCCAAAACACATCACACATCAGTCAGCCGAGCACGGGTTTGGACGAAACTTCATGGATCTACATTGTCCGTAAGGATTTTTTCACCATAACAGAACTGCACGTACCATGATTTTTATAGCAGGAGCAAGATTCTAGTAGCAGCACAAGGTTTTTCTTTATTTTTTTTCTGCAATATAGGTCACCATTGCAATTGCTCTGGCTAGTCTGAGGACATTTCAGGGCAATTTGTGAGTGAGTTCGGAGAGATGAGTGAAGTGTGTTAAGTGGTACGATCTTCTTTTGCAAAAATGTTTCAGTAAGTCAAACCAATCAAAGACACTGAATTTGCGGTAAACGTTTGCAAGCATCCCGATTATGGATACAACTTACAAACCATGAATTAGGAATGCTAAATGTTATCACAAACCAGGTAATTGGCTTATTCAACCTTTTCAAAAACCATACACACATTACCTCAACATATAATATGCATTATTTCAAGTTGTGCCAATATTCTGCAAAACATAAACAATACTATTGTTTACATTCTAATTCGTTTTACAAATTTTTTGTAAATCAACTGTTTTACAGGATCATTAGAACCTGGTGTTATGATCCATCTACAAGTAATATGTAACAAAGATGTTTTATATGCCCAAAGTGAATTATTTCTACGATTTTTCTTTTAAAATCTTCAAGGCCTGCCAAAATTGCTTTACTTCTCTTCACAAAGTCTAAACAGAGTAGAAAACCACCAGTTAGGCTGCCACAGTAAGTCTGTATTCAGACTACAGTGACTTTTTTCCAGTTAGTACCACACGTTGCAGCAATCACAGCCAGAGACCTCCTTCATCTGATAACAATTCAGTGTTTTCATGCACTTCCAGGTTGCTTCTGTTTAGAAACAATGCAAAGTTGAACATTCAAAGTGCCAATAGTTTTTATCATAAAATAGCTACAGAAGCTGGGCCGGATTTCCTTATGAAATAAGATGTGTTTAAATGAAGTACTACAGAAATTGAGATTCCTTTAGAAACTTTTGGCTACAGGCATGTGCTCTTTACCCCATCAGTCTGTTTACATTAGCACACTTTTTGGTGAGGATTGCTTGTTTTTGCATACAACTCAATCAATGTATGATTCAGATTTGAAACTCAGAGACTGAATTTGTGGTAAACTTTTGCATGCATGCCACGTATGGATATTGCCAACAACCATTGCATTAGGAATGTAACATTTTACAGAAAACCAGAAAATTGGCTTCATCCTTTTCAAAACCATGCACACATTACTTCCAACATATAATATGAATTTCATGTTGTGTCATTATTCTGCAAAACATTATTATTAGTTACATACTATTTCACTCTACTAAATTTCTGCAAATCAACTTTTTAAAATTTATTTATTTAATTTTTCAGCATAATTTGTACTCAGACGGGTCATCTGACAGTAAATGTAATAATGGTGTTATATATGACAAAGTGAACAATAAAAATTGTTTTCCTTTAAATCTTCTACGCCTACCAGTCATTACATGTGTATTCACAATGTCTAAACCAATTAGAAATCCACCAGATTAACGAACTAAGTGTTCTTATGCGCCCACAGCGATTCTGTTTTGTAATCACGCTACAGTGACTTCCTCAGTCAGTACAACACAATGCAGTAATCACAACCAAACTCCATTTTTTCCTCGCAGTAAAGAACTTTAACAAGTCTTAAAGCCTCCTAACCTTTTTTTCTTTCTGAGGGTTCAGCGTGATAGATAAGATTGAAGAACTAGAATAAATCCAAGACTGAATTAACAAAACACTAGAGGTTAAGAAATCCAAATGGTCATACAATGAACAGCTAATCACACATCTCCATAGCTGAAGTCAGTATCGGGCCGTTTGTGAAAAAAAAAAAAAAATATATATATATATGGGCACTTAGTTGAACATTATGATCAATTTAGTGTAAATGATTATCACTGTGTCCACAAATACGTTTCCATATACACAGTTTCTAGAATTAAGGTTATTTTACTTCAAAGGTGAAATCTTTATTACATCCGACTACTAGGCAAAGCATGCCATTGTCTCAGAATCAGCATATACGGGCAACATCTCAACTGTTTGCTGTAAAACCCCCATCTCCAAGTGTTAATACCACCTGTGAGGAAGGAATGAGCCCCCCCCCCCCCCCCACCCCCTCCCATTCCACTTTAACCAGCCATTTATTATCAGGGGTTTGTTAATTCAGACCAACCAGGGAGGACTGACTCCATGCGGCAGGAGGTGTTTCATGCGGTAGTCATGGCTGAGGAGCCCAAATCTATCTTAACAACATCATGTGATCAGTCAAAACTTAACTTGCTCTGACAGAAAATGGGGCTCTCTTTTGAGACTGACTTCAACATGGCAGAATTTTAGGTGTAACACACAAACACACACACACACACACACACACACACACACACACACATACACACACACAACCATGCTGATATGTAGAAAACTCAGCCAGGGACATTTTTTAAGAACTTCAGAGGTTAATTTGTTGCATTTAGAGTACATAAAAGAAAGTACAGATAAAAGAACATTATGCAGATCTTTAGATTGATTATTAGTGTATCACCCGGTCCTCCCCCGGTGGTGACGATCCACTACTTAAGAAAAACCTCATAAGTAGAGACATGATTACACACAAGCAATAAAATTGTCATGTGGTTAAAAATGATAACAAACCAAAAGTCAGCTCAATTATCACTTAGCAGTGCTTCATTCTTATTGTCATAATGTTTTCTCTTTTTTGACATAGAGGTCATCAGTGTTTTTTTTCTTTTAACTATTGTATTCTTAAAAGAAAGTATCTACTCAAAAATACAACTGTCTGAAACACAAGACAAGCAAGCAACTTTTAGTTAAACTTTTGTGTTTCAGACAGTTGTATTTTTGAGTAGATACTTTCTTTTAAGAATACAATAGTTAAAAGAAAAAAAACACTGATGACCTCTATGTCAAAAAAGAGAAAACATTATGACAATAAGAATGAAGCACTGCTAAGTGATAATTGAGCTGACTTTTGGTTTGTTATCATTTTTAACCACATGACAATTTTATTGCTTGTGTGTAATCATGTCTCTACTTATGAGGTTTTTCTTAAGTAGTGGATCGTCACCACCGGGGGAGGACCGGGTGATACACTAATAATCAATCTAAAGATCTGCATAATGTTCTTTTATCTGTACTTTCTTTTATGTACTCTAAATGCAACAAATTAACCTCTGAAGTTCTTAAAAAATGTCCCTGGCTGAGTTTTCTACATATCAGCATGGTTGTGTGTGTGTATGTGTGTGTGTGTGTGTGTGTGTGTGTGTGTGTGTGTGTGTGTTTGTGTGTTACACCTAAAATTCTGCCATGTTGAAGTCAGTCTCAAAAGAGAGCCCCATTTTCTGTCAGAGCAAGTTAAGTTTTGACTGATCACATGATGTTGTTAAGATAGATTTGGGCTCCTCAGCCATGACTACCGCATGAAACACCTCCTGCCGCATGGAGTCAGTCCTCCCTGGTTGGTCTGAATTAACAAACCCCTGATAATAAATGGCTGGTTAAAGTGGAATGGGAGGGGGTGGGGGGGGGGGTGGGGGGGGGGGGGGGCTCATTCCTTCCTCACAGGTGGTATTAACACTTGGAGATGGGGGTTTTACAGCAAACAGTTGAGATGTTGCCCGTATATGCTGATTCTGAGACAATGGCATGCTTTGCCTAGTAGTCGGATGTAATAAAGATTTCACCTTTGAAGTAAAATAACCTTAATTCTAGAAACTGTGTATATGGAAACGTATTTGTGGACACAGTGATAATCATTTACACTAAATTGATCATAATGTTCAACTAAGTGCCCATATATATATATATATATTTTTTTTTTTCACAAACGGCCCGATACTGACTTCAGCTATGGAGATGTGTGATTAGCTGTTCATTGTATGACCATTTGGATTTCTTAACCTCTAGTGTTTTGTTAATTCAGTCTTGGATTTATTCTAGTTCTTCAATCTTATCTATCACGCTGAACCCTCAGAAAGAAAAAAAGGTTAGGAGGCTTTAAGACTTGTTAAAGTTCTTTACTGCGAGGAAAAAATGGAGTTTGGTTGTGATTACTGCATTGTGTTGTACTGACTGAGGAAGTCACTGTAGCGTGATTACAAAACAGAATCGCTGTGGGCGCATAAGAACACTTAGTTCGTTAATCTGGTGGATTTCTAATTGGTTTAGACATTGTGAATACACATGTAATGACTGGTAGGCGTAGAAGATTTAAAGGAAAACAATTTTTATTGTTCACTTTGTCATATATAACACCATTATTACATTTACTGTCAGATGACCCGTCTGAGTACAAATTATGCTGAAAAATTAAATAAATAAATTTTAAAAAGTTGATTTGCAGAAATTTAGTAGAGTGAAATAGTATGTAACTAATAATAATGTTTTGCAGAATAATGACACAACATGAAATTCATATTATATGTTGGAAGTAATGTGTGCATGGTTTTGAAAAGGATGAAGCCAATTTTCTGGTTTTCTGTAAAATGTTACATTCCTAATGCAATGGTTGTTGGCAATATCCATACGTGGCATGCATGCAAAAGTTTACCACAAATTCAGTCTCTGAGTTTCAAATCTGAATCATACATTGATTGAGTTGTATGCAAAAACAAGCAATCCTCACCAAAAAGTGTGCTAATGTAAACAGACTGATGGGGTAAAGAGCACATGCCTGTAGCCAAAAGTTTCTAAAGGAATCTCAATTTCTGTAGTACTTCATTTAAACACATCTTATTTCATAAGGAAATCCGGCCCAGCTTCTGTAGCTATTTTATGATAAAAACTATTGGCACTTTGAATGTTCAACTTTGCATTGTTTCTAAACAGAAGCAACCTGGAAGTGCATGAAAACACTGAATTGTTATCAGATGAAGGAGGTCTCTGGCTGTGATTGCTGCAACGTGTGGTACTAACTGGAAAAAAGTCACTGTAGTCTGAATACAGACTTACTGTGGCAGCCTAACTGGTGGTTTTCTACTCTGTTTAGACTTTGTGAAGAGAAGTAAAGCAATTTTGGCAGGCCTTGAAGATTTTAAAAGAAAAATCGTAGAAATAATTCACTTTGGGCATATAAAACATCTTTGTTACATATTACTTGTAGATGGATCATAACACCAGGTTCTAATGATCCTGTAAAACAGTTGATTTACAAAAAAATTGTAAAACGAATTAGAATGTAAACAATAGTATTGTTTATGTTTTGCAGAATATTGGCACAACTTGAAATAATGCATATTATATGTTGAGGTAATGTGTGTATGGTTTTTGAAAAGGTTGAATAAGCCAATTACCTGGTTTGTGATAACATTTAGCATTCCTAATTCATGGTTTGTAAGTTGTATCCATAATCGGGATGCTTGCAAACGTTTACCGCAAATTCAGTGTCTTTGATTGGTTTGACTTACTGAAACATTTTTGCAAAAGAAGATCGTACCACTTAACACACTTCACTCATCTCTCCGAACTCACTCACAAATTGCCCTGAAATGTCCTCAGACTAGCCAGAGCAATTGCAATGGTGACCTATATTGCAGAAAAAAAATAAAGAAAAACCTTGTGCTGCTACTAGAATCTTGCTCCTGCTATAAAAATCATGGTACGTGCAGTTCTGTTATGGTGAAAAAATCCTTACGGACAATGTAGATCCATGAAGTTTCGTCCAAACCCGTGCTCGGCTGACTGATGTGTGATGTGTTTTGGGTGCGATCACAGCGCTGCTACTATGCTCCTCCCCTATTGGTCCACTTCCTGATGGAGGGGCTGATGCTGGGATGTGTCATGTAATACATTTAGTTACGCCAGTAAAAATCTTAACAAAAGTCCTTTATGTGTAACTAATTCATACATACGTGTATATATAGGCCTATTTGTGTGCAAAAAAACCTTGCGCTAACGTTAACAAAATGATGGGTAAAAAATAAAATAAAAATATAGCCGCAAGCGGCGATTGGCGGGTTCACACACAAATAGGCATATTTTGGCCTCAATAGGCAAAAGGAAGCCCAAAAGGTCCTTTAGACCTAAAAGTGAAAAGAAGCTGTTTGGGTTTGGCCAGTGTGTGCTCTACAGATAGTGTGTGATGACATCTGCGTGTGTCAGAAAGGGAGACACAGAAATACCACATCTGGCTAGGGCTGCATCTATGTGAACAATATAGGAAGGCCTATATTGTGTCTATACATGATTGGGCCTGTATATTACAGACAGAGAGAGATTGAGGGTGCCAGAGACTATGCTTTGTTAATTCACTCCTTGCACACCTTGCACGCCTAACATGACTGCCCGTGTATTCAAAGTATGAATGTAGTCTGCAAAGCCTGGCATTACATGACTGACATGACTGGCATGACTGACATAACTGATATGACTGAAATGACATCACTGGCATGATGAACAAAAGTAATATGACTGATATGACTGACATAACTGGAATGAGTGACATGACTGGCATGACTGTAATGACATGACTGATATGACTGACATGACTTATGTCTGACATGACTGGACTGACATGACTGATATGACTGGACTGAAATGACTGACATGACTGGACTGACATGACTGTTATGACTGGACAGATATGCATACAAACTATACATACATTTAGGTAGAAGTGTGTGTGTGTGTGTGTGTGTGTGTGGTAGTGTATGTACTGAAACTATGACAACATATACTAATACATACATACATAAGTATACATAGAAACTATACATACATATAGGTATAAAGGTGTGTGTGTCTGTGTGTTTGTGTGAGAGAGAGACAAAAAAGAAGCCAAATATCAGTTTGTATGAGCATGTGTTAGTCACTGAGATATGGGTGGGTATGGCTAGGGAAGTGTCATTGTGAATGCTATAGGAAGGCCTGCTTGTGCCTGTATGTGTGTGTGCCTGGTTAATAGACACAGAGAGATCTAGGTAGCCAGAGCAATGTTTACTTAGGGCACAGAGATGGGAGGGGGAATGTGGGTGAGAGTGTGATAGAGACTGAGTGTGTGAGTTTCAGCTTGCGTGCGTGTGAGAAGGAGAAGGTGACAGAGGGACTTTACATGCATTCTTATGCATTGTATATAATACTGCACTGTAGAGCCATACGATAACCGATTTAGATGAAACTTGACAAATTTGTTCAGGATGGGATTCTGAATGGGCTTGTGCATTTTGGTCAGAATTGGGTAAAATATGAAAGAGCTTTAAGAATATGAATATTATATGTATCGATGCTGTCTATTAAAAAAATATTTAGCAGGTATAAGTGTCCTCAAATTCAAAATCTTTGGATTGTTTTTTGATTTCACACTCTGTAGAGTATTATAAGACTTTGCTTGACATGATAGTATGAAAATCCTAGGAGGAGTATGAAAAATGATGATTTCAAACTATTATTAACTGTAAATAAACTGTGCATTTTTTAATAGGACATGTAATGGGAAAGTTGTTCGCACTACTGCAAGGAATCAAAAGAGTCCAATTGCATGTTCCCAAGTGGAATTATGTAGGGGATACACTTGCTTTTTTTGCAATAGCGCCCCCCAGTGGCCAATCGACACCCGGCTGGATTATGTCATAGGGGGCGTGCACTTGTCCACACCCAAGAGGTTTCGTGCAGATCGACCAATGGTAAGCCTGTCAAACGCGTGCCGATCACTGATTGGCCGATTACGTCAGCCATTTTGGAAGTATGGCATGTCTGCTTTAGGACCTGGTTTCCAGAGGCCCATAGATGATGTCTGTCAAGTTTCATGTGGATCGGCCAATCTGAGTGCATGGGGCAAATTTTTGCATGTTATAGCGCCCCCTAGCAGGTGAGGTATGGCAACCACTGCGAGCTGCCCCAGACCCTCACACGGAAGCTGTCTGTGAAGTGCCATCTCATTACATGCAAGTTTTCTTAAGTTAGAGTTCCATTTGTGCAAAATTTACTATTGAATTTACGCCCCCTCATTTGATTGGCTTATACTGACTAGGTAGTGAAGAAATTAGCATTTTTGTTGGATACATTTTAAAGTTCAGACTCTTCTGAACGTTTTGATACCACATATGTGCACGTATGTGAAAAATCCAGGGACTAGTTCGCGCTCAAAGATGTGTGTGATTTTGCACATTATGCAAATTAACTCGAAATCTAAGTGGGCGGAGCTTAATGGTTGTATATTAATTGTCCTATTGAATTTAGTCAAGGAATGCATAGGAACTGGAATTTTGGTTCTAGGACCTACGGTGTAGGAGATATGGACAAAAAGTCAATATGGTCTGCTATAGCGCCACCATCAGGCCAATTTGGGGTCCCTGTATGGGAATCTGGTCCTTGGAGGTAACTGAACCTTTTTGCCAAGATTGGGTTTTCTAGGCATTACGGTCTAGGCTGCACGATGCATTTTATGTCAAAAAATGGGCAAAAGAATAAGAAAAATAAGAAAAATACCAGCAATTACAATAGGGTTCCCACACTATGTGTGTGTGAACCCTAATAAAAACGTGCCGGTAACCAAATGTTTGTAATGGAACCTTGAATTTCAAGTAGTTATTGAGACATGGCTTGTTTAATAATCTAATTCGCCCTGTGTTCAACCGCTGTTTTGTGACTAAAACTGTTGGCAATTTGAATGATCAACTTTGTATTTTCTCTAAACAGAACTGAATGGGAGATGTGAGGAAACACAGATGGCGGCCACCCAAAATTAGCAGACCGGCTGATTTGTGTTTTTAGATAAAAGGCTAAATGTTTGCCGCTATCGCTTTAGATCATAAATCACCATAGCTTATACATGCATTGTTTTTTCTGTGTAAACTCATCCTGTGAAATAAAACTAATCACTGCGCCAGCTTTTTATCGACTGCATTTCTGACAGTAAAGACATGGTTTGATTATACGTGAGCGAATGAAGAAGGTCGCCGCGATGTCTTTGGCGGATTTCAGGGGAAATAGTTTTGCAAAATAAATAAATACATGAGTGCAATACGTGTGTCCAAATAAAAAATACATGAATAGGCGAATAGGTAGAGTGTAGAGTTCTGAAATTTGATTATATATTTAATACATGTGTACGTTATGTAAAACCATGAAAAGCAACAAAAAGGGTAGTTATTTAGCTGTGAAATCCCAATCTTGAGCATATGGAAACAAAAAGATAACAGTGACCAAGATGCAGGTAGAATTAGCATGTGTTTTCCCTCGTACGGCAATTTGTTACATTGATATAAATTAATATCACACTTGTTTGGGTACGTTTACCTTCTAAATTGGCAGGAGCTCTTCAGTGCTATTCACCTCTGTGTCAAAAGACATTCAATTCACAGCAACTGTGCTAAAAAGTGGGTTACGGCGGTACCGACGCCTGATGGAAAGACTATACTCAATGACAGGCCAATTTGTAAGAATTTAGCTAGAATGTCATTAACTAACTAAAATTTGCAGCTCAGATTTGTGTGAAATAAAAACAATCTTTGTCTTCAAACCCTATTTTTACCTGTTTGACATTTTTAACATGATATTAAAATGTATAATGCTGTGCTTCATAATAGGGCAAGCTTTAATTAATGTACTGTTTAACTTTTATGAGTCAAAAATAAAAGAGAATGAATGTAACACAATAATGTTTAGGGCGTGTTTTTACACAGTTGTAAAATGAATAATTCCAGCAAGTTTGGGTTTAGGTTAGGTCAAATAGAACAACTATGAATTGCAACGTCAAGGCTGCAGTTTCAGCATCATTCGGAAAGTAGGGCAAGCAAAGTATGTTTACATGTTTCAAATATGTGGAATTTCAAAAACAAAGGTTTAGGAAGATAAAATATTTATGAAAGTTTCATAAGTGCTTTAATAAATAGCCAAACAAACAAAAATATTCTGAGTAAATAGATGTTTACTTTAAAAAAGATTTTGCCAGAGGTGGTGTAAAGTTAAGACTTGAAAGTTGCAATTACCTTTAAAAACAGGTTGTAGATTTTAGTTTTACTTGTTCAACTTCAAAATACATTTCTAAATGGACAGAAGGAGTTTTTTCACTTGTTTACATCAGTACATTGTACGCAGAAAACAAATGTTTTATATCCCTATGGCTGTAAAGTGAATGCTTGTACAAGACCTTAAAATGCTGCTGTCATTTGTGATATAAAATGTGAAGACAACCGTTAAAAACAAGATTAGGAAGAAATATTTATGATGCCGGTTTATTAGCAAGCTCATAACTGTCAGTGACCATGCTCACGTCATCAGTGGACAGGGCGGGGGACATGTAAGAGGTGAGCCAGGGCTAGTCATTTGGGTGTTTTCCTTGTGTCAGGAAGCATGGCTCTGACAAAAACACAAGCTTTAAGCTTAAGGTTAGTACGCGTACCCTTTACTTCAAAGACAATTGACGATAAAATTTTAGTTGGTTCTAATTATTTTTAAAGTCAGGTTAGTTAATGTTGTAATATAATAAACTTTCTTTAAGCTTGTGGGATTTTAACACATCAGAGAAAATGGACTGTTAAAACCTAAAGTCAGGGTAACTCGTATGCTATGCGCTTCAGAGAACAAAACGTGAACAAAAAGTGTAAAAGTTTTAGCAGGGAACACCATTTTCGGAACAGATTCCGATTATTACAGTCAAAAGTTAACATTTGATCCGCACGAGTTCACAACAGATCGCCCGGAGATGTTTTAGTGAGAAGTGGGATGTTAGAAGGGGGGGGGGGGGGGGGGGGGGGGAACACAAATCCGGCAATACGCCCATCAGGCCGAGTCCAGTAGACTAAATCTAGACCAAATCTGTACATAACCGGTACGAACCAGTTGACTGAGATAACTGCCGATCCACGAGACTTTTCTAGGTTGTAAATATTTTAAGACAATTAAACTTTTACTTATCTAAAATATATTTATTTTCCATGGAAGACACTATCTGTGTGAAGTTGATGCAGACAGGTGATTGCAACGGTAATTGCGTTAGATGGCTCAGACCATCTAAACTAATTTAGATAAAGGGGTCTCACGATGGTCCTGATCAAACGACTCTCTACACCCATATCAGCTATGAACCACAGGACTTTTTAGGCTGTAAATATTTTAAGGTAATTAAACTTTTTATTTCTCTAAAATATTTTCCATGGAAGACACTATCTAAACTAATTTAGATAAAGGGGTCTCACGATGGTCCTGATCAAACGACTCTCTACAGCCATATGTTTCTGATAAAAATCAACTAATTTAAATTAGAGACACTCTCAGGTTGGGCCAGGGTCACACAACTTATACTTCAAAATGACAATGGGGGGGGGCAATCTGTGTACCTGGCACACACACACATATTACTTCAAAGAGGAGCATTTAGGGACTCCTGATAAAAAAACAATTACTATTAGATCTCATCCCCACTATGTACAGAACACGATAAGGGGGAGGGGTCATAAAAATTTATTGGGGTCATAAAGTTTTATTGGGGGGCAATAAACCTGTCAAGACGGCTTTGATAACAAAGTTACATGTACCCCATCCTATTTTATATATTACATGTGCTATACTTTATTTGTTTTAAAGTTTTTCTCAGTCGATTTGGTTCATTTCTCACATCATGATTTACATTGGCATCACAACTAGTGCATTTCTCAAAACAGTTAGTGTTTTTGCCCCAAAAGCAAATATTTAGGTCAGTCAAATTTGTCAGTGCCATCAGAGTATCTAGTCTGTGTGCCATTGCCTATGAACAAGGCAGTCAAAATACTTAGTCATGTTGTCAGTGCAACTATTATTCACAGTCAGTGTAGACTGTATATTCTGAGGGAAACTATCTAAGCTTTTGATTTCAAGAACGCTGCACATTCTGTGGTATATCAAATACATGTAGTTACACACATACAAACTTACACAGAACACAAAGTTTCACATGAGTGTATGTGGGAGACTGATAGCAAGAAATTGGACTGGAATCAAATTTGTACAGCAATATTGTTTGACTGTATTGTTCGCACTGCAATTTGTTGACAAAAACAAATCTGATTGAAATTCAGAAAAGACATACAACTGACTGGAAAAACTGCAAAATAAAAAACTTATTCTACACATTCAAAACAACCTGAGCACATACGTGAAAATGGAACCTCTGCTACCACTATGAGCTAGTCTTGATATCCTATATGGTATAAGAATGCAAAAATGCAAAACATCATTGAATAACATCAGAATTTATGTGCAGCATTACAGCAGAGAGCACATTTATGAATTACAGTGCATACATGGTTTCTCTATGAAATGTTTGAATGACTGAAGACACAGTTGTTCTTCCAATATTCAGCTGCACCCATCGACCAGCTTCAGCCATTGTAAGACCATGGCTTACATGTAAAACATGGTCCACAATTGTTGCCCTGCAGTGTTTAGCATCTATAAATGTTTGCTGACCTATGGTTGAGGCCATTGGTTGATCTAAGCCGTCACCAATTCCATTTATTACTGTAACTGAATGTTCACTTGAAACAATTTAATCAAATTAGGATAAATTACCAAGCTTCCACCTATACATTCAAGCCTTTAATGTAGTTACTTATCTAAAACCACTCTAACAATTTCAATGTGTAATGTGTTTCAGTGATCTTGGCAAGCGATACATTTTTCCAGGCTTATCTAGTGGATGGCCTTGCCAGGTGGAATGAAGGGGAGGAGAGGGATGAGCTGGGTGGATTGTAAGTAACAGTCTTGTGTGTGTGTGACAGACTGTATCCTGTATCACTGTTCATGAGAGTGATGGCAAGTGGGAAGAAGCTTCTCTTTAGTCTGGTGGTCTTAGTCTTCAGTTGTCTAAAATGCCGTCCTGAGGGAAGACGCTGGAACAGGTGGTGTCCAGGCTGTGAAGCATCAGACACAATGTTCTCTGAACACTTCCTGGTTCTGGAGGTGTGTAGATCTGGCAGGGTGGGTAGTGTCACACCGATGGTCCTCTCTGCAGACCTAATGATGCGCTGCAGTCGGTGGGTGTCATGTTTGGTAGCTGAGCTGCCCCACACTGTGATGGATGCAGTGAGGACAGACTCAGTGGTGCCGATGTAGAACTGCACCATAAGCTCCTGGGGCAGGTTGAACTTCCTCAGCTGACGCAGGAAGTACAGTCTCTCCTGAGCTTTCTTGATGATGGAGCTGATGTTGTAGTCCCATTTCAGGTCCTTGGAAATTGTTGTGCCAAGGAACTTGTAGGACTCCACAGCCATCCCAGTACTGTCCAGGATGGTGAGTGCTGGAAGGGTTGGGGGGCTTCTCCTGAAGTCCACTCTCATCTCCAGTGTTTTTTTTATGTAGAGTGAGAAAAGCAGAGGGGAGAGAACACAACTTTGTGGAGCTCCTGTGCTGGTGGTCCTGGTTCCTGATGTGCTCTTTCCCAGCCTCACCTGCTGCTCTCTGCTAGTGAGGAAGCTGGTGATCCACTGGCAGGTGGAGGCTGGCACACTGAGTTGGGTCAGTTTGGTGTGTAGATGTTCGGGGATGATCGTGTTGAGAGTCAGGGGGGTGTGAATTGGTGCTGTCCGGTTGGGTGGAGCTGGGCTTTTCAAACCTGCAGTAGAATCTGTTAAGGTCATCAGCCAGTTGACGACCCTCCATTGTCTGGTGAGGGGTTCTTTTGTAGCCTGAGAGACTGTGCAGGCATCTCCAGATTGCTGATGGCTCGTTAGTGGACATCAGTCTACTCAGCTTAGTGGAGTAGCACTTCTTAGCTCTGATCTCTCTGTAAATGATCCAAGAAATAAAAAGTAAAAAGCAGTTACTGTTGGCCTGGACATTTATGCTTCTTGTTTTTATTTTTTCTTTCAGGAGAGCTCATAGGTGTGGAATACTTGTACGAGCAGACCGGCAGTGCTCTGGAAGACTATAAATTAGCCATCTTGGCTCTTGAAACCAAGGATGTCACCGTGGCAGAAGATGAAGGTTTTGAAGAGGCACAGGATTTTGAGCATTTAACTGTCCCAGCATTTGAAACAGAACCACCTGCTGTGCTATCTGCTTCTGATGCCTCCAGTGGTATTGCATTTGCTGTCCCTCCGGTCTCCATCTCTGGGCCTCCGGTCTCCATCTCTGGGCCTCCGGTCTCCATCTCTGGCCCTCCGGTCTCCAGCTCTGCTCCTCCGGTCTCTCTACCTGCTCCTTCAACCAGCAACCTGACTTCTGGTCTTGTGGCTTCCCCTAGCCAAGATGTAAGATAATAAAAATTATATATATATATATATATATATATATATATATATATATATATATATATATATATATATATATATATTGCCATCATTGTAAATATATTAGTAGTAGCTGTAGTACTAGTATCTTAGTCAAGTCAAAACTTTGTATATTTTTATATATTAAACATTGTATTTTTTTCTGTTTATTTGCATAGGTATCTGTAAATATATATTATCCGTAATATATATTATTATATATATAATATAATATATTGTGGTTAGTGTTCTCTAATGTGTTCTGTTTTTAATATAAGTGTCTGGTTGGTTTTATCGTTCATAATAAATGTGTTGTGTTTGTAATATATGTGTCTGGTTGTGTTTATCACCGCGGTCAAGCTATCTGCGCTTTTGAGATTAATCCGTGCTTTAAATCTTATTGCGCATATATGCTTCAATTTACGGCATTTCACTGCTCATCGCATACTAAGGCTGTGTAAGCACAGAGAAACACTTTGCTATTATTTAAAGAGCCTTTTCTGCATTCATAAATACTTTATTTGATTTAACTAATTTACTTGCATCATTAAACACAATTAGTAATGTATTTCAATTGCTTAATAAACACTGAACAAAATATATTTTATGTTATCTGAAGTTTATTGTAGGGCTTGACTATCAGCAATAATGGGCTATTGCAATGCTGCATGTTTTTAAAAGAAAAAAATGCTTTGATTAGTGTAAAATCAACCAACAAACATAAAATGAACAAAAATAAATAAAATCACTTATGATATCATGTTATTTGAAAACATTTCAGTAATTCCCAAAGTGCAATTGGAGGGTTTCAGCAGCATATATGTAAGACAAGCTTAGATTTCACATTAGAAATGTGAATATAATCAAAATAGTATACAATAAATGATCAGAAATAGGAGACAATGTAAATCTATCTACATAAAATGTGTTTGTGGGCATGCCTTTCCTGCCTTAGGTCAATTCAGCTCTCCCTTACCAGGTTAGTGGTGATGTAGAGGTCAGAATGAAGGATAGAGATGAGTTGTGAAATAGC
Organism: Brachyhypopomus gauderio; assembly: GCF_052324685.1. Lineage (NCBI taxonomy): Eukaryota > Metazoa > Chordata > Actinopteri > Gymnotiformes > Hypopomidae > Brachyhypopomus > Brachyhypopomus gauderio. The sequence continues at coordinate 34,297,908 of NC_135211.1, read as the reverse complement.
AGATCATTATTTGGAGGATGAGGAGAACACAAAAGGACGATGTGGTCCAGCAATGCCTAACATGATAGGACTGTAAATGGCCCATTACCAAACCTATTTGAAAAATAGTGCTTAGCTCATTTGCCCTCACCCAGCTCTCGTGTGTCTACTGATTGCAGGGCAGTTTATAGTGTGACACCTTCATCATGTTTCTTTCATCTAACCCATCTGTAGATTCTTCTCAATTGACTTCTATTGTCCTCCTTACCCTCTCTAATTTCATCCCCTATGAATACTCTTGTTTATATAATCTCTATCCCCAGCATTAAAGGTCCATTTCTTGTAGGGCCATCAAGTACCAAGTGACACAGGGGCCCTTATTAGCAAAAAAAAAGACAGCCTTAGATGACACTTCATTGTCCATCCAGAAGTTTATGTAGTGTGTTATAGGCAGGGGTGGAAAGTAACTAATTACATTTACTCATATTACTGTAATTGAGTACTTTTTATGAGTAATTTGTAATTTTTTGAGTAGTTTTTGAAATATGTAATTTTTACTTTTACTTGAGTACATTTTGATCCAAGTAGTTTTACTTCACTACATTTGAACGCCCTCACATTACTGAGTAAAAAAATATTGATGGTGAAAAATTAAATGCGGGCAGATATTTTAACTTCTTAGTCCCAGAACTGAAGGCCAATTGCGTGGCCTTGCCTTGCGTGCGCCCTTTCCATTGTCTCATAATCAGGTCGTAATCTGGTGCACTTTTTTTTCCAAAAGGATGAGATTGTTCTATCTTTCAATCTTCTATCTATCAGGTTCTGTGGGATCCTGTGGACATTTTATTGTGAAAAGTGGAATCCTGTGGGCACTGTATTTTGAATAGTTGAATCTTTTGCACATTTTGTTTTATTTTGAGATGTGGGATCCTGTGGTCATTTTATATTTTATTTTGAGTTGTGGCAACCTGTGGGCATTTTATTGTGAATAGTGGGATCTAGTGGGCACTGTATTTTGAATAGTTGGATCCTGGAATTTGGTTCATGATTCATCCATGCATTAAATCACTGAAAGTAACTAAGTAACCTTTACTCAAATTACATTTTAAATGAAGTAATTTTGTACTTTTACTCGAGTAAATTTTGAGATGGGTAATTTTACTTTTACTCTGAATAGATTTTAGGCAAAGTAATGATACTTTTACTCAATTACAATTTTTCAGTACTCTTTCCACCTCTGGTTATAGGGTCTTTCAGACTGATGTCTTCAGCATGGTGTACAGAGAGTTGACCTGTTGTTTCTTTTTTCAAATCATGTTTGAGATTTCAGGTGTATGGTACAAGTTTCCCAGTGGTTCAAGTGCAGTATAAATATATTATTTACTTCTATTGATATATTCCAAGTTCAGTCTTCATGGCAAGTGAAGGCTATGGCTTGGGCAAGATGATCGATGGCATCATGAAGCGCTACCAAGATGCTGGTGTGTCATCTCCAGAGGTCCTGTATGTTGACCGGACTGCTGCAGGGCCACTCATCTCAGAAACATGTTTAAGAAGTTATCTAGTACAGATGTTATTGTTTATTGCATTTCTAAAGCTGTGCTGTCATCTCAGTTTTTTTTATCTTTATTGCAGATCATTAGGAGAGAAAACCATTTTGGGGGGGGGGGGGGTGGGAGCGGGCCCAGCTTTAATGTTCACGGTTCGCTACTGTCATGGAGTCAACATGAAAGTATATTATTCAAAATTGATTTTGACCAAGCATCAACAGAGACCGAGTTACAAGGGGGTGCTTTTTCCGGCAGGCCACCTGGCGAGAAATGCACCCCCCCATTCTGGATACATTCTGGTGTTATACCTGTGATAAAAGGGGGGTAAGCTCATAAAAAAATATATCTTCACAAAAAGCTGCATTATATTCACATTCTGGAATATATGGAATGATATGGAATGCGGTGGAAGCGGCTCAACCCTCATGCTCACCTTGATACAACGTGATACAATTTCACGATAAACTTGAAGTTACAAGCAGACTGTATATGTCTGTATATGTTACCGATCCTACAACAAACCGCAGAAAATTTGTAGACTCGTGTTTCAAAAGTTAAAATTCAAACGCACGTAGCAGCAGACGTAGAGACGACAAACAATAAAAATAAATAAATAAGTTTGAATCTTGCTCTTTGTATATTTCCTTTACTATACTATATAATATTTGTTGTAATCGAACACTTTGTTTCCGCGTTTGAATTCGTGTAAGCGATTTATTCTATTTTATACTGTACTGCATCCAACGACAATAGTAAAGCTATTCTCGACAGAGCACACTCAAAAAGACAAGGAGAGGAAAAAACAAATTCATGTGCTGCTAAACAACTTTATTCTGATCAAATATCCAGAAAAACAAACAAATATTAAGACAGAATAAAATAATGAGTGGTTGAAATATTAATGTCTATTCCGGGTTTCTTGAAGTGGAATGTCTATTCCGGGTTTCTTGAAGAGGAATGTCTATTCCGGGTTTCTTGAAGTGCGACTCTGGAACAGAAAGAGAAGAGATTGGGCATGTTCAAATATTAGTGTGTATGTGTGCCTCTTGTGCTCGCAGTGTTTTTGAACCTTCCTTTCCATGATGTCGACAGGTGTAAGTGCCTCTTGTGTTCGCGGTGTATTGGAAACTTCTGGTCCATGATGTCGATGCCACACTGAAGAACAATTCAAAGTACACCTTACATTTTGAATAAAATCTTTTATGAAAGACAAAAATACGTACCACCACATATACTTATCGACGTACCTTCGTGTAGTTGTAGCTATAGCTACAGCTAGAGTATCTAGTCTGTGTTATAACAGTTGCTACACAGCCAGGAACCCTCTTTCCTACATTTGCGGCAGGTGTACTTGCCGCATTCAACACACACGTTGATGCTGTGGTTACGGTTGCAGTGTGTCTGCACCTGACACTGCGTCTTCTTTCCAGTTGAAGGCGAAGGACGTGGCGTTTTCTTCAATTCCTTTTCCTGTACATAACGATGACGAAGTTCCCCAGCAAGAGCATATAGAAAGGCTCTCCTACTCTCTGTGGACCCCGTGCATGCCGTGTACAAAACATGCGCGTTCATCACTGCCAGGTCAAGTAGGTTAAAGAAGACTGCAACTGGCCACCGGCGCGTTCCTGCGCGCACTGTGTATGCACGCACCTTCTGGTCCTTTGCACACTGCAAAGAACAATTACAAAGAAGTACATGTTATATTTTGAATTAATTCATTCATGTATGCTAAATTGATTTAGCAATGCCAACACATATGCATACCTTCATCCGGTTGTAGTCTGTCACGGTGTTTGGCTTCTTTTTTCGGTCGTCGGCAATCTTCACGTGCGTGTGCACAGTGCTGAGAACGCAGACGGTTTTATTGGCCTTGGGGGCATACACCGTCAGCAGCGCATCACGCGATCTGTACACCTCCGTTGATACCTTTTCACGTCCCTTGGTGTTTTTGGCTTCCAAAGGAATTTCCCGTCGAATCTTGTTTATCGTCCCAAGCAGAGTTGTGTTGGACTCCAGCAGCTTGTTAGCCAGTGACAGAGATGTGAAGTAATTGTCTGTGGCTACAGTTCTGCCCTTGCCCAGGTATGGCTTCACAAGTTTCATCACCACATTCTCGGGCACTCTTTCACCCATGGGACGATCGGGGTCCTTTCCCAGATATGGAATGGCGTTGCACATGTACTTGGTGTTCAAGTCAGAAGCAACCCAAAACTTCATTCCAAATTTGTCCGGCTTTGATGATGCAATGTATTGTGTGAATGGACTGCGAACCTTGGTAGGAAACAGCTGCTCGTCGACTGTAAGATCTTGTCCTGGGGTGTAACACAGGTTGCAGTTCTTTACAAATCGCTGCCAGATGTCCGAGATCGCAGCAAATCTGTCGCTCTTCGCACGCTCCGCACGGGTGTCCTTGTTATCAAACCGCAAGTACCGCATAATTTCCTGGTAGCGGTCCCGCGGCATCGTCTCCATGATCGAAGGCACAGCGAACATTGCCGTCCAACACTCCGTCATCGCTCCAACAGGAGAGAGGACTGCTCGTAGAAAAAGGATTGCTACGAACGCCATCAATTCACTGACGGAAAAACTCCAGGTGCGGTCTGTTCTGCGGGCTTCATGGACTGTGCAGTCGGTGATGAGTGTCAGCATCTCCATGTCGACTAAACACAGAAAACTCTGCAGTCTGCTTGTGATCGTACGCTGTATGAGTAAAAGTAAATAAATGACGCAAGGTTAATTACACGTACGAAATATCAGTCAAACACAAGCATAAACACTGCAAAAAATATTAAGTTACTATACCTTTGCATGCTCTGTAGGCCCAGCCGGCTCAACGAATGTAGAATTAGGCAAACGGCTGACACGAGTGCGTGTTATGTCAACCTTCTCCCAAACAGTTCCGTCTTTTGCCCGTACGCTTGGTGCAGGTGTGGTGTCAGCCTGTGTACAATGCCTCTTTCTTGGAGGGCTCTGTTCTACCTCATCCGATGTAAAGTCTGTGTCTTCATCTGATGAATCGCTGGTAAAACTACAGGAAAGTTCCTCTCCCCCATCGGACTCACAGCAGTCCACGTTGGTAAGGACAGCCACAAGTTCTTTAGCAGTGTACCTCCTCTGGTGTGCCATAGTGCTTTCCGTCGTCTCCACACAGGATAGTAGGGAAAATGTAAGTCACCTGCATTTGTGTTTCTGCTTTTATCATGACTCTGAAGAACACACCCACAGCAGCTCATACAAATGTAAATCTGGGACGTTTCAATGGCACCACACATTTACATCGTTGAACCATTATCACGGGTCCATATTGTTTCCGTGTATGCATGTCATTAGCGCTTCATACATAACGCCGATACCACGCTAATGACATGCATACACTGGAACAATATGGACCCGTGATAATGGTTCAATGATGTAAATGTGTGGCACTATTGAAGTGCATACACAAGAAAATCTGTGGCGCCATACCCTTAACTGAAAAGAAAAATCTATCTATCTATCTATCTATCTATCTATCTATCTATCTATCTATCTATCTATCTATCTATCTATCTATCTATCTATCTAATTCAAGTGCATGTAGCAGCATAGCACTAAATAATTGAAAAAAAATAGTTTGAATCTATTCTAGACAGAATATACCCAATAAAGGCAATGAGAGGATCAAATACATGTGCTATACTTTATTTGTTTTACAGTTTTTCTCAGTCGATTTGGTTCATTTCTCACATCATGATTTACATTGGCATCACAACTAGTGCATTTCTCAAAACAGTTAGTGTTTTTGCCCCAAAAGCAAATATTTAGGTCAGTCAAATTTGTCAGTGCCATCAGAGTATCTAGTCTGTGTGCCATTGCCTATGAACAAGGCAGTCAAAATACTTAGTCATGTTGTCAGTGCAACTATTATTCACAGTCAGTGTAGACTGTATATTCTGAGGGAAACTATCTAAGCTTTTGATTTCAAGAACGCTGCACATTCTGTGGTATATCAAATACATGTAGTTACACACATACAAACTTACACAGAACACAAAGTTTCACATGAGTGTATGTGGGAGACTGATAGCAAGAAATTGGACTGGAATCAAATTTGTACAGCAATATTGTTTGACTGTATTGTTCGCACTGCAATTTGTTGACAAAAACAAATCTGATTGAAATTCAGAAAAGACATACAACTGACTGGAAAAACTGCAAAATAAAAAACTTATTCTACACATTCAAAACAACCTGAGCACATACGTGAAAATGGAACCTCTGCTACCACTATGAGCTAGTCTTGATATCCTATATGGTATAAGAATGCAAAAATGCAAAACATCATTGAATAACATCAGAATTTATGTGCAGCATTACAGCAGAGAGCACATTTATGAATTACAGTGCATACATGGTTTCTCTATGAAATGTTTGAATGACTGAAGACACAGTTGTTCTTCCAATATTCAGCTGCACCCATCGACCAGCTTCAGCCATTGTAAGACCATGGCTTACATGTAAAACATGGTCCACAATTGTTGCCCTGCAGTGTTTAGCATCTATAAATGTTTGCTGACCTATGGTTGAGGCCATTGGTTGATCTAAGCCGTCACCAATTCCATTTATTACTGTAACTGAATGTTCACTTGAAACAATTTAATCAAATTAGGATAAATTACCAAGCTTCCACCTATACATTCAAGCCTTTAATGTAGTTACTTATCTAAAACCACTCTAACAATTTCAATGTGTAATGTGTTTCAGTGATCTTGGCAAGCGATACATTTTTCCAGGCTTATCTAGTGGATGGCCTTGCCAGGTGGAATGAAGGGGAGGAGAGGGATGAGCTGGGTGGATTGTAAGTAACAGTCTTGTGTGTGTGTGACAGACTGTATCCTGTATCACTGTTCATGAGAGTGATGGCAAGTGGGAAGAAGCTTCTCTTTAGTCTGGTGGTCTTAGTCTTCAGTTGTCTAAAATGCCGTCCTGAGGGAAGACGCTGGAACAGGTGGTGTCCAGGCTGTGAAGCATCAGACACAATGTTCTCTGAACACTTCCTGGTTCTGGAGGTGTGTAGATCTGGCAGGGTGGGTAGTGTCACACCGATGGTCCTCTCTGCAGACCTAATGATGCGCTGCAGTCGGTGGGTGTCATGTTTGGTAGCTGAGCTGCCCCACACTGTGATGGATGCAGTGAGGACAGACTCAGTGGTGCCGATGTAGAACTGCACCATAAGCTCCTGGGGCAGGTTGAACTTCCTCAGCTGACGCAGGAAGTACAGTCTCTCCTGAGCTTTCTTGATGATGGAGCTGATGTTGTAGTCCCATTTCAGGTCCTTGGAAATTGTTGTGCCAAGGAACTTGTAGGACTCCACAGCCATCCCAGTACTGTCCAGGATGGTGAGTGCTGGAAGGGTTGGGGGGCTTCTCCTGAAGTCCACTCTCATCTCCAGTGTTTTTTTTATGTAGAGTGAGAAAAGCAGAGGGGAGAGAACACAACTTTGTGGAGCTCCTGTGCTGGTGGTCCTGGTTCCTGATGTGCTCTTTCCCAGCCTCACCTGCTGCTCTCTGCTAGTGAGGAAGCTGGTGATCCACTGGCAGGTGGAGGCTGGCACACTGAGTTGGGTCAGTTTGGTGTGTAGATGTTCGGGGATGATCGTGTTGAGAGTCAGGGGGGTGTGAATTGGTGCTGTCCGGTTGGGTGGAGCTGGGCTTTTCAAACCTGCAGTAGAATCTGTTAAGGTCATCAGCCAGTTGACGACCCTCCATTGTCTGGTGAGGGGTTCTTTTGTAGCCTGAGAGACTGTGCAGGCATCTCCAGATTGCTGATGGCTCGTTAGTGGACATCAGTCTACTCAGCTTAGTGGAGTAGCACTTCTTAGCTCTGATCTCTCTGTAAATGATCCAAGAAATAAAAAGTAAAAAGCAGTTACTGTTGGCCTGGACATTTATGCTTCTTGTTTTTATTTTTTCTTTCAGGAGAGCTCATAGGTGTGGAATACTTGTACGAGCAGACCGGCAGTGCTCTGGAAGACTATAAATTAGCCATCTTGGCTCTTGAAACCAAGGATGTCACCGTGGCAGAAGATGAAGGTTTTGAAGAGGCACAGGATTTTGAGCATTTAACTGTCCCAGCATTTGAAACAGAACCACCTGCTGTGCTATCTGCTTCTGATGCCTCCAGTGGTATTGCATTTGCTGTCCCTCCGGTCTCCATCTCTGGGCCTCCGGTCTCCATCTCTGGGCCTCCGGTCTCCATCTCTGGCCCTCCGGTCTCCAGCTCTGCTCCTCCGGTCTCTCTACCTGCTCCTTCAACCAGCAACCTGACTTCTGGTCTTGTGGCTTCCCCTAGCCAAGATGTAAGATAATAAAAATTATATATATATATATATATATATATATATATATATATATATATTGCCATCATTGTAAATATATTAGTAGTAGCTGTAGTACTAGTATCTTAGTCAAGTCAAAACTTTGTATATTTTTATATATTAAACATTGTATTTTTTTCTGTTTATTTGCATAGGTATCTGTAAATATATATTATCCGTAATATATATTATTATATATATAATATAATATATTGTGGTTAGTGTTCTCTAATGTGTTCTGTTTTTAATATAAGTGTCTGGTTGGTTTTATCGTTCATAATAAATGTGTTGTGTTTGTAATATATGTGTCTGGTTGTGTTTATCACCGCGGTCAAGCTATCTGCGCTTTTGAGATTAATCCGTGCTTTAAATCTTATTGCGCATATATGCTTCAATTTACGGCATTTCACTGCTCATCGCATACTAAGGCTGTGTAAGCACAGAGAAACACTTTGCTATTATTTAAAGAGCCTTTTCTGCATTCATAAATACTTTATTTGATTTAACTAATTTACTTGCATCATTAAACACAATTAGTAATGTATTTCAATTGCTTAATAAACACTGAACAAAATATATTTTATGTTATCTGAAGTTTATTGTAGGGCTTGACTATCAGCAATAATGGGCTATTGCAATGCTGCATGTTTTTAAAAGAAAAAAATGCTTTGATTAGTGTAAAATCAACCAACAAACATAAAATGAACAAAAATAAATAAAATCACTTATGATATCATGTTATTTGAAAACATTTCAGTAATTCCCAAAGTGCAATTGGAGGGTTTCAGCAGCATATATGTAAGACAAGCTTAGATTTCACATTAGAAATGTGAATATAATCAAAATAGTATACAATAAATGATCAGAAATAGGAGACAATGTAAATCTATCTACATAAAATGTGTTTGTGGGCATGCCTTTCCTGCCTTAGGTCAATTCAGCTCTCCCTTACCAGGTTAGTGGTGATGTAGAGGTCAGAATGAAGGATAGAGATGAGTTGTGAAATAGCAGATCATTATTTGGAGGATGAGGAGAACACAAAAGGACGATGTGGTCCAGCAATGCCTAACATGATAGGACTGTAAATGGCCCATTACCAAACCTATTTGAAAAATAGTGCTTAGCTCATTTGCCCTCACCCAGCTCTCGTGTGTCTACTGATTGCAGGGCAGTTTATAGTGTGACACCTTCATCATGTTTCTTTCATCTAACCCATCTGTAGATTCTTCTCAATTGACTTCTATTGTCCTCCTTACCCTCTCTAATTTCATCCCCTATGAATACTCTTGTTTATATAATCTCTATCCCCAGCATTAAAGGTCCATTTCTTGTAGGGCCATCAAGTACCAAGTGACACAGGGGCCCTTATTAGCAAAAAAAAAGACAGCCTTAGATGACACTTCATTGTCCATCCAGAAGTTTATGTAGTGTGTTATAGGCAGGGGTGGAAAGTAACTAATTACATTTACTCATATTACTGTAATTGAGTACTTTTTATGAGTAATTTGTAATTTTTTGAGTAGTTTTTGAAATATGTAATTTTTACTTTTACTTGAGTACATTTTGATCCAAGTAGTTTTACTTCACTACATTTGAACGCCCTCACATTACTGAGTAAAAAAATATTGATGGTGAAAAATTAAATGCGGGCAGATATTTTAACTTCTTAGTCCCAGAACTGAAGGCCAATTGCGTGGCCTTGCCTTGCGTGCGCCCTTTCCATTGTCTCATAATCAGGTCGTAATCTGGTGCACTTTTTTTTCCAAAAGGATGAGATTGTTCTATCTTTCAATCTTCTATCTATCAGGTTCTGTGGGATCCTGTGGACATTTTATTGTGAAAAGTGGAATCCTGTGGGCACTGTATTTTGAATAGTTGAATCTTTTGCACATTTTGTTTTATTTTGAGATGTGGGATCCTGTGGTCATTTTATATTTTATTTTGAGTTGTGGCAACCTGTGGGCATTTTATTGTGAATAGTGGGATCTAGTGGGCACTGTATTTTGAATAGTTGGATCCTGGAATTTGGTTCATGATTCATCCATGCATTAAATCACTGAAAGTAACTAAGTAACCTTTACTCAAATTACATTTTAAATGAAGTAATTTTGTACTTTTACTCGAGTAAATTTTGAGATGGGTAATTTTACTTTTACTCTGAATAGATTTTAGGCAAAGTAATGATACTTTTACTCAATTACAATTTTTCAGTACTCTTTCCACCTCTGGTTATAGGGTCTTTCAGACTGATGTCTTCAGCATGGTGTACAGAGAGTTGACCTGTTGTTTCTTTTTTCAAATCATGTTTGAGATTTCAGGTGTATGGTACAAGTTTCCCAGTGGTTCAAGTGCAGTATAAATATATTATTTACTTCTATTGATATATTCCAAGTTCAGTCTTCATGGCAAGTGAAGGCTATGGCTTGGGCAAGATGATCGATGGCATCATGAAGCGCTACCAAGATGCTGGTGTGTCATCTCCAGAGGTCCTGTATGTTGACCGGACTGCTGCAGGGCCACTCATCTCAGAAACATGTTTAAGAAGTTATCTAGTACAGATGTTATTGTTTATTGCATTTCTAAAGCTGTGCTGTCATCTCAGTTTTTTTTATCTTTATTGCAGATCATTAGGAGAGAAAACCATTTTGGGGGGGGGGGGGGTGGGAGCGGGCCCAGCTTTAATGTTCACGGTTCGCTACTGTCATGGAGTCAACATGAAAGTATATTATTCAAAATTGATTTTGACCAAGCATCAACAGAGACCGAGTTACAAGGGGGTGCTTTTTCCGGCAGGCCACCTGGCGAGAAATGCACCCCCCCATTCTGGATACATTCTGGTGTTATACCTGTGATAAAAGGGGGGTAAGCTCATAAAAAAATATATCTTCACAAAAAGCTGCATTATATTCACATTCTGGAATATATGGAATGATATGGAATGCGGTGGAAGCGGCTCAACCCTCATGCTCACCTTGATACAACGTGATACAATTTCACGATAAACTTGAAGTTACAAGCAGACTGTATATGTCTGTATATGTTACCGATCCTACAACAAACCGCAGAAAATTTGTAGACTCGTGTTTCAAAAGTTAAAATTCAAACGCACGTAGCAGCAGACGTAGAGACGACAAACAATAAAAATAAATAAATAAGTTTGAATCTTGCTCTTTGTATATTTCCTTTACTATACTATATAATATTTGTTGTAATCGAACACTTTGTTTCCGCGTTTGAATTCGTGTAAGCGATTTATTCTATTTTATACTGTACTGCATCCAACGACAATAGTAAAGCTATTCTCGACAGAGCACACTCAAAAAGACAAGGAGAGGAAAAAACAAATTCATGTGCTGCTAAACAACTTTATTCTGATCAAATATCCAGAAAAACAAACAAATATTAAGACAGAATAAAATAATGAGTGGTTGAAATATTAATGTCTATTCCGGGTTTCTTGAAGTGGAATGTCTATTCCGGGTTTCTTGAAGAGGAATGTCTATTCCGGGTTTCTTGAAGTGCGACTCTGGAACAGAAAGAGAAGAGATTGGGCATGTTCAAATATTAGTGTGTATGTGTGCCTCTTGTGCTCGCAGTGTTTTTGAACCTTCCTTTCCATGATGTCGACAGGTGTAAGTGCCTCTTGTGTTCGCGGTGTATTGGAAACTTCTGGTCCATGATGTCGATGCCACACTGAAGAACAATTCAAAGTACACCTTACATTTTGAATAAAATCTTTTATGAAAGACAAAAATACGTACCACCACATATACTTATCGACGTACCTTCGTGTAGTTGTAGCTATAGCTACAGCTAGAGTATCTAGTCTGTGTTATAACAGTTGCTACACAGCCAGGAACCCTCTTTCCTACATTTGCGGCAGGTGTACTTGCCGCATTCAACACACACGTTGATGCTGTGGTTACGGTTGCAGTGTGTCTGCACCTGACACTGCGTCTTCTTTCCAGTTGAAGGCGAAGGACGTGGCGTTTTCTTCAATTCCTTTTCCTGTACATAACGATGACGAAGTTCCCCAGCAAGAGCATATAGAAAGGCTCTCCTACTCTCTGTGGACCCCGTGCATGCCGTGTACAAAACATGCGCGTTCATCACTGCCAGGTCAAGTAGGTTAAAGAAGACTGCAACTGGCCACCGGCGCGTTCCTGCGCGCACTGTGTATGCACGCACCTTCTGGTCCTTTGCACACTGCAAAGAACAATTACAAAGAAGTACATGTTATATTTTGAATTAATTCATTCATGTATGCTAAATTGATTTAGCAATGCCAACACATATGCATACCTTCATCCGGTTGTAGTCTGTCACGGTGTTTGGCTTCTTTTTTCGGTCGTCGGCAATCTTCACGTGCGTGTGCACAGTGCTGAGAACGCAGACGGTTTTATTGGCCTTGGGGGCATACACCGTCAGCAGCGCATCACGCGATCTGTACACCTCCGTTGATACCTTTTCACGTCCCTTGGTGTTTTTGGCTTCCAAAGGAATTTCCCGTCGAATCTTGTTTATCGTCCCAAGCAGAGTTGTGTTGGACTCCAGCAGCTTGTTAGCCAGTGACAGAGATGTGAAGTAATTGTCTGTGGCTACAGTTCTGCCCTTGCCCAGGTATGGCTTCACAAGTTTCATCACCACATTCTCGGGCACTCTTTCACCCATGGGACGATCGGGGTCCTTTCCCAGATATGGAATGGCGTTGCACATGTACTTGGTGTTCAAGTCAGAAGCAACCCAAAACTTCATTCCAAATTTGTCCGGCTTTGATGATGCAATGTATTGTGTGAATGGACTGCGAACCTTGGTAGGAAACAGCTGCTCGTCGACTGTAAGATCTTGTCCTGGGGTGTAACACAGGTTGCAGTTCTTTACAAATCGCTGCCAGATGTCCGAGATCGCAGCAAATCTGTCGCTCTTCGCACGCTCCGCACGGGTGTCCTTGTTATCAAACCGCAAGTACCGCATAATTTCCTGGTAGCGGTCCCGCGGCATCGTCTCCATGATCGAAAGCACAGCGAACATTGCCGTCCAACACTCCGTCATCGCTCCAACAGGAGAGAGGACTGCTCGTAGAAAAAGGATTGCTACGAACGCCATCAATTCACTGACGGAAAAACTCCAGGTGCGGTCTGTTCTGCGGGCTTCATGGACTGTGCAGTCGGTGATGAGTGTCAGCATCTCCATGTCGACTAAACACAGAAAACTCTGCAGTCTGCTTGTGATCGTACGCTGTATGAGTAAAAGTAAATAAATGACGCAAGGTTAATTACACGTACGAAATATCAGTCAAACACAAGCATAAACACTGCAAAAAATATTAAGTTACTATACCTTTGCATGCTCTGTAGGCCCAGCCGGCTCAACGAATGTAGAATTAGGCAAACGGCTGACACGAGTGCGTGTTATGTCAACCTTCTCCCAAACAGTTCCGTCTTTTGCCCGTACGCTTGGTGCAGGTGTGGTGTCAGCCTGTGTACAATGCCTCTTTCTTGGAGGGCTCTGTTCTACCTCATCCGATGTAAAGTCTGTGTCTTCATCTGATGAATCGCTGGTAAAACTACAGGAAAGTTCCTCTCCCCCATCGGACTCACAGCAGTCCACGTTGGTAAGGACAGCCACAAGTTCTTTAGCAGTGTACCTCCTCTGGTGTGCCATAGTGCTTTCCGTCGTCTCCACACAGGATAGTAGGGAAAATGTAAGTCACCTGCATTTGTGTTTCTGCTTTTATCATGACTCTGAAGAACACACCCACAGCAGCTCATACAAATGTAAATCTGGGACGTTTCAATGGCACCACACATTTACATCGTTGAACCATTATCACGGGTCCATATTGTTTCCGTGTATGCATGTCATTAGCGCTTCATACATAACGCCGATACCACGCTAATGACATGCATACACTGGAACAATATGGACCCGTGATAATGGTTCAATGATGTAAATGTGTGGCACTATTGAAGTGCATACACAAGAAAATCTGTGGCGCCATACCCTTAACTGAAAAGAAAAATCTATCTATCTATCTATCTATCTATCTATCTATCTATCTATCTATCTATCTATCTATCTATCTATCTATCTATCTATCTATCTATCTATCTATCTATCTATCTATCTATCTAATTCAAGTGCATGTAGCAGCATAGCACTAAATAATTGAAAAAAATAGTTTGAATCTATTCTAGGACAGAATATACCCAATAAAGGCAATGAGAGGATCAAATACATGTGCTATACTTTATTTGTTTTACAGGTTTTCTCAGTCGATTTGGTTCATTTCTCACATCATGATTTACATTGGCATCACAACTAGTGCATTTCTCAAAACAGTTAGTGTTTTTGCCCCAAAAGCAAATATTTAGGTCAGTCAAATTTGTCAGTGCCATCAGAGTATCTAGTCTGTGTGCCATTGCCTATGAACAAGGCAGTCAAAATACTTAGTCATGTTGTCAGTGCAACTATTATTCACAGTCAGTGTAGACTGTATATTCTGAGGGAAACTATCTAAGCTTTTGATTTCAAGAACGCTGCACATTCTGTGGTATATCAAATACATGTAGTTACACACATACAAACTTACACAGAACACAAAGTTTCACATGAGTGTATGTGGGAGACTGATAGCAAGAAATTGGACTGGAATCAAATTTGTACAGCAATATTGTTTGACTGTATTGTTCGCACTGCAATTTGTTGACAAAACAAATCTGATTGAAATTCAGAAAAGACATACAACTGACTGGAAAAACTGCAAAATAAAAAACTTATTCTACACATTCAAAACAACCTGAGCACATACGTGAAAATGGAACCTCTGCTACCACTATGAGCTAGTCTTGATATCCTATATGGTATAAGAATGCAAAAATGCAAAACATCATTGAATAACATCAGAATTTATGTGCAGCATTACAGCAGAGAGCACATTTATGAATTACAGTGCATACATGGTTTCTCTATGAAATGTTTGAATGACTGAAGACACAGTTGTTCTTCCAATATTCAGCTGCACCCATCGACCAGCTTCAGCCATTGTAAGACCATGGCTTACATGTAAAACATGGTCCACAATTGTTGCCCTGCAGTGTTTAGCATCTATAAATGTTTGCTGACCTATGGTTGAGACCATTGGTTGATCTAAGCCGTCACCAATTCCATTTATTACTGTAACTGAATGTTCACTTGAAACAATTTAATCAAATTAGGATAAATTACCAAGCTTCCACCTATACATTCAAGCCTTTAATGTAGTTACTTATC
The DNA here is from genome assembly GCF_052324685.1 of Brachyhypopomus gauderio. Lineage (NCBI taxonomy): Eukaryota > Metazoa > Chordata > Actinopteri > Gymnotiformes > Hypopomidae > Brachyhypopomus > Brachyhypopomus gauderio. The sequence continues at coordinate 34,282,752 of NC_135211.1, read as the reverse complement.
TAAAACCACTCTAACAATTTCAATGTGTAATGTGTTTCAGTGATCTTGGCAAGCGATACATTTTTCCAGGCTTATCTAGTGGATGGCCTTGCCAGGTGGAATGAAGGGGAGGAGAGGGATGAGCTGGGTGGATTGTAAGTAACAGTCTTGTGTGTGTGTGACAGACTGTATCCTGTATCACTGTTCATGAGAGTGATGGCAAGTGGGAAGAAGCTTCTCTTTAGTCTGGTGGTCTTAGTCTTCAGTTGTCTAAAATGCCGTCCTGAGGGAAGACGCTGGAACAGGTGGTGTCCAGGCTGTGAAGCATCAGACACAATGTTCTCTGAACACTTCCTGGTTCTGGAGGTGTGTAGATCTGGCAGGGTGGGTAGTGTCACACCGATGGTCCTCTCTGCAGACCTAATGATGCGCTGCAGTCGGTGGGTGTCATGTTTGGTAGCTGAGCTGCCCCACACTGTGATGGATGCAGTGAGGACAGACTCAGTGGTGCCGATGTAGAACTGCACCATAAGCTCCTGGGGCAGGTTGAACTTCCTCAGCTGACGCAGGAAGTACAGTCTCTCCTGAGCTTTCTTGATGATGGAGCTGATGTTGTAGTCCCATTTCAGGTCCTTGGAAATTGTTGTGCCAAGGAACTTGTAGGACTCCACAGCCATCCCAGTACTGTCCAGGATGGTGAGTGCTGGAAGGGTTGGGGGGGCTTCTCCTGAAGTCCACTCTCATCTCCAGTGTTTTTTTTATGTAGAGTGAGAAAAGCAGAGGGGAGAGAACACAACTTTGTGGAGCTCCTGTGCTGGTGGTCCTGGTTCCTGATGTGCTCTTTCCCAGCCTCACCTGCTGCTCTCTGCTAGTGAGGAAGCTGGTGATCCACTGGCAGGTGGAGGCTGGCACACTGAGTTGGGTCAGTTTGGTGTGTAGATGTTCGGGGATGATCGTGTTGAGAGTCAGGGGGGTGTGAATTGGTGCTGTCCGGTTGGGTGGAGCTGGGCTTTTCAAACCTGCAGTAGAATCTGTTAAGGTCATCAGCCAGTTGACGACCCTCCATTGTCTGGTGAGGGGTTCTTTTGTAGCCTGAGAGACTGTGCAGGCATCTCCAGATTGCTGATGGCTCGTTAGTGGACATCAGTCTACTCAGCTTAGTGGAGTAGCACTTCTTAGCTCTGATCTCTCTGTAAATGATCCAAGAAATAAAAAGTAAAAAGCAGTTACTGTTGGCCTGGACATTTATGCTTCTTGTTTTT